>NC_057354.1:132359403-132986486 GCF_016509475.1 Prionailurus bengalensis | reverse complement strand
AGGTCATGATCTCATGGTTTGGGAGTTCGAGCCCCACAAGGGGCTCTGCGCTGACAGTGTGGGGCCCGCTTGGGATTCTATCTCTCTCTCCCTCTCTCTCTGCCCCTCTCACACACTCTCTCTCAAAATAAATAAATAAACTTTAGAAAATAGAAAAATTCCAGGGGCGCTTGAGTGGCTCAGTCGGTTGAGCGTCCGACTTCGGCTCAGGTCACGATCTCACCGCTCGTGGATTCGAGCCCCGCGTCGGGCTCTGTGCTGACAGTTCAGAGTCTGGAGTCTGCTTTGGATTCTGTGCCTCCTCTCTCTGCCCGTCCCCCACTTATGCTCTGTCTCTCTCTGTCTCTCAAAAATAAATAAAATGTAAAAAATAAATAAGTAAATAAAACTACAAGAGCAATGTCACTCACAATGGCATCAAAAAGCATAAAATATTTGGGAATAAATCAAACAAAAGAAGCACAAGTCCTATACACCAAACACACCCCTGAAAGAAACTAAAGATTTAAATGAACGGGAAGATGTTCTATGTTCACAAGTTGAAGGGCCCCGTGTTGGTAAGTTGGCAATTCTCTTCGAAGGGAACTGTATGCACAATGCAGTCCCTATCAAAATCCCAGCAGGCCAGTTTTGCAGAAATTGACAAGCTAATCCTAAAGTTTATATTCTGGAAAGAGCCCAGACTAGCCAAAACTATTTTGAAAAAGAAAAGGTCGGAAGACTCACGCTTCCTGATTTTAAAACTTATTACAAATAAGTTACAATGATTAAGACAGTATAGGACTTGCACACACACATAGAGAGAACAGTGGAACGGAATCAGGAACCCAGAAATAAATTCTTACATTTGTGGTCAATTGAATTTCAGCGAAGATGCTAAAGAAATTCAATGGTGGGAAAGACCGGTTTTTCAACAAATGGCGCTGGAAAAATATCCACGTGCCAAAAGACGAATTTAGATCCTTACTTCACATCATGCACAGAAAATAATTCAAAATAGATCCTAGACATAAGTATAAGAGCTTCAACTATAAAAATTTGAGGAATAGGGGCACCTGGGTGGCTCAGTCAGGTACGCGTCTAACTTCGGCTCAGGTCACGATCGCACGGTTTGTGAGTTCGAGCCCCGCGTCGGGCTCTGCGCTGACAGCTCGGAGCCTGGAGCCTGCTTCGGATTCCGTGTCTCCCTCTCTCCCTGCCCTTCCCCTGCTCACACTCTGTCTTTCTCTCTATCTCAAAAATAAACACTAAAAAAAATTCTAAAACAATTTTTTAGGAATAAACATAGGATAAAACCTTTGTGATCTTGGGCTGGGCAAATAGTTCTTAGATACAACACCAAAAAGCACAAGTAGCCAAAGAAAAAACCTGCTGGACTGACTTCCTCAAAGTCAAAAACTTTTGTGCTTCAAAAGACGCCACTAGGAAGATGAAAAGACAAGCCACAGGCTGGGAGAAAGCGTTTGTCAGTCCTACACCTGACATGGGACGCGGACCCGGAACACATAAAGGAAGTCTCCCAACTCAACAAAAAGACGAAACAACCCAATTTGAAAATCGGCAAAATATTTGAGGAGACGCTTCACCAAAAAAGATACACAAACAGCTCATGAGGCGTTAGGGGAACGCAGATTAAAACCGCTTCACACTGAGATACCACTTCACGATGACTAGAACGGCTACGGTTTTCAAAACCTGCGGTAAATACAAGCGTATGTGGCCGCTGGGGACATAAACTAGAAACGCTTCCTCAAAAGAACTGCTTGTTGGTCTCTTAAAAAGTTACACACAATTTTCCCACACAGCCCAGGATTTCTCCCGTGAAAATGTGCTCGAGGGAAATGAAAAGATACGGCTGTACCAAAAGTGGTACGTGAATGTTCACGGCGGCGTTATTCACAATGGCCCAAATGGAGAAAATCTAAATGCTCTTCGAACCCCAACGTTCTCTGTCCATGCGTGGGGGTGATAATATTCAACCATAAAAGGGAACGAACTGCTGATTCCTGCTTACAACACGGGTGAACCTCAAAACGTTATGCTAAGTGCAATACACCAGATTCGGAAGACTCCAGACGGTATAATTCCATTTATACGAAATGTCCGGAAAAGACGGTAAGCAGATCGCGGCTGCCTGGGGGACAGGAGTAGAAGGGGGGAGTGATAGCAAACGGACACGAGAGATCCTTTGAGGTGATGGAAATGCCCTACGCTTGGTGGTTGCACAGCTCTGTAAATTTACTGAAAAGTTTTGAATTGTGCAGTGAGGGCAGGTGACTTCCATCGTATGTGAATTATATCTCAATGAAGCTGTTAAAAAATGTAGTCACGAGGGGCACCTGGGTGGCTCCCGTCGGTTGAGCATCTGACTCTTGATTTCGGCTCCGGTCATGATCTCATGGTTCGTGAGATTGAGCCCCATGCTGGGCTCTGTGCTGACAGCTCAGAGCCTGCTTGGGCGTCTCTCTCTCTCTCTCTCCCTCTCTCTCTCTCTCTGCCCCTCCCTCCCTTTCAAAATAAATAAACCTAAAAAAAAAGAAAAGAAGAGAAAGACTGAAAGAATACGTACCAAAATGATAAGTTCTTTTGTGTTTGGGCAATAGGGTCCAATAGATAATTAAATAGATAATCCAGTAGATAATAAAAAAAATTTTTTTTCAATGTTTATTTATTTTTGAGAGACAGAGACAGAGCATGAGCCGGGGAGGGCCAGAGAGAGAGGGAGACAGAGAATCCGAAGCAGGCTCCAGGCTCCGAGCCATCAGCACAGAGCCCGACGGGGGGCTTGAACCCACAAACCGTGACATCACGACCTGAGCTGAGGTTGGACACCCAATCGACTGAGCCACCCAGGGCCCCCCTTTCTAAAAAATTATTTTTTCAATCACAAATGATTTGTATTTCCTCCTTTATTCTTTTCTGTATTTTCTAAAAGTTCTAGAATGGGCCCGCAGCTCTTGCTTAGTCAGCAAGTGTGTGTGTGTCTGTGTGTGTGTGTGTGTGTGTGTGTGTGTGTAGTCCAATGTGAGGCAAAACTTGCTGTTTGCTTTGGTGAGAGAAGCTGCCATTTTACTGTTGCCAGATCCTTCTCCAGCAGGAAAAGCAAGCACGTGTCCTGTATTCTGGGCAGAGGCCCCAGAGTCAGCCTGCACAGTTACACGCGCAGAGGAGTCACAGGCCATTCCTGGATGTGATCCTTGAAACCCAGAGTGCAAGGGTCGCGGCAGAGGTGAGGGGGTGGGCAAATTCATAAATAGTGGGAGAGGCCTCCTGGAAGAAAAGAGTGACCTTGATCTCTTCCCTTTCACATTTTTTAAGAAAAAGTTTCACCGACTGTTACCTGTTATCAGAAAAGCACAAATTCCAAGTGAACAACTCAATGCACTTTCACAAGGTGAAACTGGCACCTGGAGCAAGAGACAGAATATTCCAGAAGCCACCTTGTGCCCCGCCCAGTCACTAACTCCCCCAAGGGTAACCTGCCTTCTGACTTCTTACGTGGCAAAGCCCTCCTCATTGTCTCCAAACTCCGTATGTGTTAACAACACGCACCACGCTGTCCGGGGCCCAGCTGCACACTCGTGGCCTCGCACACGCTGGTAGGAGAATCGGCAATTTGGTCTGGTTGCCGTGCCCTATTGCATCACTGGAATACACTTCAGCTCTGGGGTAGATGTTGGGGTTACTTGCAGCTTGACTCCTGTGAGTACTCTTCCCCCCCTTCTGTGCACATGTGGGTATGCTGCTGTGGGCATGTCCTCGGAGCGGAATTGCCGGACCAGTGGCCAGCTTCTGTTTAGCGTCAGTAGATGGGGCTAAACCACTTCCCAGAGTGATTGTGCCCATTTTCACCTCCCACCAGCAGTGATGACAGTTCTGGCCATCCTGCCTTGTTGGCAACACCAGGTATTGTCTGTCTCAGCCAAGTAGCCGCCATGTTGGGTGTGCAGTGCCATATTGTGGGGTTTTTTTTAATGTTTATTTTTGAGAGAGAGAGAGAGAGAGAGAGAGAGCAGGGGAGAGGCAGAAAAAGAGAGGGAGAGAGAAAGAATCCCAAGCAGGCTCCACACTGTCAGCATGGAGCCTGATGCAGGGCTCCAACTCATCAACTGTGAGCTCTTGAGTCTGATGCTTAACTTACTGAGCCACCCAGGCGTCCCCCACATTCTGGTTTTGTTGCATGTGCCCCATGGCTGATGAAGCAGAGCACAATTTCATTTGCCTACTGGCCATTGGATTTAGTCTTTGGTGAAGACCCCGTTCAAGTCCTTTGACCATTTTTCTGTTGGCTTGTCTGATTATTAGTGGTTTGTGAGAATTTAAAAAAATATATTCCGAGTACATGTATTTTCTCAGAAGTATGTATGGCAGGTAACTTCTACCCTGTGGCTGGCCTTTACCCTCTCACAATGGTGAATGGCAACTTAACTGATGAATGGCAGTTCTTAATTTTCGTAAAGTCCTACTCACTAGTTTCTTCTCTTTATGGTTAGCACTTTCTGTGCTTTGCCTAAGAAATCTTTGTTAATCTAGGTATTTATCCAAAGGATCCAAAAATGCTGATTCAAAGGGGCACGTGCACCCCAATGTTTATAGCAGCACTATCGACAATAGCCAAAGTATGGAAAGAGCCCGAATGTCCATCAACGGATGGATGGATAAAGAACATGTGGTGTATATACACAGTGAAATATTACTCAGGGATCACAAAGAATGAAATCTTGCCATTTGCAACAACGTGGGTGGGACTAGAGCATATTACGCTAAGCGAAATAAGTCAGAGAAAGATAAATATCATATGATTTCACTCACATGTAGAACTTAAGAAATAAAACAGATAAACATAGGGGAGAAGGGAAGGAAAAATAAGATAAAAACAAAGAGAGAGGCAAACCATAAGAGACTCTTAAATACGGAGAACAAACTGAGGGTTGCTGGAGGGAGGTGGGGGGGGATGGGCTAGAAGGGTGATGGGCTTTAAGGAGGACACTTGTCGGGATGAGCGCTGGGTGTTGTATGTAAGTGATGAATCACTAAATTCTGCTCCTGAAACCAATATCACATCATACGTGAACTAACTTGGATGTAAATAAATTTTTTTAAAAAAAGAAAGAAATCTTTGCTAATCCCAAGACCCTGAGGATGCCCCCCTATTCTCTCTTCTAGAGGCTTTGTTGTTTCCCCTTTCCTATTTAGTCTCCAGTCCACCTGGAATCGATTTCTGGAAGTGTGTGGGGTGAGGCCAGGGACGTTCAACATCCCCAGACCCTCCGAGGGTGGGAGAGACTTCTCTACAGCTGGAGGCAGAAGGTCTGGCCCTTTTGCACTGAGTCCCTGAGGCTCTGGGGCAACTGCTCAGCTAATTTAAATACTGAAAGGAGAAGTGGCTGAGGAAGTGGGTCACAGCAGTAACATACACAAATAAGTGAATCATTTTTTTCAGGCCATCAAAATAGCGTGTTTTCACGCAGCTTAGCCGGAACTTCGGCAGAAGAGGCATTCTCCACGCCCGGCCTATCAAGTGAACAGCTGCTTTGGAAAATGCTATTCTGGGCGAGTTTCCACTATGCAGCACAGGCCAGACCTCCCTCAAAGTGCTCCTTGTCAGTGTTGAGTAAAAGGCTGCCTTCCAGAACTTTCCACATGGTCTACCAAGGAAGGGACCGAGAAATTGAAGCCTTGCTCTCCTTTGAACAAAAGGCTTCTTCCAAGAGCTGTACTTGCCCTTGTCCCACGTCAACTCTTATGATCTACTAAAAAGGGGAAGATCCTACCCAGTGCATAGTCACTGGGGCAGCAGGAGAGTAGGGTCATTCCATTCATTCTCTCCTCTCCCACCACCTGGGGGCCCACCTTTCTCTTAGGTCACAAAAGCCCAGAGGAGACGTTCTATTCTGGTAGAAAGTGGGTAGGTCTTAGAAAGGATTTTCCTGGGATGATTCTTCCCTCTGTCATTTCCTGCTAACTACGAGACTCTGGGCATGTTCCTAATCCCTAGCCTCAGCTCTCTCATCTGTGAAATGGGGATGATGCCTATCTCAAAGAGTTGTAACGAGGATGAATCAGTATAACGAATTTCAAAGAGCCCAAGTGCCATTTTGGAACATGGCAGGCACTTGATAATATTAGTTATTATTCCATTTTAGGCTGTCATCTCTCCTGGGTGTAGGGGTGGAGCCCACCAGTTAGAACAGTCCAGAGACAGTGTGTGGGACTTTGGCCCAGCCTTCTTTAGAAATTCACATCACTTGCAAAGTTCCGTTGTGAAATATCGAAACATTGATGTGGAAGAAAGGAAGACAAAGCCCAGACTCTGAATCAACCGGTAGGTGTAGCGTTTTGGAGACTCAACGGGAGGGTGGGCCCGGTGACTCACCGCAGTGATCCTTTTACTTGTCCTAGTGACCAATCTGATTTTTCCATTACACGGCAATGATTCACCATTTGCTGTCGCAGTTATGTAACTGGGTTGTTTTGATTTAGGGTGCCCGCGTCTATATTTCTATGTCACCATGGGAAGCTTTAAGAACGTTCTTTTTCACACACGCTGTCACATGCTATCACGAACAGTTGTTGAGTGCCATCCCCGAGAACGAAATAACCTGCCTCCGTGTTCCCCAAGAAGGGGGCAGGCAAATGGCGGATGGGACCTTGAACTGGGCGTCGGGTGACGCTGGCCCAGGTTGGCCTTACCTCAGACCTCCCTTGTGTGTCCTTGACCTTCTCTGGCCTCAGATTCCCCACCTGAAAATGAGACATAAGCGTTGATATTCCAAAATTTACAAGATGGAATTTTTCTCCATGCGCTTTGCTGGACGAGAGTTCCCAGAGTGTTTGCTATCAGATCCTAAGTGCAAGACACTACACAGGAGGACGTGGGGACTAAGCTAAAGGGCCGGGTGGGGTAAACAAGGAATTTATGCCAGAATTCTTAATAATAAATCAATCCAGCCTTGGAGGAATGGGGTTTCCATCATTTCCCGCATCTCTCTTGTACAATACATAACAAACAGAAGGCAGATCAGGAGGGATAACACCTCATCTGTCATTCTGATCCTGGTGCTCAGCACACCTGTGCCAGAAAAGAAGGAATGAACTTCACAGAGGCCATTATTTGCACATGCACTTGCTTGGTTCACCCCCTACCGTGTCCCAGGGTGGGCTGAGATCAGCCCTTTGGACGTGTCATTGGACTACCCTGTAAGAGACAGGGCTGTGCCGAGCACTCAGAGTCCAAACATCCTCACTCTTTATTTTTCCTCCTTGGCATTTGTCGGGCTTCTTAAATCTGTGGATTGACATCTTTCATCGGTTCCGAATAATTCTGAGACATTATCTCTTCAAATAATAGTCTAGCCCCCTTCTCTCTTGCTTTTCCTTTGGGAATTAACAAGTAAATGTGGCTGGACATTCTCACTCTGTCCTGCCCATCCCTGAACCTCTTTTTCATGATTTTCATCTTTTTGGTTCTCTGTGCTCTCATTCAACCATTTCTTCTGACCCATATTCCAGTTCACTGATTCTCTCTTTATCTATATTTAATCTATTAAATCCATTTCCTGAATTTTATATTTCAGTTATTGTAGTTTTTATGTCTATAAAAAAAGATCTATTTGATTTTTTTTTAATCAGCCAGGTCAGTTTTTTTTATATAGTTTTGTTTCCTGCAGATATTTTTAAGTTTATATTTTATTTCTTTTAACATAATAAACAGATTTATGATTTGTTTCCTATTATTCCAATATATGAAGCATTTGGGGGTCAGCTGAGCTATTTTTTCTGCTTATTCTTGCTCTTCTTGCCTTATTTCCTTTCATGCTTTTATTTTATTTTATTTTTTATTTTTTAAAATTTACATCCAAATTAGTTAGCATATAGTACAACAATGATTTCAGGAGTAGATTCCGTGATGCCCCGACCCATTTAGCCCATCCCCCCTCCCACAACCCCTCCTGTAACCCTCTGTTTGGTCTCATTTATGAGTCTGTTCTGTTTTGTCCCCCTCCCTGTTTGTATATTATTGTTGTTTCCCTTCCCTTAGGTTCCTCTGTTTTGTCTCTTAAAGTCCTCATAGGAGTGAAGTCATATGATTTTTGTCTTTCTCTGACTGGCTAATTTCACTTAGCATAATACCCTCCAGTTCCATCCACGTAGTTGCAAATGGCAAGATTTCATTCTTTTTGATTGCTGAGTAATACTCCATTGTATATAGAGACCACATCTTCTTTATCCATTCATCCATCGATGGACATTTGTGATCTTTCCATACTTTGGCTATTGTCGATCGTGCTGCTATAAACATGGGGGTGCATGTGTCCCTTTGAAACAGCACACCTGTATCCCTTGGATAAATGCCTAGTAGTGCAATTGCTGGGTCGTAGGGTAGTTCTATTTTTAGTTTTTTGAGCAACCTCTATCCTGTTCTCCAGAGTGGCTGCACCAGCTTGCATTCCCATCCTTTCATGCTTTTTCTATTTTATTTAGTGTGCTTACTGCTTTTGGGAAATCACTTAGTGGGAATTTTTTGAGTTTGGGATGAACATGACTTCTTCTGGAAAGGGTTTACACTTGCTTCTGCCACACACTAAGAACATTCTCCAGAATCACCTTCATGTACACTTGCTTCTTGAAGTTTTTTGGACCTTTCAGGTAATGTGAGTTTGGGCTACCCATCTGCGCGAGGGTTAGCATGTGGTTATAACTTCCCACAACTGAGCTTCCCTCCCCTCCCCCCCGCAATATCCTCAGTGCCAAGAAACCGTTCCTCGTAGTCTCTACGGTGCGGGAAGAGGGGAAGATTTTCTTCTGGTTCACACTAATCCTCGGTGGGTGGTCCTTTAGAGTTCTAGGATGATGGGCTCACGATCTGCTAGTAGGGTCCCTACCTTACATGGATCCTGGGCTTTGAATTTTGAACTCTAGGTAAATTTTCTTCTTCTAAGTATAGAGATGAATCGACTGGTATTACACTAAATCTCAGAAAATTACAAAAGGAGACAAAACTCCTTGAAATGAAACATATGGCATTCTTTCTGCTGCAACAGATATCGTACTTGCTTGGGTTAAAGATCCTAGAACTGGAACGGCTACAGAACCAGCTTTAGAGAATTTGAGGGGATGTGAGACATACAAGTGAATCGGTTAGGGATGCTTTCAGCTGCAAATAGTAGAGACCTAACCGACAGGGACTTATTTTTCTTATATAACAGAAGTCTAGGGGTAGACAGTTGGGGATATTGGGTCATCTGCTCAAGAATGTCTTTGCGGGAGGCACCTGGGTGGCTCAGTTGGTTTAGCGTCCGACTTCAGCTCGGGTCACGTTCTCATGGTTTGTGGATTCGAGCCCCACGTCGGGCTCTGTGCTGACAGCCTGGAGCCTGGAGGTCGCTTCGGATTCTGGGTCTCCCTCTCTCTCTGCCCCTCCCCCACTCACACTCTGTCTGTCTCTCTCTCTCTCTCAAAAATAAATAAATATTTATAAAGACTGACCTTGGGGTAAGGGGGCAGTCCAAGTTCTTTCTATATATCCCCTCATGTGTGTCAACTTTTCTTCATGTTGATCATCTCATTGTCATAAAATGGCTGCCATAACTCTAGACATCATACCCATATTTAAGGCAAGAAAAGAGGGAAGAGATGAAGTCATATCTGCCTGTTTTATCAGGGAGACCGAAGTTTCCCAGCAGACACCCTGCCCACCCTGTGCATCTCACTGTCCAAGATGCGGTCACGTGATGTGCCCTAGCTAGGAGGAGCCTTAACCAACCAAGCATCCAAATGGAATCAGATTATCATGATTACTTAAACCAACCTGGGTTCTCTCGTTGGACGGAGCGCCCTCTTGCTCTGAAGACAATCAGGACTATGTTAGACAGGAAGAAGGGGAGGCCAGGGGACGGGGGTGGGAGGGACAATCTAGTGCTCGCCATGCTTGGAGCTCACTGTGCCCACCGCCCACCTTCCAGCAAAACAGCACAAAGTCAACCCGCTGATCCGAGAGCCTGCTGTGTGTGGGCGGGGGGAGCCCCCAGAAGTGGCTTCTAAGCTGGAGGACAGATCTCCTGATCACAGCTGTTGTTTTTTAAATCCCCAAAACGTCTGGGAGAGATGACTGTCCTTGAAAAAAAATTTCCGCTTGGATGCAGATAAAGGCGGGTCGGGGGAGTCCAGATGTGGCCACTGTGGAGAAAGCATGCGATTTCCAAGCCGGGCCCTCTGGGTGACGAAACCCATCAGGGGTTGCCTTTTTGGTGCCAGAAGGAGGTGTAGACAGTGACACTGGAACCCGGGGAGCTGCCTCCTACTTCACAATCCCTCTGGCAAGTTACACCCAAGCATTTCCTCTCCTCACATAAACATCGGATCGGGCAAGGATCCAAGGGGGCGCGCTCGCCACACTTTGAAGGTGAAGTCTGATAGGCATCCGGGGCTGTCTTCCTCTTCCGGGTAGACAGAGGACCTGGCCTGTCTTGTACAGAATTTACAGCTCGACCACTCCTCAGAGACCTAAACCTGAAGCCCACTGGGAGGATATCCAACAACGTCTTCCTGCTTCCATTTTCCCAACGTGGGCTAAAGATCTCTGGTCTTCAGGCCCAGGGGGGCTGGTGAGTGACAGACAGGCCTTCCTGGGGTGGGTGCGTCGCAGGAGGAGGGTGTAGAAGAGCAGAAACCCATCCCTTCGGGGATATTCTGGGGAGGAGGGTGCAGGCTTTTTCTGTGCCGGCCACGCTTTTCTGTTTGTTTCCCTTACGTATCACACACTCCCCAGACCCAGGACCTTTGCACATGCTACTCTGCCTTAAATGTTACCTCCCAGCACAGCTCGATTTAGATACGTCCACAAAGGCTTCAGATCTCGGTGTTGACCTCGGTTCCTTAAAGAATCTCCTGATCAGGCGGCGGTTCCTCCTGTTTGCATCGAGAGAACACCTTGCACTTCTCCTTTGGAACACTTGTCTCCCTTCCAATGCCGTATTTACTACCCAGCTTTCCCATCGGGTGGCATCCCGTTCAAGGGCATCTGTTCTATTTCCTGTTGCATTATCAGCGCCCGAAATGCATGTGGTGGACTCTGAGCATACGTTTGTTGGATGAATGAATGAGAAATCAAAATCCACAAGCGGAGGGATAGTTAATGACATGCGAAAACACCCGCCTGTTAGAGAAACAACCAACAAATAGATGAAGCCGTACAAAATTATACGGGCAACATGGGACCATTTTAGGGGCAAATGCCCTTAGGAAAATCCTGGGAACAAAATGGAAAGAGCTACAATAAGACGTTAACCGCGACGAACTCTGAATTCTTGGCTACGTGGGGAACTCTCCGCAATCCCCAAATTCTCTGACATGTACCTTTCTGCCTCCCAAATGAAAAAGATGTAAGTCCTTCAACAGACAGACTCCAAGAAGACGTGAGTTAACCTTGGGAAGGATTTGCTCGAGGTCAGAGCTGCTCTGGCGGGGGGAGGGGGGGGCATCGGTCAGCGAGGGTGTGGGAGGAGAGCCGGGAGCCCGAGTGGTGGCCGCAGTGACGTCTCTGGTCCCCGGGTCACAGAGACTCTTCTCGACAGCAGGCCCCACGCGGTCACTTCTGGCCAGGGCCCAGAGCCGAGGCCTGCACCGGCGAGCACGGGGCACACCCAAGGCGGGCTGTCTCCCCCAGAGCCTTCTGTCCACTAGCCACGCAGGTGCACCGCAGATGTGATTTCGTGTGTGTATTCGGCGTGTTAGAACAAGACGCCACGGACAGGACGGCTTAGGCAGCAGACGTTTATTTCCCACAGCGCCGATGGCGGCAAGTCCAAAGTCAAGGTCCCAGCAGGTGCAGTGAGAGCCCTCTTCCTGGCTTGCCGACGGCCGGCCGCCTTCTTGCGGTCCTCACATGGCGGAGCGAGAACCATGGTCTGTCTTCCCCTTCTCCTAAAGGCACTAATCCCATCCTGCGGGGCCCGCCCTCACGACTTCGTCTAAACCTAATTACTCCCAAAGGTTCTACCTCCTAATACCATCACATCGGGGTCTAGGGCTCCCACATATGAATTTGGTGGGGGGGTGGGGGTGGGGGGACACAACATCCCGTCCATTACAACCTGCATTCGTACCTTCCCTGCAGGAGAAATCTCATGGGTGGACGCCATCCACCCCCCCAGACAGGAATACCTCCCAGTACGTGACCTACAGACTCATTAACGTCTTCCTGCCTGTCTTCCCGGGACACTGTCTTTGAGTTCAGTCATCAGCTTACCCCGTTCATTAACTCACTCATTCATTCATTGAGTAAAAGATAATATAAGGGGAAATGCTGTGGTCCTAGATTGTGAGGCCCCAGAGCAGGGCCATATCCTGGTCATCATTAAACTGCCCACCCCCCTGCTCCCCGCCGCCTTCCTCAGGGCCTGAGGGCACACGAGGACCCCCACGGTGGGTGGGGGAGGGAGACAGAGCCGTCCTGGCCTGAGAAACAGCCTCACGCACGCATCAATGGGCACACAGAGGCAGGGCTGGGACACAGGAGCAGAACCAGATAATGAGGGGCCCTGAACGCCGAGCCTCTGGCTCGGAGAGCAGTGGATTGCTCCTTCGAGCGGGGAGGTCCCTGGTCCGGATGACTTTGGAAAGCGCCCTCTGGGAGCCCAGAGAAGGAAGGGCTGGAGAAGGGGGGACTCGCTCTTTGGGTTGTTCTCTGTGTCCGTCTCCTAGTGAGTGTTTGAACCCAGCACCACACAAAGCCTGGCCGGCAGCGGGCGCTCGGCAGAGGGGAGAACGAGGCCCACCCAGGCGCCTCCTGTGTAGAGCCACGAACACCTGCCCCCATCAGGGTTGCCCCCCACTCCGCTTCCTGTGAAAGGGCACATCTTGGAGCACCTGGGAAGGGAGGCGGGAGGTCGGGCCCTGCTGGAGGGACACTCCGGGTCCGAGTCTTAAACGCTGCATAGGCGTTTAGCCGAGCAGGGGGAGGAGGTGCCGGACCGGGCACCGAGGGGCTTCTGGAACGAAGGCCCACGTGCAAGAACAGCGTGACGGAGATGCAGCCAGGAGCAAGTGCTCTTGTTGGAGGAAGGCCAGAGCTGAGGCCAAGGGACGCACAGGGCCCCATCAGGTGGCCACACGCACCCCGAGAAGGAGCAGGGGCTTTGTCTCGGTGGGGCCGGGGCATTGGGGCTGAGCGGGCCTTCCAGAAGGGTCCACGTTGATGGATTTGCAACGTGATTGGGTCCCCCGGGCGGTGGCGTGGAGGCAGAACAGAGACTAGGCTGTGGCAATGACCTGGGTAGGGGGAGCTGGAGGTGAGAAAGGGGGAGGAAAGGATCCCCCCCCCCGGAAATTTAGGAGGCGGACTGGGAGGAGCAGGTGATGACGTAAGATGGTCGGGGTGGGGGGAGGGGGCGTGTTCAGGGTGCTGCCGGCCCCAGGCCCCAGGCAGCTCTTAGATGTCGGCCATCAGCACCGTCGGTGTGAAAGGTGCCAGCAGGTGCGCCCGGGATGCACCTGTCGTCTCTAGGCTCCCTCCAGCCCCGCCCCTCCCGGCTCCGCTCAGCTCCAGTGATGCTGGAGGGGGACCCTGCAAACTGTCTTGTCCACACTCTGTGGGGCTCTGCTGACGGGGCCTGGAAGGTGGCGGGAAGGGACCTCCTGTCCATTTCCCATTTGGGTCCACGATGCCCGGCAGAGGTCGGGCCTGTAACCCCCAAGCCCCCCCACCCCCATTCTGCTGACCGCATCCCTTCCCCTCGGTGGTGGGGTGGGGGGAGGAGGGTCCCCATCTCACACATTCACGATTCCCCGCAGGGTTTGGGGCTGTTCCCTAACCGGCCGTGACCCGCCAGTTAGAAGGGACCTTTGCGCACAGGTTCTGAGGTGAGTTGGGGGTCGGGAGGTGGGAGGTGACGACCAAGAATGTAGATGGCTCTTCTAGAAATTAGGAAGAGAGAGGAAAGGGAGGGATGCGTGGGGGTGGGTGGGGCAGGATCGCTAACATGTTGCCTGTTTTCTCATCTTCCGTTTGTTTTGAGGCAGGGAGAGCTGGTGCGGGGCCTGGATGTGCCAGCCTTGGGGCCCCCACGCCTCTCCCTCTGCCAGGGGCACCCCCCCCCCAACACCTCACCCACCTGTTCAGTGCCACGCCCTCCGGCAGTCCCCAGCACCCGCCCCCTGCCCTGCTCTGCCCGGTCTCTCCCCTGCGGCACTTTCTCAGTGTTTCATGGGGGCCTGGCCCCTGGAATGGAACCCACCAAGGCAAGGATGTTTCTGTTTTGTTTATGCTGTGTCCCCAGCCCGCAGACGTGGCCTGGCACCCGTGGGTGCCCCACTGAGGTTTGTTGACCGAAGAGTCGGTGAAGAAATGAATGATGAGGGAGTGAGCTAATGGGGCCTCTGCCCTGGAGCAGTGGGGAGTCAGTGCTCTGGAGGGGCTGAGGGGTGGGGAGGAAGGGGTGTGGGGGCCAGGCAGAGGCTGCAGGGGAACTGGGAAGGGGGCTTTGAGACCACAGGGGCCGGCAGGGGGAGCGCGGGGGGAGTGGGCAGAAGGGGGGGGTGGAAACAAAGGCGCAGGGGAGACAGACCCCTACACTGAGGGGGTGTTTGTATGGAGTGGTGGGAGCCTGGAGTAGAGGTGAAGTCCATTCCCAGAGGGCCTCAATGTCAAATCGAGGGGTTGCAATTAAGGGGTATAGAACTACGGAGGTTTCTTTTTTTTTTTTTTTAAGAATATATTTTTTTTTTCTGAGTGGTCTGTTTTCTTTTTTTTTTTTTTTTGAGCGGTCTTGAGCGTACCGAAAACATGGCCCAAAACGTACAGTTCCCAAATTCCCACCCCCCCCACCACCGATTTCTCCTCTGATTAATGCAGGGCATTGGCACCGTACGTTTGTTGCCACTGATGAACTAATGTCGATGCATTATTAACTCAAGTGCACAGGTCAAGCTTAGAGCCACTGTTGGTGTCGTACCTTCCAGGCATCTGGCAGCCGGGTATGTATCACGTACCCACCACGACAGCATCCTACGGAGTATTCACTGCCCTAAAGCTCCTCTGTGCTCCGTTCGTCCCGCCCCACCCCACCCCCGGGCACCCACTGACCTTTTTTCTGTGTCTGTGGTTCTGCACTTTCCAGAATGTCACATACTTGGAATCATACAGCAGTACCACTGAGGACTTCTGAATGGAGAGATTTTCGGAGGGCGGCTGGGGCAGTGGGCCATAGAAGGGACGGGAAAGGGAGAAGCTGGTGGCAGAGAGACTGATTAGGAGCTTGCTGGACAGTGCAGGTGACAAGAGCCTTGACGGGGGAGGCGCTGGAGTGGGAGGGGTGGGTGCGGCCGCTCTGGTGGGAGGGGTGCAAGGCGGCGAGCTGTGGCTCCCCCCTCGCCCCGGATGCCTGGCCCGCGGGCCTGTTAGATAAAGGGGCGGGTGGTCACCGGGTCCTGGGAGGCTGCCGTGTTTGTTGAGAACCTAGTGCACTGCCTCATTTTGTTACCCTGTTTTACAGATGAGGAAACTGAGGCCCGGAGAGGCCCAGGAAGTTGCTCCCGCCCGCAAGTGAGTGAAGCCAGCATTCAACCTGCTAAGCCTGGGCCCACCCTCCGCGTACCGCAGCCCGGTCTGTCGTGGTCGGGCCTCAGCATGCGGGAGAGACAGTCACGGGGAGGGACAGCAGGGCAGGGGTTAAGGGGCCCAAGGGAGAACCAAGAGTGAGTTCAGGCTTCCCTGCTCCCACAGCCACCTTGCATCTTGGCCACATGAAGGAGCCCTCCCCAGACGTTCACCCGGCCCTTCTGCGGGGGCCACCCCCCTGCCCCCTGTCCCCGCGCGCCCCCCGAATCGAGGCTGGCTCTGTCTTGCTGCAAGAAATAAAGCAATAATGACCCCTGTGACGCTGGCTGGGGGGTGAGCGGCGGGAACGCGGCAGGTGGGGCCGGCAGAGGTGAGAACTGGGGGTCCCGGTCGAGATCCCTAGGCAGGGGCCTCCAGGTGAGCTCCCCAAATGCCACCCTTGGATGGGCCTTGCTCCCCTCGAGCGGGATAGCGTTTATTCTTCCCTCGGGAACAGTCACCAGGGCCGGGGGAACGTTGCGCAACGAGACTGCCAGCCAGGTCCCCTCTGCTCCTCCGTTTCTGTGACTCTTGCCAGTTTACCCACTGCTAATAACAGTAGGTCTGCTGTGCGGAGGGCCAACCTGTGCTGGCCTGCACCTCGCACAGTCATCACCTGCGTTTCAGACCGGCGAAAACCGGGGGACTTGCCCGGAGTCACCTGGAGAGCCAGTGGAGCGATCAGGATCGGAACCCAGGGCCGTCCAAGGAAAGCACCCTTCCCCTCTGCCACGAGGTCGTCCCTCGGCCACCCGGGAGCCCGTACACCCGAGGGGGCACCCTGCCAGTGTCGCTGGCCTGACAGGCGCGGGCGGGACTTGAGTGTGTGTCTCCCCCCCGGTCCAGAAAACCAGCCTGTCCGAGCTCCCCACCTAAGAGAGAAGGCGACTGGTGCTCTGAGGGTCCACCATAGACATTCACACGCACCCAGCACTTTTCCCTAAGTGCTTTCCACGGTCGATCTCATTTGAGCCTCAGGTCAACCATTATCCACTTTGAAGAGGAGGCGTTCTAAAGGCCAAGCACCTGGCCCAAGACCACGGGACAGCAAGGAGGACGATGACCCAGGTCTGACTTCTCGTCCTGACCTCCTTCCACCCGACGCCCCCAGCCCCGGGTGGGTCCCCTGGGGAGTGGTGTCCCAACAGAATGAGCTTCCGGAATCCCAGCTGGAGTGCAGCCTTGGCCGGGCTGTGGCCACACTGCCACCCGACAAGCCCAGGGACCCATCCCAACGCGACTCAGGTCCGTGCCGAGACGGCTGCAGTGACCAGCCGTGCAAAGGTGAGGGCACCGTCCGAGGCCCAGAGGGCTGGCTCCAGGGGTGGGGGCCGGGCTTTCTTCCCTCTCGTGGCGCCTGGGTTCCCCATCTGGCTTTCAGCTCCGAGTCAAAATGTGTCTGAGCTATAAACCTTTGAAGATGCAGGTTCTTAATGAAAACGCAGAGAGAAGCCAATTAGAGTGGCAGGAACAGTAATCACTATAATAAGGGTAATTGAGTTGGATTTATTATAGCTGACGACGGGATTTTTTTTTTCCCCCCCGTAAGTGAAGAAAATAATTTACTGATATTAAAACATGATTTCAGTTTTCCTTCACACCCCTGGGAAATGGCATGGTTTCTGGAACTTCAGCTCAAATGTGAGGGTGGCGGAAAACAAGACAAAGCCACCTTCGGTGACTTCACCTCCTCGGGTGGATTCCTCTTGACGAAGGCGCAGGCCAATGAACCCCGAGTGTGGGAGGCAGGGAGGTACTCAACGGGGTAGTCAGACCCTATCATTTACTAGCTGTGTGACTTAACCAGTCCCTCAGCCTCTTTGAGCCTTAGTTTCTTCATCTGTGGAACGGGATAATAATACTAACACTCCAGGGTTGTTGGGGAAATTAAATTAAGCTAAATTACATTAAATTTAATTAAATAAGGTATATAATACGTCTGGCAAGTGGTGGGCACTCAATAAATGTTAACAATCTTCCCTAATAGTAGGGAGCTATCCATGGAAAGAGCCCAGGGCTCTAAAAGGCCTGCCATGGCCTTTTGGCTTTTGTAACAAGATAAAAATTTCTTTTTCTGTCATGTAAAGTTCTACAGGCAAGCAGTCCTGGGCTGACTGAGTGATGTCACAATCCGCAGGGATATAGTCCCCATCTTTCTTACCGTCTTCGCCACCCTTGCAGGATGCTCTCGCCTCCTGGCCCAACATGGCTGCCAAGCTCCAGCCACATGTCTTATTTCCAGCTTAGGGGCGCCTGGGTGGCTCAGTCGGTCAAGCGGCCGACTTCGGCTCAGGTCACGGTCTCACGGTCCGTGAGTCCGAGCCCCACGTCGGGCTCTGTGCTGACAGCTCAGAGCCTGGAGCCTGCTTCGGATTCTGTGTCTCCCTCTCTCTGCCCCTCCCCTGCTCACTCTCTCTCTCTCTCTCTCTCTCTCTCTCAGAAACAAATAAACATTAAAAAGAAAAAAGGAGCACAGTGGGGTCCTCTGCCTCTCTTTAAAGGGCGCTTCTTGGAGTTACACACAACACTTTAGCTTATAGACCTTCAGACAGAATTTGTCACATAGCCCCACCCGGCAACAAGGAATTCTGAAGAATGTAGTTTTTATTCCAGCACCCGTGTGTCCAGATAGAATCAGGGTCTTTTTGCTAAGGAAGAAGGTGGGGAAAATAGGGGAAAATAGGCCATCTCTGCCCGGTCAGGCCTTTATTACGTAGGTTGCTGGAATAATGCACATAAAACTCCCAACAGCGTCTACACTGTATCAGGGCAGAGCCGGCTCTCACCTGCTCTCTCTACTAGAAAATAGGACTGTCATCTGGAAGGATCTCTTCTCCATTACAGGCCAGTGCCTCCAAATCTCTTCCGCCTGACTTGCTTGGCCCAGGCCAGAGGCGTGAGACCAGCCGGCCGAGAGGCGGAAAGTAGTGAAATGCGGGGACAAAGTGGCATTTTTATGCACATATTCAGCTGGCAGTGGGGACTTACCATGTGTCGGACACCATGGATAATTTAGCGTCTCTAGAAATTTAGGCTTAAATCAAGTGAATTAATAATTTTTGCTTTTGGGTAATGTATATTGCTGTGGGAGAGTCCCCAGAATATTATATGCAGTTAAAAAAAAAAAAAAAACACCAGAGAGCGGGTGGGGTGGGGGACCGGAGAAAAATTAAAACGAAAAACGAAAAACAAACCAAAACGCACAACCCAGCAGGGGCGCCTGGGTAGCTCCGTTGGTTAAGCGTCTGATTCTTGGTTTTGGCTCAGGTCAGGATCTCAAGGTTCATGAGTTTGAGCCCTGCACTGGGCTCTGAGCTGAGCCTGTAGCCTGCTTGGGATTCTCTCTCCCTCTCTCTCTGCTCCTCCTCCGCGCTCTCTCTCTCAAAATAAACTTAAAACAACACACTTATATTAGCGTTCAGGTAATGGTATCCAGGCCACGGCCAGGTGGGGCGGCTGGGGCAGGAGGAGGAAGCTTGTACTTCTTGCCCTGGGCTGACTTTCAGGCTTGGGGCAAACCCCAGGGGACCCAACTATGCCTTGTGCCAGCTGGACAAAGAACACAGCGGCTCGGGTCATGGGAGGCCGGGCACAGGGAGAGCGTCCGTCTGCCAGGTTCTCATGAAAGAGCCCTCCCCCGGGGTTATGCACCCATAAGCCAACTGAAATCTCAGATATCTCAGATGTGGACCCTTAGCAAGCCAAATGTTGTTGTAAGTGATTTCTCCATTTTTCGAGATCACAGGGCTGTGCTCTGCTGTCTCTCAGCTGTGTGGGTATGGCTTCTCCTTTACTCTTGGCACAGGGCCTCGGGGGCAGATCTGCTGGGCAGCCTGACCCCGGGGGGTGGAACCCCCTGGGTTCTGGTTCCAGCTCCGGGCCTCAGTCTCCCCACCTGCATCATGGAAGGGCGGGGCTGTGCCGCCCGGTTCTTCCTGCTGAGCCCGCGCAGACACTGGCCGGCCTGTCACTAGGATCAGAGTCACTAGGTTCAGAGACAGATCCACTGGCCAGGTTCGCTGCGGTGGCCAGTCGCCTCCCCTTCATCCCTTCTTACTAACCTCCCTCCAACTTCGAAGAACACACTTCCTTCCCCACAGCCAATTGCCGGGGTCTGGGTCTCCACACACCTGAGGACGGCACGGCAGGACAGAGAGGGACCCCACTGGAGCTTGGTGAGTCAGGGGGGCCCGGAGGGCGTGGAGGGGGAGGAGGGACCGATCACAGAGATCCCACAGGGCCGGAGCGCGGAGTGAGGCTGGGCCACCCAGTCTGTGAAGCGGGCGGCCCACGCCCCGTGGCCAGCTCAGGGTGTAGACGGCTCCTTGCCACCAGGAGGGAGAGACGTCTTTCTCCAGCAGGGGCACAGCTGGGCGGCCCAGGCCTCAGGAAGCGTCCTCCGCTCTGTGGCCGTAACCGCTGATGCACGGACACGGACGGGGAAAGGGGATGATAAGGACAAAACGACACTTCTGAAAAAGCGAGCCGAGGGCACGAGCCGCCCCCCCCCCCACCACCGCCCCTGCCGTGCAGGGTGGGGGAGAAGGCATTTGGGAGTAGGGAGGCCACCTGACGGCTTCGTGGTCGCAAATCGTAAGCTCCAAGCTCCTAAGCCTCTTAGATCTGCAGCACGGTGTAGGATAACGTCAAGGTCCTCACGGGCTTCTGGATGCGTCTGTGACGGCCTGGTTAGGGCAGGGTGGGCCTGGGGGTCTCCCCACACCCTGACCTGCGTGTGCACGCTCTTCTGGCTCTCCTTCCTCCCTCTTGCATACACCCTCCTCCCCTTGGTCCTGCCTCCTCCCTCTCCTCTCCTCTCCTCCTGCAGACTCTCTGATGCCACCTGTCCCCCTTCAGGTCAAATTCCCTTCTTCCCCGGCTTTCCAGCCCAGAACCCTGGGGCCACGGCCAGCCTCCCCTCCTCCCAGGGATATAATGGCTACATTATGCAGCCTCTACCTGCGCTCACCTCCTCCCGTGCAGCTAGGAACGGCCCTCAGCCTCACTGCCTCTCTTCCCTCTAATTTACTCACGATGTTCCTGCCACAATCATTTTCTCCTGTGCTCACCCAGCGGGCTGGCTCCCTCAGACGCAGGGTCCAGCCTTTCCTGGCCCAGCCCCTCCTGGCCGTGCTGCCCCGCGTTCTGGGCCCCGTCCTGCCCTCTCGGCCGTCCCTGGTCTCCAGCTGCCCCGAGCCCTGCTGGTCGGTCCTGCATTTTCCCAGGAGTCTCTTTCCAAACACAGGGGTGTTTCCCTGTGCTTCTCTGCCTTCGGGATGGCCCCTGACCCCGTCGTTTCCCGGGAAGCTAACGAAGTCATCGGGGGTATGCCCCTAATGTGTGGGTTTTTTTCTTAAATGGGGCTCCCCAAATTAAGTCTCAGACACCACAACACCCAGATCTGCCCTGTCGTGTGTGTGTGTGTGTGTGTGTGTGTGTGTGAATTTCAAGAACATCGCCTGGGGAGGGTTCTGTTGACCAATATCTCAACTCCGTTTCACTGCCCTGTGCTACAGGTAAGGGGCTGAGCTTCCCAGAGGCTCAGAGAACCAGGCCTGTACTAAGGGTGTGTTTTTTCCTCTCTCTCTTCCCCTCCCTCCTTCCCTCCCTCCAAATACAGGGCTTGGTTGGACCCAGTGGGGCCAAGGCACAAACCAGCTCACAGATGGCTGTCTTTACCCTCCCCCAGGACCCCACAGGAGTCCCCTGCCTCCTGGCAACATTTCCCCTGGGAAGCCTGTCGTTTGCATTTTTATTGCTTTTCTCTAATCACAAAAGGAGTATTTGTATCATAGTGTTCTTTGAGGCAGCAGATCGGGCCCTTCTTGCTAGTTTGAACAGAAAGGTATTTATCATGGAGCGTTAGCCAGGATACCCAGTTTCCGGATGGCCAGTGAGCCAAGCTTGGAAGGATCCAGCCTCACCGTGGATGAGGCCCACCAGGCTGCTTGGGACTTCCCCGTCTCGCTGCCTTCGGGGCCGGGCCTACGGCGGACAGCCCACCGGCCACGCAGAGCGAGTCTTAAACCGGGCTCAGACTTCTCCTCCTGAGTCCTCTGGGGCCTGGGCCGAACTGTGTCCCCCTCCCCCCCCAACCCCTCCCCCCCAAAGCTACATTGACGTTCCACCGCCCGGTGCTTCAGAATGTGACCTCATTTGGAAATAAGGTCATTACTGATGTAGTCAGGGAAGATGAGGTCACCCTGGAGTAGTATGGGAGGTGACCCATAATCCACACATCACGCGACGACAGAGGCAGGGACCGGAGGGATGCATCTGGAAGTCAAGGATCGCCAAGGATTGCCAGCGACCCCCAGAAGCCGGTAGAGGCCAGGGAGGACGCCCCCTACAGGATTCAAAGGGAGCACGGCTCTGCCAGCCTCTTGACATGAGACTTCTGCCCTCCAGAACCGTGAGACGATAAATTTGGTTGTTCTGAGTCACCTCGTTTGAGGTACTTGGTACCGCGGCCCTGGGAAACTGATGCAACTGGCCGTAGGGAGTCCCCCCTGTAGGACGTGGCGTCATCTCGGCCACAGGCAGTCACGCAGCAGGAGTCAACAAGAACCATCTGCTTGTTCAACTTACCTGGGCCTTTGGGACCTTCCCAAGGCAGGTCTCATAAACACGACCTCCCCTGGCGATTGAATGGCCACACCCAGTCTACGGCTTGATGGCTCAGACCACATTCAGTCCAAGGGGTCTGGCTGAAGTTCACCATTACTTGGTGTCTTCCATGGCCACAGTCAGCCTAGGATCCGCTTTTGCAACGAAGAGCCGTTATTTGCCGTTCGAAGTGGGGCTTTGCTCTGGAGCGGGGCGTCTGTGCTGTGATTCCTTCATCGGGGCTGGCCTGGGTCCTCCGGGTCCGTCACGGACACTTGGGGCACCCTGGCTCCATCAGGGCCCAAGCTCCCCGCACTGAGGCCTGAACCGGCTAGAAAGACCTCGCTGGCCCTCGCCACAAAGCCTACGGTGTGGCCATTCACTAAGTGCAACAGAGCAGCCCGTGGAAATGCAGTATCTGATGTCTCCAAACTCCGCAGGGACTCACCATGCTCTGTGCCCCTTTCTCTGTAGAGCACAAAGTTCATCTTACAGGGGACTTTGCTCAGGCGGCGGGGGGGGGGGGGGGGGGTTGTCATACCCTCGGGCACACAGGTGACTTCCGGACATGTACAGATGGTACTCTGTGCTCCCGATCGTCGGTGATGTCCTCATTGTCATGGTCCCGCCCGATGTCATCTGCAGCAACGAGGGATTCAAGTCTTCGGGGACTAAACTATGGCAAGGAGCCAAGGAGCAACCCTGCAGCAACAGGAAACCGCAGACCCCCCCAGGTGACAACGGGACCTCTGCCTGCTGGGTCGGAGGAGGGCCTTTCCCACATCGATAACTGCCCAAAGGTGCCGCTGCTGGCTATTTGCTCCAGCAAAGAGGCCCCCAGGGGTGGGGGGCGGGGAACAGGAGCCGTGGGTCGCTGGAGTCACCACCTGATCGAGCTCACACGAATCCCATCATCCTCCAGGACCCTTAGGTCTCTGCAAAGCCCAGAGTGCTAGAATTTAAATCACTGTCTCTTTTTTTGAGGCTTGATGGTAAAAATGGTGTCTCTGAGTTCAGTAGGCACGTGGTAGGGCTTTGATACTTTTTATAAGGAGAGGGAGCTTTGGAGGAGGAGGAAGAGAGGAGGAGAGGAGACATCCACTCAGCTGGTTTCCACTGTGACAATCCTTGTCCTGTGAGCCTTGGATCCACTGGTCCATGTATAACGGAACCATTCAAAAATTTGTTTTATTACTGACCCCCATGAACCAGTGTCCGGACCCGTGCGCCAGAGTCACCAGACCCTACTAACTAGTCCTTGGTCGTTAGAGCTCAGGACCAGTGTCTGGCAATGCCCCCCAAGTCTTGGTTCTTCTTGGTCCACTCCACGGTTGCTCATTATGGCCATAGGCCCCCTTGGGGAAGGGGGGGGGGCGGGCAGTTTGCGGCATTTACCTGTAGTGTCATCTCGGGGAACCTCCCCTCGGTGATTCCAAGGGCTCTCGGGTCTGGGCAGCGGGTGAAACACCTGACTTTCCACCATGATGAATCAGGCCAGGTCTCTGCTTGTCAAGCTGGACGTTTCTTTGGTCGTACAAATCGACGAGGACATTAGCGACAGTCTTTCTTAGGTCCCAGGAACCCTGTGATCGGTTGAAGACCTCTGCAGGGCAGCGCCTTTGAGGACCATGTGGGTCCCGCTGCCTGTCTCAGGGACACACCCACCTGGCCCCTTCAGGGACCCCAACATTCCCTCTGAAATCAGAGAGCCCATCTCAGTGGGGACAGATCCCGGGCTATCTCGGCAGCCCCGGGGAGGGGGCAGGGGGAGGGATATTGACTTCCTCTCTCTTCAAAGATGCTGGTCCGCTAACTTTGAGAGCTAGACTCAGGTAAAGGGACTGTGTCCTCGGGGGAATGGCGGGGGCGGGGGAGGGGCTGCACAGGACAAGTCTGCCCACCATTTATTCCCCTGATGCGTTTGGACTCTTTGCTTCACATTAGTGGGAAAACTCAACTTCCTTTATCTTGGGCCAACACCGGGTCCAGGTTAACAGCCAACCACTGAGCCAACAGCCTCACCCGGCTCACCAGGACTCCAGATTTTTGCTAAGTGCAACTATATTTAATGAGATCAACCCAATCTAGCATTCAATTTCTTTCTTCCTAGTCTAAATATTTTCAAATCTGTTCTCACATATACTCCTCGAGACTGGGATTAAATACATTGGCACATGTTGGGGGGTTTGGTAGGAGTTTGGTACCCTTTCTGTGTCCTGAAGACTGGTCTCCCTCATCTTGCCTGGTGACCCTCTTGCTGTCTAAAGGCAGCAAGAGTGGGCGGGTGAGGAGGAGACAGAAGGTGGAGCTTTATCAGCTGGGGCGGGGGGAGGGGGGTGATTCTCGGGCTCTGGGGGCTTGGGCATCCCAGCAAAGCAAACATTCCCAAAAGTGCCCGTGCAATTCCCAAGGTTCCCACACTTTCCCTCAAGACGTCCGGAGGGCTACGAAATCACTCTGTGTTCAAGTCAGACTCTGTTCAGTTGTTTTTTTTTTTTAAGTTTATTTTGAGAGAGAGAGAGAGAGAGAGAGAGAGAATCCCAGGCAGGCTCCGCACTGTCAGCACTGAGCCCGATGTGGGACTTGAACTCACGAGCCGTGAGATCATGACCTGAGCCGAAGTCAAGGGTCCTACGCTTAACCCGCTGAGCCACCCAGGTGCCTGCGGCCTGTGCTCAGTTTTGAGTCACATTAGCCAAGGCTACAGAGACAAGCTCTCTGATTCTGTTAACATGTCTCAAGCCCGTTCTTTCTTCCAACTCTTGACACAATTAGGAGGTGCCAGTCCACACAGCTCAGGCCCTTCAACACGGTTCACCCCAGTGGCCGCGTGGCCGGCCTCCCCTGGGCTCCGGAGGCCTCCATTCCAGGTGAGCCCAGGACGTGAGCTCGGTCACTGTGTCTCCTCTGTGGGTCACGCTTCCCTCTTGAAATGCCAACGGGGTCTGCCCTGCCTGAGACCCTGATGGCAGGGTAACCACCGCCAGATTCCTCTCTTCTTGAGGGTCTCCTCGGGGTGCCCGGTTGCAGACAAGAGGGCCCACGGTAGCTCAGGCTGTGAGGCTTAGAGCTTCCGAGAGGAACGGACAGCCAGGTTCAATGCCACTGACCAGGAATAACACGCTCGGGAGAGACACTTAAGGGTTTCCAGAAACCCCCCTGCAGCCCTGCTTGTCACCCCCGTTCATAACGTAGGCACAGGCCATGGCCCCAACCCAACGCCCAAGTCCCAGGAGGCGAGGCCCAGCACATGGCTGCTCTCTCATGTTCCTCCGGCTGCCTTTCCAGTCTCGTCAGCGGGAGGGCGAAGACGCAGACCCGGACGGGCCCTCGAAGCGGTCGGATAGCCCTGGAAGGTCGGGGGGCGGACCCCATCCCAGCTGGGGACCACGGAGGAGAGTGTGGATGGGACGGGGAGAGCTGTGTTGGACACGCGACGATGCAGAGAGAGAGAGAGAGAGAGCTTCCAGCGGGGACCCAGCCCTATAGAGGCCTGGGGACCGGGTCGCACGTGGGCGGGCATGCTGGGTGCCCTTGGGGCCTCTCCACGGCGGAAAGCACCCAGCCGTCCCAGAGCCCACGTCCTCCTCACCCTTCTGTCTGTTGCAATCCTCTGTGTCTTTCCCGGTGACTGGACACAGGGCCTGGTCGTTCCCTCGTCCGTCACAGATCGTAGACTGTCTCCAGGAGAGTCGCACCGAGGGTGCGGATTCAGGATTCAGCAAACACCTTACTCGCCCTTTGAGCACATGGCACGAATTCAGGAGACCCCAGAGCCTCATCCCCTGCCGCTGCTTCTCTGAGCCTTCCCATTCCCTTGCCCCTCCCCCCAGGTGTCCCCTGTGCTCCTGTCGGGGAGGCGGGGGGGGGGGGGGGGGACCAGGGGCTTCTGTCAGACAAGCTGCTGCTTGCTCGCCCCCAGCTGCCCAGGGCCCTCTCTTCCCTCCCATTTTCGCACAGCTTCAAAAGTGCTTGTTTGGACGAGGCCGGGCACCTGCAACAGCGTCTCCGGGGTTAGACACACGCAGGTTCAAATTCTGGCTCTGTCTCCGCCCACGGGCTCTGTCACCTCAGGCGAGTGACTCAACCCGAGTCCCAGTCGCCTCACCTAGGAAAGGGGCGAGTATAATACCTACCGTAGGACGGCTGTGAACAAGAAATGAGCTGCACCCCTGAAGTCACGGGCCAGTCGCGGCCCAACCATGGTTCCGGCAGCAGCAATAATAACACGTCAAAGGCCAGCACCGGGCTGGATTGTCTCATCCGGTCCCCGGAGTGGCTCTAGGGCCTCTGTGCTGATGGAGACACTGAGGCTCAAGTGGCTTCTCCAGGGGGAAGCTTGGACTCTGATGCAGGCGGTGTGGCCCCGGGGCCTCCGCTCAAACTACCACCCTGTAACTTCTTTTCTTTCCAGACCCAAGGGAAACCTCCAATCGCAGAAGCGCGTTGGGGTCCCTCCTGGCATCGTGCAGCCAACACCTGCAAACCGTCCCCGGTCCCTGCCCTGTTCCACCTGGGCCGGCCCTTGCTCCCCGCGGAAGCCCGGGAACGAGGGCCCCCACCGCCTCCTGGCGGATCCTCTGCGCGGTCACAGAGCCCACGCTGCACTTGGTTCTGCAGCCCACGGGGGCTTGGTGTCCTTCCCAAGGCCTTAGACTCCCAGTAGCGACGCACCGCCTCGGAGAGGCAGGGCATCTCCTGGCGGCCGCCCAGCAGTCGGCCCGGCCTTTAAATCAGTTGACGTTCTCTACGGCCCCGGGAGACAGGGCAGGATGTTATCCCAGCTCGCACGTGGGGAACCCAAGGCCTCTGCCAAAGTCACTCCGCTGGCAAGAACCTAGGGCCCTTCCTGCCTCTCGCCGGTCAGCTGGCATCTGGTGGCAAGGCGGGGCGCGCTTCCCTGCCCAGGCCTTGTGTCGGAATCACCAGGGAACAGATTGCACACCCACTAGATCAGGGTCTCCGGGTGGGGCCCGTGCCCTGCAGTTGCTTTTTCAATACCCACGGGGTTCCCGTGTGCGGCCTCCGTCATGGCCACTGCCATTCCTGCTGTGGCCGGTGGGGGGGTGGGGCTTTCCCCCGAATCACCCACCATCATGAAGATTTAGGAACACATTGTGTGAGTGGAGGACGTCTCTGGAAGAACCGGGGAAAAATCAGGGCTGGAGATCGTTTTGAAATCCTGAGTTCACCTGGGGACACCGGGCTCTGTCTCGCCAGCTCAGAAACGGCCGAGCAAGACAAGACACATAAGCGCTCAGGGCTTTGATGAGGAACCGGAATATTTATACAAGAAACAACAACCGAAAAAGGGAAAAAGCAAAAAGCATCCAGACTGAGCCTGCTGTGTGTGCTTTTGCTCCAACAGCAGCCCTGGGGCCCGGGGTGGGGGTGGGGGGTCCTATTTCTGGAATGCGTCTCTTTGCCTCGTGCTGTTGCTGTTTCAGCAGGAATGTTCTGGACGCAGGCAGGCTTTCTGTCGCCCTTGCTCTGGTCTGTGTGTTAACACCTACGCTGGGGCCTCCTTCGCATACAAGTGATGAATGTCAGGCCCAAGGAGGCTCCCTGGGTCCTTGCTGCCTGCCTACCCAGGCCCTCGCCGAGGAGTTTGGGGTTCAAGCAGGGTGTCACCGCTCGACTCTCGTCTGGGGTCCGCAGAGAACCCCTGAGTTGCGCCCTGCAGGCTCCCGGGCCCCTGGCACTTTCAGAGCACATCTGTGGCCTTGCTGGCGGTACGCACAGGGTCCGGAGCTGTCTGCCTCCGCTGGGGTCACTCCCTGCACGTCTTCAGGGCCGAGAGCCACCCTGTCAACGTCCCCTGTTCTGGGAAGGGCGAGTCCCCAACCTGGCCCAGTCACCAGAGGCGGATTAAAGTGCTGGGTGTAGACCTCTGGCCCTGAGGACAGCCGGAAACACGAACCTCATCCCCCTCTGCAGAGCCCCTTGGGGCACAGACCTCCTGGCTTGGTCCCCGGGGCCATTCCATCCCCCCACTGCCCCCCACAACGTCTGTTCCTAAAGGTTTGCTTTGTAGTCATTCACAGGTACGTAGGCAACATTCCTCCCAGAAATTCGGGCACGTCCCCCTCCTGCCTTATAAATGCTTTACCACCTGCTGTGGGAAGACTCAGTTTCTGCTCCCGAAAGACTGGAAACGATGCCCCCCAGACAACCGGGTGCAATGACATCATACTGTGACATGGGTCGCAGCCACCGGCGTCCTTCCTCAAACGTTCCCAACAAGGCAGACAGGCCAGCACTTGTGGCCACCTGAGGCACCTCTCTCACCTCTGACTCTGCACTTTGGCCCCGGATGGACCTCGGTTCAACTCTGAGCACCGGGCTCTGACCTCCTGGGGGGGGCCCCCCCGTGAGCGCCAGGAGCCCCCAGGAGACAGATTTCATGCCCTGAGCTGCTGAAGCCGAAAGGAAAGCTGGCGTGGGGGACTAAGAATGAGAACCAGGATGGGGAGGGGGGTCCAGAAAAGAGAAGGGCCTGGCAGGAAGACCAAACGGCAGCTGACTCGGTCACAGGCCACGGTCGTCGGGGGGGCCCTGCCCAGCTTCATGGCTACGGCCACAAACAGGTGTGTCCTCCCTCTGGGCCCTCCCTCCAAAGCACGTTCCGGCATCCACGCGTCCTTGCCAGCTGTCCTGGACCTTGGTGGCCTTGCTCATTCGCTGGCCCCCCGGACCCGTGGCAGGAGCTCTGAGGGAGCCCCAGTCCCCTCCGTCTCCTACCTCGGGCAGCTGGGCAGTGTTCCCGCCTGTCACTTCTGCTTCCCTCCTGGCGGCTGATGTAAGGTCAGGCCTGCTCTTGCAAGGAGAAGGTCAGAAAGAGCTTGCTCGCGCCAAGGATGGGGCGACGGGGCTGGAAAAGAATGAGAAATTTAGCTGACAGTCAACTCTGTGAACAGTCCAGCCTCCCCGCACCCACCCCCCACCCCCACCCCACCTCCCAGAGGCTGCAGAAAAAGGCCCGGGGCCAGCAGTGACTCAGTGACTTTCAGCCCTCTTGACTGCGGCAGCTCGAGCCGGGGAGAAGGTTCAGAAGGCAGAGGCGTCAGCTCGTACCCAGAGATGCTGACCCAGGGGACTTGGGGGGGGGCCTGGAATCTGCATTTCTGGGCAGCCCGCAGGGCTTGGGGACAGTGGCTCATCTCTGAACACAGGCTGCAACACTGGACAAGGGAGAGACCTGACCAGGTCTGATGCCCACCCTGCCCAGGCCCAGTGAGCCTGACCCCTGCCCTTTAGAGAGGGCCCTGACAGCCCAGAGGCCACCCGGGAGGGAGTGACCACAATGAGGCTGTCGTCATGGGCCGTCGCACAGGGCCCGGAGTCGGTTTAACGCTCTGCTGCTGCCATTCTGAAACATGTAATGATTTCTGAACAAGGGCCCTACGTTTTTATTTTGCACCCGTGATAGATAATAGAAAATACGTATATTGGTCTCTGCCCCTGGTTCTTGGCCCAGAGCTCCTAAAACCTTTGCGATGCCCTGAGTGATAAGAGCATTTAGGAGCATTTCTGTTCCAATATTTGCTCTTTGACCGCAGTCTGACACAGAGCTCTTAAATCCCTCGGAATTTCCTGGGTAATAGCAGTGTCTTTGTTTTAACGAGGTGAGTCCCGGCGGGCTGCGGGAGGGGACTGGTCACCAGAGGACCAAGCCGTGATTCAAAGGCTGGAATTTCCAGCCTCACCCTCCGTTCTCCGTAGAGAGGACAGGGGCTGGGCTGGAGTTAAGGGGCCATCATGCCTAGGTGATAAAGCCTCTCTAAAAAGCCCTCAAGTGCGGGGGACCCAGGGCTTCCAGGCTGGTGGCTCGTGGAGGTGCCGGGGGTGCACTGTGCACGGAGTGAAGCCCCTTCCCACATAACCCTGCCCTGTCCACCTCTTCTGACTGGAAGTTCACCTGTCTCCTTTGTCCGATCCTTTTAGAAAAAAAATGAGTAAACAGTACATCATCTGTTTTCGTGAGTTCTTTTTTTAAAATAATTTTTTTATTCACTTGAGAGAGAGAGAGAGTGTGTGTGTGTGTGTATGTGTGTGTGTGAGCAGGGGAGGGGCAGAGAGAGAGGGAGACACAGAATCCGAAGCGGGCTCCAGGCTCTGAGCCATCAGCACAGAGCCCGATGCGGGGCTCGAACCCACGGACCGTGAGATGGTGACCTGAGCCGAAGCCGGACGCCCAACCGACAGAGACACCCAGGCGCCCCTGTTTTCGTGAGTTCTGAGAGCCTCTCGAGTAAATTAATCGAAGGAGGAGGTCATGGGAACCTGCAATTCACAGCCAGACGGTCGGAAGCACAGATGCCCATCCGGACTTGCCATGGACGTCTGAAGTTGGCGGGGGGGTGGGGGGGTTGGGGGAGGTTGGGGGCTGTCCCTGGGACTGAGCCCCTAACCTGTGGGATCTGACACTGTCTCCAGGTGGATGGTGTCAGAATTGAGTTCAATCCTGGGACATCCGGCTGGTGTCGAGGAATCACCCGATGCGGGACGAACCCCACACCTCTGGTGTCAGAATGTGGGGGGTAGCAGCAGTGTGCAAGGAAGAGACGCAGGAGGATCGGGGGGGGGGGGGGAAGCTTTCCTAAATTATTAAAATCTCTCCAAATTACACAACTGGTCCCAAGCCAGGGGGGTGAGTGCCCTCGTCAACGCCGGCACCTGCTGCCTGGCTGGTTTGTTAACGTGGAGGACAGGGGACACACATAGAGAAGGGAGTGGCCGTCAGACATCCGGAGGGCTGGCAGAGAAAATGAACGATCTGGCTTCTCGAAGGACACTCAGCCCTGAGGGTCGGACCGAGGCTGCTGGCTGGTTTCCAGGGGGAGGAGGCCGACTGAACATCAGAGCATCTGCCCGTGGCTTTGCTTCTCCACCACGGGGGCTGCGCTCCAGGCAGGAGGCCCCGGGGCCTGGATTTGCTACCTGGAGTGACCCTCCTGGCACTTTGAACCTCGGTCCAGGGACACGAGTCGTCTGGCGAGTGCACTGAGAGACCACCACCGGGCACCCAGCGGGAGGGATGACAGGCCAGGTCTCCTGAGCGCTCACCAGCCCTCTGCCCGGGTTCATAAACACAAAAAGCCTGATCACCTGATTTTTTTGTGTTTATGATTGTCATCTTGCACATGCGATCTTCCCCATGTGGGAAAGTGGCTCCCAGAGCGGGCGCGGGCTGGGCTGGACGGGGCTGGGCTGGGCCACGGCACCCAGGCCTCGAAGCGTGCCCTCTCATCAGCGGTCTGGGCTGGCATCTCATATCTGGCACCGCTGCACCCTGGGACCTAGATAGAGAGGCGCCTCGGGCCCGACTCCCCCTCGGCCTTTAAAGGCAGAGCTGGCCTCCCCCGCCCCCCAGCCCCAGTCCAGTCCCAGCGATGGCTCGTTCATGAATCCATATTTGCTGGGTACTTCGTGCTGCTCTTTGCTTAGTCCTGTTTCGACTGGCAGTCCAGAGAAAAAAAGAAAAGGGCCTTCCCTATCACAACCTTGGAAGACACGCAAACAATGGAGCCTCATTGTTTGGAAAGTCCTTGCCCTGGAACCTAATACTCTTTTGGCTTTTAGCTTTGATCTTGCATCTGGAAAAAAACTTTACTTCTTACCCTGGTGTCACCGACCGGAGCTCGGGCTGAGTATTTGAAAAGAGAGGCCACGCAGGCCAGCCGGATCTTGGGGAAGGGGATTCTTGGAACCACAGTGACCTCCTTCCTTCGTTTCCTGATTGAGTTGGTGCTGGTTTGCCTGGGGCCGTTTTAGCACCAAAGTCCCCCCGTCACACCAGGCCTATAGCCTGCAGAGAGGGGCTCAGGGACCTCAGAGCAGGTGGGTGGCTTGCCCCAAGGACACGGCTCAGGGGCCCCCCTTCCCCTCCCACCCGGCCCTCCCGGGCAAAGCCAGCTTGGAGGCATCAGCCCCACAGCCGGTGCAAGTTCAGCATAACAGATTCTGTTAGTCTTAGTAGAGAGTCAGAAATAAAATCAGTCTGATACTAGGTCAGGAATAGATGAGGAAACGAATACGCAGAATGGAGAGTTCATAAATGCTTCCGGGTATACTCACTCGGGCACTCGCCGTCCAGTAAAGACGGCCCCGTGGAAACCAGGGGAAACTGACTCCTCATACGTGTAAAATGAAGCGGGCTCTTGTACCTCAGAGCACATCTTAAATAGCAGACTCCGTGATGAAGTAATCACTTTAATTACGAACCTGATGCAGGCGTACCTCGTTTTATTGTGCAGACACCGTGTTCTTCACGGATCGGAGTTTGGCGTTAACCCTGCGTCGAGTCTCTGGGCTCCACTTTCCCAACAACATTTGTTTGCGTTGTGCCTTGGTGTCACATATGGGTCGCGAAATAGTTGGTAAATATTTCAGACTTTCTCGCCATTAGTCTATTCGGTATGGCGAGCAGTGATCTGTTTATGCGGTCAGTGGTTTTGACTCACTGAGAGCTCATATGACGGCCAGCGCATTTTGGCAATAGAGTACTTTTTAATTAAGGTCTGCACGTTGTTTTGTTTTGTTTTGGTTTTTTAGACACAGTGCTATTGTACGCTGAAGAGACCATAGTAAAAGGTACACATAACTTTTATATTCACTGGGAGGCCAAAAAAATTCGTTTGACTCACTTTATTGCGATATTGGCTTTTTTGCAATAATGTGGAACTGAACCCACAGTATTTCTGACATATGCCTGCAGAAGGAAAATATCATAGGAAAGCTATGTAACCTAGAGATTGGAAAACGCTTCCTAAACAAGACCCCAAAAGCACAGACTATAAGGGAAAAAATGATAAAAGGATTCTGTTTCCCGAGTCCCACCCCCTCTGCTGACCATAGACACCTTTTACCAACCCCCCCCGTCCTCCCCACCCCCACCGCTCAGACACCTTCCTTTTCGGGCACGTCTCATCTCCCAGCCCCGGACTCCACACACCCCCACAGTGTCCTGTGCACCGGTGCCTGTGTCCCACCTCCTGGGACAAGCCTCAAAGCCTCTCTTACTCTTCTGAGTAAGAGAGTGTCTTGTTATCCATGGTGATGAGGGAGTCCTGAGAGTTCATGGTAACAGATGACTCAGGAGGGGGCCTGGCCACACCGCAAAGGCCAACCGAGTGATTAGAGTGTTGGGGCTTCAGCCACACGATATCAGAGCCGACCTGAGGGGCAGGATGAGGAATCGGAGGTTGAGGTCAATCCCATAGCCAATGGTTCAAGCAATTGTGCCTAGGTAATTAGATCCCAGGAAAAATGCCGGACCCCAAAGCTCGAGTGAGCATCCCCAGTGGACAATGTCACAGTCGAATGCCACGACCCCAGTGACCGTGGGGGCTCCTTACTCCGAACCCTCTGGACTTCTATACCCTCTACCCTCTTCCTTTGGCCAGGTTTAATTTTTATCTTTAGCTATACTACAACTGTAACCATAAAGTATAACCCTTGCCTGAGTTCTGTGAGTCATTGTAGGGAATTGTCAAACCTGAGGGGATCCACGTGGACTGCCAAATTTGTAGCCAGCGGCTCTGAAATGTCGGTGGCCCTAGGGATCCCTGAGCTTGTGGTTGGTGTCTTAGGTGAGGTCCATCTTGTGGAGGATGGGCCCTCAACCTTGAGTTTGGCTGACCCCAGGGAGCTCCCGTTCCAGAGGTGCTGTCCCCACAGTTACAGTGCCCACCCCCCCGCCCCCAGGCTGGCTCCCTGCTTCCGGTGTCGTCTTCCCTCCAGATCTTCCTCCAAATTGCTGTCACAGAGATCCCCCTAAAACTCAAATATTACCTGACACCTCCCTTCAGCCCTTCACTGGCTCCCATCATACCCCAGGAGGAGAGTCAAGAGGCCGTGGCCCCCACACAAGACCTGTGACCTGGCCTCTTGCTGACCTCGCTTTCGTCCAGCTCAACCTCAGGAAATTTCTTTCTGGGCCTCACCCAACTCCTTCGAATTTCCTGAAGCTTTTTGTCCTAACATTGGTCCTCTCCGCTTTGACCTTCAGAACTCAGCTCACGTATCACCTCCTCCTCAAAGTTTATCTTTGACCCTTTTCCTGAGACTCACCACTAACGTAGGTGACATCGGCCATCACCCTGTGATACTTACACCTAAGAGTAGAATTATCTGCCCTGGTGGACTGAGGACTGAACTGTGTGCTTTCAGAGCAACTGTCTTTTTGCACTTCTCATAGCCTCGGAAACCCAGGAAGCTCCCCGTCCATGCTTGTGGGATGAATCACTCAGCCTCGAGAATCCTCACTGACTCAGTTATCCCAAGAGAGTAAGATTTACAAATATTCATTTCTCAAATTGACACTGTTGGGAGGTTATTCCTGCGTGCAAAGTCCAGGGAGCCCTCACCCACATCGTGCATCACGTTTTGTCTCTTTTTAGCATTGTGTGACCTTTGCGGATCACTCATAGTCAGAAGAGTCATTATGGATATATGGATTACACATCGTCTGATTTTAACTAACGTAACTGTCTTCAGGGGCTCCTGGGTGGCTCCGTCGGTTGAGCATCTGACGTCAGCTCAGGTCATGATCTCACGGTATGTGGGTTCAAGCTCCGGGTTGGGCTCTGTGCCGGCAGCTCGGAGCCTGGAGCCTGCTTCGGATTCTGTGGCTCCCTCTCTCTCTGCCCCTCCCCCGCTCACACTCTGTCTCTGTCTCTCAAAAATAAATAAACATTAAAAAAAAAATCAAAGTAACTGTCTTCAAATGGAGAAGCGACTTTAAAATGATTCAGGAAAAAAATCTTACAATTGAAAATAATCCTAATACATAAGCCCAAGTACTATATTTGTCCCCAGTTCCTGGCACAGATCTCCTAAAACCCTGGTATCTCTGGGGCGATAAGAGTGTGTTTTGTGTATATGCTAGTGAGGGGTCTCAAAAGTGCTAGAAAGTTCCAACGTGGGTTCTGGTCAACAGAAAAATCCAGCCACTATTAGGGGGTTTGAACTTTCAATCCCTCCAGAGAAGGGAGAGGGGCTGGAGATTAAGTTCCAGTCCCGGTGGCCAACAATTCGATCAATCATACCTATGTAACGAAGCCTCCATTAAAAACCCCTAAATGATGGGGCTTGATGAATACATTCACGTTCCGGGAGGGTGGCACACTTCCGTGTCATGGGAACAAGGCTTCCAAGCTTCAGGCCCCTCCAGACCTGGAGTTAAGTGTCCGACTTCGGCCCAGGTCATGATCTCACAGTTGGTGGGTTCGAGTCCCACATCGGGCTCTGTGCTGACGGTTCGGAGCCTGGAGCCTGCTTCAGGTTCTGTGTCTCCCTCTGTCTCTGCTCCTCCCCCGCTCGTGCTCTGTCTCTCTCTCTCTCTCTCTCTCAAAAAGAAATAAAAACATTAAAGAAAAAAAGCCTAAGAGGTATCACCAGCAGGCAAACACTTAAATGGGCTACAAAATGGAATAGCAGGTGACAACCAACACAAATATATTCCTTCGCCAACAAACACACTTTCCAACAGGAAAATGCCTAGAAAACACTAGTGGAGATTTGAGCGATCATGAAACCATTTATTCAGCGGGAAGCATGCTGTACAATTGAATAAAACCACAGATACTGTTACTATATCTGGAAAAGATCACATTTCAATAAATGACTTACACAAAGAACTACTTTTTTTTTTTTTATGAGCCCCTAAAGGAAGGCATTTTCTCAACCGTAAGTGACCTCTTTGAAACAATGTGTTTATTGAAAAACTCTGAGAGCTACTGGAGCTGCCTTCGGCTTGGAATTTTTTCTTTTAAAGAAAGAATTCGGGATCAGGTTACAAAGAGAGTGAGGCAGGGAACTCACTCCTTTTGTCCTTGAGGAAGGCAACGAGGTTAATGCAAAGAAATGCACGCAGATACAGGTGGTTACTTTGATAAAGATAAAACCTTTAAACAGAGTAGGCTCTCGTCCAGCTTTTGCGATGGTGACAAGAGTGCAGAAAATCTTTTGTTCCCCGAAGATCTAAGCGTGATCTTGTGACAGAACAGTTAAAAGGCCCATGGAGCTGAAAACAAACAAAAAACAAGTGTCCCAATTTATTGCCCCTTTGTCTGATGCACTTGCCTGGTAGGTGTCTAAGACGCGGCTGCACAGGCACACGCACCCGGACGTGCACGCCATCTGGGCCTTCGGGGCAGAAGTGGCGTTCCAATAATTCTAAGAAATTGCTTCATATTGTCCCGTTGAGCATTTCGGAAACTACACTTGAAAAGGAGACTGTCGTGTGATTTTTTTGGTGGAGGGTCCCCTGGCAATGTGTCAACTACAGAGCTTTCGTATCCGAGTGCTTTAAAAACCTGAGTGGCTCAGCCGGTCGTGCATTGACTCCGGATTGCAGCTCAGGTCATGATCCCAGGGTCGTGGGATCGAGCCCCATGTCCGCCTCTGCACCGAGCATGGAGCCTGCTTAAGATTCTCTCCCCGCCTCTGCTCCTCTTATGCTCATGGTCTCTCTCTCTCTCTAAAATAAAAATTAATTGATTTATTAATTAATTAAAATAAATCAAAACTTGGGGGAACAGAGTTCTTTAACCTATTTAAAAACTGTACCAATGAAGAGGTCTGAACACAGTCATTAAAAATATAGAATCTTTGGGGTGCCTGGGTGGCTCGGTCGGTTGAGCGAGCGTCCAACTTGAGCTCAGGTCATGATCTCACAGCTCGTGAGTTCGAACCCCGCGTCGGGCTCGGTGCTGACAGCTCAGAGCCTGGAGCCTGCTTCGGATTCTGTGTCTCCCTCTCTCTCTCTCCCTAACCCACTCGCATTCTGTCTCTGTCTCTCTCAAAAATAAATAAACATTAAAAAAAAATTTTTTTAAGAATAGAATCTTCTGGTTAGTTTGCACAAATAGATGACAACAGGGAAGATGGAAAGCTATTAGCCAGATTTTAACAACAGAAATCTTTGCCTAATTGGTAGATTTCAAGGAGAAACACGATCTTGTCTGAGTAAACAATGAGGTTCTTTGTTCACGGATCATTTGTTTTTTCTTATCATTTCTGTATTTCATTGCTTAGTGAAGAAATAAAATCTTCCAGATTCATTTGTGCTGGGCGTGGGTAACTACACCTTCCAAATTGAGCCTCCTCCCGACCCCACCATGAGCTTTGCTCTTCCAGCCAGGCAGGGCTATTGTCTCCCAATTATGCCCGACGCTTGCCGGTCTCTGATTTGTTGCTCATTCCATTTCTCCCTTCTGGAGAGTTCTTCCTTTGGTCTTCCCTACTCCCGCCCTGCTCATGCCTGGAAGCTCAGCTCAAATCAGACTCGCTTCCGGAAGCACTTCTGGGCATCGTCTTCCGTGTGCACCTTGCTTCTCAGCCAGACAGCCGGCTCCTGAAGGAAGACTTGGCATGATGTTTCCCTGGCCCCTCTGATGAGCTCCACACCAGGCCAGGCGCCCAGTGGGTGCCGGAGAAGTAAATGAAAATGCGTGAAGCGTAGTATAATTTGTCCTAAGTATCCCCTGCACTTTGGGATCAGTTCAGTAGGCACTTCCGGTGGGGTAGACACGGCTCAGCTTTGGAGACCCAGAGGCGCCCGTTCCCAGCTGGGCCACTCGTGGGCTGTGGGACCTTGGTCAGCCTCAGTTTCTTCATCTATGAAATGGGCAGACGCTACGGGGGCTCACCAGGGTCATGTGAGCCGCGTCTTACACAATATCTAGTTCTTAAAGCTGCGAAGTACACCCTGGGTGAGGTACCCGGGTACCGTCTCAAGGCCCGGGGGCACCCTCCCCCTCCCCACCCTGACTTGGGGTCCTTCCCACGAAGCCAGCCCCAAAGCTCTGCGGTTTCAGCCTCTTCTTGTGGGAGCCCAGCTCAGCGGTTCCAGTAACACACTGAGTGTGGAAATCGAGATATTCTCTCGAGTCCTTTCGCCGTTAGATGTCCCCGTAGCTCTTCCCGGGCTCCCTGACCATTGTCACTACCTGGCATCATCCCCAGCCAAACCACATGCCCACCACTGCTGCCAGACTCTTTATTCTGGAGAAGTAAAGAACTGGAAACCAGACTGAGTGCGGGGCTGGGCTCCTGGTCACAGGGGGATAAGGGAGCGTGCTGGCACCGGGGACCCACCGGGCGCCCCGGAGGACTGGGGTGTCCCAACGCCTTTCAGTCAGAAGCGTTGGCTGCCTGCTTCCGTTCTGACATTCTCCCGAGAGCCGTGCCCTCACGGCATCTGGAATTCCCGAAGCTTCTCTCACCCGTGACGCCTCGTCCGGCTGACCCCACGGTCGGCAGAGAGTCCCATTCCCCACGAAGGCTGCAAATGGGCGTTCCTGGGTTTTATCTTTCATTGCTAATGGCTTCTTTTTTAAGAATCGATTTTAGGGGCTCCGGGGGGGCTCAGTCGGTTAAGAGTCTGGCTCTTGGTCTCGTCCCAGGTTGGGATCTCACGGTTCGTGAGTTCGAGCCTCACATCGGGCTCTGTGCTGACAGGGTGAAGCCTGCTTGGGATTCTCTCTCCCCCCCTCTCTCTCTACCCCGCCCTCCTCTCTCAAAATAAATACATAAACGTAAAAAAAAAGGAATTGATTTTAAATGTTTCTCTTCATCTGTTGCTTTTTAAAAGCGTGGATCTATTTTGAGAGAGACAGAGAGCCCGAGTTGGGCAGAGGCAGAGAGAGAGGGAGGGAATCCCAAGCAGGCTCCGTGCTGTTCGCGCACATCTCGACGAGGGGCTTGATCTCAAGAACCGGGAGACCGTGATCTGAGCCGAAATCAAGAGTCAGACGCTTAACTGAGCCACCCAGCCGTCCTTTTCAATGACGGAAGTAGCAAACGGGCTGTGAAAACCTAAGAGCAATGCAGATGTGCATAAAGGAAGATATCAAATGTTCCCCTGCCACCCCTACCAGAAAGAAATTGTCGCTGTCAGAAAAGAACCGCTTCTCGCCCACTTCTAGAGCACACCCCCGGCAGCTGGCCTCACGATTCCTGACACTCTGTCCCCTGCCACCCCTCCCATTGCACGTGTCCCCAGCAAGGGTGGTTTCCGGCTGGTGCGGCCCTCCAGCTCCAGGGTCCCGATGACATACCGGAAGGCCTGCCCCACCACCAGGGTCTGCCCTGAGCCGGACAGCTGACCCTGGCCCTTCCTTCCTGGAGGTTTTTCCTCCCCCGTCCTCAGGCCTGCACACGGCCTCCGTCAAAGGCTTCGTTCAGCAGCCACTGGAGGGGAATTCCTGTCTGGAAAGACTGGATCTAAGAAGTGACGCCAGCCAGACCTGTCATGGGCATCACTTGGGTCCAGGGGGAGCGCGTCATCCCTCAAAAAGGGCCCGTCTGGAGCCTAAAAGAGGTACTTTTTAGCACGAACACGGGAAGTGTTATCGGACAAGGCAGGAAGTCGCCGCACGGATTTTGTCACTCCCCGGCTAACAGGACTTGAAAAGGTCGGATCAAATCACATCAAATCAAAACATGTTCTACGTGCCACGTGCTGAAAAGAATACAAAGAAATATACAACGCAGTCTCTCCCTGCAAGGAAATTGAAAGGTGTGGATATTGTTGTCGACTGAACGTATTAGTCATTCCACTTGGCATCACGACGCAGAGATCCAAAGCGGCATCCTCCAACGTTCCGGAAGTCCAGACCAGCTGGGAGCTCCACAAAATCACCGAGATCTGTGCTCTAACGGGCTTTCCGAGGCTCATCCCTGGCGTGTATCCTTTGTCCTCACAGCCCAAAATGGCTGCTGGAATCTGGTCATTGCGCTAAAATTCCAGCCTTTGGGGAAGAGGCAGGAGATTGGAAGGGACGGTCCCTTCTTAAGAAACAGTGACTCCCAGAAGTGGCGTTTATCACTTCTGCCACGTTGCCCTTGTCCAGAACCGACTGACGTGGTCACACCTAGCTCCAGGAAGGCTGGGAAGTATAGTCTATTCCAGCGGTCATGTGCCAGCATTTAGGATTCCTGTTGGGAGAAGGGGAGGAGAGGTGTGGGGTCTGCAACACCAAAGCCTAGAAGAAACAGTGGTGGTTTGGAGATCCCTGGTGTCGGGGAGACGCTGGGCTCATAGGTCCTTCCACGCCGTGTCTAATGCGCCCCGCGGGGCCCGTGTGCTTCCGCCAGTTATAAAGATTCTTAGAATCGCTGCTCGAAAGGCCCTGGAGGCCCACTGGTTCCCACACCTTCGGCCCCGGTGATGACGAACATAGTTTCCTGTCATGCTTTTGCCCCTTTTCTGTTGGAACGGCCCCCTCGACAGGCAGTCATTGCCTTCCGAGGCACTTGGCATTTCTTTGACTCAACTGGTTCTCCTTCCGTTTGAACTTAAACCCGCTGGCAACTTGTAGGAGGTAGTGATCAATGCAACAGCCTGAAGGAGCTCAGGTTCTGGGCCAGTTTGGGGGGACCCCTCTGACGGGACCCCTGATGTGTGCACAGTAGTGCTGGGCCTGGGGGGGGTGGGGATGTGCCCTGTGGGTGAGCAGGGCGGGCGCCCCGAGAGGAGAGAGCCAACCACCGTTAGCAATCAAACCCTTTCTCCAGCCCCAGAGTAAAGCTGTGCAAAAATCCAACACGGTTGCTCCGTCCTGAGGGTAGTGGACGGGCAGGGACCGCCCCCCCAGCTGGGTCCCCCAGGCCCCCACATTACCAGAGGCAGTGGGGAGCCCCCAGGCCCCCCCTGAAATGACACTGCCCTTGTTCCGTCGGGAACAACAGCTCTATAGGCCGTGGGGACAAAAAGGCCCGAGTGGGTAGGACGCCAGTCCTCAGGCACTTGCAAGCTGGAGGCTGGGTCCCGGGCCTGTGGCGGGCAGGCCGCGTTCCCCAAGGCCTCGCCGCGACCCCAGGGTCAGGCGGCCTGCGTGCACCCCGTGGCTTTTTCCATATTTACTCCTGAGTGTCCTTCAAACAATGAAGAGGAAATACTCCCAAGCCCAGCTGTCCAGGATACACGTGTCTGCAGCCTTTTTCCAGCGACAGAGCTGCGGCTCGGTGACGGGGGGGTTGGGGGGGGTGGGGGGGGGCCTGCTGGTCACGGGAAGGAAGGCCCACCCGCGGGACCAGGAAGCAATAATGTGGCATCACTGATTTCACGGCCGCTTTATTCTCCAGGCCGTGAAAGAGAGGCATCGCGCCCTTCCTCAAACACTACACCTGCGGCAGGCCCCCGGGGCGGCCTCGGCTTCCCTTTGAACGAAGCACGGCCTTGGTCACACCCCAACTTTGAGGTGTTGGGACTCCCTCCTGCCCGGGGACCCTTTATTGCGGCCTGATTTGTAAGGCAAGCCTCCCTCAGGCACTCGATCTCTCCTGCCACTACCCCCGAGGGCCACGGGCAAGATCACAAAAGCCACGCGAGCCTGCGGGGGACCATGGTGGAGCCCCCTGGGCCCAGGGAGGCAGGGACGAGAGGAGCAGAAGCACCTTCGTGGGCCTAAGCCCCCCTTTTCCAAAGCGGGGGGCTCCCGTCAGGGCCGCCAGGACACGGCACCACACCCCGAGAGGCTGGACAACAGAGATTTATCGTCACGGTTCTGGAGGCCGGAAGTCAGTGGCCTTGGTACCTTCCGAGGCTGCGAAGGCGGGGATCTGTTCCGGCCTCTCCCCCCGCCGCTGGTGGTTTGTTGGCAATCCTTGGTGGTCCTGGGCTCGTGGAAGCATCACGCGGACGCCTGCCTGCCTTCATCTTTGCACGGAGCTCGCCCCGTGTACGTGTCTGTGTCCCCATCTCCCGTCTTTACAAGGACAGTTGGGGCCACCCTAATAGCCTCGTGTTGACCGGATCATCTGAGTGACCGTATTTCCAAATACGGTCACACTCGTAGGTACTGCAGGTTAGGACATCCACGTGTGGATTTTAGGGGACACAACCCCCAACAGAAGATGCACTAGGGTCCCCAGTCCCATGTGAATTTCAGTGTGTCCCACGCAGGAGTTGAGACAGACTCACGTTAAAAAAGTATTTGTTGTTTATCTGAAATTCAGATCTCACTAAAGCATCCTATACCCTCCTGTCATCCCTCCCTCCCTCCCTCCCTCCCTCCCTTGCAACTGGCAAACCTTACGTTAAGCAGACCCCCCCTATGAAAATTCAGATACCCCCAACAGAAAAGTGGGCTGATTCTTTTCTTTATGAAAAGATTAATCATGAGATGCCTTTAAATAGCAAATCCCAGGGCGCCTGGGTGGCTCCGTCGGTTGGACATCCAACTTGGGCTCAGGTCATGATCTCGCGGTTTGTGAGTTCGAGCCCCGCGTCGGGCTCTGTGCTGACAGCTCGGAACCCGGAGCCCACTTCTGATTCTTTGTCTCCTTCTCTCTCTGCCCCTCCCCCACTTGTGCTCTGTCTCTCTCTGTCTCTCAAAAATAAACAAATGTCAAAAAAAAAAAAATTAAATAGCAAATGCCTCTGGAGACATTAGGCAATTAGAGTAAGGACCAGTATCTGCACAGACAAGGCAGAAACCCTGTGTCTGATCCCCATCTAACGCTGGGACAAGGAGGGCCAGTATGGGGAGGAGGCTGGACCCCTGCCGGAGTTGCACTCCTGGGCGTGTGGGCGTGTTAGGGGCAAGCCAGGTGGGTGAGCAAGAGAGCCACCTCCAAGCCCCGGTCCTAGGACCATCTTGGCCCAGTCACCTACTCTCTGAGCCTCGGTCCCGTCGGGGAAGCGCACATCTCCTTCGTTCGGAGGAGAGAGCTGGGGACCTCAGCCCATCTGATGGGAGGCTGGAGGCCGGAGGCTCCCTTCAGCAGGATGGTGCGTGGGGAACCGGGGCCTGCACCTGGCAGGCTCACCTGGGCCCCCCCCACACACACCCAGGTACCCACAGTCATGAAGAGGGAGCCGGTGTGGCCACAGCCTGCTGGTGCTCCGAGATTTCTCCACTGAGATGCTCAGAGGCAAAGCAAAGTGCACCTGTAATGAGCCTGTTTGGCTCCTTTATTTTTTAAACATATATGCACATATATGTTTATTTATTTTTGATTTTTTTTTTTAATGTTTATTTATTTTTGAGACAGAGACAGAGCATGAACGGGGGAGGGGCAGAGAGAGAGGGAGACACAGAATCGGAAGCAGGCTCCAGGCTCTGAGCCATCAGCCCAGAGCCCGACGCGGGGCTCAAACTCATGGACGGTGAGATCGTGACCTGAGCCGAAGTCGGACGCTCAACCGACTGAGCCACCCAGGCGCCCCAGTTTATTTATTTTTGAAAGAGAGAGAGAGAGAGTCAGAGCACGAGCAGGGCAGGAGCAGGGAGAAAGGGAGACCCAGACTCCGAAGCAGGCTCCAGGCTCCGAGCTGTCAGCCCAGAGCCCGGCGCGGGGGTCAGACTCACAAACCACGAGATCATGACCTGAGCCAAAGTTAGACGCTTAAACAGCTGAGCCACCCGGGCGCCCCCGAGCCTGTTTGGTTCTTGACGTCCAGACTTTCTCTTGTGGCCAACAGCCCGCCAGGGATAGTGGCAGGAAAGTTATCCAAACAAACGGTGTCAGGTGTGGTTAGAACGTGGCCCAAGTTCTTGTGTGCCGAGGAGACGGGCTCGACCACAGCTATGATATGAAATCATGGTGTTGATCTCAGGGGAATTAAGCGATGTGACTCTCCAGCAATTAGGTGAGTGCCAATTAGCAGGATCATCCAGAGATTTGGGGGGAACGGGGTCCTGGCACCTATGCCTGGTGGCTCGGGGCCCGGCCCAGCCCCGTCCTGCTGATGTAGCAGGGCTGGGCACAGGGACGGAACTGGCATCACTCCTGGAGGGTGTGGACACTCCATCACAGCTCCCGAGCTGTGTTAAGCTCCGCACTCCAGATCAGGAGCGGGGCCCACCACGTTTGACTTGCCTCTTCCGTCTGACGTGCCACTCACTACCTCTCGCTCGCCAGCTCCCGTGGAGTCTGCGGTGTTCGCCCCCAGAAGAACTCAAATCCAAGCAGTGACAAGGAGGGCACGAGTCCCTGGAGCCTGGCCGGGGGTGGCGAACGCCCATGAGACGAGGAATTGGGCCGTCTGCACGATTTGAGGAATGTGACAAATAAATCGGGTCGGACTCGGCGGGGCAAGTCGACCGTGTCCTTCAAACGCATCACGCCTTGTGTCATAATCCTGGCGTGGGTTTTGCTCTCCTTTTCCGTCAGTATTATTTAAAACCCACGCTGCGTGCTTCCCCGGATGATGCGGCTGCTTCCACAGGGACCCATCCAGTAGACAAAGTTCCTGACCCTGGAGCTGAAGGGCACCGATGAGTCAGCGCACAGGGAGGCACCCGGGGTGCAGGAAGCGGCTGATCAGGCGTGAAGGAGGCAACCTGAGCGCTCAGGGAGGGAGCTGGGGGGTGTTCCTGAGCGGCAAGCCTGACCCCCGGCTGTGATGGACAGAGCAGGGCAGGGACGCCCTGTCCTCAGGCGGCTGGGGCCACGGCCGCCCTCGCTTGACTTCAAAGGAACTCAAAGCAGGGACTCAAACAGCTCCCCGTGTTCACAGCGGCGTGGTTCGTTCACACCAGCCGAACTATGGAAGCAAGCCTCGTGTCCGTCCACGGATGACTGGAGAAGCCCGATGTGTGCGCGCGCACACAATGGACTATAAGTCAGCCTGAGAAATGAAATCTGGGTACATGCTACCACGGCACGGGTAAACCTTGACAACGTTATGGTGAGCGAAGTAAGCCGGACACAACAGGGCAACTATTGTGCGATTCCCACCCCCCCACCCTTGCGTGAGCTACCCGGAATTGTCAGCTTCCCGGGGACAGAAGGTAGAATCGAAGTTTCCAGGGGCTGATGGGGGGGGGGGGGGGCCGGGGTGGAGAGCTAGCGCTCCATGGGCACAGCGTTTCTGTGTGGGATGACGAGCCACTGAACTGTGTGCCCACAAACGGTTACAATAGCAGAGTCCCCCACGGAAGGGACAGGCGTGGGTTTTTTTTACTGGTATGAAAAATGCTATTCTCAGTTCAGCACATGCTTCAGGGAGCCGAGTGAGCCGGAGCCCAGGCCGGGGAAACAGGGAGACAAGGACGGAGTGTGAGGCTGGCCCTGGGGCTCCCCCCCCCCCCCCGCCCCGCCCTGGGCCGCTCGCTCCTTGGGGTGCGGACGCTGCCAGAGTGGAAGACGGGGAGGGAAACTCAAGTTGACTCATCTGCAGGATGTCCAGATCCGGATAGGACCTCCAAACTTGGCAACCTCGGAGGAAATGATCGTAACTTTTTTTTTTTTTTTTTTTTTTTTTTTTTTTTAGACTCTCGTGTCACCTAGACGCTCGGCCGGGACTCTGTTTCCTATTTCAAGACTTTTCCAAACGGTTGTGTTTGCGGAGACCTTCACAAACACACGTCCAGGGGAAGGAACCAGAAGGAACGGGGCTTCTCCAGGCCTGCTGTTCAATTCCCTGGGCTCGAAACCCTCCTCAGGTGTTGAGCCGGAAGGGAGTTGCGGGGACGAGCTCGGGGCAGGAAGCGTTGGGGCTCAGAAACTTTCTGAGATCTGACTCCAGTAACTAAAAAATAGTCAAACGGAATGCGGATCAAGAGGGCTTTCCCGAGCGTCTGGGCCTCGGCCAGACTCCGCTCACCCTGAGTGAAAGACAGCTGGGGGCTCCTACTCTTTGGCCGTTTTGATGCGGCCCTTCCGAGATCTAGAAATAAACGCACGGCTCGTTCCCATTCTCTCATGTTCAGTGGGCACCTGAGGAGCCCTCCCGCGTGCTGGCAGTGGAGGCCGAGAACCAGAGCGGTGAGGCCCGGCCTCCGGCCTCCGAATTTCCAGTAATTTCCCCTTCTCCTCTTGTGGTATTTTTGCCACAAGGACAAGTGAGGACAGGTGTCCAGAGGGGGCCCCGCCTGCTCTCTCCTGAAAGATCAGCCCCGGCTCCTTTGCCCCCACGTGCTGGGAGGCCAGCCGTCGCGAAGGCCGCCCTCCAGGGTCCTTCCGGCCCGAGGAGGACGCACAGACTGAGCCTCCACAAGCCACTGACCGTTTTGCCTTAATTTGTGGCTTTCTGGTCTTTTCTTTAGACTTAATTCTTAAAAGTTAGACCGAATTTTTTTTTTGGAGCGGTTTTAGATTTAAAAAAAAAAATTTTTTTTTTAATGTTTATTTTTATTTTTGACAGAGAGAGAGAGAGACAGAGCATGAGTGGGGGAGGGGCAGAGAGCGAGGGAGACACAGAATCCGAAGCGGGGTTCCGGGCTCCGAGCTGTCAGCACAGAGCCGACGCGGGGCTCGAACTCACGAACCGCGAGATCATGACCCGAGCCGAAGTCGGAGGCTCAACCGACGGAGCCACCCAGGCGCCCCTGAGCGGTTTTAGATTTACAGAAAAAAGCAAGAATAGAGAGTATAGGGGGCTTGCTTGTACCCAGCACCCAGCTTCCACCCTCACGGACAGATTCGTTTGGAACATGTGTTACGATTCGTGAACCAAGGTTTCCTTGATTTTTCCCTGCTGTCCTTTCCCTGTCTTAGGATCCGACCTAGGACACAGTTACATCCAGTCTTCCCGTCTCCCTGGCTGGAGCGGCTTTGCGGGGACTGTGGTCTACTTCGTTAGCCGGGACCCCACACAGCACCCAGAGCTGTGCTCTGCCCTTCGAGTGCTCGGCCCGGGATGGAGGGAAGGGGCTGAAGCAGGAACCCGCCCTCTCTCCCAGCGAATGTCAAAACACCAGTAAACTATGTGAGTTCAAGTGACTCAACACCGTTGTCTTTGGAAAGACAGGGATCAGCGATGGGGGGGGGGGGGGGAGGGTGGATTTCGCTTTCCTTGTTACATTTCTGTAATGTTGAATCGAGTCTTTTTAAATAATCAGCATGAATGCCTCTTCCGATTCGAAACAATAAAATAGTGGCACCTGAGTGGCTCAGTCAACGGACTGAGCGTCCGACTCTTGATTTCGGCTCAGGTCACGATCTTGCGGTTCGGGAGGTCGAGCCCTGAGTCAGGCTCTGCGCTGACAGCGTGGAGCCTGCTTGGGATTCCCTCTCCCCTTCTCTCTCTCCGCTCCTCCCCGCTCGTGCTCGATCTCTCCTCCAGAAAATAAATAAGCTAACTTTTTGAAAAATAAAAAAAGAAACAATAAAATAAAGTCCAGCAGTTGAGGCGGGGCCGCCCGCTTGTCATCTCAGCACAGCAGGCGGACGTGGACATTTTCCCACACGGAGAGGCCGGTGTCTACCTAGGATGAGCAGGGTACGAGACGGGCCCAGAGCCACCCCGTTTCCTCCTAAGGCATGTCGGGCCCCCAGCCCCCGCCTCTGAAAAGAACTGAAGTTGGGCTGATGAGCAACCTTCCGGAGAAGGCAAGGCGTGGAGGTGATCGGGAAAGCAGGGGGTTGAATTGGCCAAGCCACCTTGGGTTCAAGAGCTGCCCAGCACCTTCGCTCCAGGAAGGGAGGCGCGGGTCCTCGGGGCGCCCAGGACCCACAGGAAGCCCTTGGCCGCCTCCTGGCGCTGTTGCTGGCCGACCCTCATTCCTGGGCTGGCCCCCCCTGCCTGGAGTTTTAGGACCGCCCCAGGCGGTCATGGCCTTGTCCTGTCCTGTCTCTCCAGGCAGAACTGGAGCGAGGGCCCGGGTCTTCCCTGACTCTCGTACACCCCACCCGCTGCCCACCCCCGTCCGCTGTGGGGACAGCACCGGGGGGGGGGGGAAGGGCTTCCTTCTAGAATCTGAAGAACAATCTGAACAGTCTCAGATGTCAAGTATGATTGACATCACTTGCTGGAGTCCCAAGTCCCGGTTGGAGAGCACGTCCTAATAGAGGAAGCTGGGAACGCGGTCGTATGAACAGAGTCAACGTCTCCAGGCCCTGCGTGTCCCTGAAAGCTGCGGGCGGCAGTTTGGGGGTTTCTTCTGAGCCGTTTTCCCTCCCTCCACCCCCCCAGTCGCGCCACACCGATCGTCCAGAAACACACACCCGTGACGCAGCTCGCAAGGGCTCGCGCAGTGGGATGTCGCCACTGGCGACTGTGCGGCCTAGAAACGCCGGAAATATTTCGTAAAAATGACAGAGTTATAAGTCAGGCCTGCGCATGGCAGGTTGTGATGGAAACCGCAGATCTGCTTTGGAAAAAAAAAAAAAAAGGCCAATAATTCGAAACCCAAGAGACTGGGATTCCGAAATCAAAGGGAGGAGGCAGCGGGGGGCGGGGGGGGGGCGGATGAAGGAAGTGAAATTCTTGAAATTCACTCAATTTCTCGGGAGTTCTTCCTTCCCTGAGCCACGAGAGGCAAGGCCACGGCAGACCACCGGGCAGCACGAGGCAGGAAGCAGCACCTCCAGGAAGTAACTCTCCTCTGTTCTGGATCCAAAGACATGACTCTCCTACGATGGAATGTATCCGGCAGGTTGTATCAGGAAGAGGGAGGCCCAATCTATCAGAGATCTGGCCTCTAACTGATGAAAACGGTGGTGGGACAAGTGGGGTCAGGCAGTGGGGAGGGGGCCCCAGGGCTCCAAGAACTCTGTTTCCGTGGTAATGGTGCCTGTGGCCCGAGCGTGGAGCCCACGCCACGGACACAGGGTCTGGGAACCTCATTTGGAGCACAGTCTCCACTGTGTTGCCATCTTGTGACATGGATAACCGTCCCGTGGGCAGAACCCATCAGAATGAGGCTCCCTGCCCTCCCCGCCCACCCCGCCCCGCCCCCACTACGCCACATCTCTGGCCAAGCTGGTCCAGGCCGGGCAGGGACGGGGTGATGCTGAACACCCACCAGGAACCCACCGTTTTCCAGGCCCTGTCGGGTGCCTTACGCACTTTACCTCATTAAATGCACCGCCCCCCAAACTTATGGTAAATGGTAAATCTGGTTGTTTCTCCCGAATGTGTGGTTCCTGATGCTCTGCACACGGCAGGCCCGGTTGTGGTCAGGGTCCCTTCCCGGCGGGGAGGAGGTTGCTATGGTTACCGGTAAGTGGAAGGCATCCAATCCCCATGTTTGCCAAAATTCACAAAGGGGCAGACCTGTCAGTCAGGCCCTTTTTTGAAGGGCACTCTCGCCTTGCCCGATGTCACCTCTGTCACCAGGTTCTGGTGGGAGCCAGATGTGGGCAGAGGCACACGGCGTATTCTGCCCCAGCACCCTCCCCTTTTATCTGCATCAGTCGAGACAGGGCTGCACCAAGAGACATCGCGGACCCCCCCGGGGCCTCCCGAGGCTGGAAGGTTAAGGGTGACGATGATGGATGGCCTTGTGAACTGAAGAGCTAGGATTTAGAGAGCAATCTAGGAGCCAGAGGGACAGAACCCCTGGATGGTGTGGCCCCTGAACACTCCCCGAGGCTGAGGGCGAGCTGAAGAGTTTGGCCCCCACACTTGACTTTTCTGGGGGCGCCTGGGTGGCTCAGCGGGTTAAGCGTCCGACTCTTGGTTTCGGCTCAGGTCATGATCTCACGGTTCGTGAGTTCGAGCCCCAAGCTGGGCTCTACGCTAACAGCATGGGGCCTGCTTGGGATTCTCTCCCTCCCTCCCTCTCTCTCTCTCTCTCTCTGCCCCTCCCCCACTCGTGTGCGCACACGCGCTCTCTCTCGCCAACTAAAGAAACTTTAAAACACAAAGAAAACCTGAGTCTCTCCATCTAATTGCACACAGCGCCTGCCACCCGGGTCTCCGTGAAGAAAGAACACGCCGCGTTTCCTTCATGTGGTACTGAGCTCACCTACATGAAAGGCAGTGACCCCACTTGCTAGGCCAAACCCTGAGGGAAAATAATTATTTTCCAGCAGACATTTCTTAAATGATTCTTCAAAGATGCACCCCCCCATCCCCCCTCTGCCGAGAGGAGTACCCCTCCCCCCACTCAGGGGCCGAGAAGCCCAGGGGCCTAGAACAATCTACCCTTAATGAACGCCGCCTGGCAGCCGGGCCAGGAGGAGGCCTCGGAGGGTCCGCTGCTCGCCGCTCTCTCTCCTCGCTCCCTCTTGCTGCTGCCCCACCGGCCTCTCCCCTGCAAGAAGCTTCTGCTGGGAACCCTGGCTGTGTTCCCGTGGCTCTCGGTCAGCCCCGTCCCCTCCGTCCCCTCCGTCTCCGCAAGGGCCGACCCGTTAGCCTCACCGCCTTCAGGTCGAGGCCCTGCCACTCACCAGCCCGCTCCCTGTCCCCACCGGGACCTGCCTCCTCACGACAGTGGCCGTCACAGGTTCGCACGGGCTCGGTCAAGCCACGTCCCCGCAGTGCCGCCTGGAGCTCCGGCTGACCGGCCTCGGCCCCTCCCGTCGCTCCTCCCTCCACCTCCACACCTTCTGTATCTTCCATCGCAGAGCCTGGTTCTCCCGAACCCGATCCCTTCTGACCCCTTGCGGCGTGTCCCCAAGACGTGGCGTTTTCCAGTTTCTTTCTTTCTTTTTTTGATACCTTACATTTTATTTATTTCTAAATTTTTATTTATTTATTTTGAGACCCAGAGACGGTGCAAAGGGGGGAGGGGGAGAGAGAGAGAGAGAGAGAGAGAGAGAGAATCCCAAGCAGGCTCCGCACGGTCAGCCTGGAGCCCGATGCAGGGCTTGAACTCACAAACTGGGAGACCACGACCTGAGCCGAAACCAGGAGTGCGAGGCTTAACCAACCGTGCCATCAGGAGGTCCCAGTCGGTTTATTTCAAGTGTGGGAGTAAAGTCTTTGCCGTCGCCGTGGACTTGTGGCTCCACGGTCGGCCGTGCGCAGAGCCTTGCTGGCGGGGGCGGGGGGGCGGGGGTGTTCCGGATTCCCCGCTCCAGAGAAACGGGAGAGGAGGCTAAGTGGCCACGTACGCCGACGTCCGAGCCTGGCAGTTCCAGAAGCACGGAGACCTGTGGGACCGCCAGGGAGGCCCTCAGGCCCCGGAGAGGGTTTGCTTTCTCACGTGAAGTCACGGACAGACAGCACAGTTCTTGCCCCCGGAGGGAAGAAGAACCCGGCTGCCACGGAGTCCGATCCTTGGAGTTTGGAACATAGCCCGTCTCAGACCCAGACCTCACTTTCCCCGTTGGTGACGAATTAAAAAAAAATTTGTTTTTGTGTTTTATTTATTTTTGAAGGAGACAGAAAGACAGAGCATGAGCAGGGGAGGGGCAGAGAGAGAGGGAGACACAGAATCGGAAGCAGGCTCCAGGCTCTGAGCCATCAGCCCAGAGCCTGACGCGGGGCTCGAACTCACGGACAGCGAGATCGTGACCTGGCTGAAGTCGGACGCTTAACCGACTGCGCCACCCAGGCGCGCCCCCGTTGGTGATGAATTAAGAGCGGTGTTCTCTGCCATCCCCCTTAGTCTTTTTAGCCTCATCTTCCGATCTGAAACTTTAGTAGTTTATTAACTAACATCTGCTCCCAAGTCTAGTAGCTCCCACACCTTTGTTGGTGCCCCGAAATGTTGCCCAGCGTATGTGAAGCACGAGGCTGTGTCCGGCAGCTTCCCCACACCCATTCAACAAGGCCGGACCAAGAACTCGCTGCGCGTGCTGAATCCCACGCCCGGCGCATAGCGAGGGCCCGGCGAATCCCAGCGTGCTGGGTCATTTCATGTGTCAGCTTGACTGACTGGGCCCCTGGGTGCCCGGACATCGGGTCAAACGTTCTCCCGGGTGTTTCTGTGAGGGTGCCTCTGAATGAGATGAACGTTTTAGTAGACTGAGGAAAGATGGGCCTCCTCGGTGGGGGTGGGCCTCACCCAAACAGTCGAAGGCCTGAAGGCAGAGCAAGAGGGAGCTCCTCCTGCCTGCCCAGCACGCTGGGCCTCTCCGGCCTTCAGATTGAGACCGAATCTTCTGGAGTCTCCAGGCTGCTGGCTTCCTGGCCGGAGCTACGGCATCTTCGGGTTCTGAGTCGGGCCTCTGGACTCGGACGGGCACCACGTCGGCTCTCCGGGGTCTCCAGCTGGCTGACGGCGGATCTGGGGAACCCGCCAGCCTCCGTAACCGGGTGAGCCAGCCCCTCGCAGTGAATCGCTTTACGTGTCTACAGGCTGCGGGCCCTCCCCGGACAACCTAGTGCAATCAGTGTTATCCGAGCGGGGACTAGATCTCCATTCCTTGCAGCCGGCGGCGTGTCAGGCGCTGTGAGTGCGTTCGCTCAAAATCGCTGAAGTGCCCGCTCTGCGCCCAAGAGAAAGAACCACGCGGTTCGTGCCACGGCGGGGACGAGAAGGTGGCAGGTGCCAGCCTCGCTGTCGGTCGGGAGCTACTCGGTTCTTTGTTACGGCAGAAACCAGCAAGGGTAAATTTACTTATTATCGTGAGCTACACGGCCACACCTTTTCTTATGTGTGCTTCAAACAAACCCGTTGTCACGGTAACTCTCTGAACACAAGATGCGACCTGCCTTAAAGAGCCTGAGAGCTAATTACAATAGTGCTTTATGTGTAGTTACACCTTTCTTCTGAGGAGTTTAATGGACCCCACTCATTAAGCTTCACAAACATCCTCTGAAGTCTGCAGGGGACAGATACTCTTAGACCCATTTTACAGGCAGAGACACCAAGGCACAGACGGGTTAAGCGACTTGGCCACGGACTGGCAGCTTAGCCGCGAGCAAGTCTGGGCCCGACCCAGGCCTCCTCTTGTTGCCTTCTGCTGTCTCTGCTCACCGGGCTCCCTTCTGGGTTCCGAGAGCCCTTCTTCCCGAAGGGCTCGGCTTCCCGCAGCGTGCCCTGCCACCGTCCAAGTGCAGAGGGGGTGCTGCAGGGGTGAGGGAGGGAGCGGAGCAGGGGAGAGAGGACACCACTGCTCCATCGGCCTCGTGTGGCACAGTCAGCGACGGGCCTTGGGGGCCGCGCACTCGGCCTGATGTTGGCAGGGGGGAGGCGCGGCCGCGGGGCCACAGGCCGACTCCCAGCCGCACCTGCCTCAGTCGGGAGAAGTCTGCCCCTCAGTGCCGGCCGAGCAGGCCAAACGCAGCCTCGGGGGCTTCTGCTCCGACCCAGGGGCCCTCCGAGCAGGGCCCGGATCAGCAGCGGCTGCCATGGTGGGGACCCCTGGAATCTGGGGGCTCCTCCAGTATCTGTGCCTGGAATGCTCCCCCCCCCCCCCCGCCAGATGTCCTTTCAGACCTCCCCCCCCCCGCCAGGGGCGCCTGGGTGGCTCTGTTGCTTAAGCGTCTGACTCTTGATTACGGCTCAGGTCGTGATCGACAGTTCGAGCCCCCCCCTGTGGGGCTCTGTGCTGACAGCACAGAGCCCGCTTGGGATTCTCTCTCTCTCCCTCTCGCTCTCTCTGCCCCTCCCCTGCCCGCTAGCTCTCTCTCAAAATAAATAAATAGACTTAAAAAAAAAAAGCGCCTTTCCCCAGGCTCACTTCTTCCCCACGCCTGTCCCCACGTGGCCTGGTTGACCCGGCGGCGGCTCCCCTGGCCCCCATCCCGCGCCTCAGCTCCAGTGAGCTCGGCAGGGATCCCGGTCTCTCCGTGACCCACCAGGCAGGCCCCAGGGGCGCAGCGCCCTCTGCTTGGTCCCCGGCACGGGCAATCGCTCAGTATCCACACGGGGCTCGAGTTTTGACTCAGGGTGTGAGCGGGACGATGAGGACGAGGAGCGTGTTTGGCGGGGGTGGAGCACGGGGTCCCCGAGTCTTGTTTGGGACACGCCGAGCCTGACACGGCCCCACACAGGCGACAGGTGCAGCTGATTGGTGGGTGGCTCCGGGACACCCAGGAGAGGTGACGCAGCGACCCAGAGGTGGTGACCGCTGGGAAGGGGAACGAAAGGTTCGCCGAAGAAGTCCCCGACTGTGTCAGCATTGTGTGGGCGGTGAGGGGAAGGGGCTGGCAGTGAGACCAAGGAGGACGAGGGCCTGGACGGTGTCCGACAGGACAGGGGAGTCAAGCGGGGTCAGAGAAGTCTGGCCTCAGATCTGGCAAAATCTGGAGATGAGCTCCCGGCCTAAGAGCTATTGGAGGACGGAAGGAGGGTCTGCGGGCAGATGGACGCAGGCCTGGGGCCACGAGGAGGAGGGAGGAGGCAGTCAACTAGCCTGTAGATCGGCTGTGTAGACCCGCTGTGTAGAACCGTGGGCGGCAGAACCAGCAGGGGTAGGAGGGAGAGAGAGGAGGGTCGGATGCGGAGGAAGGTTTCAACTCCCTAATTTTGAACCCTCAACTGGAGCATCTGAATTGGGAACTGGGTGTGTCATCCGGAGGACAGCGAGTTCCAGGGACGTGATATGGGAAACTCACGCAGGCAGGTGTTGCTGCTAAACTTAAAGATTCTTTCAAATCCTCGGAGCCTGGGACTCATGACTCTGTCCTGGTCCGAAAGAAACCCAAGGCCACTAGAAAAGTAGTTGGCCTCTCTCCCACCCAGCAGGAAAGCATTTGGCCCCACGACCTTGAAGTTCCTCCTCTGGAACCTGCCACAATCACTCGCCCCCCCCCCCCCCCCCGCCCCGCCCCGCATCAGGAGAGCAGGGCAGCACACAGATTTTCTAATAAATTTTTCACCCGCTGTGTGCTCGTTCGTGATGAAGGACAAATGTTTGGAGTACGGGACGGCACCCTAATTCCCCATATAGTTCATTCAAGTAGAACTATTAGACCGTTTGTATCGCACTCATGAATTTAGGTAAATTTACATCGGGATAAAAACTGATTTTCAAGAAGGAAAATTACTAGGACTGGAATTTTCCATGCATGTGCAAGGAGACATATAGTATCCTAAATCAAGTTATTATATATGCCTAAATATAAGGAAGTTCCAGATATAAGACAAGTCCATAATTTCCCAAGGAGAAGAAAAAAAATTTATACCAACTTGGATACGTAAACTTTTTAGGAATGTTGATAAAATCATCAAGTATCTACATATATATGTGTATACACACACACACACACACACACAGTTTTCTAATGCTTTGTGCTTCTCTTTCAAAGTATGAAATAGAATTCAGTCATCCCAAGACCCAACACATCCATTTACTTTGGACTTTGCTTGGACTAAAATACACTTTTGGTATTCTCAAATGCAAAGAAGAGACGAGTTTTCTATTGAATATGTAATGTGGAAACTAGTCTTTGTCACAAAGAGTTAAATGGCTATGTGAGGGTCACCGTCTATATTTGCTCAAAAACTCGAGAGTTTTGTTTCAACTTCACGATTACACAGGTAAAGTGAAGGCTGAAAATCATTTCAAAACCAAAATTGATCAAATAAAAACCCAGCTTTTTAACGCATTGAAAATTTGCCTAAGAACTAGAAAATCTTTCATGTTTCTTTATAAAGCCACGAAAACTTTCTTCTATAAAATCTGTTTTGCATTTATTTCTTTAAATGTTTTTACTTATTTATCTTGAGAAAGAGAAACAGAGAGTGCACGCAGGGGAGGGGCGGAGAGAGGGAGAGAGAGAATCCTAAGCCGATGCGGGGCTTGAACTCACGAACCGAACCGTGAGATCATGATCTGAGCCGAGATCAAGAGCTGGATTCATAACTGACTGAGCCACCCAGGCACCCTGAAATATGTTTTGCATTTAAACGATGCTGACAGAGCTTTTAAAAAGAATTAAATCTTCATCTTGTACATTTAGTAAAAAAAAAAAAAAAAATTCTTCTAGAAGCTCAGGCAAAATGTCTCACCACACAATGTATCGCAATTACAAGTTGTGGCAACAAGGACACCTCTGGGGGATGAATTTCAGTGGGCTTTGCACCAAGTTTCTGGAATGCAACAATACAATCCACCTGTTCGGGTAGGCAGTGATTTTCAACTTGGGGCTGGATGTACCATAGTGGGTCGAGAAGTCAATTTAATGGGTGTGAACTTATTACGTGGATGGGTGGGGGGTGGGGGAAGCGAAGGAAACTGGAATAGGATGGGAAGAACAATCGCAGGGAGCTTAATAGGTTACAGTTTGTATCACTTTAAAAAAAAATTTTTTTTTAACGTTTATTTATTTTTGAGACAGAGAGAGACAGAGCGTGAGCAGGGGAGGGGCAGAGAGAGAGGGAGACACAGAATCTGAAACAGGCTCCAGGCTCTGAGCCGTCAGCAAGCACAGAGCCCGACGCGGGGCTCGAACTCACGGACCGCGAGATCGTGACCTGAGCCGAAGTCGGAAGCTTAACCGACCGAGCCACCCAGGCGCCCCAGTTTGTATCACTTTTGATACGCACGTGTTCTGGGTCACAATGTCAAATGTGTTTCTTACTGCGGGGCAAAGTAAGAAACATTTGGAAACCAGTGGAGGTAGAATTTAGGAAACCCAGAGAGGCAATAAAACCAGGGGAAAAGAAAAAGCAGAGCCCACGCTTCTCAACTCGATGTCTTGGGTTTTATTACTTTGAAGAAGCAATCGGTTGTTCTCCAAAAATGATGGCGGGGTAGAGAGGTAGGAAGGAGAAAAAAGATCAGGACTGACAGTGAACTGGGGACTAAGAGATTCAACCAGAGCAAAGGCTCTGAATCAAGAGTGAGCTTGGTGTGCGAAGCACAGAAGTTCAGGACGAGGGGAGTTGAGGGGAGGAAGCTCACTCTGGCCCGTAGCTTTGCTTCCTAATTCAGGGAGGAAACAGAAGCAATTCAAGGGAGTGCCCACCAGCTTCCCTCTCCCTATCTGCCTATCCGTCACCTACCTACCTGAACTTGCCTGTGTATTTCGCCTTCTCTCTCGTTACAATCTGCCCGCGTGTCTATGCAAGGTCACTACGTCTATCTATGCACCACACCCCATTCCCTCCTTTGCTACTGTGCCGATTCTAAACTACGTCTACGCATTCCTTGTAGGGTGGCCCAATCTAGCAAATAAAGATATAGGTCATCCATTAAACTTGAAGTTTGGATAAATCACAAGTTTTTCACGTAAGGATGGCCTATCCGATGTGCGGAACATACTCTGAAAAATTACTTGCTTATCTGAAATTCACATCTCACCAAGTGTCCTGTATTTTATCTGGCAGCCTTACCGATGCTCCTTACGCTCAGAAGACGGCACCTAATCGAGTTGAGCGGGGGGTGGGGGGGTGGGGGGTGTACTTCGCGACTCTTAACAAACGGAAGAAAGCGAAGTGTTGACGCATGACCTCTGGCTCCAGGTGATGCTCGAAAGCATCGTGCCCTCCATCTTGGTCTCTCTCACGCTTGATCTGTTGCTCCGGGGAGTTAGCTACCAAGTCCTGAGGACACTTCAGCAGCCCCATGGAGAGGTCCAGGTGGCGGGAAACTGGGACCTCCTCCTGCAACTGTGTGTCTGGGTGTGGAAGGGATGTGCCCTCCAGCCCAGGTCACGCCTGCAGCAGACGACGGCAGCCTCGCCCTGCATCGGCACCACCCAGCCAGGCTGCTTTTGAATTCCCGACCCACCCAAACCGTTAGGTGACGCTGTTATTTTAAGCCGCTAAGCTTTGAGGTAACTTGTTACACAGCAGTAGATAACTACTACACTTACTGATGCTGTCACTCTGGAGATGGTCCTCTCCGCCATCATCACTTTTTCCTTCTCCTGGATGATTCCCAGCAACTTGCAGACGTGCTGGGATTTCTCTCGTTTTAAAGAAAGCCGTCTCTTGATCGCACACGTCCTATTTTCTGTTCCCGTATGTCCCAAAACTCCAAGTGTTGCCCACCATCCCTCCTTCTGACTCCCTTTTGCCGACTCCCTCCTGAACCACTCCAGTGAGGCCTTTCTGCCCTGAGACGGCTCTTGCCAAGGGACAATCGCCCCCTGTGGTATTGAATTCAAAGTTCCATCTAACTCAACTATTCATTGAATACAAATGTATTAAACAGCGACTATGTGCCAAGCATCGTACTACATGCTAGATATACAGCAGTGAACAAAACAGACCAAAAAAAAAAAAAAAAAGTCCCTGTCCTTCTTCAGGGTACATTCTGGTGTGGGATGGGGGTGGGGGACAAACAATAAACAAACAAAAAAAAAGCAGCACAAATATTTATGGATAACATAATATCTGGAATCAAAATCTTTCAAAGTAATGGGGCCAGCGGGTAGGAGTTCACGGTGAAATGACATCAGATCGTTGTCAATTACTGAAGCTGGGTGATGGGTATGTATGGGGAGCCCATTAAGCTGTCTTCTGCTTCGGTACATGTCTGACAATTTCCATAAGCAAGTCTCTTACAAGCACACCGTATTGGGTATCCACTGAGGTGTGCTGGGGGCAAGGGCGTGACCATTTATTTAACATCGGCTGGCTGCTCCCTGAGTGTGACACACATGCCAATGGCCGGCCGAGGAAAAGCACTCCAAGCACAGGAAATGCACCTGCAAAGAGAACGCATCTGGGCTTAAGGGAATGCCCGGAGTGTTCTAGAAGCAGCAAGGGCAGTGCCACGGTGCCCCTGCCTGTGCACTCACAGGTCAGGTCTGTGCTGCTCGTGGCGGCCGGAGGACACACGGTGTGGGTCTCGCGCGAGAGATGAAAACCCACACAACTGTCTGAGGAACTTTGTAATAATTATAGTTGGAGGCCTACCAGTACACTCCATAAACAGTGTGGAAAAGAACGTCATTAAGGGTAGCCCAATTACGTTAAAAAAAATATCTGCTTCTGCTCTTAGGACAGATGGTGAGTCCCACGGATAGAGCTAAAACAATAGCCTAACTAGAGAACCGAATTCTCTCAAATCTCAGAATAAGAGATAATCTCAGAAAAAAAAAGAGAGATAATCTCAGAGAAAAGAGATACAGAAAAAGAACAAAAAGCAGCATTGCCATTTACAGTGCTTTGCTACACGCACGGGTGTTCCAGAAAGTTACCTACGTACGTCCTTTGAAAAAATAAGTTGGGTTACACTTATCACAGATGTGACTTCTTAAAAGGTTCTTTCCGTAGAGTTTTAGGCATAACCATCAATAGGGGAAGAGTCAGATTATGGATCAACCATACAGTAAAACAGTCTGAAGTTTATAAAAAGCAATGAAGTACATCTCTCTGCATAGGTCCGCACTTGAGAAAATCAGTTCTAAAAATCAAGCTGAGGAACAGCATAAATAGTATGACCCCATTTGATTACCAAAACAAATGTGTATATAGCTGCTTATAAGACGGAAGAATATTTGAAAAGATGTGTCTCAGGAGTGATCTCGGGGGATCAGATGGGACTAACGTGTTATAATGGGTACAGGTGACTTTGATACAATTCTTTTTTTTTTTTTTTTAATTTTTTTTTCAACGTTTTTATTTTATTTTTTTTTGGGACAGAGAGAGACAGAGCATGAACGGGGGAGGGGCAGAGAGAGAGGGAGACACAGAATCGGAAACAGGCTCCAGGCTCTGAGCCATCAGCCCAGAGCCTGACGCGGGGCTCGAACTCACGGACAGCGAGATGGTGACCTGGCTGAAGTCGGACGCTTAACCGACTGCGCCACCCAGGCGCCCATATACAATTCTTTTCTAATAAGATTTTGTAGTTGGGGTATAACATGCATACGGAAAGGTGTACCAGTCGTGAGGGTAATAGCTTACCACCCACGTTAAGGGGCAGAACCAACCAGAGCCCAGATGCCCCATCGTGCCCACTGTGTGCCCATCAATTTCCCCTTTCACTTTCTTTCAAAAGGGGCGCCTGGGTGGCTCAGTCGGCTAAGCGTCCAACTTCGGCTCAGGTCATGATCTCATGGTTCATGGGTTCGAGCCCCACATCAGGCTCTGTGCCTGGAACCTGCCTCGCAGGATTCTGTGTCTCCCTCTCTCTCTGCCCTGTACCCGGTTGTGCTCTTTCTCTCTCTCTCAAAATGTAAATAAACATTAAAAAGAATGTAAAAACCCCACATTTAGGCATCAGGTCAGGGATATTAGAGACTGAGGGGTATCTGGAGCAGGACGAGGGGAGAAATCACCGCTCAGTAGCCCCTGGGACGGTCCTGGTGTGGAAACCAAGCCCCCATCTTTAGGCTGTGCCCGGCTCCCTAACGCCCTGCATGTACTTCTCTGGTGGAGACCCACAACGTAGGGCTGGGAAGTAATCCATCACAAACCAAACAATTACCAAGTATGAAACCTGCATTCCGAAGAAGGGAGAAGATTGTGGCAGGTACTTGAAGAATCTCAACCCGGAAGAGAGGGGGCTGTTCTAAGGCCCCGACAGGGGGGCCCCGGGGCCTGGAGGGGGCATCTGTACATCGACCTGCTGAGTAAGTTTTCCCTGAACACCCGTCACAGATCCCTCTGCCCTTTCGGGGATCCCCCAGGACAAGAGCTGAGCGAGGGGCAGCCCTGCCCTGGAAAAACCTCGGTATTAAGAACTCGGCTGAGTCCACAGGGACGTGTGCAGAGGTGAGGGAAGGGCGGCACTCGCGAACCTCGCCCCATGCTCATGCTCACCTAACACAAGCACCTCAGTGAATTCCCACAAACGTGAAGCACCAACCTCATTTTATAGGAGGGAGTGAGACTCAAAGAGGTTAAATAAACAGTCAAAGGCTGCCGAGTGGGTGGGCAGCAGGGCCGGGATTGAACCCTCGGTCGGGCCAGCTCTGTGGCCAGCGCCCCAGCTCCTCGCCCCGGGGAGGCCCCGGCCCCCCATCTTAGAAGAGCCCCCACGGCACACTGGCTCCCCACCCCCAGGGAGTGTCCCCCAAGAAGGGAAAGAGAGGCCTGGGAAGGCCAGGTATAGGTGTGAAAGCACCCGGCCCCAGGAAATGGGTCTGCTCAACCCCCCGGGGGGAAAACCCGCAGCCAGCAGTGTCCTCGCCTCACTTCTGGAGTCCTCTCTGAGGAAGTGGTCAACGTGGGAAACAGAGAAAAGGAAGTGCAGAAAAGCTGAGGCCCCTTCCTTCGGGAGGAGGTGGTTCATAAAAGGGGTTCAGGGGATAAAAAGCCGGAAAAGGAGAGCAGTGGCTCCAGGGATGGAAACGGGTGAAGCCTCTGCTCCCAGAGCACGAGCTGGGCTGGGTGCGGGCAATAAATAAGACTCTTGTCTGGCGAAGAGTCTGTCCCCACACATAAACCACACGGACACGCACCACAGACACATTCACCACAGATACACATACACACAACACGGACTCACACGCCACAGACAAGGCACCTTTCTTCCTGGAAGCAGACCGCACCTCTCGGGCCTCAGAAGCGGACACCTGTCCGCACAGAAGCAACAGAGATGGGATGGGGACGGGGGATGGGCCAGGAACGTGAGCCGGGGAGACCCGGAGGGATAAGGAACCGTGCAGCAGGAAGGCGGGGAGAGTGGGCTAAGTCCGGGGCCCCGAGGCCAGCTACACACTCTGCAGCCTGCTGCCCTCAGCACGTTCCACCTTCCCTTCGTGCTCACAGCATCTTCAGAAAGACTCTGTCATTTGCGGGCCAAAGAGCCCCCGTTCCAGCTGTGCATAAAGAAACACGCTTCCAAAATCCCACGAATACCTGAAAAACTAGGGAAACCAAATTTCATTTTCAAATTAATTCAAAGAACGGACCTGTCTCAAACGAGCCATTAAAATGCAAGTATTTATTTTTACAAATGTTTTCTCCAGCCAGTGTCTCTCAAATTGCACTTAAGAAACAAACAAAAAAATCTGTACTCTTGTGAAAAGTTAAAAGAATAACCAGTAGCTTCCGTTTCCTGTCTTAGGTTGTTATTACCGCTAAATTATATTCTCTTGGTACACGAACGTTTTTTTAAAAGTCCCAGACTAACACGCGTCCAGCCACGAGCGTCCGAACGTCTGACCGCGAAGCCGGCCGGCACCCGGGCACCGGGTGGGACGGGGCGGGTCGCCAGTGAGTGGCAGCAGGTGCCGCGGGGACGAAAGTCCCGGGACCACGAGGAGCCTGCAGTTTCAGCCCACAGTGACTTCCCATCTCGCGGCACACGTTTCACCACGTGGAAGAACCACCACCTGCTCCACCTGATTAAAACCCGGGGAGGACCGACTGCGGCAACCACGACTTACAGAGGGCAGCCTGGGGGCGACGCACTGGCCGGCGGGGGCGGGGGCGGCTGCGGAGTCTGACGCGGAAGCACGGGGACAGGCCGCCATTCGCCCTGCAGAGGCACCAAGGGATCACGGGAACCTCCGGAGCGCGCTCCCCCGTCTGCAACGCACCCCGAGGGCGAGCGGTCCGGGCGCTCCCTCCGCACCACACGTAGGGTCATTCCCGATTCAGTGAGATGGCCGTCCCCGTCTGTGTCTTGACTTCAGGTGACCGGCTGAGCGACGCAGTGTCTTCCTTTCCTGTCGGTGCAGTTTCTCGGCCTCTTGCTGCTTCTTCTGCTGTTCAGACTGAAGGAGGAAGAGAAGTGAGAGAGAAGGAAGGAAAACCCCAATACCCCCTTTACAGAAAGGGGACCGGCAGACCACCAACGGCCACAGCCCCGCTGCGGGGCTCTGGAAAGACTGCCCCCGGGACCCCGGGGCACGTGGTCTGGCCCCTGGACTCTGCCCCTACAATGCTGCCCTATTCGGAAGCCCAAAACACGTATTTACGTGGCCCCAAACCCAAAACAAAACAACACTTACAGGTACTAACGGTGTATTTCAACCCACCCACGATTAATTATCATCCGCCAGAACTGGTTCCAAAGATTCTCCGGCTGTTTCCGAAGAGTCAAACTCCCCTCGGAAGCCAGAGATTTGCTACCGTTAACCACCGACAAAGGCTGGGCGGACAAGTGGCCTGCGAGCTCCTGGCGGGCCGGGCGGGCCGAGCGGGCCGACCGCGCCGCAGGCGCCCCGGCCCCCGGGAGGCCCACTGCTTTCGGCGGCACTTCCTCGACGCAGAATCCGCAGTGGAGGGAAGAGCCGTGTGGTTTCCAAATCACACCTGACGGGCCCGACGGTACCAACTCTTGGATGCAAAGCTCAGAAAATATTCTCAGCTGGTGGGACTGCACAAAAGGGAAACTGAGAAAGCGCTGCCGGGACCTAATTTTTCCGAGTTGAAAAGCGCCGCCTTACAGACACCTACGAGGCTTGCCTGACGGTGGCCCGTGTTGCTCTCCGCCCCGAAAATACTCCTCTGTGTCCTGCTCCTCAGGGGAAGTCTCTGTCCTCACCCCCAGCTGGCACGACTCAGTACTTCCCGACCAGAGCTGAGAGGTGAGCGAGTGCTGGGGAAGCAGAGACGACCCGAAGCGTCGATCCCCTGCTCTAGGAAGCTCCGAGACGGGCGCTCCGAATGAGTCCCCGAGTTCTCTTTCTGATTCCCACTGTTTCCTCAGAGCCCATTCCAAATCAATCCTGCCGCACGTTCCTGTCCCGTGTGTCCCGAGCTCCTCCGCGCCCACCGTGCCTCTGCTCCGGGCCCCTTCGGCCCACTACTCCTCGGAAAACAGCCACACTCAGTTTCTGGAAATACAAACGGTCAGTTTTCTGCTAAAACCTGTCAACGGCTTTCCACGGTTCCACTTAGGTCCGAGGAGAAACCCACGGCCTACTCACAAGGCCCCGCAGGACCAGGCCCCCTGTGCTTCCGGCTACATCTGACGCCACTCCTCCCGGGATCCCGTTTGACACACGCGGGCCCTCGTCCGCACCCTCGGGCGTGCCCGACTGCCTCCCTCCTCAGGCAAGAACTCTGCCTCGGTGGTACCCTGAGCCTGGAGCCCCGCCTGGCCCCTCGGGGCTCTCACCCTGCACATCGCTCGCCCTCCCCGGCCCCCATGTGTGGGTCAGGCCCCGGCGGATGCTCTCACCGCACTTCTGTCTTCCGCCGGGGTCCCCGCCACCACCATCGTGATGGAACTGGGGGCGTGCTTCTTTCGACAGACTGAGAACCGGAGAGGCGAGGACCACATCTGTCTCGTTCTGTGTATCCCGGGCACACACCCCAGAGCGGATATCTGAGACGCACTTGTTAACGGTAAGCTCAGAAAACCCGAGGGAACCCGCCTACCGGCACACCAGGTAACAGGATCAGGACCCTTGTAGAGTCAGTCAACACTGGGCATCTAATATTTTGTTTCTTCATGTTAAAAAGAATCCCCGAAAGTGTCTCATCCAAACAATTTCGGGGAATGATGAACCAAGTAAAGGTAAACAGGGTGCGCTGGAGCGTTTCTGCAGCTTCAACACGGACGTCCGTCCCAGGCGTTTGTTTCCCTATGGGTCTGGCGGAAGAGCAACCTTCCGGGAGCACCTCCCTCGCCAGCTGCACATGGCGCGGGGCCCGGCCAGGCCTTCCCCACCAAGGCAGGGGCCTCCTGAGGAGTCTGTAAGCAGCCACGACTGCCCCACAGACGGAGCCCCATCCAGAAAGGGACCCGCACCAGCCTCTCTCTGAAAGGCCGTCCTGGAAGACGTCCACACCACGTGACCGGCCCCTTATGATCTATGGGCCAAATAGCTCATCTCCACGTTTTCCTCTCCTGCTCCATCTCGGTCCTGCCCCGGCTGCTCTCCCACAGTCACCAGCAGGCCGGCCCAACGAAAGGGGGGACACGGGCGCAGGCGAGACCACACGGAGCAGCCTCGCCAAGGATCCGATGAGGGAGGAACTACGGTACAGGAAGTTCGAAAACTGGATTTGGGACCTAATCCTACTTTTGCCACTATACAATTTTAAATAATGTGAGAGCATGAACTTTCCCCTTCCATTCTATTCACACATTAGGAAGTATACATGAGGGGCGCCGGGCTGGCTCAGTTGGTAGAGCACGTGACTCTTGATCGTGGGGTCGTGAGGTCGAGCCCCACATCTTGGGCAGAGTTTACTTTAAAAAAAAATGGGGCGCCTGGGTGGCTCAGTCGGTTGAGCGTTCGACTTGGGCTCAGGTCACGATCTCAATGGTTTGTGGGTTCGAGCCCCGCATCGGGTTCCGTGCGGACAGCTTGGAGCCCGGAGCCTGCTTCGGATTCTGTGTCTCCCTCCCTCTGCCCCTTCCCCGCTCATGCTGTCTCTCAAAAATGAATAAACATTAAAAAAAAAATTTTTTTTAAAGTATATATATAAATCTTGGAAAAACTTGAGATTTTACCTAAATATATCACACACCTAGTAGAGAAAGAGATTTCTATTAAAAACTACACAGATTCCCTAATTATTCCTAAGTAAAAATGAGATTTAAGAAGTGAAAATTTGGTTACTCAAATGACACAACTGGCATAAATCAAATATTAACTGATGCATCCCCCAAAAGAGTTTCACAGCCTCTGCTTGACTCAACCATGGGGCCATTTTAGGTATTTCTTAGTGCTTTTGTTTTTAGCCAAAAAAAAAAAAAAAAAAAAAAAAAAAATAGTAATAACAATCATAGTCATAATTTCAGAGCCATCCTATTTTCATTTTCGCACGAACTGTGTAAGCCCCAGACAGTCAGGACTTTCCCTTTACAGGGAGACCAGGGACCAGAGACCAGAATGAGCCCAGTGACCCAGACACCACACCTGCCGCCCTGTCCCCCCGGGGACCCCGGGACCCGCCTGCCTCTGCCTCGGCCAAGCTGTGTGCCTGGCCTGGACCCAGGAACCCAGGAACCCAGGAGGGGCTGTGGCTGCGGGAGAAGTGCTAGAGCGGGAACACGGTTCCTCCGAGGGGAAAAGCCTGGGAGGGCAGTTCTGAGGTCAGACACACACACACACACACACACACACACACACACACACACACACACGTAGCTCTCCTGGAAGCCTATTTTCCTTTCTTGAATGAAAAAAACATAACACTAAAAACTTACCCTCTTTAACGTGAACGTCAACTGTTTGCTGCCAACTGTGGTGTCTGATATACTCAACGTGCCATTTTTTGCCTCAAGTTTCAAACGATCTTCAAGCGTTTTACTGTGGGAAATTTAAGAGAATGATACGTTAATTAGCATTACGTTTTGATTTAGCATTTGAAACCAGTTTTAATGAGCACTGCTCACATGGAGAAAATCCTTTCCCCTTGTCGTCAAGACAGAAAATGGCATTCATTTAACACAACCGCGGGAAGAATTAAGGGCGCTCAGCCTTTGCTCACACCCAGTAGATACGCGGTAAAAACAACAGCTGCCCAAACAGCCACGAACTTAGTATTTTAAGTGGTGGTTCCAAATAGATTTTCAATGATCGCCGCTTATCTTACTAAATCACATTTCTGAAGCCAAGATCCAAGGAGCACTATTTCTGAAGCCTGTAATTTCCTGTAATGGTCAGCGGCACGTATGCTTCCGAAGCATTTCGTATTTAAAGCACGCACAAGGCAGGAGAGCGTTTCACTCACCTCGTCGAGGGAGCGGACACACAGGTCAAGTCTTCCAGATCAAGGCGTGGAGAAGGGCCACGCGAATTCTGATTTTTCCTTCGCTCACCCTTAGCTCCCTGGACTACACTCACCACCCGTCTCGAGAACAACCCGAACCGCGAACCGGTCTGACTACAGACGAGGGCAAATTCTATCCGATTCAGTCTACTCACTCACTGCTATTTCTCCAGGTGACTTTTCCTTCCAATTTCTTACTTGAATTACTCTTCCCGAAGCACTTTACCCCAAATGTAAATTTTGTTTCATTTCTTGATCATATATTCCAAACTTTTCTAGAGTCTCTTTCCGTACTTCCTGCCCCTGTTACGGTTTGCCGTGCCCCGTAATTCTCTGTCATCTGCATAATTAACATCGTTGTGCCCCGGCTTTACAAGCAAGACGTTCCATTTGTATCTTGCACATGTAACACTTCATCGCATGTTGCTGTAACGTTTTATTAGAAAATCACAACACCGGCCCTTTTTGTTAACTTGGTTCAGAGGGGGAAAAAACTGCGTTAGGCTTAAAGACAAAAACTTCCCGTAAGTTTTAATATTAGCTCTAACGCCTGGAGAAACGGCAAAGCGGCAACACCCTCAGGTGCCTGTGATGGAAACGGGTGCGAGGAGCAGAGGAAGAAAGAAGGCAAGAACGTGGTTCTCTCTTCTATTCCCTCCTCGAAAAAAGTAACCACACTTCCCTTTCAAGTTAATACTGAACGACCTGACTGAATTGGAAGACGGCTGAACCGGGTGCAGGGTTTTCTTTTTCCTGAAATACGATCTTCATCACTAATTACTGGGCAGAACACTACTCTGAAACGCCCCGTAAGATAAAGCGATGCTCCTTTGAAATTCTGAAGGAAACGTTTGATGTGCACACCACGAGAGATTTATCTCCAATTTACGACTGGTAGTGATGTACGAAACAGGTCTTCTTTACACAATTTGAGACGTGAAGTGGTTAGCATAAAAGTGGCACTCTTTTCTAAGCAATAATGTTATTAAGAAGCACTTTTAAAGTACTTTTCATCTTCAAAGCGCTCTACAGACGAACTAATTAATCCTTTCAACATCCCTGAGACACAAGTATGTATCCTTTATAGATGGCGAGAAGGGAGGTGAGAAGCTAACTGGTCGCCCCAGGCCACACAAGGACTCAAGTCTAAAAGCCAGGATTCCGGTTTGAGAATTTCTGGTTTCCAGGAGTGTGCCACGCCAAACCCGATTTGTAAAGTTTTGTGTAGGAAATGTGTCCACTGGGTCTCCTGAAGGACACGCTTCCACACGACAAACGGAACGGAGCTAAGATCTAGTTTACTTTTTTTTTTTTAACAAGAATCCCGACGTGAAGCATACACGGACTCCAGCGTGGATGGGAGTGATGTCGGCCTAAGCACATTCCTCGGCCTGTTCGTGCCGTTTTCTGTTCTTTCCTTTCGTGGCTTCTGAATAGCTCCGGAGCCTTGGAGACAGGGTGGCACACGGAAAACGCTAATTTGGGCAGAAAGTGACTTTTCAAGTAAATTGTGGGCAATTACTACTCTTTTAAGAATGACCTTATTTCCTCCATGATAGGGTCTATAAATTCTGGTTTCCTCTCAATGTACTTTCAATGTGCACTTGTAAAAACTTGTTCTGTCTGGGCTGCTTGGAAAGACAAGCGGAGTTTTAGAATGAGCCGTGGCACAAGATCAGACACAGGCACTGAGCGTGCAGATTTCTACATTAAAGCAAGCGCCCCTGCCCTCCCTTTGAAAGTCAGTTTACGGTACGTGGCTCTAACCAGCCATCCCTAAGCCAGCGCCTTGAGAATGAATTCAGTCAGAGACGATTCAAGAAGCAGACACCTGAAAACCATCTACTATAACAGAAGCACAAAATGCACAGGGCCACACCGTGTGTCACCAAGAAGTAAGGTGAAGAATTTCAGGGGAAAAAAGTTCACTGTCCCAAGCTGAACAGCCCCCTTCCCCCCGCCCCACCAATGTGTGGGGACTGGTGAGGGAGACAGATGTGGGCTTTTAAAGGTTGAAAGAAAGAAATTACTCAGCACAGGACAGACAGGGCGATGAGGGGAAGAACCAGAATTCTCAGCAAGGCGATCTTTAAAAAAAAAAGGGGAGGGGGCACAAAGTACAAGGGGAAACATCAGATATTTATTGTATGCCCCAGAACTAATGCACCTCAACTGAGTTTTTATTTTTTTTTTAAATTTTTTTTTTCAACGTTTTTATTTATTTTTGGGACAGAGAGAGACAGAGCACGAACGGGGGAGGGGCAGAGAGAGAGGGAGACACAGAATCGGAAACAGGCTCCAGGCTCCGAGCCATCAGCCCAGAGCCTGACGCGGGGCTCGAACTCACGGACTGCGAGATCGTGACCTGGCTGAAGTCGGACGCTTAACTGACTGCGCCACCCAGGCGCCCCTCAACTGAGTTTTTAAAAATCACTTTGTGTGGAGGCACGTTGTGTTAGTTAGTACAGCACTGAGATGAGTTAACTCAAAACAAAGGACTCATTCCTCCACAGTCTACACCAAAGGGAATAAGGCGGCAGCGGAGAAATGGAATCTACAGATAAATGGCAGACGTTACGTACTCTGCTTAGAACAAATGACTCTGACAGATACTTACAGAGACCGTATGTGTTGTTGAAAACGGTCTGATGCTCTCTGTCTGCAGGTGCTCCTTCGAGGCCCCTATCTTCGCAGATGTGAACCCTGAAGTAACCAGGGTGTCTGGATACCTCATCTATCAGCTTTGTTCAACTTTAAAAAGATTCCTAACGTTCACTGTTGTTGTCGCAAGTGCGGGGCAATAGGCACTCTGGTAAGAAGCAAAGAGCTCGAGGCCTTTCTTGAGGGCGATATGGCCGTATCTATCGCATACCCCTTTTGATCCAGCAAGTTCCATGACTAGGTCATACAGCCTCTAAAGGAATTCCCGCACGTGTGTATATATTTATCACCATGAAAAAGGGAAGAGAAAAGCAAGGAACAACCTAACCATCCCGAATCCGGGAATGTGACCCATGTGATGGCCCCTCCACCTTATGAAAGACTGACGCAGCTCTAGGTAGGCCTACGCGTACTTACAAAGAAACATTTTCAAGACTTCCTGCTGCATGAAGTGAGAAGTTCAACCGCCATGTGATTACAGCAGGGCCCATTCCCGTCCAGGAAAAAGCTAACACTGACCACGCGTGAGTGACAGCAGTCACCTCCGGGAGGGAGTGTGGGGTCAGAGGGAGATTCGCCTTTTATTCTACACTCTTTTTAAGTATCACAATGAAAATGTGCTTATGTATCACCTGAGTGCCTATCAACTTGAGTAAGATTCTTTTTACCAAGTGCAACTTTGGAATGAAATCACTTTCAAAGTCAGCTTTAAAAAATGCTTGTATTAAACGAAGAGCGTGTGTCTTCCGCTCTCATCCACGACCAGTGAGGGAAATGAGCTGGAGGGTCCGTCCACAAAGCGGATAAAGTCGTAGGTGTGATAAGCGGCTTCCCAAGAGCTACTACAAGCACCTGGCGAACAAGGTGAATTCCTCCAAGGCAGGAAATGTCTTTGAAACCTTTGAATTTCCAAGGCAGACCACAGGCCGGGTGCTTCAAAGAACACTTTCCTACTGAAGGCCCGCCTGGCAGGGAATATGTATTCCCCCGAGGGGAGGGGGTGAGGAAGCTGTGCTCTAGGAGCTCCCCCCTGCAGGCTCCCCGTACCCCCTTCCAGCGCCTCCCATCACCCCGCCTCCAGAGCCTCCCCGAGACCCTACCGCCCCGATCACCAAAGTGTGGTGCGCCCAGACCCCGGCCCGGGGCCAGCAGCACGAACGCCCCCACTTTCTAGCTACAAACCTGACTGTTGCCACCCATCCCGCCAGCCTCCCCTCGGGTCTTTGAGGAGGGACCCCCTGTCCTTTCTGAGGCTGTCTCCTTAAGCCGTGCCCTGGCCGCTTCCTCCTGACTGCTCACTGAATTCAGCTCTGTCAATTTACTTATGTCTCTTGGGTCACTGTGTGCTTGCCAGTCAATCCCCACCCCGCCCCCACTAACACATTCTGTCCCTCGAGCCTAAAAAACCTTTCCCATTGAGTTATTGGCTTTGACTCCTTCCTTTTTCTGCCAAACTTCTTGGAAGAATCATCCATATGCACTGTTCACAATATTTATCATCTCCATTCATTCATCAATCAATCGCAATCAGACATCTGGGCCGATGCCTCCGAAACGAGTCCCGGCAAGACATCTCCCTAACGGCCTTTTAAACCTCCGGCTCGCGGGCCTCCTGCCCCATCACACACTCGCACCACACCCTCCCCACTCGGCTCTCTCCGGTTTTCCTCCTCCGTTTCTGAAAACTACCCGGTAATTTTTACTACCTACCTTCCCCTTAGCCTGTCCTCCGATCGGAACTCTTCGCCCTCGGCTATTGGTGTGTGCGGTGCCATCTCTAAATTTACACGCAGCGTTTTGCTTCCAGTTGCATTTTTCCAAAGAGAGGCGGATGGTTTTTATCGTGGACTCAAGAGAAAACCTCCGTTGCTCCCAAGGGGCTCCATGCGTCACCCTCGCCGCGCCCTACACGTTGGTCTTCCTCATACCGCGACCGCGGTCTCGATCACACGGGAAAAGCTGGGGTCTCAGCCCTGTGTCTCGCCCCCCCCCCCCCCCATTTCCCTGTCTACTGAACATTACCCAGAGGACACCTGGGCACCGCACACTTGACGTGCGGACACCCAGCTCAGTACTTCCAGCCTGCAACCCGGTTTTCGTTCCGTATTCTGAATCTCAGCGGTAACACTGCCACACGGTTCAACATCGCCCGACTACTCCTTCCTCCTTTGCCATTAAATCAGTAACGGAACAACACCGTGGCATACGCCCATTTTCCTGTCTCATTCTTAGACGGTCTGTGAGTGCCGTGGCTCGAAGTCGGCCCGGTTCTCGCTGCCCCCAGTTCAGGCTTCATCACTTGTGACTGGGATACTGTATAGCCTGTTAGCTGATCTTGGGGGCCCACTTACTCCCTGCCTTTTCTCCCTAAAACTGAGATATTTCATTAATAGTTTCTGAGAAAGAGGGACTTTGTATTTTTATTTTCTACAACAAACACGAACTGCTTTTACTGTATAGAAGCATGCACACCACGGGGTGGAGGGGCTGGAAACAGATCTGATGGTGTTAATCTTAGCGTCCCGACGTTCCCGGGCTCCTGTGCTCGGGCCGGGGGGGGGGGGCCTGTCTGCTGCTCCCCCCGGTCACCCTCCCGCACCATCACGCTTCTCTCCGTTTCCACACAGCATTCTTGTGCCGGCACGCCACTCCTCCTGGACCAGCATCCTTCCCACCCTGCTTTGGGGGCTCATCTTTTTGCCTTTCAGAAGAGCAGTTTCGCTATGACTTCTTGTTAAGACTTCCTAAGTCTCCAAAAGTTCAATCCCTTTCGGTCTTCCGCGCTTTCCGCACGCCTCTTCACGGCTCACGAAGGACCAGCTAGAATGTGAAGGCTCCAGGACGCGAGCTGTGCCTTGTGTTTCCATCCCCCGGCTCTGGACTGCACTTTGCTCACACTAGGCAGGCACTCAACGAACATCCGCCTGAAGAATGGGCCAGGAGAGAGGCTGATGGACGGATGAATAAACACAACGCACAGCACACCGCAAGGCACATAAATGTGTGCCGACAGACATATGTATCTATCTGACGCCGTGTCACTACGCCAAGCGAAGAGAGGGACTCACTCAAGTACCGAGTTAGGACTCATCGTTCACTTTTCCCTTCACAGAAGCAGTTTTAAAGCCGGGCAGGTCCGAGTGAACACTGAAAACACAACATACTCAGTTTTGATGCTGTGTTTTATTGATTGCCTTGTGGTAACTGAGAGAATAAACGGAAGGCGTTCGCTTTGGTGTTCTCAAGGACAATGGTTCAATGCTTCATTAAATAATACTAAAATATTGCAAGTTCGGGATCTGCCAAAATGATCCAGTCAAGACTAGAACTCAATAAGCAGTTTGTGCCAAAACACCCAGCCAACTACAGGCTGTTCAAACCAAAGGGTTATTACTTTCGGCTACGGGACTCCCCTTTTAAGCTCATGGAGTCCTATCACTTACATAGTTCTCTACTCAAAAAAAAAAAAAAAAAAAGAAAGAAAAAAAGAAATGTTTACTTGCAGTGTATTAACCTGGCTATTACTTATCCACTAAATACTCCATCTCGTTTGTTTCTCACATTAATGTCCTGCTACAACCCACAGGCAGAGCAAAAATGTCAAGAAGGTTTACTCATGCCTCCGGCCCCAAATCACGACGTTGCCAGGCTTACGCTAGAGACCGCCGCTCCCAGGTCTCCCTGGCCGGTGGGCTGGAGTAAATGATTCTTTCTCAGCAGCCCTGGCGAGGGTAACTCCCCGAGATGCCCCACACGTGGCCAAGGCACAGAAGGTCCCCTTCCACCAAGGTTCATCAAGTGCTTACTTGGGTCTAGTACTGACTCAGAAGCCAGCAATAGAGTAAACAAAGCGAGACCAAAGCAGCAGATGGTCTAACAAAGAAACTTCCTCCCCGGAATCGGAACACTACGAACGGCTAGCCTTCCTCCCGCTACTGAGGCGGACCCCAGGTTAGATGCCCGAGAGTAACAGGGACGCGGGGCCAGGCTGCACGCGCCGCCGGCAGGGATGTGAAATGCAGCGGCTTCCTTGAGAAACCCCGTGGCAGCTTCTCGGAAGGTTAAGCATCACGTTACCACGTGACCCCGAGGAATACAGCCGGGAGAAATGAAAACACGTCCGTGTCAAACCTGGTACGCAGATGTTCGCGACGGCATCATTCCCAACAACCGAAAGGCGGAGCGACCCAAACGTCCGCCACCGGGTGAACGGGTACGCGGGCCGGTCTAGGCACACGCTGGAATATTATTTGGCGAGAAAACGAAGGAGGTACTTGCAGATGCTACAGCACGGATGAACACTGGAGACGTTGCGCTAAGTAAAAGAAGCCAGACAAAATGCCACATCTCGCGTGGTCCCCGTTACCGGAAATGGCAGAGCAGAAAGCGGACAGCGGTCGCCCGGGGACGGGGTGGGCTGCGGGCAGGTGGCGGCGACTGCCACTGGGGGGTGGGGGTCTCCTCTGGGAGATGAAAACGTTCTCAAATGAATTGTGAGGATAGCTGCACAGCTCAGTGATTATACTAGACACGGGTGAGCTGCACGCTTTAAGTAGGTCAACTGGATGTTATGTAAATTGTATCTCAAGGAAGTTGTTACCCAAAAAAAAAAAAAAAAAAAAAAAAAAAAAGGCCAGTAAAGATATCTTCAAATGATATCAACCCTATTACTAGATTCTTTGTTCACCAACAGATCTTTTGTTTGTCGGAAGCGGAATTTTGAGATGCTCCTGGATTCTACGTTACAGGAGTCCCTTAACATCCGGTGTCTCAGACGCTCACTAGAAGTTGGTGAGATAAACAGGACTAGCCAGATCTCCGTTCCAGAAACAATCCAGCCTGTCCAACGATGTCCTCTCCACCCTTTCCCTACTTCCTGCCTCTGAAAAACCACATTTTCCAAACGGGAAGCCAGGAGCTGGAGAAGTACAGGTACGGAAGTGGTACTAAGCCGAGCCTCACACCTCGCCATGTGGCTCCCCCCCCCCCCGGCCCCCGGCGGACTCCCCACACCTTTGGGGTCTTCTTTCGAGATCACCTATCACGACCATCTATCACACTTCATCTTACACATTAATACTCAGCCCAAGAATCCTCAGAGCAGAGACTTACACAACTTACAGCTCGTACACAATCTAGAACTGAGGACCTAGCTTGTTCCTTACTTAGACACAACAGAAACTGTCCTATAATACGTACAACAGAATTCTGTTGTCATGTCCTACAACAGAAACTGTCCAAATAACACCCTTTTTTTTTCCCATGTTGACTTTTTTATTGTGGTAAACTATATTCACGTTGCTGTGCAGCCATCACCACTATCCATTTCCAGAACTTCCTCACCACTCCCGACTCATAAAGTGATTTCTCCCCATTCCCCCTCGCCCCGGCCCCTGGTAACCACCATGCTACTGTCTCTATGTATTTGACTATTCTAGAATATCACTTTTGCTCGTCTCTCAGCTGTCTCGCAGAAGGCTTAAAATTTCTGCCAAAGTGTCCAAGTGACTTTTTCAGTGATCAGGTAAGCTGAGAGAGGGATAAATATAACTGCACTTCTAATTAAAAAAATAACTTTTTTTTAAGAGGGAAAGAATGTGTTCCCTGTTAATTACCACTGTACAGAAGACTACTGAACTGCGGGGCAGAGAATAAAATGGATATTTGCAGGCTGGGGAAACGGGGGAAAAACAAGGACAACAAAAGCAATGTGACTTTTATGGTGGACAAGTGTTCTCACTATCCTGGCCACTACCCAGAGGGCTAGACCCCGGGTCTCACTGTATGTAAACACCACCCCAAAAAGCTGTTAAAAGTCATCTCAATAAAGACAGTGTTACTTCCCCTCAAGCCTTATGGCGCTTCCCTGACATTAACTGACATAACATCCAAAGATGCAAATCCACCCTTGGGGCGACAAGGCGGAGAGGAAAAGGAAAAGCAAGGCCCCCGGCCACACGGCCAACTCGGGGAGGCACCACCGAGAGCGGGCAGCGTTACTTACTTCATCAGCTTCTGCTTTGTGGCAGAATCTTTGAAGCTCCTGAATTCCTCGCCTGCTTTGATCTCGTAAAACTGGGGCTTGAGGACCGTCTGCCGGTCCTCCCTGAGCTGCTCCTGCCGCTTCACCTTTTCCTCCTGGTGCAGAAGTCTGCGCTGCTTCCTGACCTCTTCGACCCAGTCTTTTTCATCATCCGAACTCTCAGAACTTTCTGCATCACTTGGTTTTCCTTCCGGTTCTTCCTCCTCTTCCTGAAAATAAAAATAGTAAGCAGCAGCTCCTTTCCCCTCGCCAAACCCCGACCTGTTCTTTTCTGGTGACCAGCAGTCGCCCACTGGGATACGTGACATCGCGCGCATTGGAGAAAAAGGCCTTTCGTCAAAGATCGACTTCTAAGCTGAAGGTCAAGCAAATTACATCGCAAGGGTCTGAAAGGCTCTTCTACCTCGCACAGAAAACTCTATTAACGAAACACGAGTAAACACAAGGACAAGGAGTACGTTACTTTTTCGTGAAGTTCTTGTTGCTCTAAGAGTCTTAGTTTCTTCTTCCTTTTTTCACTAATTTTTGAGACAAGTGGATTCAAAAGCCTAAATTCTTCACTCTCTTCGTCCACCTGGAAGTCAGGGTTCTCAAACATAACTTTAAATCGATCATCAGTGAGAATATTAGGAAGGCTCTATGAGAAAAAGAATGCAGGAATGTAAAGTTAGTATGAATAAAATCTGACCAGAAAGATGGCCTAAAGATATTTGTCAATTATAAGTTAATAAGCTGCACAAGGCATTACTTTAATTATTAGGGAACTTCTTTAGAACTCGTTTCCAGAACTTTCTAACTGCCCTTGGGTTTTCTCTCCTACTCACAAACAAATTCTATTAATCCATTTCAGACGGTATGTATTACTTGGCCATTCAACATAATGAGCTAAGAATAAACCTCTTTGGCTTAACTTTATGCTTAATATATTGAACAGAATTTTCCTCAATTACCATTTTTTTCATGAACAACACTCTTCAAGGAAATACATGTTTCGAAACACAGCTTTTTAGGCAGAGCTACTATACTGAAATAAAATTAGTGACTCTTCCAACTTCATTGAAAACTGCGAAGGGAATAATACTAATAATACTAAGAAGAATTAACATGGCGGGAGCTGCCGGTCAAAGCTTCCTGACTCTGAGTGATTTGGAAACACAAGGGAAGCTTCCACCTCTTAGAGGATGGCCTCCTCATATTTTCCGTAGGCCACTGAATTGTTCACAACGGACGCAGAGTAAACCTGACACAATAAAACTGCTATTGAGACTCATATGAATAGCTCAGGGTTCTGAACAGAAACTTTTCTAGAACGTATTATAAACGTATCTGTTCATGTAAACAGAAGACAATCCTCTACACTCAGGGCTCTCCTATAGTTTTTTATCTTCTATAGGTTTGGAAACCAGATAAATCAACCTACTGAATACGGTCTGTAAAGTAAGTAGCCCGAACGTGGGCCGAATAGGCTAACCCATTCATGGCGGGTGGAAACAGCTGGGTTCTGGGCGTGGTACGTAGAATACGGCTACACAAAAATCTGCCAAATGGTGAGATGTTGACGGACTTTGGCTGTTTGTTCCTGGTGGGCACCTAAAATCTGATAAACGCTTAACCTAAATTTCTGTGACACACTGAATACATATTTAAGATATACCGAACAAGTCTTCCCTGATTAAATATCATTTCCAAGACAGATTTAGGTTCAAGGAAGAAACAAAGATAGGTAAGATCCAGTTCCTCATCCCAAGGTAATCTAAGGAGAAACAGAAACACAGTAACAGAAACAAAAGCCTGGACGCCGCAAGGCTCCTTACGAAGGATGCTAGGCAGAGCTGCAAGTGCTCGGAAAGCGAGAGGTAAAGGGTAACTCCCAACAGGAGGCACGTGAGAAGGGTTCATCGGGGATGCGGCAGACGGAAAGCCGAAAGCATCTCCAGCCCACTGAGGAGTGGTGAACAGTCTGATGACACAAGAATAATGACAGAATTTGGAAAAGCATGTTTTGATCAGGCCAGACTGTAACGGAAATCAACACTGTAAGACCGTGCCCTTTATTCTATAGGTGAGGGGACTGCTCGGGAGGGGAAGAGGGGGAGGAGGAAAGAGGTGACAGAGGTGTGCTCCAGGACCCCTGGGTGACAAGGAGAATTCTGCACTGAGAGCCCTCGGCAGCGCGGTGCCTGATGGACTGCTGAGGGAGAAACCAGTCACCTTGTGACTACCGGACCGCTTTAGGAAACCGAGAGAAGAGACGGGGCCTATCTTAGAGCAGTGGGATCTAAGGGCGGGAACAAGTACGGCTGGAGGAAAGGGTGACTATGAGACACAGTTCCACCTCAGAATGGACAGATGCAGCTACAGAGGAGCCGGGAGGGGGGAGAGTGAAAAGCAGGGTGTGAAGTCTAGCTTAAGTGACTGGAAAGTCAGGGCTACCAGGGGTGGGGACCCATCACTGAAGATCATCAGAAAAAGGTGTAGGGTGGAGCGAAGGACGAGAAATTATGTTCCAGAAACCAAGATGTCCTCCAGTAGGTGCATGGATGAACCATGGAGCATTCAGACAACCGAACGGCATTCTGTGCTAAAAAGACATGAACGACCAAGTCATGAGAAGACACGGAGAAATCTTACGTGCATTTTACTAAGTGAAAGAAGCCACTCTGAAAAGACTTCATATGTATGATCCCAACTATATGGCATTCCCGAAAAGGTAAAACAATGCAGACAGTGAAAAGGTCTGTGGTTGCCAGGGGTTGGGGCGGGGGGAACAGAGGGACGAATGGGATTTTTAGGGCAGTGAAAATACTCTGTGTGATACTCTAATGGTAGAAACAGGTCATTATACATTCGTCCAAACCTAGAGAATGGACAACACCAAGAATGAAGCCTAATGTCAACTGTGGACTTTGGGTGATTCTGATGTGTCAGCACAGGGGTATCCATTGTAACAAATGTCCTCTCTGGTGGGGGACGTGGAGTGGGGGATGGGCGGTGCATGTGTGGGAGCAGGGGAGCATATGGGAAATATCTGTGACTTCCCCTAAATTTTGCTGTAAACCTAAAACTGCTCTGAAAAAAAAAAACTTAGTCTTTAAGGAGAACGTCATCTGGTTTCTGATGAACACCATTAGATGTCTGGGAACAACGCAGCAGTCTCAAGTGAGAGAAGGAGGCAAAATTGTACACATTTTTAGGGTTACCTGTAAATATAGGATAGGTGACATTGCCAAAGATCCAAGTATTTTCAAATGAATAGCGGTTAGCCTATTATGCATTTACACAATGAATGAATGAACCCCTAAAAGAAATATTTTCCTTTTCATCCTACTATATGTATTAAATAATCATATTTAGTACCAGAGAAACATGTTAAAAAAGAATATACTGTGGGGCACCTGGGTGGCTCAGTCGGTTGAGCGTCCGACTTCGGCTCAGGTCACGATCTCACGGTCCGTGAGTTCGAGCCCCACGTCGGGCTCTGTGCTGACAGCTCAGAGCCTGAAGCCCACTTCGGATTCTGTGTCTCCCTCTCTCTCTGCCCCTCCCCCACTCACACTCTGTCTCTCTCTCTCAAAAATAAAGTTTAAAAAAAGCTTAAAAAAAAGAATACGCTGCTAGCACTAACTTTTTTTTCTTAATCTTCAAAAATAAATTGTACTGCCTAAAGACAAGTTATGTTTTGCATGAACAATTATGAACTACTAACTCTTCGGACCTAGTATAAAAATATCTTCCTTGGAGATTTTTCCTAGTCTGTTTGTTTTCACAGCTGAAGGATAAGATGAGTGATATTCTACAGTAGTTTGTAAGTGTCTGGGTAGCTATCTACCCTAGGAAGATACATGTACATATGCTCAACACCTGCCATTCAAAGGTGAAAACACCTGGAAGCATCATTATTCCTAGCCCTGCTTCCAAGATTTGAGTAGGATGTTTATTCTGAATATTCTGTCCCAACACAGTAACATACAAGGAATGCTTCATATTGAAAACAAGTCAATTCCTTTAATGCTATGATATCTATGAAATTAATGCCGCGATGGCTATGACGCAGACTTCTGGGTAAAGATGGTCTGAACACACGCATCTCCTTCTAATCTCTGCCAATTCCATTAAAACAACAGAAAATGGACTTTAAATGAAGACACGACCCTTAAGGATGAGGAGGACAAAAAAGGAAACAGGAGCGGTGAGATTCTGGAAAGAAGAAAGGCAGGCCTCAAACCTGCCCTGTCCACGGAGAGGCTTCTTCCCTGGAGGGGAAGAGGCGTGTCCTCCGGGACAGCAGGACCCTGAGGGCCAGGGGAGCGTGTGGCACGAAGGGGCTGCACACTAATGTCACCCTTCCCCCCAAGCCGTCGTGACTAGGGTTCTCAGAATGCTAGGAGCCGGGCGTCACCCTCCAGGCAGCAGAACCTGACCAGCCAAGAGAAAGGCCAAAAGACATTGCTGTTGGGAGCTTCCCCGAGGAAACAGCGTGGCCAGGTCACCACACAGTGCGTGGGGAGTCCTGCCTCCCCACCTCAGAGTTGCCATTCAGCTTTTTAGACCTTTCACTCTTAAATATAAACAAATGACCTGAGGTCACAGGAGGAAAAACTACTTAAAAAAAACTTTTCCCCCCAAAATTCCCCCAGCACCGAAGAGCCTGTTTCTGGATTCAAAGGGCCCACACAGTGGCCGGCACTGAGGGCTGGGTTAACAGAGGGAAGCCAGTCCCCGGTGCAGGCTCAGCCCTCCGTGGGCACTTTCTCCACTCTTCCTCTTCCTTGCCCGACTCCCTTATTTTGGAGGAGAGAATCCTAAGGAATTTCCCGAGGAAAATAAGCACATAAATGTAATGTGTGGTTGTTGCTGACAGCATGCATGTCTGAACAATCTCTTCACTCTATCCCCTTACACTGACTGCCTGCTTGTCTGGGTTGGAGAGAATATTCCTTCAGAAAGCTAAAGGCTAAAGGTCCTGTATGCAACACGGGGAGAAAGTGGAGCGAATCCCCGGGATGCCGGCAGCGCACCGGCATTCGGAGGTGACCAGTCCAGAACGGAGCAGGGCCGACACATGTAGAAGACGCTCCGTCAGGGAAAGAAAAATTAATGTAAAAACCGATATTCATATAAATATCCTGCGAGGAGATGTAGAGAGCCAGCAAACTGGTTAACTAGTTTACCGCTAGTGAAGTAGGGGCAACTAGTGATCACCACACAGAAAACAAACAAAAAGTCAACACTCAGTCCAGGGAAGACGGAGGCTGGACGGGAAATGTAACCATGAATTGCCTCCAGACCCGGCCTTGGGCAGAAAGAGCACCTGCATGGTCCTGACGCAAGTGCTGGGTGCTGAGCGTCCCAAGTTGCAATAGAACTTATCGGGAGGGAAGGTCATGGAAACAGGTAAGATGACTGGCCTGGCATTTAAAAGTCAGGGGGGAGCGGCATGGGCAGTATTAGGACCCAAGGGAGCCTAACACCAAAATAATTAGCTGAAAAGGCAAAAGTATCTCAGGACAGGAGAAAATGAGGGAGGAGGTGGAGGAGGAAAGGACAGAGGGAGAGCCACCGTTCCTAACAAACCCTGGAGAAATACTTAGTTTCTAAAACTACATGTGTAAAACCGTGATAAAAACCAAGAGCAATTTTTCACTGGTACTATAAAAACTTTACAAATAGTATTTGGGATGTCAAAGCCGATCTGATCCAGCCCAGTGTCTACACACGCACGGCTGCCTCTGTTCCCTAGAGAGATGAATTATGACTTTAAGACCTGCTCTTAATGGTATGGAATAACCCCCGGGCTAAGACACCGCCCCGCGGCTCCGGGCCAGGGCACGCCTGGCCTGGAGAAGTGCTGCAGGACAACCCGGGACTAAACCGCCGCGGAATCCAGCAGAAGGACGTCCACACAAGACTCTACGGCAACAGCGAGAAACTGGGAGAAGAGGCCAACAGCCAGGGAATGGCACTTGTAAGGAAAATGGCTCAAACCCTTTCCGATCAAATGGTTACTCACCGGTGCCACACCTCTCCAAGCTGCCTGTGCACACGGGAAGTCAATTCACACTTGTTGAGAGAACAGATGGACTGACTCTCACTTAACTACAATTAACGCCCCCAAGTGCCTTCGTTTGGCTTAAGATGGCGATGATGCTTCTTGACACTAACCGCTCGGTGGGAGGGCCCCTTCCCACCGCAGGTCCATCATCAACTGAACAGTACACACCTTATTAGGCTTTAGTTATGTCATGAGGGGCGGCAATATCTGGAGACATATTTCACTGTCCGCCTCCAAGAAATTCCAGTTGGGGCCAAGGCAGAACGAAACCATACTGACTTTCCAATCAGGAGCCAGCAGAGCTGGGCGAGCTCCTGAGGGTTTGGAGAACTGCTGACAGACATAACAGACCTTTTAAGTATCCTGCCCATTATGAAGGGTTCTTTCCTCGGCTCATGAACGCTTTTTAAGGTCTTCATTTTAATTCGATGACAATGTAAACAACAGATCGTATAAGCTTTGTCTAAGAACAGCCTCAGATTTCTCGAAAACTGTACTCAAGAGTTTCTGGCAGGAAACTGAGCCCTGATAATAGGCCCCAAATTGGGTCAGGAAGCCACTGAAAAGCAAATTAGGGGCACGTTTTACAAATACCACTTTCTAGCAGAATTTTATCAGGTGGCACAGCTTTTACCAGGACAGCACTTCCAGCAGCTAGAGACACAATGCTGTCTGAGGAGAGAGGATAAGAATTTTGAAGGCTGTTCCTCTTGGCACCGCCACAGAAGCAGCACACAGCCTGTCCACAGTACAGAGCCTGACGGAGGATTCTTCACAGGATGACCCCTTACTGTTTTCACAACAAATTTTAAATGCACAAATGAGGGGCGCCTAGGTGGCGCAGTCGGTTAAGCGTCCGACTTCAGCCAGGTCACGATCTCGCGGTCCGGGAGTTCGAGCCCCGCGTCAGGCTCTGGGCTGATGGCTCAGAGCCTGGAGCCTGCTTTCGATTCTGTGTCTTCCTCTCTCTCTGCCCCTCCCCCGTTCATGCTCTGTCTCTCTCTGTCCCAAAAATAAAAAAATGTTGAAAAAAAAAAAAATTAAATGCACAAATGGTCATGGCTTTTCCCGTTGGCTCTTATGATCATCTTGCATGCTTTCGTTCACAGAGTCATTTTTACCATCCTGCCCCCCCCCGCAGAGTGAGGACTATCACTATGTGTCAGAAACCTTCTCTGGCTGCCCCCAAACTCAATGAAAGAAAGGGGGTGGCGGGGCAAGGACAGGGTCCTTTTCCCACATTTTCATAATCACGAGGGCCTTTTTAAAAGGCTTCTGAACTGAGCATACCACACTGCACAGGTATCAAAACTGCAAGTTAGTCTTACTCTCTGTAATATTTACATATGTATCACATGGATAAAGACCCATAAGCATAAAACATTGACAGGAAGCATATATCTGCATCCTCCATTAGCCCCACTCTCTTCCTCCTGAAGCTTTTGGGCCTGTAACCCAAAGATCACTTCCATTTAGCTTACAAAATGACATTAGACGTTATGAAGCTGAGAAGTTAGCTCCCTAGCTCAGGCTGGGCTAACAGGAAAACCCAGGAGAGTGCCCTGAGGAGAGTCAGCGGTGCAGGGAGCACTCACATCGTTAGTACTTTATGATACACGTACACACTTAACACCCTGACGCTAGTTAGGAGGGTGCGTAGATACAGCACGTGCATATAAATGTATGTAGTAAGTTTAAATAATTGTTCCAATGTTGGCATATTTTTCACATACTGAAAATGGAAGCATAAACATCATCTACGTATTTACTTAAGGTGGGCTTCCGAAAATCAAGATTTAAATAATATAATAAAAAAATGTAGCGGGGCGCCTGGGTGGCTCAGTCGGCTGAGTGTCCGGCTTCGGCTCAGGTCATGATCTCACGGTTTGTGAGTTCGAGCCCCATGTTGGGCTCTGTGCTGACAGTGTGGAGCCTGCCTGGAATTCCCTCACTCTCTCTCTGCCCCTCCCCCACTCATGCTCGCTCGCTCTCTCTCAAAATAAATGAATAAACTTAAAAAAAATTTTTTTTCAATGTAATAGGCCAGGATGGAAGGTGGGCAAGGATGAGGAGGCAGAGGGTAAGCAGTGAGTGTGACTCCACTTAGAAATCACAGCACTCCAAGAAGGCCCCCCTCTTGTCCCATCGTTGCACGTTATAGAAGAAAAAACTATGCCCCAGTGAAGCCCAGGGTCACCCAGAATGACCCAACCAGCGAGCAAGAAACTAGCGAGCGACGTGACCCTTCATCTGTAGTCCACTGGCAATTCCTGGAACAGACTGGAACAAAAATAAACACACAAGGAGCTGGCTCATCTCATGTTCACTCACCTCTTTAAAAACTACCCAGAGAAGAGAGAAAGAATAAACAAGCAAACAAGAACCGCTCGAGAGCATAACCGGTCCAAAGTCCCAAGGTTAGGCCCTTTGCTCAGAGTCAGGTCCCACAGGCTCCTGAGAGATGTGACCTTTACAACTCATTCTAGTAAGGAGCCAAGGCTGAGTTATCTGCCTGCCTGCTCGAAGCAGGTGATGAGGAAGTCTTCAGGTATCTGGGAAGATTAGAAAAATCTCCCCCTGTCCTGATAATGTCAGCTACATGAAGCGTTTATTTCAGGGCTGATCTTCATCCATTTTCACACTAGTAACGGAAGTTGAGCTGCAGTTACACAGAAGTGTGCATACCTCCTGACAATGCCAAGTCTAAACAAAAATTCGCTACTTCTGGAATTATAAAAAGACCTAGTCAGAACAAAGAAAAACAATAAACAATTTAGGTATTTAACAGCAAAAGGATTAAGTAAACGATACATCCTTAGGAGAGTATATGCAGCTCTCCAAAGAATTTACAAAGAATTTTTAATAAAATGGGAAACCACTTGTGTTATTTTACACAACCAGGATAAATATGTATACAATATTATCTCGCCATCATAGCTTAGAATTTTAAGAGAAGTAAAACAGGAAGGAAATTCAGTAACATCTTAATGATGCCTTCTTTGGGTAGAATTACATAAGCGACACGCTTTACCTTCTTTTCTATTTTCCAGACTTCTCATATTGAGTGTATACTATCCTATAAGCAGGGGGGGAGATGAAGCTACGTGTATTTTTCAAGAATAAAGGGAAAAGATAATTTTAAGCTACCACTAAGAAAATACAGAAACAATTTATCAATTCTCCACTGCCTTATAAAATCTTACCTTAACTTTCTTTTTCCAGGTAGATTTTTGCTTTTCCTCCTCCTCCTCAATTAATTTAAGTGCCAGCTCTTTGTTAACTTTCGGCAATTTCTAACAGCAGGAAAAAAAAAAAGGTGTATGAAATGTCTACAGTTTAGCTTTAAAAGTTAACAGTTCTGTAAGAAGTACAATCTCACCAACAGGTGATGTCTAATTCTCATTTTCAAACTTTCGTCGTCCCCAGAGTAGGGAAGAATGCGGACACAGGGGACGCCATCAGGCACACACAAAGGGACAGAGCCCTCAGCGCCGGGAGCGCTTGAGCTCACGCGGCCCCCTCCTGTGCATGGAGAAGCCAGCTGGGAGAAGCAGTCTCGGGGGGTCAGCGCACCGGGGGAGGCCCTCACTGTGAACGGGAGGCCAGCAGGCCTGCCGCTGCGGCCCCTGGCTGGGGTTCAGGGAACCCCTAAAACGCTACTAATAATGCCAAATGCACTATCTCCTGCTCCTGCAGTGGCAGATTTCTAAGGGGAGTTCTAGGTGTGAGTCTGACAGCTCTCAGGACAAAGCTGCGAGCTCTTTATTGTTCCCCACTTAGTGCTTATGTCCCCTGTAAAATACAACTTGGACAAGTAATGCAAAGAAGGGGACAAGAGTGCTCCATGTCCCAGCCTCCCCCTTGCCCCCCAACACACATCTGACACTCCTAAAAAACAAGTAATCTGGAAAAAGGAAATACCAGCGACTAGCCTTTAGTACTGAGTGTGTGGACATATGTGTGTTTATGCACACGTATGTGTATGTATGTATGCACGTGTCTTTGGTATTGTGTACACGTGTGTGTTTGTGCACACGTATGTGTATGTACGTATGCATACGTCTTTGGTACTGTGTGCACGTTTGAGCACACGTATGTAAACGTACACGTGCATGTGTCTTTAGTACTCAGTGCGTGTACATACGTGTTTTGCACATGCATGTATATGTACGTATGTACATCTTTAGTATTGTGTGCAAATATGTGTGTTTATGCACCCGTATGTGTATGTATGTATGCATGCGTCTTTAGTACTGAGTGTGTGCACATACGTGTGTGTTTATGCAAATGTACATATTTGTACACACGCATGCATCTGTGTGTTCATTTATCACCAATGTTCAGCTACAAACGAGCGGGGCAATAGAGAGAATGGGAAGCAGAGGGCCTCAGCGTCCCTGCCTGCTGGCTGCTGGGCCAACATCGAAAGTTAAAAGTTCTTCCCCCTGGCAGCAAACAGATGGTCAGCACAACCTGGGGTTCCAGTTTGTGGTTTTCTGACCACCCCCCCAGGACGCCAGCCCCGGCTGCAGCCCTCCTGGGAAGCCCGGGTCCCAGCGGTAGCCTCAGCAGCCCAGCTCCTCAGGGCCCGCCTCCTTCCTGGTGCTCCCCGCCCCCCACCCAGCCGTGCTACCTGCTTCCTGCAGCCACTGCCTCTCTTATCAATATCCTTATTCCATATCAGTATCAAGATGCCTCAGTTCTCTAACACCTGGCTGACGATTCTTTACGTCGAATTCTATTAATGTAACTAGGTGGCCTGATGTGACATAGTCTGATGGCCCTGATCCAAGCAGACAGCCTAGGGTACTGCCAAATGTCAGAAATGGGAATTATCGAAGCCTCAACACCCTAAACACTGAAAACTCATCCGAAAACTCCATCGCGTTTTCTTAGAAGGGCCGCCACTATCAGTCCCTCCGGCATCCCTTCCCACAACGTCATGACCACAGAATCCATTACGATCAACCTGTAAAGAGTGTCCACCCTCATGACCAGTAAGATACACCAAAACTATTAGAAACAGATGTAAACTAAAAATGGGAAGACAAAGAAACGGATGGCAGGTTGTTTTGGAATAACACACAAAATGAAAATTAAGTACTTTCCCCTGGTAAACTCAACAGTGAGCACAGTATCTACCTTTAACTGGACTCTCTGTGCACGTGTTTCTTCTATCTTCTGTCGGATCTTATCTTTCCTGTATTCTTCATAAGCAAATGGATTTACCATCAATTTCACCTTTTCAAAGTGGAAAAAAAAGTTCACAAATAAAAGTCATATTTAAGAGCGTGTTTCATATACACCATGACTATTATGCTGACAGACTGTCTTACAAATCAAGTATGTTTTGCAAAATGCAAGTAAATAGAAAAGAAATGGCTCATTAATCACATAAAATCAGGGCAGTTTTCTATTTACCTTGTGATAGAGTCTTATATCCATGAAAAATCCATGCATATATGCCCGGAGAAATGGTGACCCAATTAGATGTGTGAGCCCTGGAAAGAGTTAATCACAAGAGGGCAGGTCATTATGAAATCTTTTTTTTTTTTCCATTTTTTTTTTTTATGTTTACTCTTTTTTTTTGAGAGAGAGAGATACAGAGTGAGAGCAGAGGAGGGGCAGAGAGAGAGACAGAAAGAGAGACAGAATCTGAAGCAGGCTTCAGACTCATAGCTGTCAGCACAGAGCCTGATGTGGGGCTCGAACTCATGAACCGTAAGAATATGACCTGAGCCAAAGTCTGATGCTTCACGGACTCGAGCCACCCAGGTGCCCCAGGTCCTTATGAAATCTTGATGAAAAATAAACAGGTTTTCTTGGATTATAGTAAAATTTCACTTCTGATTGATTATCAGAAGATTTTACTCTGGAGACCAGAACCACTAATTTTCATAAACTATGGAGAAAATCTAGTCCATTCTAAGCAGTGTCACTCTTACTTATTTTCAATGTCATCTTAAACACAAAGGTGACAAAAAGTCTTTATGAACTATGAAAGACTGCTAAAGAAAGATCCTTAATACTAATGGTTCTCAGATTTTTGGATTCCATGGATCAGTTTAATTTAAAAAATACTCCTGGCATCAACAGTAACTTGCCAACTTTCATTGTGCCAGGTAGAAGCAGTGGTGGTGGGGTCGGGGGGCATTATCTTCCATAATTTCCGAACACAAAGCACGCTATCACAATGATAACGTAGCAAGGGCATGTTCTTTCCATTATTCTCATTTTATAGATGAGAAAACCAAGGCTTAACAGGGGTAAACAAGCTGGCCAAGTCCCTCAGATATGAAGCAGGAGAGGGGGATGTGTACCCGTCAGCCTTCCTCCGATGCCCACGGTGTTAGTCACCATGCGTTCTGTCTAGCATTCTGGCACAATATTCCATGAAACATGTTTTGGGAAATACCATGCTTTATAACTGCCTTCCTCACCCAAAGTAAACACAGTAAGAGAGACTAAACAAGCACCCAAGATGAACTAAACACAGTCTTTTTAAAACCCTGCAAAACAACAATGACTTTTCCCCTCCCATGTTCAGAATGGAGGTGAGTGTGACAGACACAAGTATAAAAATTACCCTGAAAATGCTTAGGAAGGCCCAGAAGCAGGAAAATCTTATTTCACCATATTTCATTCAGGGATCATTTTTAAAAAGCTGACTACAAGTCTTTCCTCTTTAAACATTAACATTTAAAGAGTTACTTTGGTGGGAACTGGCAGAAAATGAGTTCTGCCTGGATTAATTGTGCGATGAAATACACCTTAAGGGACTCCTCGGTGGCTCAGTTGCTTAAGCGTCGGACTCTTGATCTTGGCTCAGGTCGTGATCCCAGGGTTGTGGGATCCAGTCCTGTATCAAGCTCTACACTGAGTTCGGAGCCTGCTTGAGATTCTCTCTCCCTCCCTCCCTCTGCCCTTCTGCTAGAGCTAATTACAAAACAAATACCGCTTAAAAATAAGGTTTAATAACTTCTCTATTTATGCCACAACTCTATTTTCTCTTAACGTTTAACTGCGGCTGTATACCCATCTGTTCCACAGACACCTAAGTTGCCTGGATTCGTAAAGAATGGGTCCTTTGAGTTTGCCCGCTCTCCATGCAAATTTCTTAGGCGGCCTCTCTCCAACAACACGACTCGATCAGCTCGATCTGCTCTCCTTATCCTACAGGGTAGTACCAGTCATCTGAGCAACACGCATTCCCCTGAGGGGCGGTATGGTTGAGGTGAAGAGCACATGCTCCAGGTGTAAAGCCAAACCCTCACGTTCACGATCACTGGGGTCTTTGGCAAGTTCGTTTCACCTTCTTGGGCCTCAGCTTCCTCGTCTACAAAGTGGCATCATAACCGTAGCCACTCCACGGAGCGGCGAGGATTAAGAGCTGTATGTGAACGTGCAGAATATTACCCGGCACATGGTAAGCCCTACGAGTGCTGGCTACCGCTGATAAAAGGCATTTCTTGTCTGTGACGCTCAAGCCTAAAGGAACTATTAAGGTTCTACGTATCTGAGGATTCAATCGGGTTTCTAAGTTTTGGATGAGGTCTTCTGTAAGCTTAAAGGGAGCCAGAAATCATTTACGTGCAGTCTCTGCGATATTTTCAAAACCTTTTACTCAAAGCGGTACTAAAAAAAATACATCACTGCTTTCTTGACACTTTTCTATACATAGCTAGTGTGCTCAAGAAAGTTACTCCTCACTTAAGATACAAAAAAGGTTGGGGAGGTTGAATTATCTGAATCTGTCCTAAGCAGAGATTACCAACTTGACAACGTACATAGACTGTTATATCTGCTTTGGCAGAAAAAGAAGATGCAGAGAATCAGATAAAACGTGACTCTACTGCCCCCGATGTTCAAAACTCCCCCTCCCCAACAACCTTATAAATATTTTATCATAATTTTTTTTTTTTTTTACCTAAATTTTCGAGGTCTTTCTTGGTGACAAATTTGTAATCATCGTAAACTGTGCTTTCTGGATTCTCTTCTAGTTCTTCGGTCAAGTTGTCCAGGAAGGAGCACCACCTGGGAGCAGGGCCCAAAACCTACCGGTGTGGATTAAAAGGTTAGCAAATGTACATTCTCGCCACATCAACTAACAGTGACTTACTTTACAACCAGATTTTCTTAAATTTAAAAATGCTTGTTTGTATCAGAAGTGCTGGAAACTAATTACAATATGCATAATCAACAAGTATATAATGGAAGGGAATAAAGTAGGAAAAATTTAGGCTTGTGAGGGAAAAATTTCAGTCTGGGATGCAACGATATTAAAAAAAATTTTTTTTTAATGTTTGTTTATTTTTGAGAGAGACAGAGACAGAGCTTGAGCAGGGGTGGGGCAGAGAGAGAGGGAGACACAGAATCCCAAGCAGGTTCCAGGCTCTGAGCTGCCAGCACAGAGCCTGATGCAGGGCTCGAACCCACAGACCACGAGATCGTGACTTGAGCTGAAGTTAGACGCCCAACTGACTGAGCCACCCAGGCGCCCCTGGGATGCAAAGATATTAATGAACGTTCTTACATTAGCACTATCAAAATACAAATAAATAATGCAGGTACTTAAAATAATATCCATCCATTTATCTTCTCTTTCATTCAAAAGAGTGCTAGAATCTACAAAAGCATATTTGGCATAAGAGATTTTTTTTAAGTCCACCTCTCATGAAGACAAGTCTAAAATGAGAATCACCTTTCTTTTTTTTAAAGCCTATTTATTTTGAGAGAGAGACAGAGAGCACAAGTGGAGGAGGGGCAGAGAGAGAGAGAGAGACAGACAGACAGACAGACAGAAACAGAAAGAGAATCCCAAGCAGACTCCACACTGTCAGCACAGAGCCTGACATGGGGCTGGAACCCGGGAACCGTGGGATCATGACCTGGGCTGAAGTCAGACGCTTAACTGACCGAGCCACCCAGGCACCCCGCAAATCACCTTCTTTTCAGGGGTTTTCAACTAATTACTTGATAATTATATTTGCTCTTGTGTGGTCCACTTCATTTAATTCATTAAAAATTAAAATTCTCTATACAGAATCCTTCAGACTTAACCTAAAATGGGTCACCACGACCCACAAGTTAATCCCAATGATAGGCTGAGGAATAAAAGTTGAATACAATTTATAACCCACTAATGCAATATGAATAGTTCACAATTCATAGTTGTAATCCAACTGCTTCCATAAAATGTGACTGCTTTTTACTTTTCTGCTGTTGATACAGATCTTTCCCAGCACTACGCCTCACCCACTGAGGTCAAGGCTTATCCCAAATGAAACAATGCTACGCAGCGGGAAGGCTATGCTGTTGAAAAGTGTCTGCTGAACTCCAGGCTTTCAGAAGAACAACCCTGGGCTGACAAAATGGAACTTCCCGTGACTACTTCCCTGTGTATTTTGATAGCTATCAACTCACCAGGAGAAAAACAAAAATCATAATGAAAATGATGAAACCTAGCTTAAACTTTCTGGAGAAGGGAAGGTGGGAGAGACTCATAACAAGGAACAACAGTGCCTAATACCACCTTCACTCAAAAAAATAGTAAATGTTAGATATGGCCACACTGGCATAGTATCGTCGTGCTCGATTAGAAAGGGTGATCCCCCCAAGCCCCAAAGGTTATGGCACTCATCAACATGAAAAATAATGTTTAAGGAGCATAAAAGGAGTCCTATCAACAAGTTTCATATTGGCATAATCTATGCAATTTTTAAAAAAATAAAGCTTTTGATGCTCTGAGTGGTTTGACTCTAACCATAAAAGATAAAACCTTCAAGAAATGCAAGGCATTAAAAAAAATTCAATGTAGGACACTTTTTAAAGAAACTGCTATGATTTTAAACAATTTTAGGACAGTAGCTCGAAGTCAACAAATGTCGATGATAAACGCTACTACATATAAAGCACTGTGCTAAAACCGAAGAGTTTATCAAGTCTGGCTGGAGCAGAAAATCTAGCGGAACACATGCACACAACACTCAGTTGTGTAAAGCAACAGACTGAGATCGCACGGAGTCCGCGGGGAAGACAGGTGGGGGCCCTGGGCAGGCTGGGACCCCGAAAAGCACATACAGAGGGACTTCAGGTGGAAGCGAACTCCTGAGTAAGCTGGGAAAATCGTGAGCCCCTTCAAGAGAGAGCTTGGGCACTTACACTCCAGGTATGTGCGTCCCATCGTTCATAAAGCAAACGCATAAAGCAAAAGCTCTGCCATCTGCTGGAGCAGAACCTAAGACGGCAACCTCCTCTCTTCTTTTAGACAGAAAGAAAGCACCCTATGGTCGCTTCTCCAGAATATGATCCCCAAGATACTGTCCTCTTGGGAGGGTAGGAACTTCATCTGTTCTAAATGCTGAATTTCGAGTACCTAGAACACTGCCTGCCAAGTAGTACTGTTTTCAATACATATTTCACAAATACATCTATTCTCACATCATGTATGAATGTGTCATAAATTCCACATGCACAAAGTACTAAGATGTAAAGGGTCCTGGGGCACCTGGGTGGCTCAGTCAGTTAAGCATCTGACTTCGGCTCAGGTCATGATCTCACAGCTCGTGAGCTCAAGCCCCGTGTCGGGCTCGGTGCTGACAGCTCAGAGCCTGGAGCTGCTTTGGATTCTGTCTCCCTCTCTCTCTGTCCCTCCGCTGCTTGCACTCTGTCTCTTTCTCGCTCTTAATTATAAAAAAAAACATGTAAAAAAATTAAAAAGAAAAAAGACTGAAAGGGTCCTGTTTGGCATTAGTATTTTTTAAATTGTTTAATTTTCCTTATTCAGAAAAAAAAAAAAAACACTCAAATACTTCTCCATAAAACTACTGGATATGACAACACTTTTTGGTGAAAGTCAGACTATTTTGCCTCCTATGCGAGGGGGCAACGGTTACCAAATAACCTCATAATAAAGCAGTTTCACCTTTAAAAACCTTCAATCAGTGATAAACATGGGCTTCAAAGACAGTAAGAATATACTGTGCTAACCGACTCTTCTGGAGGGAGGGCGGTGAAGGGCAGGAGTATCAAAATATCATCCCAGATCTGAACTTATTTTCACAAAAGTCCTTTTTGATGACGTTCCACGACATTCATCTTGATTAGTTAACTGGATTCTAATGGAATTGTTCTAAACGGCCTCTCAGGGGACAGATCTGGTTACGGTAAATACACCCTGCAGTCAAATTCGTGGCCATTAAATTTTACAGGAGGAAATATTTCCATCAAAAACAAAATTTAATCGGGTGGGTTGATTTTATTAATCACATTTCCCTAGTTCCTCTTCAGGAAAAAAAAAAAACAAAACACATCAGAACAACCATAACAAAGTTGAAATTAATGATTTAACTGGCATTAAACTGCAGGTCTACCTAAATCACAGCTCTCCTCAAAGGTCTACCATTAGCTTGTAAAAGCAGTAGTTGGCTTTTGGAGGACTTAACCATATGCACAACTCTCTGGGGTACCCATAAGGACCACAATATTAATTAATGTGTAAAAAGTCCTTGTTTTCACTCAAAATATGTTAAGCCTTCAATTAATCCTTAAAAATATATTCATTTGCTTCCTACATTTCAGGCTTTCCAACTTGAAGAAAGCTTCCTTTTTAACCACTGGTGTCCTATTACTACTCTACGTATCGAAAGCTTCTAGGTTTTCTGTACTGTCGTCAGACTGCTATATTCCGTACTTCCGCCACAACTGATTATTGCTCGCTTACCTACATTTTTATGCACCTTAAGAGTGGTTTCAGAAAGCTGGTGAAGACTCTTCTATTTTGAACTTCTGTTATCTGTTAATGAACTTCTACTTTGAACTTGTAAGAACCTCCTAAAGTCACAAGTCAATACAGCAGAGAACCGGAAAGGGACTCTCTGAGCTACTATTAAGGGACACTGTGGGTCCCTCAGCAACTTTCGTGATCATCTTCTCAATGAATCTAAACAGAAACATGTGGTCCTCCTGAATGGGAAACAATCTTGATCAACATGCCCTGGGAAGGCCTCAACTCCAGGGCAGCCAAGTATCTGCTTGCTCTCATCCATGTGAGCAAGAAGAACTGATTTTAAAGTACGTGAAAACACACGCTACGTGCCCAAGATCATCTGTCTCTACGACTACGAACTTCCTTTAAGACGTTACTTACATAAGCTCAATTTTAAAATTCAAAGTTCTCGTGGGGCGCCTGGGTGGCTCAGCCCGTTAAGCTCCGACTTCGGCTCAGGTCTATGATCTCATGGTTTACGAATTCGAGCCCTGCGTCGGGCTCTGTGCTGACGGCTCAGACTCTGGAGCCTGTTTCGGATTCTGGGTCTCCCTCTCTGCTCCTCCCCTGCTCACACTCTCTCTCGAAAATAAACATTAAAATTCAAAGTTCTCATATATTCGGGTAGTGGACAAAAATGACAGAGTGGGGAGAAAAGAGAATGGATTATTAAAATTCTTATGGAGTTGACAGAAGAGGGCGGCCCTCCCACACCCTACTTACGAAAAATCACTGTGTCACACGCATCCCAAAGCTGGGTTGGGGCAGAAATGAAGATTGAGAGTTTTCTAAAGGGGTGGTTTTTAACAGATTAAGGACAGGTAAAATAACAACAACAAAGTATTATTCCTATTATTAGAGACAAAGAGCCAAACTAGTAGGTCAGTATAAATCTCATCATTTTTTCCATCTACTTACAAAGCTACTGAGCACAACTAATCTCCTCATCTTCCTACCGTCAAATGGTAAGAAAATAACTGATAACAGCAGTTCAATTTGAAATTCTTTTATGTTTGTTTATTTCAAGTTTTACATTTAAGTTCCAATTAGTTAACATCTACTGTAGTATTAGTTTTAGGAAGAGAATTTAGTGATTCATCACTTACACTTAACACTCAGTGCCATCATAAGTGCCCTCCCTAAGGCCCACCCCCACCCTCCAACAACCCTCAGTTTGTTCTCTTTTCTGGTGTCTCTCTTCTGCCCCCCACCCCATGCTCCTCTGTTTCGTTTCCTAAATTCCGCTGACTTATCTCGTTTGGCATAATACACTTTAGTTCATCCACGTGGTTGCAAATGGCAAGATTTCATTCTTTCCTTATGACTGAGTAATACTCCATTGTGTATAGACGCATGTTCCTTATCCATTCATTGGGTGATGGACATGTAGGCTCTCTCCGTAATTTAGTTCTTGTAGCTAATGCTGCTATAAACATTGGGGTGGACGTGTCCCTTCAATTCAGTATTTTTGTATCATTTGGGTAAATACCTAGTGGTGCAATTGCCGCGTCATAGGGTAGTTTTACTTTCAACTTTCGGGGGAAACTCCAGTGTTCTCCCGTGTGGCTGCACCAGTTTCCACTGCCACCGACAGTGCGCGAGGGGTCCCCCTTCTCCACACCCTCGCCCACACCTGTTGTTTCCTGCGTTGTTCAGTTCGGCCGTTCTGACAGGTGTGAGGTCGTACCTCGCTGTTTGTTTTTCCCTGAAATTAATTTCTAATGATTTAAAATTTCTAATGATTTAAAAAAACCGTTAGCAACTGAGAAAATTCTTAATTACTCTACTTGGGAGAACTATACCACAGACAGTAAATAACTCTGAACCAAAATGGGCTTATAAGCTGGGAAACTTCAACTGACATTATTAGCACACACAGAAGTACAGGATGTACCCCAGCACAAACAGTTGATTTTTAAAACTATTCTGTTCCAGGATTCTCAGAATGCATTGCAGCATAGTGTGAAGTAGGGTATCTTTTAATGATAACTGGAAAAAGAATCATGATAGTAGAAGAGAGCATAACATCACATGGAAAAATGGCTTAAGTATATTGTTAAGAGAGTAAAACTAGCTCCAATGAATGTCAGGGCAGATCTTAATTCATTTTTCATTCATCACATATTTACTGAGTTCCATGCTTATTATGTTCCACTCCATAAAAACAGGTAGCAGGGCACTTGGGTGGCTCAGTCAGTTAAGTGTCTGGCTTTGGCCCAGGTCATGATCTCACAGTTCCTGAGTTTGAGCCCCCCATCAGGTTCTCCCCTGTCAGCACAGAGCCCGCTACGGATCCTTTATCCTCCCACTTACTTTCTGCGCCTTCCCTGCTCACTCTGTCAAAAGTAATTCAAAAATTAAAAAACAAAAACAACAATCAGGGAGCGAAATAAAACCCCACAGGAAAGGAGTTTCACATACAACAATACTTATGTGGAAGGACTAGATGATTCTCAATTTCCTCAGCCTCATTCGTTCATTCAAAAGGTTAAGTGAGCATTTACTAAAGGTCAAGTGCCAAATGTCAAACATATGTAAAACGAGTTTGGAAAACAGTGAAATACAACATATAAATGTGATTGGCATCATAGCAGAGAGATTTTCAAATGGTGTCGGGGAGCCCTTCCTTTACTGAGACAGGAACTGAAGATAGCTTTTAAGAAGCCCTCTGAGCTAGGCCTTGAAAAATTCGAAGAGGAAATTACACGTCCAGTAAAACTTAACTAACGTGTGAAATATTTTAAATTCAATGCTACCAAAATTAATATATATTTTACGCATCATATAAAAGATGCCTACTTAGAATTATCGGTTTACTTTTTAGTGACCTTATACTACTTTAATCCTTGAACCTCAATTTAAACTCTATTTTATAATGACACCACTGAATAGATAAGCACTACACTTACAAGCAACAATGGAGAGTGTGAAGACACAACAATTTTACTGTCTAACAACCAAAAGTAAATTATCTGTTAGAAGATTCTGTCAGAGAACTGTTTTCAGGACATTCTAAAGTAGGTATAAATAGGAGTTTCTGGAACTAGAGCAATGATGAAAATCGTATCAAGAACGGCAAAAATCACAATCACTTTAGCAAACAGAGAGTTTCTTCATCCCCCTTTAAGAATTTGAAGTCGCATCCAACCAGAAATCTGTTAGGAGGCCGTAACTCTTTATCAGAAACTACTGGGTCCAGAAAGAACTTGAAGTTCAGATTTTTTGTGCATTTGAAAAAGGTGATGTGGTATGCATACTGTATATTCTATAAAATCTTTGGTGAGGTCTGGGTCAACGGTCCATATTCAGACACATTGCTATCTCTGCAGCAAAACCCATACATATTCATACCAGTGATATGGGATAAAAAAAAAAAAAAAAAGCCTCATCATTACATGGCAGGTTTGAGTCTCGATGAAGCAAGTCAAGTCAGGTTTTCCCACCAATGAATTATAAAAAAATTTTCAGGGGTTTATGGACCGCAGAACCGTGGATCAGAGAAAACAGAGGTATGCTGTACTATAAATAAAATGATAAACAAACAAATAATATTATGATGGTTAATTTTTCTAACTGCATAGCTTGCATCTCTAGGGGCAGAATGGGATTTTGCCAACTAAGACCGACTATTCAAAACGTACACTTAAAGGAAAATTTCCTTTCAAACTTTTCCTGCACTACTGGTTGAAAGGCACCACCGGCACCAGCATGTATTTTCAAATTCTGACAGCTGGGGCTTAATAATAACCGACGGTAAGCCCAAAACCAGAGAGACAGCTGGGTGAGCCGAGGGAGTGGCCATGCATTTAAGCATGTAATTGCATTTGCAACATAATGAGCTGCCTAATTGCATACCCAAGTTTACATGCATTTGCGTGAGTAATTATGAGTCACTTACAGGTACTCATAGTGCTCTGTCCTCTCCTTCCTAAAAATCAGATGAGCAAAGGAGCAATTGAATTTCAACATTTTAAAAGGTTGATTTCAAAAAGGAGAAAAATTATTACCTGCCATGATTTGCATTTTGAGTTAGTTTTTGAAAAAGCAGTTTAGACACTGGAAGGAAATGATAAGAGAATAAGGCCGAGCGGAACAAATATGTCAGACTGCTCATGCCACTGTCTACTCACTATTAGCCAACCAAACCGACAGTCAGTCTCTGTATGAGAGGCTCTGGGAGTACAGACAAGCATGATATGGAATGCCTGTCACACCCAACGGCTGGGGGAGACAGGATACCCCGAGCAAATATTTAAATACAAAATTAAGACCGATAGGGACAACAACCGGGATTTGTTAGTAAGGGCGCGCTAACGACATGCTTTTGTCTCCTCTCCCTCCCAAGCTTGGTGAAAATTCACAGTCCGTCAATATAAAGAGGCATTAACCTTCAAGGACAAAAAGAACAAAAGAAGAAAATGCAGCAGTCGAGGGATTTAACGTGGTAAATGCTGGGGGCCTACGGAGGTAGAGAACAGAAAACGGGGAGTAAATTCTTCCCTGGAGTCCTTGAGACCCAGGACTTCACCTGGGAAACTAGGCCAGAATGGAGGGGAGGCGATGGAGACGAGGAACGCCTACGTTCCCACCAGCCCTTAGGAGACCAGAGGATGATTCTCTGGAGAAAGAGAAGTGGAGACAGCTCCACAAGAGAGGGCAGCAGGCGTGGAGACCTGACTGTGGGGCTGAAATCAGTTCATTAGGTGGCAGTCTGCACGTCCACCAGTGGGACCCTCAGCTCTCTTCTCATCTTCCAGAAAACCAAAAGCCACCGATGCGGTGCTGCTGCCAGCCTGAACCCCCCATGTTCCCAGAAAGAAACTGGGATGCTCCAATGTCTATAGCAGCACGATCAACAACAGCCAAAGTATGGAAAGAGCCCAAATGTCCCTCGATGGATGAATGGACAAAGAAGATGTGGTCTATATATGCAATGGAGTATGACTCGGCAATCAAAAAGAATGAAATGTTGCCATTTGCAACTACGTGGATGGAACCGGAGGGTATCATGCTAAGTGAAATTAGAGAACAGAGAAAGACAAATATCCTATGACTTCACTCATCTGAGGACTTTAAGGCACAGAACAGATGAATACAAGGGAAGGGAAACGAAAATAAGATAAAAACAGGGAGGGGGACAAAACAGAAGAGACTCTTCAATATGGAGAACATGTAACAGACGGTTACTGGAGGGGTTGTGGAGGGGGGATGGGCTAAATGGGTAAGGGGCTTAAGGAATCTACTCCCGAAATCTTTGTTGCAGTATATGCTAGCTAAGTTGGATGTAAATTTTTAAAAAAAGAAAAAAAAAGACACTGGGGGATGCTTCTCTGCAGGGAGTGAAAGATGACCCTACAGTCATTAGCTCAACAGTCAGCATGAAAACTACAGTAGACAAGACCACCACATACAAAGAGCTTCCAATTGGTATTTTAGTGCCTCATTCTTAAATAAGAATAGATCGCCTAAGATCACCATTCATTTATTACACAAATAGTTATATCAGACATTTGTCTCTTCATGGTAGATACGGCACTGAATAAAACAAACAAGAATCTCTACACTCCAGAAAGGGAAACAAAGGAAAGACGGAATTGATAAAGAAGGCTTACAATTCAACAATAAAAAGATAAGTAATTTATCTTAACTTGGCAAAGGAGGGGCGCCTGGGTGGTTCATCGGTTAAGCCTCCGACTTTGGCTCAGGTCATGATCTCACGGTTCCCGAGTTTGAGCCCCACACTGGGTTCTGTGCTGACGGCTGGCCTGCTTCGAATGCTGGGTCCCCCTCTCTCTCTGCCCCTCCCCCGCGCTCGCTCGCTGGAGCTCTCTCTCTCAAAAATAAATAATAAACATTTAAAAAATTAAAAAAAAAAAAAAAAAACTTGGCAAAGGATCTGAATAATTTCTCCAAAGATCTGAAGACGGCCAAAAGCAAATGAAAAGAGGTGCCACACCACTGGTCATCGGGAAATGCTAATCAAAACCAAATTAAGGTATCACATCACTCACTTGAATGGCAATACCCAAGAAAATGGAAAGCAACAAGTAATGCTGAGGACGTGGAGAAACTGGAAGCCTCCCATTCTGCTGGTGGGAATGCAAAATGGCGTGCAAAACACAGCGTGGCCTCTTCAGTTAAGCACGGAGCCGCCATACGATCCAGCCAGTGTAATCCTAAATATGCACACCCAGGAGAACCAAAAGTACATGTCCACACGAAATGCTTACAGCAGCATTACGTGTAGGAGCGGCAACATTTACTTCAAAAGGGAAAGCAGCCCAAACGTCCATCGACTGATGAGCGGATTAACAAGACGAAGATCCCCAAACCAGTTTCCCATACGAGGGAATGTCATTCGGCAATTAAAAAGGAACGTAGCACTGATCCATGATACAACACGGATGAACCTGGAAAACATGAAGCTAAGTGAAAGAAGCCAAACACAGAAGGTCACATAGTCTCGAACTCCTTTTCTGTGAAATGTCCACACTCCAGGCAAATCCAGAGACACAGAAGTAGAATAGTGGCTGCCCGGGGGTGGGGACGGGGTCAGGGGTCAGGGAGTGACCGGTATGGGGCTTCCTTCTGGTGTGCTCCAACGTGCACTTTGACGGTGGTGCTTATTACACAACTCGGAATACACTAAATACTCCTAAATCGTACTCTTTCAAAGGGTTATCACTTACGGCTTGTGAACTGTGTCTCCAAGAAGCCGTTACTTTTAAAAGCCTAATTACGGATCACACGTTGCACTAGCTTATTATGCCTCTTCAGTTTCCGTTAAGCTAGAAGAGCTCCTCCTGCCTTTCCGAGTTCAGGCCAGCTGATCTGGAGAGGTCTCCACATCTTACGGACTGTTTCTCAGAGTCAGATTCGGTCAAACACTGCCAACGAGGACGCACCGCTGGCCGGTGCCAGAACAACCCTTAAAGCTATTTCGACCTCAAGCATTTGGCTTTGTATGGTTACTATTTGTAATGTCACGTGCTTCATGTGTTTTACACTTTTTTTTTCCCTTCGTATTTTGGATTTGGGGTATAAAATGAGCTTACAGGAAAGGGGGCCCAATAAGGGTTCATCTGGGGACCAGATCCCACGAACCAGAGAGGCTACTGGGACTACAGATGGAGAGACCGGAGAGATGCAAGTAACACTGTACCTGTCCCCCTCCCCCCCTTCTTCCCGCACCACACATACACAAATCAAGTGGAAAGATGAGCAAGACTGAAGACAGGGACACACTTCAGTTCTTTTCAAAAGGAGCTGTTATCATGAAATTACCTTTCAGCAAACTTCTGTGACAAGATACACTCTCCTGTCTCCTTACTTCACCAAGTGCACAGACACACAAACTCAGTCCACTCTCTTCTTTTTTTAACACCATCAACGTTTAATTGAGGTGCCGGAATGTCAAGAAAGCTTCTGGGAAACCAAAGTGACCATTTTTTTTTTGAAAACCAGACACATATATCCACTGGACACGCGCTGACTGCATTTAGAACATGGAAGCTTAGCGAAAACCCAGTATTTCTGCTAAATTTAGGAACAGAATCACACTCAAGCGAACCACTGCAATTTAAGAGAGCAAACACTTTATTCCAAACCATGAAATCCCTTCAATAACACAAATCTCTTAAATTTCTCTCTTAAGCAGTCAAAACTGCATTATAAGTTGCAAACCTAAGCAACTCTTAATTTATGCTAAAATGCTTTCTGCTTCTGCTTTCCGTGACATTGCCAACAAGGCCCTACATTCTCAAGAGGAAGAATATCTTCCTACAGTCCCAAACTTCTTCAAAGTCCACTGCTAGTTAAATAGGGAACATCTGTTTCTTTGAAGGCCTCCCACTGCTTCTGTCCTGGAGAGCCTGGCCTCACACCCCAGCCCCTACTTCATGGTTACCATCACACGACACTTGAGTTTCCTAGAGCTCACAGCCAGGGTCCGCAGCGACAATACCTGCAAGGCAGTGTTAATGTCGGCCACTGCAGCCTCCGCCTCTCCCAATTTCCTAACCACGCTAAAAATGCTCAACCTTGACGGCTAGGTCTGCGCACACGCACACACACACACACCCCCCACGGGCTGAAGGCACCACGCCAGTTCTACCCTGTGAGAACGTATTTATCTTTCTGATCACACACCTGGCAGTGAGCGCTCCCCCAGATCTTGTTTTGTCACCCGGTTCCCGCCAAGGCTCACACAGATGGCTGTCCTGTGTTATCCTGGTGACCACATCACTAGTTTCCTGGTTCCATCCCACTTCCTTGCAGGCAGAAGAATTTATTTATAACTGTTCTGCACATTCTTATGCTTTCCAATTTGTAATTCTGAAGTCTACGTAAAGACTGGCGGTATATTAATATTTTAAGATATCTAGAAATGGGACCTTGGCAGAAACGAAGGAAGAGGAAATGTTTGAAAATGACAGGTACGCTTTTTCTCGAGGTCCTACGCCTCAACAACGCTATTCCACGAGGATCAAAAAACATTTTGTCCCCCGTGTGCAGTTACCGTTTACCTACACAGTGCCACACACGGAAGCAGGAAATCCTGAAGACATTTTAAATTCAAGCAAAGTAAGATTTCCCACACATCCTTCAAAAAAGCCCACGGAGAGCATCATACTGGCACAGTGAACGAAGAGGGTAAACGAACCCAAAATGGACTCATAGTTGAATAATGTGTGGCCAACCGCTACGTATTTAAGTAACTTTCTACAACCCTAAGCAGAACGTCTACTTCAGAGTTCAAATATCTGTACTTCCCACTGAGATGATAAACAGGCATGAGACACATAACATTATTAAAGACCTGATTAGGATCGATGCTGGGGGAGGGGTCTGTGAGAGGGAAGCAGCGTGTACACAGCATTAAGCTCTTTTTCAGTGAAGTCAGGACAGATCTAAAAACTTCACGTAAAATCTATCTGTAAAAAGAAGGGGGCTTTATAAGAAAAGCCATATCCACCATGAAATCTGTAAGCTCAGAATGAATGGAAAGCTACGCAGTCTGGTAGGGGAGTGGGCAAGGGTAACATACGACCCGCATTAGCTGACCAAAATTTTCCCTCTGGGTTCCCTGCCAACCAAGCCAGAAAGACACGCAGAAGTAAAAAGATACCATTTACTTGATACTGACATGTCTAGAAATAGAAACTCTCTCCTGGAACTAAACTCAAGAAGTAAGAGATCTTTCTTTAAGGGACTCCAATACTGAACAATGTTTCTTTAAAAGAGGTTTACAAAATACACGTCATAGGAGTGTTACACATCAAATACCATTAAGTTGTGTTTATGAAGGCCAAAGTTACGTGATCCAAGCAAACGGTGTTACGACCTAACTTGACTCCGGAATCATTTAGAGCCATGCTGTCCTATATAGTAGCTGCTAGCCTCGTGTGGCTATTTATATTTAATTTAATTAGAATGGAATAAAAATTTAAATCCAGTTCCTCAGGCACACTAAGCACATTTCAAATGCTCAAGAGCCCCATATGGGTAGTGGCTACTATGGTGGGTCGAGCATTCTAGAACACTTCCATCATTGCAGAATGTTCTACTGAACCGTGGTTTACAGAATTGAAAGAAATGAGATAAATAAACATCCATGAATAGGAAACTAAGTAAATAAACCACCACCACTCTCTAAATGACATACCAGGCACCGATCAAAAAGAATGGGTTTGACTTACGTGCTGATCAAAAGGATACACTGTTAAAGGGCAAAAAAAACCTTTCATAATAATACGCATAATGAGATTCCAATTCTGCTCAAGCACACACGCTTGCGTGTGTAGGGCCTGGGAGCTGAGCAAGGTAGAGAACTGACCTGACCCCGCAAAGACCTGTACCCCATCTTGTTAATAACGGTACTTGGAGGGGTGACTGGGAAGAACTTTTCCTTTCTATTGTGATTGTCTATTTTTACGTTTGTTTTTTTAATTAGGACATTTTTTTCTAAAGACAAGCAAATAGCACCCCTCAAAGGACTTGAGGCGCAGATACAGGTACGAAGGGTTAGCAAGCCCCCTACAACAGCAAACTGAAACAGCAACTGGTTCGGACAGTCTTTACAAAGGACCCGAAGCCCAGCTCATAATTCAGGATTGAGGTCCTCAGGGAACACCTGGACTGGTATTTGTGATATGGACGGAGATAAGACCTTGAAGAAAGATTTTTTTTTTTTTCTTCCAGAAAATTCAAGAACCTAATGCACTTACAACCTTTGATCCTTTCCATGGAGATGCATCAAAAAAACCCAAAAGATCAAAACTTCTTCCCAGGAAGCACTTTAGCACAATAATACCTGAAGCTCCAGAGTTTTAACTCCTACACATGGGAGAAAGAATTTCAAGACAATCTGATTTGACATTTCTTTTTTTTTTTTAACGTTTATTTTTATTTATTTGAGAGACAGAGAGAGAGAGAGAGCATGCACACGCAGGTATGTGTGCCAGCACCAGAGGGGGAGGGGCAGAGAGAGAAAGAGAGAGAGAGCGCACACGCCCACGAGAGAAAATCCCAAGCAGGTTCCACGCTGTCAGCACAGAGCCCGACACGGGGCTCGATCCCACAAACTGTGAGACCTGAGCCGAAATCTAGAGTCAAATGCTCAATATAAATATTGAGAGCAGCTTTATTCATAAATGCCCAAACTAGAGGCAACAAGAAGCTCTTCAACAGGTGGAAAAATAAACCAATTGTGGTTCATCCAGACAACGGAACAGAATTCAGCAACAAAAAGAAATGAGCTACTGAGCCACAAAAAGACACGGAGGGATCGAAGGCATATTAAGTTTAAAAAGCCCATCTGAAAAGGCTACATAGTCTACGATTCCAGCTTTATGACATTCTAGAAAAGACAATACTGTGTGGACAGTAAAAAGTTCAGTGGTTTCCAGGGGCTTCGCGAGAGCCATCGGGAGGGATAAACAAGGTGGAACACAAGGGGATTTTCGGGAGGGAGGGGGCAGTGCAAACTATACAGTATGATACATAATGGTGGATACGCATCATTTTACCTTTGTCAAAACACACAGAACGAACAATACCAAGAGTGAACCCTAATAACTTTGGACAATAATGTAGCGTCAACGCAGGTTCACCCAGTGTAACAAATGTACCACCCCGCTACAGGATGTTGACAATGAAGGAGAGTGTATTGTGTGTGAATGTGTGTATGGAGTGTGTGGGAACTCTCTGTCCTTTCAACTCAATTTGGCTGCGAACTTAAAACTGCTCTAAAAAGTACAATTATGAATGAATGAATGAATGACACGACCATGTGCAGACGCACAAGAAACATGGATAGGCAGACCTAACCTTCCTTTCAGTATGCCTCACTATCATTTACACGTGATTTCTTTCCAACCAACAATAATGTTCCGTTCTTCACGCAGGTAAATACACAACCTAATAAAACATATGAGCCAAGGTGAAGGTCAAATTATTCATTTCCATTTAACAATTTTAAAAAAATGTTTTTTTTAATGTTTTATTTATTTTTGAGAGACAGACAGAGTGCAAGCAGGGGAGGGGCAGAGAGAGAGGGGGACTGAATCTAAAGCAGCCTCCAGGCTGAGCTGTCGGCACAGAACCCGATGGGGGGCTCGAACCCACAAACTGAGATCATAACCTGATGAACCGACTGAGCCACCCAGGCACCCCTCCGTTTAACAATTTTTAACAACTACCTTCTGGAACAGCCTGAAGTGCTAGGAACATAAACCAATCCTACCCCCACTTCTCCCCAAAGCTGAAAATACCGAAGCAAAGGGATAAGTACACGGGGGTTCACTATACTTCTGCTTTTATGCATATCTGAAATTCTTCCATAATAAAATTCTCAAAATCAAGTCAATACCATCCATTCCTTCAGGTCAGCACGTATTCAGTGAGAGCCTGTGAAGCACTAGCCATTGTTCGAGGCACGAGAGCCACAACAAAAACTAACAACAGAAGTCCTGCCCTTGTGGAGCTTACATCCGCGAACATGGCAGCAGGGGACCAACTTTCTTGGGATTTGAGGACACGAAGTCAAAGTAAAGACTGCGCGAGTCCTAGACCTTTCTTACCGTTTTCTGTGCATGTCAGAAAACAGAATGTAAAAGAATGCGGCCCCAAATTCTTGCCTATTTGTAGAACTTACCTTGTATTTTTTTTTACATGTTTATTATTTATTTTTGACAAAGAGACAGCACAAGCACGGGAGCAGGGGAGAGGCAGAGAGGGGGGGTGAGAGGATCTAAAGTGGGCTCGGTGCTGAGAGCAGCAAGTCCACTGCGTGGCTCGAAGTCACGAACCGTGGCATCACGACCTGGGCCAAAGATGGACACTTAAGCAACTGAGCCGCCCAGGCGCCCCAGCTCGCCTTCTATTTTTAAGGAGAAAACAAAACACACCAAAAAAAATCAGAGCAGGCAATGGGCATATTAACTGAAGAAAGTGACATATGATTTAAAGAGTCAGGCACACTCAGAAGCTAAAACCAATCCCTGGTTGTGGACACTCTAGCCCATCACCACCACCTACATGGCCACACCAACAGGACACTGGCATACTAGATTTACTTCCAACTCTATCTTGCCCAAAATAATAAGGATGGCAAAGAGATCAAGGTGGTAAGCCCCAAGAGACATAACTTGTCTCTCTAGGAGACAAGCCTTTTGGTCAACATCTGATTCAAGCTGAGTAAGTAGCACCTGAATAGGAAGTTGTCGTCTATTTTCAAGAAAGTGGGCATGCAGGCATGTAACTATATAAGCAAAACTAAGCATCATCTGACACATTAACATAATAAAGCATATGTCACGTGCACATCAAGTATCTCCACATGAAAATGACATGCACTTTACCTAACCAGAACTGCAATTAACTTCTGCAGATGTGACGGGATGCTCGGAAGAGGACTTCCCGAGTGATGCACGTTAATGCTTCCCACAGGTCTGCCATTCTTACGACCAAATAAGTTGTCATCAAAAATGGAAATGATCTGAGGGTTTCCATTGTCGGGGAAAATGCCTCAGATACTATGTTGCTGCCTGAAAGTGTTCAGAATAAAACAGGAAGCCCACACATCCCCGTCGTAAAGATGCAAACAACTTGTCTGTATTAGAACAGAATACCTTATTAGCCAGCTGCCTGACTTTTGTCTTTATTTCCCATTTCATAGTCACGAATATATAACGGAAAAGTTACAGACAGCATACCACGCCTTATAAAACAATTCCATGCATAAATGAAGTTCAATTATGACAGATTTGCTGTAAACTTGGGTTGGAAAGGAAACTCACCCCCCAGTGAAGGGGGCATCCGTTCTGCATCCCTCTCCTTTTGTTCACCGGGAAAAGGTAATGAAAATACACACGCTTTGGATCTAACCCTTCCACTAACCTATATGTGCCTCACATTTTTTTTCTCCATAAAATTAGGCCTTTTATCTTTCGTAAGATACCTTACCCTTTTAGATCTTAAAGGCTTAGCTCTATCTTTAAAATGCTTTTCTTGGAGAACAAAATTAAATATACGTTCCATTTGCATTATTATGACTCAAGACATCTAAAAAACATGCACCTTGATCTGAAAACTGAACTCAGTGTACAATGAACGATGTTTTTCCTTCAAATTTCTCGCTTTCTTCCTTGCACTTCCCCCCACATTCCGACAGCTCTTCCCATACTCTGAGTCATAGACATTTTCTCCTGCAGTCCGATACCCCACCATTTCCTCTGCCTCACACACGTGCCTTTCTTCCATGATCTTCCTCTTTGCCTACATCCTAAAAACACGCCTTCTCTGCATGTGCATGACAACACGACTCCTGTACTCTCTTCTGAGCTCGCTCTGACCCTCAGCCTGCAAAAGATTTCTCAATGAACATCCCCACATGAAGAGGCCCCGGATCACCCCTTCGTTGCACCTCCTTGTCCTTCTCTGCCCCGGTCACATGTGGAGTCACGGCCAACATTCTGCTTCTTACCACCCGCCCCTCGGACTTACAGCTGGAGAGAATTCCCAGATCTCTTTTCCACTGAGGCTGCTGCTAAGCCCTCTTGCCCATCCTGAACCTGCTAACTGTGTTTTCAAAATCTTTTCCCCTCTCTCACTCCATCCACTGCATGGTAATATTTCTGAAGTTCAATTTCATTGGTTTAACCTCTTACATGGAGATCAGGCTCTAACATCAAGCAGGTAAGACTAAACGGAGTACAAGCAGAAATAAAAATTTGAAAATCCCTTTGGGATACCCTTCAGTAAGTGAAAGAGCACATTTTTCTCAGTGTTGGAACAGGGCAGATACAATGCGTGACCTGCATCTAGTGGCCTTGTCATGCCCCAAACCCCGTACCTCCAATTATCAGGATCACACTCAGCGTGGCAGCACCATGAGAGATACCCGGGGAAACCGCATTGGCGGCAAATGACAGATTCAAGCAGCCTTTTTCTAACGGCGTCGTTCATCTCAACCACGTGACATGAAAAACAGCACACTACTTTCTCTATTCTCCCAAGAATGACACAGAACCAGTACCTTCCTCAGTGCACAGGAGGGAACGAACTGATCGCATACAGTGGACTCCTTCGGGATTAGGACTGAATTTTCTTAGTTGACAAAAGGCTCTTCCCCCGTGCAGTTCGGTCCAGGACATGTGTCCACCACACGGAACGAGCCGCCACGTTAAGTGACACCGTGTGCTCTATCACACTAGCCCTCCGCACCTCACAGGACTTCCATTTATATTTATGTAAGCTAAGTGAACTTAATTACAGGACTGTGCTATAAACCTAATCAATGGCCACTAAAATATTGCCAAATACAAAGAAAATATAACAAAACGTTAGCAAGAATGTCTGACTAGTGAGGCTATGAGCGTTCTTTTCACTTTTCTGATATTTCAACATTTTTAAAAATAGCTCCATATTATTTCTTATATTCACACACAAAACCCACTTTTTACTCATCTCCAGGAGTTTATATTGACGTGGGGAGAAAGCAAGATACGAGACCACAGAAACAATGTTTCAGATTAAAACAATGGGAAAAATACAGTAAAATGTTAACGTGTTTGTGTTTGGGTGGTGGAAAGGTGTTTGAGCTTTCTACTTATCTTCACTTGCCATTTTCTTGTTTTTTAATTTTTTTAACGTTTGTTTATTTTTGAGAGTGAGTCAGGGAGGGGCAGAGAGAGGAGACAGAATCCGAAGCAGGCTCTGCGTTATCAGCAGCACAAAGCCCAACGTTGGGGCTCGAACTCACAGACTGTGAGATCACGACCTGAGCCGAAGTCAGACGCTCAACCAACTGAGCCACCCAGGCGCCCCTATTTGCCATGTTCTATAAAGAGCTGTGATGATAAAATGGAAGGGAGATGGACTTCAGTTTTTAAAAATCAGAGTTCTTATTTTAGCAACCAGATTTCACCACTGCTTTCCGTTTCTCTGTTTTAACATTTATTCATTCTTGAGAGACACAGACACAGCGTGAGCAGGGGAGGGTCAGAGAGAGAGGGAGACACAGGATCCGAAGCAGGCTCCGGGCTCCAGGCTGTCAGCACAGAGCCCGGCTCGGGACTCGAACTCACGAACTGCGAGATCATGACCTGAGCCGAAGTCGCACCCTTAACCGACTGAGCCATCCAGGCACCCCTTGCTTTGTTTCAACAGCAGCAAACCTCATGGCATTCAAATGCTCTGTCTCAGCCTGCATTTTATATGATCTGTAACAGGCCGAACAATACCAAGCCATATTTCTGAACTCATTTTCCTAGTCTGTACTTAACGGTTTTGTCACAAACCTTTCAGTATATCTCTGTTTTGCTCAAAGCACATTCCTTCCAAAAGCAACAGGAAGGCCACATAATGCCAGATACTCTCTGCCACTGGGCTCCTTGAATTCTGCTGCTGTAGGAAGGCTGTAACAGTCATCATCAACTGGACATCTGTTACGTGCCTGGCACTGTGATGAATGACGTGATAAATCTATTCCACACGACCACCTCACCTCATTCCCCTTCCGCAGTTCCTGAAACTAAGGCTCAGACGGGGTAAGTAACTCCCTCAAGGCCACCACATTTTTAAGTGACGAAGCTGGTATTCAGAGTCAGGTGAGACTAATTACAAAATCTGATGTCTTTCCACTCTGTAATGCGGACCAAAGACATGCCTTGTAGAGCCAGCCCTGCCCCCCGACTTGTCATTTGACCTTGAACAAATAACTTGATTCCTCAGCTATAAATTAAGGAGCTGGACTAGGTGACCCCCAAGTTCCTTCCTTCTCTCGTGTTCTGTGCTTCAAAAGCTTCCCCTTTTCCTTTACAGCACGCTGAAAATTCCTTTAGTGAGGAAACAATTCAGCAACTACTTGTTTACGTTCTGTCTTGTACATCCTCTGTGTGCTAGCAAATTCCCCGGGGGGGATGGTTTTCTCTGCATCTGGCACTACCTCCCTAAACCAAGAAGAGTATGTTGCTACTGGCATTCTGAGACAGGAATTTCTAACAAAATCTACTTCTGTCACTGTGTCTAACAGCCCTCTCCTCGAGTGAGCGTTCTAGGTGAAAATGTGATTTGCCACTTTGAGGGCTATACTTGGACACCAGTATATTCAAGGCCATTTCACCATACACCAGGTGGCCAGACAGATCTCACATCTGGGGAATTTCCAAATATCCAATCAGTGGACACAAAAGGGCTTTCAGTGTTGGCCTGGAACTGAAATGGGTCCACCGGACCAATCGTGGTCCAGATTCAAACCCACGTCTTAGACAGGAGCCTGGAGAGCACTTTCGGCCAACTCCTACTTCAAAGCACAGGCATGCACAGGAAGAAAAACAAAGGCACCGTTTCCAATCTTTAAAACAGATAAGTCTTCCTTACCCAGATGAAAAGCCAACTTCTGCACAAATTTCAAAAAGGGTCCAACAAAAGCTAAATGCCCTTACCTTCATATTTTCCTTTTGTATTCTTCTAGGAAAGACTTTATCCTCTTAACAGCATCGCCATTAAACCTTCTGGACAGGGCATTACTTTTATAAATCTGTCAGTACTCCCAAATCCAAAGATTGCATCACTCCAAGATGTTCTGATCTGGCTGATTAGAATGCACTGTCAGAGCAAAGCAACCGATCCTTATCCTACTGTATAAAAATGACACTCTGGCACTTAGAAGCCATGTTCTTCTTTCTGTACTTTTGTCACTCAACAGTGGTAGCAGCAGAAGGCAAATGGAAAACGCGAATTTGGTAGAAGAGCTAAAAATCAGCATTGCCAACCGGCCACTGTGGAAGCTGACAATCATTACCTAAGATTCTCCAAATCACAGTCATCGGGTTACTCTCCCACATCTTGGTTTTATTGATTTTTCACCGCGTGCTACCCGGATGCCTACCGTGTAACAAACAGGCGCTCCTTCAGGTGCTGGGAGTGTAGCAGTGAAAAGGCCGAAATGTGCCCCCGAAGCCCATGCTTTGTATTAGGAGGAGGAAAGACATACATAAATATTTGAAGTAGGTAAGTGTCGGGAAAATATGTGTTCATGGAAAACTATAGCACTGCCTAAAGCAGGGGCCAGCAGACTTTTTCTGGGCCTGGTACATTATTACAGGGCTTGTGGGGCATACGGCCTCTGTGTCAACCGCTCAGCTCTGCCATTTTAGTCCGAAAGCTGCCGAGGACAACACGTACACCAACGGGTGTGCTGTGTTCCAACAAAACCATTTACAAAAGCAGGTGCTGGTGTTTAGTTTGCCAAACCCCTTCGAGCTGATGTGATTCTGATTTTCTGGAATCTGTCTTCCAAGTCCGTACATGGAGGTAACTGGCAGCAATGCAAAATACCAGACTTGCGCGTGAGTTCTGTCCCGGACGATTGACCCTCCACACCTCTGACAAATCCGATCCGTGTCCATCTGCACGCACCCAACTCAACGCAACTTTATTCCCCGTAGATCTGTGCTTTTTTTAGACTCCTCCTTTGATCTGGTGTAACTGGGTCCGGTTCCCTCGTTTAATTAACAGGCTAAGTAAAATATTTCAACACGTTTATCCGGCATCTACGTGAGAGTCATGATTTCACGTTTTTCTGAAATGATCTTTTACGTTTCGGAGGTCTCATCAAGAAGCGCAGCGGATTCACCTGACGGCCAGGCACACCCCGACAGCCCGAGAAGTGCCCCTCACGGGGGCTGCTTAGGCTCGAGCACAGCCTTCCCCTTGGCCCCCAGAGGTGAAGCTCAGGGGGGCGTACAGCAGAACTCTGCTTTTCTCAGTTTAATTTTCCTGTCTACCAACTTGACGTATCGGTTTTGGTTCATTTATGTTACTCCCCCTTGGTGGCAACAATGGCTGGGGATTTGGTGACCTCCATAAACGGATTAATGGGTTACAGAGATCTCTATTCTCCGATGGGTGAGAGAAAATGGAGACTCTAGATTTTTAGCCTTTTTCTGCATGTAGGTCATTTTAAGTCATGAAAGGGCTTATGCCAAGCAGAGGGATAAGCCTCTGGAAGGTGTAGAGCGTTATCATCCAATTTACGTTTGTTTTGTCTTTATTTTTATATTTAAATCACTCGGGCTGTTATATGGAAAACAGACTGCAAGAGAGAGAAGAAAAAAAGAGCAGCGAAGAGGCCATTCTGGCAATCCAGATGAGAGCACGGGAACCGAAGCACTGGGAAATGGCTGGATTTGAACCACCAGGAGCGGAGTAGATGCGGCCTGCAGACAGATGGAGGAGGGAGCGTGAGCGGAAAGGGGTGGGGAGAAGGATGGCTCCTGGCTCCTGCACTCTGGGCCCGGATAACTGGGTGAATGGTGATTCCTCTGCCGAAACAGGAACACCTGGCAGGTGTGGGGTGAGGGTGGGGAGCTGGGATCAAGAATTCCACTGCGGACCTATTAAATATATGTGCCTGTTAGAGCTCTAAGTGGAGAACCCACGTAGGTTAGTGGATACTTAACTATAGCTCCGAGAAGGAAAGACTTAGATGGCAATTCGGAAGTGATCAGCCCACAGGTGTCAGAGAAAGCCTAGGGACATATGAGCTCCTTGGGAAAGAATGTAAACAGAAGCGACAAGGACTAAACTCCTGGGTACACTAAGATTTGGAGGTCAGGAGGAGAGAGGTAAGGCCCGAGCCCTGACCGCACACAGAAGGAGCAACCAAGTGAGACTGAGAAAACCAAGAGAATACGGTGTTCTAGAAGCCAAGGTAGTGTTTCAAAGAGGACGGGTCAGCTGTGCCAAGTGTTATTTAGAGATTAAGTTAAGCGATCTGTGTGTGATATACATATTAAGGAAGCAAGGGCACCTGACTATTCGTACAGCTGGCTCTCCTGGAAAAGCATCACTTTCTCGGTTGGCCCAGATTCACTCTACTGTTGACTTTGTTTCTAGAGATCATGCAACAGATCTGTCATTCACCATTTTGCCCGCAGATATGTGCTGTGATCATGAGACAAAAAGAAGACCAAGTCTTTAACCCTAAACTTTAAGATTAAACCAGGAAGAGAACATCTATACAGAAAGGAGAAAGGAGACATAATGGGGTGCCTGGGTGACTTAGTCGGTTAAGCATCTGACTTCGGCTCAGGTCATGATCTCATTCATGGTTCGTGAGTTTAAGCCTCACGTTGAGCTCTGTGCTGATGGCTCGGAGCCTGCTTCGGATTCTGTGTCTCCCCCTCTCTTTGCCCCGCCCCCTGCTCACACTCTGTCTCTCTCTTGCTCTCAAAAATAAACAAGCGTTTAAAAAAAAAAAAAAGGAGACATAAAATATTTATGTAAAATGGAGACTGATAATTGCGGTCTGATCCTCCGACCACCCCCCATCCCGGAGCATATTCCTGTCACTGCACCCCAATCCTTTCCTTCACAGCATTTGCCTACACATTTGTTTACCGTCATCTTCCCCCAGATCGTGAACTCACAAAGGCAGGACAGGAAGGTGGTTTCACTCACCAACACATTCCTGGTTCCAAGCACATACAAGATGTATCCTTGCTGAATAAACAGAACCACTGGTCGGTCTCCTCCGTTTACTTTTATCATACAGGAAATGATAAAAATACTACCAGGCAAAAGAGCAAAGGGCCACCCATCTAAGACTTTTAGGCATTTACTTTTCAGACATGGTCAAGTCTGTTGTAAAATAACTTATTTATAATTTGGATAGCTGACAAAAATTTGTTACATTCTTTTTTTTTCTTTTTTTTTTTAATTTTTTTTTTCAACGTTTATTTTTGGGACAGAGAGAGACAGAGCATGAACGGGGGAGGGACAGAGAGAGAGGGAGACACAGAATCGGAAACAGGCTCCAGGCTCTGAGCCATCAGCCCAGAGCCCGACACGGGGCTCGAACTCACGGACTGCGAGATCGTGACCTGGCTGAAGTCGGACGCTTAACCGACTGCGCCACCCAGGCGCCCCGTAAAATTTGTTACATTCTTAAGAGGTGGAGGTAAGAACTAATTGTTAGAAAGCACTCTATGGCTATGCTCTTAAAGTCTTCTGGAAAATTATGCCAAAGCGTCCCAGAGCAGTAATATTTGAAATACTGGACTTAAAGAAAGATGCTGCTGTATCTGAGAGTAGCCAGGTAGCGATGAACAAGTATCCGGAAATGCCTCTACAACAGTCTGACAAAGTGGCTGAGTTCAGAAATAGGCTAAAAATCCAATTTGCCACAGACAAGAGCAGGCAAGATTATTTGCAACTGAATTTTTTGGTCTTGGTCACAAAAGCCCCTGGAGAACGAAAACACTGAGGAGAAAATTACGCCCCTTTTTAATTCTTGAGCAACACACCAAGTGTGCCCAAATGCAAGTATCCATATGGCGACTACAAAACGTTTTTCATGCCACTTCCTAAAACCGACTTCCGGAGGCGACGGGTTGTTTCCAAAGCACCCCCCCGACTGCCCCCGCAAACCACGTGGCACTTCCTGTGTCTCTGAGGACCACCGCATGGACGTGTGACCCAAACCAGCGACCGAACCCTTACGAAGACAGGAGCAAGTGAACCCAGGGACGGTATCAGAAGCCCTTGGCCCGGCAGCAGACCTTTGCGCAGCTGAGAGTGACAACTCGCTGAAGCGAAGAGACGTTCTTTCCTTAGTCTGAGCCTTTTATCTCATTTCACAACGTTCGGCTGCTGAGAAACGTCTGCATTTCCTTGGGCTTTACGTGCCTTGGTGAGGACGTGCGTGCGTGGTTTGTACGCGAGTGAAGCAAGCACTCTTGAGCGTTTATGATTCTCAACACCTCGTTATCTCTCTTCGCAAAGACAGAGTTTTGTGGGCTTATGCGTTACGCTGGATGAGTTCCAGCGCTATTTCCCAGCAAAAATACAAGTGCTAATGCAGGTTAAATACAGTCCTTTGTGTTTTCGCTCTGCCACATTTTCAGGTAACGGGGCTCCAAAATACTTTCCAAACTGAAAACACAATTTTAAGTTAAATAAGTAGTGAAACTTAAAATGCTTAATGCTTGGTCGATCTTTTACAGATAGTAAAAACATTTCCATAAAAACAACAGAGTTATCTTTTTTCCTAAGGAAATGTTTTAAAATAAAATACCTAACCGCCAATATGGACTGCTGGGTTCGGTGACATTGCGTATAATCTTCATAGTGGCTTCAATTTGCATGCTTTAAAAATTACATTTTTGGCGTTTATTCTTCTAAATCAAATAGCTTCCTGAACAAATAATAATGTGTCCTCCCCTTACATTTTCCCTCAAGATTACACATCCATATATATATCCTCGAGCTTACAAGTAATCAACTATTCAGGCGTGAGGGGTTTCAGGAGCTCCTAACACACTGGGAGCTTGGAACTCAGGGTCATTTCCAACAGAAACAATATTAACCACACTGGCTGGGTTTCGGGAGGGGTGCCACAGGAGACTCGGATTCCTTCTAGAGTCTACACAGAGGCCAAAGGCTTAATTATAAAGAACTACCCTAAGATTAAATTCCATTTCAGGGGAAAACCAAACCTGAAAAACGATTCCTGGCATTAGTCTCAGGAGCTGCAGTTGAATTAGACCCTGGAATTTAAAATGCAAACAAACAAGCAAAATAATACTTCCTGGTCTCTGAGAGGGAAGAAAGGGGTATACTAAGAAAATGGGGAAGGAGCTGCAGGAACCTTGGCCATAAAAGATTAGTTGCTTGAGGGGCTCTGAATGTGGCACAGCGTATACACCGGGAATTACATTTAATCTATAAAGATTTCAAGTATTCAAGAAAGATGGTATCAGATGGAAACGCAAAACTTAACAAGCTAAGAGAACATTCACCTGCCTTCCTTTTTAGTACAGGCCCAAAGCGGGGGAAAAGAGCTTTCATACCTGATTTATTATAAGATATTAATACAAATCGCAATCCAAACCTCCTAAATTTGGCATGAATCACACATTAAAAACACACTTCCCCGCTTTTATAGGCCTCAAACCATTGTGCCAAAGATCAGTTTGGTAAATCTGATAAAATCTTATGACAAATGGCAGGCTTTCAGACCCCTGGGCTCTCTCCCTGCCCTGGCGGAATCTTCCAGGTGAAGACAAGGGCGCTGTAAAACACCAGGCAGCGCAGGGTGGAAAGGCAGGTCGGGAAGGAGCGCCGAGTGCAAGTCCCAGCACTGAGCTCAGCTGCGCAAGAAGGTCACCCTGAGCGGACGGTCCCTATGGGCTTTTTCATGGCTTCTGTTAACTCTGCGTTACAAAGCTGAAACTAAAAAGCTCTTAGAAGAGAGACTAACATTTGTCAAGAAGGCAGTTTCTCACCCCCTCGTTGGTACTGGCCCCTATCATTCAAGCTAATTAAAACCCCCGTTACTTGGAACAGAAAAGCCCACCCCAAGAATGAGGTACAGAGAAGTGAATAATGGGTCTCCTCTAGTTCTAAGACGATACAAATGTCACAGGCCAGGCAATGAAAAACAGTGGAGATGACGGGGCCGGAGGGGCGGGGGGGGGGGGGGGGGGGGGGGGATGGGTGAAACAGGTGAAGGGGATTGAGGGTACACTTGTGATGAACACGGAGTATAATGTGTGAAAGTGCTGAATCACTATACTGTCCACCTGAAACTAAAGTAACAGTGTGTTAACTACACTGCAATTAAAGTAAAAGGAAAAACAACGGAGACAACTCAAAATGTTGTAGGTAATTTTAATGCCTTGGAATTAATACTTCTGAAGTGAATTCAAGAAACCAGGATGCAGATGTTTATATAAAATAGGACTTCACACCAATAGCATCGTAACTAAAAGTTATTGCATCTCAATATTACCAACATTTATAATATTACAAAGAGGGAATGGGTGGTTTTTACTTCCTTATACTTTGTAAAACACTTAGCATAAATAGAAACATTCATTCATTGTCTAATAAAAAAAAAAAAACGGTGCGCCGTTCCTTTTAAAGATCACTTTATAAAGCATACAACATGTACCAAGAGGAAAATAATTTTAAGTTTATTTTCAGAGACAGAGGAAAAGAGCGCGCACGTACATGAGCAAGGGAGGGGCAGAGGGAAAGAGAGAGAATCCCAAGCAGGCTCTGCACTGTCAGTACACAGCCTGACGTGGGGGCTCGAACTCATGAACTGTGGATCACGATCTGAGCCAGAACCAAGAGTCGGATGCTAAACTGACTGAGCCACCCGGACGCCCCCCTCAAAGGGAGAATAATTTTTAATATCCCCCAACCTTGTCCTCATCTACACGCTTACCCAAGCAGAAACAGGGCTGCCGTCTTCGCTTTTCCCTCTTCCTGACTCCCTACGTCCCGTCAACTGCTACGCGCTATCTTCAATTCTTCCCCACCGCCCCCAGCGGCGCACAAACCGGGAAGGTGGTCTTCTTACTGCACGAGCGCTCAGGACCGCCCCTCCTGCGTCTATACTAAGGGGCTCTGCGGCCTGCAGCTCCTGACCCTTTCTGGAGGCCTCCTGATGCAGCCATCCATGCTCCGTCTTAGACCTCTGTCCCCCTCCACGGGTTGAGTCTCCATACAGTTGACACGGAAATGCCTCTAGTATACGGGACATCAACACATTCCGGGCAAGTGCTAAAGGCCAAAGCACAGTAAGCACTCCAAAGAGGACCTCTCTCGGGACGAGAAGTAAGGTTTAGGGGCTGAGCGGATGTTATTCTGTCTGGAAGACGACGTCACGCGGGACCCAGGCAAGGCATCTCTTGTGATCTACACGAGCCCTCGTCAGCAGACACCTCTGGGCACGCCGTGCGGCAACGCAAGGACAACAAGCCTCTGAAATGACCGCCTGCCCGTTCAGACTCCTCTCAGATCCCAGAACCCAAAAGGTTGCGACCCCTGAGAAGGGAAGCCCGGCCCAGGTAACGCGGGCACCGTCGTCGCTCCTGCACGTGGCTATGGCGTCATCTTACTAGACCCTGTCTAAGCCACTGTCCTAGTGGCAGCCAAGATAATCCTCCCCAGATGCAAATCTGATCCCATCACTCCCCCACTTAACGCCTGTCTAGGACTCCCCGCCGACACGCCCACCGGGCTTACCAGACGCTGCGCCCCCTGGCTCCTGACCCCGACCCCTCTCTCTCTGTGGCTCGGCCACATGGGGGACTTTCTCCCTGATGTCTGCACAGCGTTCCCTCCACTTCCAAGACCTCTCTCGCACTCTGCACCCCACCCTCTCCTTCCTGTGGACGTCACCATTCCCCAGGTCTCTCCTGGGAAGTCCGCCCCGCGGGCAGGTTTCTCAGTACCCTCTGTGGCGCCCCCCCCCCCCCCCCCCCGTCAGCTCCCAGCCCCAGGCTGGGTGGTGCGCCTCCCCTCCCGAGCCCCAGAGCGCCCTCCTTCGTCCCGTTACGGCGTCCCTCACACTGGACTGCCTCTCTTCATTCCCTGCCAAGGGACTGCTTGAGCGAGGGGACAGCGCTCCACACCCCGTGACACTGCCAGCGTCTAGATGGGGCCGGACGCACAGTTGATGCAATCGATGAATGTATTCCCTGACCACACGAAGACAAGGAAAGAGGGATAAACTGACAGGAAGACAGAAGCGGCGTCTGAGCTGCCAGGGAAAATGGAACGAAGGACAACTTAGACAAGTTTGCCGCTGGAATGGCCTGTTTCACTAACAACCAAGAGTACCTCAAAGTGCTTTCAACAACTTACCTACCGGTTTCCTGAAACCACAAAAAGTTGACATCCACCAGAATACTTTTTTGGGGGAAATACACACACCGTCAAGCTATTTCAAAAGAACCACGGTAAATATGAAGAACGTTCTGAAACGGAGGCTGCCAGCAGTTACAGAATTCACGTCCCGAAAGTCTTGCTCTGAAACACTCCTCACCCCTCCCGTCCTCTCCCCAAATCTCAGAAACGGAGCTGTTCGTCGGCCATAAAGTGATCGAGTGCCAGCTCTGTACTATGCTGTTTTCTGTGTAGGGGACCCTCTTCCCCGTCTCTTTCTTACTATAATCTGAAACGTAAAGTTAGGGAAGCTTCCGTCATATGCAAGAGAAGAATTCTTTAAGGAAGAACAAAGGGCCAGGACTGGCTGTGTGCCAGCACCAAGCAGGTCCACCCGAGACAGGTTTCTTAGGTGTAACTTGTTTGTAAGAGAAATGACGCGACTTAAGAGCACCAGGCTGTTGGTTCAGAATCAGGCCTCCTGATCGCTAACAGCTTAAAGTTCAAGATTCCGAAATACTTGGAAACAAAATCCAAATGTAAATCTGAAGAACAAAGACTAACTCTTAATGTCTACTTTAATGGGATATTAAGCAGTTTCCCATAAAACGATGGTTAAGCATTCTTTTCCCGGCTCCAGGAAGCAGAGCGAAGCTACCCGTGAGCCCGCTGTGTTTAATTTACGCAGCCGCAGGCAGACCCGAAGGCCCTCAGTACACCCAGTTTAAAAATAAACTACCTTTGCTTGTCCTATTTTTACCGTAACTCCTATTTGTATTACTTACCGGAATGTAATAGATGCCCATCTTGGGGGTTTCATTGGCAGTAAGAAGCATTCCTAAAAATAAGCACAACGAGAAGGGTAAACAGGCGGGGAAAAGGAAGGTGCCCTTTTCTAGTTGTTTTACACTATGGACCGGTGCTCCAGGTGCCCAGAAGACGGTGCGTGGCGAAGAGCCGGACCCGGAAACCAGGCGGGTCATGGGCTTCCGTCCCCGGCCCTCCTAGATGGGGCACCTGAAGTACCGTGAAGTTCTTTACAACATTCCCATCGGCGAAACGCTCCAGCCAAGTACACAAGCAGTTCCCACCGTCGGGTGCTCAGGCCTACGTAGAGCCTGCCATCATCCTCCGAGGAGTTTTCAGCTTTCAGTACAAGTTTTCAGCTTTAAGTACGTGGACAAAATGTAGTTCTGGTACACCATTTATGATTATAAACTGAAGAAATTAAGAACAAAGGCTTCTTTCTGTTAATCAGGAATCCAAGAACCAAGGCAAAGCATCTCCCACAAAACGCCACGGCAAAGTAGTTCCTAAGGTTTGCGTTAAACCTCGCGTCTGAGCGGAAAACCAAGGGACTGACTTGAGCGGGTGCTGTGTGCAGCTACACCAGCAAAGACCTCTCCAGGGTCTCACAGCCCTTCCTCTCCCCAATAATTCCGTCGTCGGGGAACCTAACGGCCTCAACTAACAGAGTGGTTAATCATTTAGTCTTCCCGGGATGCACAGTTTAAGAAAGCAGAGCTGACGGATGGGCAAACTTCCTGGCATTCAATGATGGCACCCCTGTTACCCCAGGACCCCGTCACTCTGTGGCACAGCACCAGGGTGCACATGTCCCAGGCTTTGTTCCCTGCCCTCTGCCACCTGCGGCCTACGCCTCCCCGCAAGCCTCCTGAGGCGGCTCCAGTGCTCACAGCCCCTGTTCCAGAATGACGGCACTTTCGATGCAGCTGAAATCAGCCACCGTCTGGGGAGTTCTTTACAACCCGGTAAGCGCCTTCGCAGATACCATCTTGGTGCGCATGCAAAAAATCTCTGAAATAATAACAGCATCCTTATTTTAGAGATCAAAAAAAAGTTCAGCGGGACTGAGTGCCCTTGTCACAAGCCCGAGAATTCTAGAGCCAAACCTCTTACGTCCTTTAGACACGGTGAGAGAAGTTGTTCTGGGGACTGAGGAGCCAGATTACCACCAGAAAGAAGGTTCTTGCCAAACATACTCCCCAAGCCTGGCTTCACTGGCTTGACTCTGAACACGGATCATTCAGCAGTGAGCATTCCACAAGGACACACAATCACACCTACCCACCAAACCACAGAGAGGGCTCTAAACTAATGGCTCTCAAGAACCCAGACTGGACACGGCGGATCGTTGTCCACATGGAATACGATCTTTCTTGGCCGTATATGGACAATGATAGCAGCTGACTTACCACCGAACTAAACCGGGGAAGGTCAGGACTAAAACCGATCATGAACGAGAGAAACCGGCAACCTCAACAAAGCCCAAGAACAAGAAGGAAAAAAAAAAAAACTAGTGAAAGGAAGTTCAGCAGAAATTAACATGATCATGGGCAAGAGAGGAGAACTTTATTTCCAGATTAACAGTGTGGCCTCACAAAATTAATTTGCTCAAGGTCACCACATAGCTAGGAAGGAGAGTAGCTGATATTCTACGGACTCCAAAGCCCGTGCAACGCAGGACTCTAAAACCACAGTAACAACTAAGATAAAATGAAAAGGCTTCTTGCGGGGTCAGATAATAAAAATTTCAGAAGTGCAAATATAAACACCATACAGCAACAGGAAAAATGTTAATATCACGTCAACTGGAAAGCAAAAGACAACTATACACACAGCATGAGGTCAATGATTGAAAACATACAAACACGAGATTAATACGAGAACTTCTCTCATGGAAATTGTAATGGTACTCGTGAAGAGACTGTGGGCTTATGAATGATTTTTCCTTTAAGTTTCCTTTATAGTGATGCTTATTAAAATGACAATACCAATTAAAAAAATTTTTTTAAACATTTATTCATTTTTGAGAGACAAAGACACAGTGTGAGCGGGGGAGGGACAGAGAGGGAGGGAGACACAGAATTGGAAGCAGGCTCCAGGCTCCGAGCTGTCGGCAAGAGCCCGACGCGGGGCTCGAACTCACAGACCGCGAGATCATACCCTGAGCTGACATCAGACATTTAACCGACTGCGCCACTTAAGCACCCCGACAGTAAAAATTTTAAAAGAGAAGGAAGAGCTCAACAGTGCCTGGAGTCAAAAGAACACACATCCAGTCTGAAACAGCACTGTAGAGTGACGTATCCAGTGCCCGGTGTGGCCGAACAGGGCGGCCAAAGAGGATGGATCAGCAGCCCCCTCCCAGGAAGCGTGAACATTCGGATTCTCCTGTGCACGTGCTTCAGAGGCCAAAGGATTCACTGAAGCCCAGAGTTCCAAAACCAGACTGGATGCCCTCTGCCAGTGCCACTCACTCCACTCCCAGGGCCGCCCTGCAAACCCGCCCCCGGCCAGGCGCTGAGTGTAGAAGTGGAAAGGAAGAATTCAGAAAGCTGAAGAGTAACGCGACATTGCAGGGAGATCCCCACCTGTGCTCCTTTCCCTTGTAACCTCTTTTTAGTACGTTTTCCAAAAGTACCCGGTCTGAAACGGATTAGAAATTTACACACAAAGGAAAAACACAATCTCCGCCCTCAGAAACATCTGCACTGAAACGTACAGCAGCAGTCACCGCCTTGAACAGCTCAGAGCAGAGCACCTGTGAGAACAGAACTGTGTCAGGGAGGAAAGGCCAGGACATTTCTTCCATGTGCTCAACCGCGGATGTGACCACGGAGCTTGGGATGTTACCGTACAGGGCACCCAGGATGTTTCCACATGGCCCGAGCTGCTCTTTCCCATGTTGGGAGAGGACATTTGCCACAGATGGGAAGGCGACTGCACACTGAACGGGGAAGGCCGTCTGCAGGGGCCTGGAAGGCGGCCGGGGAAACCACACTGGGTGCTTTACACGATCATTCAGCCTGAATTCAGTCTCTCTGAGTCGAAAGCCCATCTTCTTTTCTCTGTGGCGATTCGAACCCAGCGATCCCGGGTCCCAGCGGCGGCGGGGCTCAGACACCCGTGAGCCCGACAGGCGCCGCGCCACGCCAACGCGCCGTCACGGAGCCGACCTGCAGGGCAGGCGCCCGGCGCAGAGACGCCGGAGTCGGCCGAGTGAGCAAGAGCAGGAACAAAACAGCAGCCAGGAAGGCGGAGCCATTTCTCAATATTCTGAGCAATCTTCGTATTAGAAAAACATTACAAAACAGTAACTGTGATTCGGCTCTAATTACTTCAAAATGAGTAAGTGAGAAGATAAAGAAAGAAGGACGTTTTAGCTTTTCTAAAATATGATTAAGCGCCTGATGATTAAGCATAAGGCATCAAGAGCGGCGTCAAAGGGAAGAGGAACAGAGCAGGGGAGAGCAGCACAGCGCGTGAATCACACCCACTCACACGCAACCCCCACGGCAGCCGAGGCCCTGGTCTCACTGTGCTTGCAAAGCTCAGGGAACAAACCATTTGGCTACTTTTTGTGTTTGACTCGCTTCTTACAAGTTATTTGACAGTGAAGCCGTCCTTCTGTTCGAAACATCACTCTTACAATGTTTACCTCCCAGGAAAGTACATTTTGCAATGGGGAGACCCGGTGGTCACCTTAACCCAGGGACCACGCTGCCCCTCCCTGGCCCCGGATGCTTCTGGGAAGGGGTCTGACACAGAGGACCCAGCATTCCTCGTGGCCACAATCTCTCACCTACGGTGCGTCACAGTCAGATTTAACTTCTATCTGAGATAAAATACACGGGCTGGAGGCACAAGGTCAATGACATTATGACAGCTAGCCACACGAATCCAGGGTGAGGGACATTCTATGCGACTACTGCCCTGATCTTGGAAAAATCAAAGAAAACAAAACAAAACACAACAAAACAAAACAAGGACGGGTGGGGGGACACGACTATTGCAAACTGAAAGAAACTAAAGATGGCCCCAGCTCAGCGTAACACACAACCTTGATTACGGCCTGGTTCCAAACAAGGCGCTACAAACGGCATCTGGGGGACAAGCGGGGAAACGCAGGAACGGACCGGAAGTAAGACAATACTGGAGACCGAGAGTCATTAGACGGGCTGGCGGTCCTCAGTCCCTCTGACGACACGGACGCCACACGCCCTCGGTGGACTTCCACAGCTCCCTCACGCCAAAGCTGCACCCTACACTGGGCCAGATCCCCGAGTCTGGGCCAGAGCTGTGCAACAGAAATATCGTGCGAGGCTCACGTGTGATTTTGCATTTTCTACTAGACAGATTTAAAAAAAACAATTTCAAACACAGGTAAAACATATTTTAATGTATCTTATTAAGCCAGTATGCCCCAAACGTTTCCATTTCAATATGTAACTGACATAAAAAATTAAAGGTCTATTTCGCGTGATTTGTCTCCACGATGTCTTCAAAACCTGGCGGGTAGTTTACGCTCAGAGCACACCTCACTCAGTTCAGGTCGGTCACCCTGCCAGGTCTCAAGGGCCACACGCGGCCACACGTGACCATGCAGCTTCCGTCTCTCAGCACTAGCTGCCCTTCAAACTCTCACCCCCCAGGGGCACCAGGGTGGCTCAGTCGGGTTAAGCTCGGGTCCGACTTTGGCTCAGGTCACTGTCTCACGCTTCGTGAGCAGAAGCGCCATGTCGGGCTCTCTGCTGTCAGCGCAGAGCCCGCCTCGGATCCTCTGTCTCCCTCTCTCTCTGCCCCTCCCGGGCTCTCCTGCTCTTCCAAAAATAATAAAATCAACATTAAAAAAAAAAAAATCCTCTCACCCCTTAACCCAGCCGCCCACTCACCAGCCTTATGCCAACCTCAGTGCCACCTGACTTTACTCCTCCTCGTGGGCAGCTCAGACCTGGTTTCGGACCGTCTGATACTCTCTAACGGGGACCCCGACATCCTCATCTGCAATTTATTCCTGAACTCGTCCGCACTGGACGTCACCTCGCCGCTGCAACAAGACCCTCTCCGTGACCACAGACACACAGCGCCTCATCCTTCTCGGGACAGCAGCACGTAACTAGAAAGGGCACGGGCTCCAGAACCAGGAAAGGCTGGCTCTACCCGAGGCCCTGCCACAGCCAGCTGAGCCACCAACTCCTGCCCAATAACTCAACAGTTCTCACCTCCTAAGACGTGAGACAGGCAGACAAGAAAAAAGAAAAAAACGTGTGTGCCACTAACTACACAGGGTTCTGGAAAGATTAAATGATGCGTGGTCATCACCGTGCCCGGAAGCACAGGAGCATTAAGAACTCGTTCTCTCCTTCCCGCCTCAACCTCAGTCGCCCTCAAGCTTGCCGAGCAGGGACCACTGGATCGCTTGTGCCTTAGCTTCTGCTCTACTTCGAAATCTGTCACTCCTTTTATTGCCATTCTGTCTGTTCCTGTTAAGTTTCTCAGCTGGCACCTCCTTCTCCTCAATCCCCGCTGAACTGGACTCGGGTCCTGCTGTGTACACATTCCCGTGGTGATCTCACGCACTCCCACCTCTGAAAGATGCCCTGTTTACAGGCCTCCACACTTTGCAACCGCAGACCTGCTTCTCTTGAGACGGCACTTTCTACGTGCACCTGACTTGGCTCCCGCTGCAAGGTGGTGGGGCAGGGCAGGGCCTCACGAGCACTTGGGAAACACGCTTCTGGGCCCTCCGCCCGGATGCTCTCAGTACGTCTGGGACTGGGCCAAGGAACCTGTCCTTTTTAAAAAGCTCCCTGGGTGATACTGACAGCGGCCAGGTTTGAGACCCTCTGCCAGACACTGTCACTGCCCCATCGCCTCCTAATAATATTCAAATGTTCAAAAAAGAAAACAGTCTCTCTAAACCTGCTCTGTCTCCTATGTTCTCAATCAGCTCAGAGCATCCCCTCCTACTAACTTTGGTTCAAAACCAATGTACCTTTTAGAGGACGGACAGCACAATCTGAACAGGTCCTGACTACAGACCGAGCCCAGATCATTCAGCACATCATTCCCGGACCTCCTCCACCTTGGTTCCCAGGAGAGCCACCAGGGCTCTGGCACGTAAGGCTCCATCGCTTTCCCAAACGAGCCCCACCAATGGGACCCTGTGGCATCTGCCACAGCCTATCCTTCTTGCCGTTCTCACGCTGCTCCCTCACAGGGATGTGCCTCATCTCGCCGCCCCACCTACCGAATCTCACTCACCACTCCAAACACACCTGAACAAACATCTCCTCTGGCATCTCCCCTCCCCAGTTGCTCTGGCTGAGCCTTTCTCTAACACGCTGGCGAAGTGCTGTTTGTACACACATGACAGGTCTCTCCTGCTCTGCCTTGTATCCGTCTATCAAAATGGGCCGTGTCTGTCCTCAGAACGCAACACTGCTTGAGAGTGGGAACTATTCCCATTTTCTTGCCTGCCCCCAAATTCTTCACCGATTTGTCTCAAATGTATTGTAAAATCTAGAAATCCACGATGTAATCCGCAAAACAGTATACAATACAGAAGATACCAGAACCCCTGGCTTCGTGAGCCTCGTGGGTTATCGGGCAATCCCAGCCTTCTTCGAACCTCTAACCTCAATTTCCACACGCTATTACTAATCACATAAAAGGGTGAAGAGCACACTAAAATAGCATCTCACCTGCCACCTACCTATATATTGTTACCAGTTTCTACTAATAGCTAGGCTGGCTACGGGCTGAGTCACTGAGAGTGCCATTTTCTGAATCATCCACACCACTTCCTGCTCGCGATTCTTCCAGTAAATACAATATCCAAGAACAGTCCTGACCAAGCCAAACCCCGTCTTAACAAATGAAATGAAATGTGTTTAAAACCCAACAAAGCACAACTCAGATTTATCTCACTGAATGACCCATCGCTACATACCGCATACCTGAGTTGGGATAGAGGCAGACATCATTAATGTCATGTTCTGGTTCCAAGGAAGTAAATATTTTTCCCTAAAAGAAGAGGCAAAAAGGAATTATTAAAACAGTTAAAGGAAGACAACTTCTGGCAACGCTGAGTAAAGAAAATAAACCGGAGGTATGACATAGCCACGTGGTTATGTGTAAATGGTACTGTGTAAAGAAATAAAATCACCTGATTGAAAATAAAGAATGTAAACTACGGTAGAGAGCTCATTTTATCAATTTATCAAATGCTTTCACTTTAGAAACAAAGAAACTGAGGCGAATGGGGGAAAAGCGACTTAACCAAGGAAATAAATACAGTTTCGCAGATAATGTTTTCACAGCGGCAATGGGTAAAGTTTAAGATAAAGTTGTGCATCAACTCAGGAAATCTCTCATAATCTGGAGTTAAACTCGTTGAACTCGTAATCCCCAGTTAAAGCCGTACTCAAAGAAACCAAAGACTGGGAGGGAGTCAACACGGCAGGACGAAGACACTTTCTGCCAACTGTATACCATAAGGCCTTGAGGAGGATCAAGGAAGACAATGGGTATAAATGATAACTTACAAAATGAAATCCTGTAAATACGCAATGAGTTACTTACACAGGAAAGACTACCACACTTCTATTTTCAATGGGAGAGAGGGGAGGAACGTGCTATATTTTAAATTAAGAGAGGGAAAGTAAAAGAAACAAAAGAGAGGAGAAGATGGGAATGGGAAAAGGTGATGAGAAAGATAAACAAGGAAAAGCAAGTCAAGCAAAACCAAGTAATCTGGGTGTTGGTCAAGAGGGCGTATTTAGTCATAACAACGCCAAAATAAAACTTATTGCAGCAACAACGGCAGGATAATTTCAAGCGCTGGTGTTGAAAATGTCTGCCAGCTCTCACGTTTATTAACTCGCTACCAGAGGCTCCCAGGGCAAAGGAGAAGGGACAGTTAAGGCACGGGGAGGACGGCTCCCGCACGCTCGGTGAAAAGCTGCAGCCAAATTCTAATTCGAGACAGAGCTAGGAACAGTCAATACTCTGCGAGTTAGCCAAATGAAGAGTGGACACAGAAGTTATGATCCAAGCGGCCAGGAACCCCAGGGCGTAGCGGAGGGGTGATGAGGTCGAGTCGCGGGCCGCTGTGTCGGGCACACGTGGGCCCCCGGGACAGGCCGGGCCTGTCCTCTGGCGGCTAAGGCTGCGGCCTCTGGACCCTGCACCCTCTTCACCTCAAAAACGAGTTAAAAAAAATAAAAAGGAAGTAACGCTTTTTGACTCAAGACATGAAAGTTTGTAACTAATTAAACGCAAAGAGCTCTTAAAAGCAACTGCTATACTGAATACATTTTCTCCCAGTTTGCAGACGAACTAACCTTTCACTAGTTTCTCCCAAGTTTTAAAATGAAAGACGAAAAGCACAAGGCAGACGAAAACCAGAAATATGGGCTTTTGTTACTTTTACTTTTTCACTGTTACTTGGAACTGAGGGGAAAGAACAACAGAGAGTTTTAAGAAAATACTGCTTTTTAAAAAAACACTCTAAGGAATTACCGTGAAGGGGTCATTTCCAAAAGCCAATTCTTTTGAGATTGGTTTTAAGAGGTATGAAACTGAAATACATAATAACACTGACATGGAAAGATAATTAGTTGCTCATAAAAACTTTCCCAAGGCCGTGAGAGAGCCTCAGGATCTAGGAGGTTCTCATGGGGCGATGTTTTTAAAACGTGATTTACGCTACCCAAGCAAACACGGTTTTAAACGTGATTTACGAACCCAAGCAAAAGGCATGCCAGTTCTAGCAAACCGGGAAAACTTCGTAGCAGGAAGAAGGCAGTCTGGACTACTTTATCTCAGTGGGAACATTAGCTCTGCTGAAGTACCTGTCTCCCAGCTAAGTTCCCAAACAGGGACTCGGCATCTTTCTCAAGAGCCCACGTAACTCAAAACGGGCAACAGAAAGAAAAAAATCCTCAGGAAAACACACTAATAAGTTATGTCAACAGAAAAGTACATACTGAGTTCTTGTTCCACATTTTGACGATTCGTGAGTCTGCAGACAAAATCAAATCTAATGAATCCTGGAAATGAAGTGACTTAATGGGCAGCCCGTACTGGTGATCCTTAACCAGCAATGGCTTATCTGATCGAAGATCATATAATAAAACCTAAAAAAAAAGAAAACAAGTTATTTCTGTTTCAACAAATTAAACATATTTATCTTAAAAAGCAACTTTGTAAACTTTGAATAATGGCTACTATTTGTTTCACTACCTTTTTATGAGCACAGTGAACACTTACTCAGGGCACAAAGATATTATTTTTTTTTTTAATTTTTTTAATGTTTATTTATTTTTGAGAGAGAGAGAGAGAGAGAGAGAGAGACAGAGCACGAGCAGGGGAGGAGCAGAGAGAGAGGGAGACACAGAATCCGAAACAGACTCCAGGCTCTGAGCTGTCAGCACAGAGCCCGACACAGGGCTCAAACTCACAAACCGTGAGATCAAGACCTGAGCTGAAGCCGGACGCTCAACCGACTGAGCCACCCAGGCACCCCAAAGGGCACAAAGATTTTAAAGTCAGACAGCAAAAATACTCTAGAAAAATCTCTTAAGTTTACCTGTAGAGTGCACGGTTTTTTTGTTCAATTTTTTTTTAATGTTTATTCATCCTTGAGAGAGAAACAGAGCACAAGCAGGGGAGGGGCAGAGGGGGGGGGGGGCCACAGAATCTGAAGCGGGCTCCAGGCTCCGAGCTGTCAGCACAGAGCCCGACGTGGGACTCGAACACACGAACCATGAGATCATGACCTGAGCTGAAGTCAGACGCTCAACCGACTGAGCCACCCAGGTGCCCAAAGTACATGGTTTGATTTAGCTGGAAAGTAAGTTTCTGGCACACTAAGATTGAGAACCACTGAGCTACATTAAGAAAGGAACAAAAAGGAAAATTCGTAAGAACTTGTGCCATTTGTGAACCGAACCAAATGTATATGCGGAGGGCCTACTAAGGACCAAGCGCTGTCCAGCAACTGACAGAAATAAGAATAAAAGGCTTAGTGAAGACGATCCTGGCAGATCTGCGACACATGGGGGTGGCAAGGTTAGGACTGTTGGGGGAGGGGAGGGGAGGGGAGTGGGTGGGCAGGTCTCTTCTGAGCCTTGTCACTAGAGGCAAGAGGGCTGGGGAAGCTAGCTGCCAGTCCCTGGTGACAGATCCTCTGTAGACCCTGATGACAGAGGTGAACTCCACTGGAAGCAGGGTCCAGACCCGCTCTGGAGAACAAACTTACAAGTGTGTGAATTCTGCCTTGAAGTAAAGAAGGGAAGAAAGAAAGGATGAAATTAACCCTCTGTAGCCGCTCAATCCATCCCTGTCAGACCAGCTCTGCTAAGGTATGTTACTGCCTGGGATGTGGTCAGTGGTGCTCAGAGAGAAAAAAGGTACAAGTAAGTTTTGGAAATACTTGTTAAACACATTTCTTGTCTAGGGGAATCTCAGAGCCTTCAATACATATTGAAAAGCACTGTGAGCCTCCAAGAGGAGGAGTCTGGCAGAATTCCAGATTCTGTAGACCACAGAATTTTGTTCCACACACTCTGGAAAATGTTGTTCTAAACCACGGTCAAGAGAATGCCTGAGGCATACCCACATGGTACCTCCAGCTCGACAGCCCCTCAGACCCACCGTGAAGGCCAGAATCAGAATTTCTCAAGGTACTAAGATAGAGGATTCTGGAGAACCCACTCCACTCTGGCTAAAACAAGAATGCCTCATTTCCTGTTCCCACAGTGAACAGAAAGTATTTCCCAGAATACATACATGTCTCTGAGATACTAACGTTAAGTACGAAGTTCTCAATTTAAACACGTTTACCTGCCCGGTAGATGTTCCAACTGCCATGGTCAAGGCTCCATTAAATTTCAAAGCAGAGATTGTTGGTAAACTGTTTATCCTGAAAGGCAAAATATTCATGTTCCATATATATATGGTCAAACTTTCCAAGTAAAAAGTCGTTATTAATCTGCAATTCTCTTTTTTGGAAGTTTTTATTTACTTATTGAGAGAGAGAAAGAGCAGGGGAAGGGCAGAGAGAGACGGGGACAGAGGATCCAACGTGGGCTCCATGCGGACAGCAGAGAGCCCAATGCAGGCCTCAAATTCATGAACTGGGAGGTCATGACCTGAGCTGAAGCTGGATGCTTAACCAACTGGGCCACATAGATGCCCCTATTAATCTTCAATTCTAAAGGGGAAATCACACTTCTATCCTTATGTTTAAAAAAAAATCATTGCATCAGGGGGCGCCTGGGTGGCTCAGTTGGTTGAGCGTCCAACTTCGGTCAGGTCATGATCTCACAGCATGAGTTCAAGCCTCGCATAGGGCCCTGTCCTGACAGCTCAGAGCCTGGAGCCTGCTTCAGATTCTGTGTCTTCCTCTCTGACCTTCCCCTGTTCATGCTCTCTCTCTGTCTCAAAAATAAACAAACATTAAAAAAAAAAAAAAATGCCCCACCAAGGACAAACGAAGCCACTAAAAACTATTTGTGAATCAATATTCTATTAAAAAAAAAAAAAAAAAGAATATTTCTAAAGACCACAGGAGAGATTGTCTTTTCATATCCCTTCTTTAAATTTTCTATGTTCACTTCTATTACAGTCATAAATTTAAAGCAAAAACAACCTTAAGACATAATCATAATACAAAGAACGCTGGCCTGTTTCCTCAAATGACTTTTCTAAGAAGAAATCGTCGATGACAGAGCTTATAAATAGAAACCAAGTCTCTCCATTTTAATTCAAAGACAAGTTAATGTTTATGAGCAAAAGAAAATTAACTTTTCTGCTTCCTAGGGAGTGGGTAAATAGCTTTCTCTTACAACTGACTCCCTACTTTCTAAAAATAAGCAGGTATTGGATTTGTTTTCTTTCATACCAATATAATGAAATGTTGAGAAGCATTTTTGTTGGTTCCTTCCATTGACAAACAGAGCTTCACAGTAATTCAGTAACCTGTGTGTTAACGTTTAGAGATTTTCTGTATGTGTGTTATATTTCACAACAAAAATGTCTGATTCTAAGAAAAAAATGAATATAAAATGAGTGAATTTTCCACTTTAAAATTCTTTACTATACTCCATATTGTGATCAGTGAAGTTGTTCATTAGTATTACTTTAATAAAACTCAGCAAGAGGGCAAAAATTTCCTATACTCCCTTTAAGTGTCATGATTAACAGATGAAAAAAAAATCAACTTATTCTTTACTTACATCAGGAAAAATATATATTAGAAAAAGACGTCTTTCCAGTTCAGTGATTCTTCACTTTTCTCCAAGTCAAGCTTTATATAAGCTGATTTCTCAAAAGACGGAACTATACAGGGGTGCCTGGGTGGCTCACTTAAACGTCTGACTTCTGCTCAGGTCGTGATCTCACAGGTTCATGAGTTCAAGCCCCATGTCGGGCTCTGTGCTGAGAGCTCAGAGCCCGGAGCCTGCTTTGGGTTCTGTGTCTCCCTCTCTCTACCCCTCCCCATACTTTCTCTCTCCCAAAAAGTAAATAAACATTAAAAAAATTTTTTTAAAGATACAACTTATATAAATTTTTCTCCCCCAGAAAAACGCAAATGACACACAAATCAGCAGTAATTTAGAGGGTCCATGTTCTCTCTGTACCCCACTCATCAAACACCCCACCTCCCACATGATACAACTACAGACAGGTAAATGTTTGAGCAGCTGAAATGAATAAACGCTAATAAAGCTACATTACTGCAAATATCAAGAGCCCAGAGAAAGGAAGTTCCTGAACCGATTATAGCAAATAATCCCATGTTAAGAATCTGACCAAGAGAGTATAAGACTGCGTACTAATGCGAGCTCAGAAAAACGTCTGAAAACATGTACCAAACAGTAACCTCTCTGGTGAGTGAAGAAAGGACAGGGGGCTTGTAGTTCTTACTTAATTCAGGCATTTAGAAGTTTTTAGCGCCCACGTGTGTTACTTTTCTGACTGTTATAAATGTAGCAACTGGCAAACAGGAACAAGAAAATCTCAGAAACGCTTGCCTCTCTCCGAGGTAGAACTCAAAGTACATCTTTCCTTTTCACTTACTGACACGAGTGGCGACCTCCCGGTTCTATCACTAGACCCTAAAGAATTGGAAATACAAATTCCTCCCACGCATCAATTTCAATACAATTCCACGGCAACTAACAAAAAAGACATTCCATGTAGCACCTGAGAAAGGAATTCTGTCTGGCTTTCCCACTTAGTGAACTTTTCCAAGAGAAGGATTTTTACATAAAATGGTCACGAAACTACAACCTTAGACATGAGTCTGAAGAATTTCATCCTTTACTGATGTTAACCTGGTATTGACACATGCGTTTAAACCACAAGCAAACGGATATTTAAAAAGTACGCCAATTCCCACTTACTCTGAATCTGCCGTGACGCTACTCAGTGCACAGTCTAGCAGACCGACTCTGCTGCGAGTTCTTGGGTCCCAGCACTCCACACGACCCTCAACACACAAAAAGTGGTGATTTTACACAACAGCTACTGCCAGGTATTTTTAGACAGACACCAAAAAGGGCCTTATTAACAGTCTCATGGGAGATAAGAATTTAACTTTTTACCTTAATACCCTTTTTAATACTGTCAAATGTTTTATGATAAGCTGAGTTTGTTTTAGAATTGAAAGAAAGAAAGAAAGAAAGAAAGAAAGAAAGAAAGAAAAGAAAGAAAGAGAAAGAAAGAAAGAAAAAGAAAATGGATGATTGGTTAAGAAAAGAAGTCCAAAATGCAATGCATGATCCCTGTCTGGACCTTGGTTTGCTTGGGAGGGTGGATGGGGGAGGAGCTGTAAAAGACACTTTGGTATATAACTGGGGATATCTGAATACTGTATCAGCATTAAGTATTTAATATGTAACATTATTGTATCAATTTAAATTTCTTAGGGATGATAACAGTAATATGATTTATAGAAGAGAGTCCTTGGGCTTTGTTTTGTTTTAAATGTTTATTTTTGAGAGAGAGAGAGAGTGCACACGTGAGAAGGGGAGGGTCAGAGAGAGAGGGAGACAGAGGACCTGAAGCAGGCTCTGTGCTGGGGCTCAAGCCCACGAACTATGAGACCATGACCTGAGCCAAAACCAAGAATTGGATGCTTATCCAACGGAGCCACCCAGGAGCTCCAAAGCCCCTGCTTTTAAGAAAAACATTTCAGGGGCGCCTGGGTGGCGCAGTCGGTTAAGCGTCCGACTTCAGCCAGGTCACGATCCGCGGTCGGTGAGTTCGAGCCCCGCGTCAGGCTCTGGGCTGATGGCTCAGAGCCTGGAGCCTGTTTCCGATTCTGTGTCTCCCTCTCTCTCTGCCCCTCCCCCATTCATGCTCTGTCTCTCTCTGTCCCCCCAAAAATAAATAAACGTTGAAAAAAAAAATTTAAGAAAAACATTTCAGAAGTATTTAGGGCTAAAATATCATAATGTCTGCAACTTGTTTCCAAATGGCTCAAAAAACGTATTTCGTATAATACACATGCATTTTTATAGCAAAAGAAAGCAAATGTGCAAAATGTATATAAGTGATTAGTGAACTATGTTTTCAACTTTGCAGAAAGTGAAGTTTTCAGATTTTCAGATTTTTTTTTAAATAAAAAGCAAGAAATTAAGCAAATAGAGCAAATAAAGCAAAACGTGAAAAAAACAAAATGAGAACTGCAACCAACAGAGTAAGGGAACAAGTGGCATAACCCATCTAAGAATACTTTGTGATCACTGAAAAGAATGACTTAGATGTGCATATACTAGAAATGCGTCCACAATCTGTCAGGTAAAAAAAAAAGTTTACTTAAAGAAAATAGTATGGGCGGCACCTGGGTGGCTCAATCCAGGAGTTATGCATCCAACTCTTGACTTCAGCTCAGGTCATGATCTCAGGGTCATGGGATTGAGGCCCCCTATCTTGGAGCCTGCTTAAGAGGCTCTCCCTCGGTCTCATAAAAAAAAAAAAAAAAGGTATGATCCCACTGTCTGTTTTAAAAAAATGACTGTGCTAACACAGAAAACCCTGAGAGGACACACAACGAATCATTAACAGTGTTTAGGAAGTGGAAGGAAACAGGACTGGGGTAGGCAGAAAGGGAACTACGCTTCTCCCTTTTTACTCTTCTGTATTTACTCAATTTTGCGATGATAAAAAAACATAAAGATTTTTTAAAAAACTGTTTACTGTAACAACCACCTTAAAAAGTAAGACCTCAAACACCCTTGAAAGGCTTGACCTCGTGAGTCGTTTAGTGTTATTACAAACGTGTCTGTCACAAAGATAAATAAAGGAAATCTCAGACATCATGCAGCAAGAAATTCCAAGTGGTCTGGCCTTCATGCCTTCTCAAAATGAGTTAACAGGCTTTATGGGCAGAAAAAAGAAAAATCACGTTGCAAAAACAAAAAAACAGGTATGCAGATAAATTCCAGAGTAAATACAAACTTTTTTTTTTTTTAACCATAAGGGCTCTGTGTGACCTAAATTTGAATATTTGTTGCTAAAGCCCGCACTCTCACGTACTCCGAAAAGCACAAAACGCAAGCCCTTATTGTTTGATTCTGACAGTAAGTAATAACACCTGTCACAGACAAAATAAAAACCCAACATGGAATATCCGACTTCATGTAAAAGTGACTGTGGAAGTCTGGTCTGACTATGCAGACCAAATGTCAAGCCCCCCGGTAATCAGTAATCCAGGAATTTCAAGAGCGGGTCCAGTCTCCCCTCAGGGACAGGCCTAACCAACAGCTGGTGAGGGAGTAGCCTGCTCTGGTGGATACCTTCTCTTACAGGGCAAGTATCGTAAGGAGTAAACTGGTCTGTGAGGACTCTATTTAAAAACTACTTTTCCAGGGGCGCCTGGGTGGCTCAGTCGGTTAAGTGTCCGACTTTGGCTCAGGTCACGATCTCACGGTCCGTGAGTTCGAGCCCCGCGTCGGGCTCTGTGCTGACAGCTCGGAGCCTGGAGCCTGCTTCGGATTCTGTGTCTCCCTCTCCCTCTGACCCTCCCCCATTCATGCTCTGTCTCTCTTGGTCTCAAAAATAAATAAACATTAAAAAAAAACAAAACTGGGGCGCCTGGGTGGCGCAGTCGGTTAAGCGTCCGACTTCAGCCAGGTCACGATCTCGCGGTCCGTGAGTTCGAGCCCCGCATCGGGCTCTGGGCTGATGGCTCGGAGCCTGGAGCCTGTTTCCGATTCTGTGTCTCCCTCTCTCTCTGCCCCTCCCCCGTTCATGCTCTGTCTCTCTCTGTCCCAAAAATAAATAAAAAAACGTGGAAAAAAAAAAAAAAACTATTTTTCCGAAGAAAATCTTTTAAAACCTCCCCTTGGTAATCTCAAGAAAAGTACTTACCAAGAGAATGCTTCATTGGCCTGATTTAGGCACAATACTATTATAATATATTCAACACAGTTTTATAGATTTTCATTAGGCCAACTGTGTCCATTTCGAATCCTAATCTTCTAACATAAAAATAATTTGATGAGAAGTGCGCCTGGGTGGCTCAGTCTGGGCGTCTGACTCTTGATTTAGGCTCAGGTCATGATTTCATAGTTTGTTTGATTGAGCCCCAGGTTAGCTCTGCGCTGACAGTGTGGAGCCTGCTTGAGATTCTCTCTCTCCCTGTCTTCCTGCCCCTCCCCAGATTGCACACAGTACTCTCTCTCTGTCTCTCAAAATGAACAAACTTAAATAAATAGGGGCACCTGGGTGGCTCAGTCGGTTGAGCGTCTGACTCCAGCTCAGGTCGTGATCTCGTGGTTCATGAGTTTGAGCCCCACACAGGGCTCTGTGCTCACAGCTCAGAGCCTGGAGCCTGCTTCAGATTCTTTGTCTCCCTCTCTCTCTCTCTGTCCCTCCCCCACTCATGCTCTTTTTCTCTCTCTGTCAAAAATAAATAAACTTTAAATAAATAAATAAATAAATAAATAGCTTGAGAAGAGACCTAAATTTCATCCACATGGGATTGGGTTAATCAACTACAGTACATTCTAACAAAGGAATCCTAGCCATCAGTTTTTCAAAATTAGTTTAGCATTTTAATAAGTACAAATGTATAAAGATGCATGGTCTATACTATTATGTTAAAAAAAAGCAAATGAAGAGCTACAGTATGTAATCTCATCTTTGTAAAAAACTTTAAAAATACCTAACACGTACGTATACCTGCATATACCAAGAAAGAAACATTAAAGAATTAACTCTGGCTGTAGGATTTGGTGACTGGAAAGTACAAGATGACATTTTTTCAATAATATGTTTCTGACCTTTTTTTTTTTTACTAGGAGTATCTATTGTAATTAAAAATGCAAATCTAGGGGCGCCTGGGTGGCTTAGTCTGTTAAGGGTCCAGCTTCAGCTCAGGTCATGACCTCACAGTTTGTGGGTTCGAGCCCCACGTCAGGCTCTGTGCCGACAGCTCGGAGCCTGGAGCCTGCTTCGGATTCTGTGTCTCCCTCTCTCTCTGCCCTGTCCCAACTCGTGTTCTGTCCCTCTCTCTCGCTCTCTAAACATTAAAAAAAAATTTTTTTAAAGCAAATCTAGGAAAATTCTTGACAAGCATGAAGAACAGGGATTCAAAAGCACTGCAGTTTAAAAGGAAAATGTTGTGTATTTCCCGAATGCTACTACGCAGGATATACAAATCACAATCCCACTCGCCTCTATGGCGTAGGGTGCTTCCGCATGGCGCATCTCACGGGGTTCTCACCAGCACCTCTATAAAGCTGGCAAGGTGGTGTCACCTGCAGTTCTTCGATGAGGAAACTAAGCCTCAGGGCAATTAATTCTGTTGTAAAACCAGTAAGTATCAGAGAGCCGGGACTCCGGGACAGAGTGCCTCCAGTTAAGAAAAAGGCTGGCTGTGGCACAGCCGCTGGTCCCGTGGAGCTGGTGATGCTCGTCTAGCTCCTGACGATCAATGTCAAAGCCAGACGAGATGCACGAGGGGGCAGTCTGCAGCAACAGAAACACCGTGGAGCGGTACCAATGTTCCATACAAGCAGCAACCAGTAGCCTGTGGCTCCACTGGCACCCTGCTGAGAACAAGTAACTCGGTCCTTTTTTTTGTTTCCGGTGTTTATTCATTGAGAGAGAGGGAGGGGGAGGAGCAGTGAGAGAGGAAGACAGAGGCTCCAAGGTGGGCTCTACACTGACAGCAGCGAGCCCTGTACGGGGCTCGAACTCATGAACCACTGAGATCATGACCTGAGCTGAAGTCGGATGCTGAACTGACTGGGCCCCCGGGCTCCACAAGCAACTCTGTCTTTGAGTAAAACTCCACTCGTCATCAAATGTGAAACAAATATTTAAAAAAATAAAGGCAACATATGCTTACCTCTATTGTTCCTGTGGCAAACAAGCCATGCACTGAGTTTATGTCACACACATTATTCTCCCTAAAACAGGAAAGCAACAACGGAAAGCTTTATTATTTATTTTAGGCGGAAGGGATACTCGGTGAACTTTCTACATAAACAGCCCAGTCTTGTGCAGAAAGAAAACATGCAAGTTCTTCCTCACTGACCCGCGCGTGAAAAAACACCAGAAATGAAGGACACTCAATCTGCCAGGCAGATGAGACAAGAGAGGAATTCCCTCTGAAATACTATCTCCCACCATGAGAATCAAGGCTCATTCGACTTTCTCCGTGTTTTCTCCCCCGGCAGAAAGAACACGGGCAACCACTAAGCCAGTCCTGAGACCAGACTAGCTTGGGCCGGGCATACTCATCGAGGCTTCCTTTTCTTTTTCTTTAAAACGGATACTTCACCCACCTCTTTTGGTTGTGTGAGGGTTACATGAAAAAATTTACAAAACGCACGGCACAGACAAGACACTCAACAAATAAGTAATAGCTACCATAAACAGGGAAGTGTGCAGCGAAAGAGCAGGTAACTTTTTATTATTCAACAACACATCAGGAAGCTACTCTAGTTTTGTTTTTTTAACGAAAATAAGAGCGCTGCAAGCCAATGTGAAAACATTAGCCAGGGTCTACCTAGTCTTTGTCACCACATGTCCTTCCAACCTTTAAAAACCTTTTCAAAGCGATAAGGAAAACCCAACAAGTTCTTTATACACTTGGAGGAGAAGTAATCTAGCTTCTACCCCTTACTAGCTATGTGACCGTGGTCTTACCCTCTCTGCGCCTGAGCAGTCCTGTCTATAAGATGGAGATACTAATAGTACCTACCGTAAAATTGTTATCAGTGTAAAATGAGCTAATACATATAAAATGCTGAATAATATCTGGCACAGAGTCTTTTCACTATTATCACTCTTACTGTTACTCAATATTATGATTATGACAAATGTATTCTTAAGGATTTCTCTTTGAATAAGACAAAAATGTAGACTATAACGTATGATCAAAGGAAAACTTGAAAAAACCGAAAACGTCTGCCAGCAAAAACACAAAAAATAAAATTTTAAAAATGAAACTCCAAGTGAATTCAAAATGTCTCCACGAGAGATTACTATCACAGAACAAAATCATGAGAATTTAAAGAACACTGCAAAGAACAATAAACCGGACTTCTTAGTGAGTTATAAAAATTTTCTAGTCTGCCAATAAAATTGAAAGTTTAAAGAAACCACCAGGTCTTCTGGTGAATTTTATGTTCAAGACAAATTGAAACTCTTTTTAACCAAGTTGCCCAGAGCTCTGCTTAAATGCAACAAGCTATCTGATAACTTGAGCGTCTGGCTCCCCCTCCTGGCCGAGAGAAACACCCGGATTCTGACAAGACACTCACGCAGCATCCGTCTGTAGAGGGTTCAAGTACCGTCCTTGTTCTAAATTTAATCTATAAACTTCAGAGCTGCAAAGTAATGAATAAAGTTAGAAAGCTGGCAAATGGCAATGAACTTTGCTTCAAGTAAATATAAATTTTAGAAACATATATATATATATATATATATATATATATACACACACACATATATATACACATACATACATACATATATACATTTCTGGCTTACAAGGCATTACTTCTCTCCAAAAACACCAAAATGTATCTTAAGCCTAAACAATAATCACCTTATTTGTGAGTCTGTTCACGTATAAAAGTGATTTAAACAACTCACGTGACAAGGAAATATTATGAACTTATTAAGAAGAATATTATTTAAAAACACAGAGAATCCAAGATCCAAAATGGATCTATAGGTATATATAAGACTAGAAGAAATACAATAAAACACTATTAAGGCGACATGATTATGGGGTTTTTTCATTCATCCTTTTGAAAATATTCTCCCAATTTTCTAAAATGATTTACCATTTTTATCATCATATAGAAGGTGGTATTTAAAAATGAGGTTTCAGGGGCGCCTGGGTGGCTCAGTCAGTTGGGCATCTGACTTTGGCTCAGGTCATGAACTTGCTTTCATGAGTTTGAGCCCCGTGTCAGGCTCTGTGCTGACAGCCCAGAGCCTGGAGCCTGCTTCGGATTCTGTGTCTCCCTTTCTCTCTGCCCCTCCCCTGCTTGCACTCTGTCTTTCCTTCTCTGTCTTAAAAATAAAGATTAGGGGCGCCTGGGTGGCGCAGTCGGTTGAGCGTCCGACTTCAGCCAGGTCACGATCTCGCGGTCCGTGAGTTCGAGCCCCGCGTCAGGCTCTGGGCTGACAGCTCAGAGTCTGGAGCCTGTTTCCGATTCTGTGTCTCCCTCTCTCTCTGCCCCTCCCCCGTTCATGCTCTGTCTCTGTCTCAAAAATAAATAAACGTTAAAAAAAAAATTTTTTTTTAAATAAAAAAAATAAGAATGAGGTTTCAAAACGTCATGCGATGGGGTTCCGCAACCGACTTCACCACCACTAAGACCGCTATTAGGCACCCACGTTGCTCCAGACTCAGAGCACGCCGCTAATAAAAGTCAATTTCTAAGTGAGCAGTTACTTTGGAACTATACCCTTTGAGGGACCATGTCTTATCCCTCTCTTGATTCCTCTCCTCGATTTTAAGAACAGAAGTTGGAGGCGGAAAGGAGAAAGCCAAGGTGATCAGCCCCAATACCTCGCGCCAACAAAGTACAAGTCACAGGACGGATAGTGGTAGGAGAAATCTCTCCCGAACTTTGGTATTCTGGTTTTGTAGTAAAAACCCGATTGTGAGTGAAATTCGATGTATCTATCATTATGTAAAAAAACAATCTGAAAATGAAAGAAGAAAATCAGTTTGCTGAGGTTTCTAGGAAAAGCATTTATTTCATCATCACTAGAACTGACAAAGCAGGAGAAACTGTGATCTCTCTCACCCGCTCTGTGTGACACAAGTCTCACAAGTCTCCATGGTGACCAAGGACCGGGACTAAGAACCAAACCTCTGCCCTGCCTCCTTAATGCCTTCTTGCACCCCAGGAAAGCTTTTCTTGCCCTCTGAGACAGACTGAAAACAAATGCCCTTCGTGCACCTGGCCCCGGCACTTTAGAGCACAGAGCAATGTTTGGCAACTTCAGAGAGTAATCTCTTACTTTCCTGAAGAACACAGTTTAATCATCTCACAATTACCACTCAGGGTTTGATAAACTCCCTGTATCAACCTAATGTTAACATATTACAAAGGTATCTTAGAAACTGCAGATGGTATTTAGAAGCAAATCCATCAATATCTAGGGAAAAATACACTATAAAATGGCATGTCCCCGAACACATGATTAATGACCACCACAGGCAAAAGAATCAACTGGGCTCCAGTCTCCGAACTGAGGACAATACATAAAGCCACGTCAGCTCAGAAAATTCAATTTTCCTTCCAGATGACATCTGACGTCACTAAACTTTTATTTTATTTTCAAAAAATTTTAATTTTAAATTGAATGAGGTACTCTACTGACAACTTTGTAACTACCGAAAACGACCTAAGGGTTGAGAGACGGACTAATGGGACCAAGAAAGAAAAGAAAAAAAATATATATATTTAGCTGTGTTTCGAGCTGTCTCAGAACTGTTCCACAACTACCTATTTGCAGTGTTAAGAAAATTAAGCATGTAACAATGTTATTTTACTTTTCACATACGAGAGCAGCTTGGCAAATAACACCAGTGTCAATGTAAAAATTAAAAATCACAAATCTACAATCTAACATGGTCTAAAAAAGATGGCCGCTAACCATTCTTGACAACACAGATGAAGTTTCATATGCGATCCAGGAAACTTATTTTGGTATTAGACTGGCCAAAGGCTATCGCTATCACTGTCCTTTTAAAAGATATTCTATATATCACACATGTGTCAAACTAAAAAATATATTCATAGAAAATAATAGGTTTTATTTTACCACACAGCTATTTTTAATGTAACAACAGGAACATTACAAAAATACTTCTCATGACTTCTTGAGGACCCAATACTATCAAGCGTACCTTTGAATAGTCATCAGACAAAGTTTCAAAGGTGACAACTGAAAAACAAGAAAACAGTTAAGAAAAATTACAATTACCAATCCACAGTCTTCATAACAAGGCAAACCTGAGGCAAAGGTTCCAATTCAACACAAAAACTATGTACAAACTATATATAAACACCGGATCCCCCCCCCCTTTTTTGTCCTTCCATAAAACAAGAAAGCTGCCATATTATATTGACCCCAAAACACCAAATGGAAAATTAAAAGCTTTATAATTTCTCAACGCAGATCAACCAGATTTTCTGCAGAACTGAAGCTAATTAAATAAACTCACAAAACATAACGACTTCTAAATTCTACCAGTTTGTCTGAGATGCCCAAAACAGACAGAAGAACATTAAGAAAATTATTTCTTTAAAAAAGAGAACAGCAGCTTTTTATTCATTCACCCACTAAACATAAAGAGTACAAACGGCATGTGGAGCTTGTACTGTTTTCAAAAAGGAATGGGTAAAACAAGCTGAAGAATACTTAGCCCATTACCTGTTTTCTCTCGACCCCAAACCCCAGCAGCCTGACGGAAACACCTGCTTATTTCCTGGCCTCCCCCCTGTGCAGTCAGTCGCCTTCTCTGCCGAGTGGATGGAGCCTATGAATGCGGGGAGCCTCCTGTGACTACATCGCAGGAGATGGCGAAGGGGGGATTTATCATCACGTGAGCCCTTTAAAATCAGAGTTTGCTGCTGCTGCCGGCAGAAGGGGAAGTGGGAGAGAGACTCGAAGCAGGACACGGACCCAACGACCAGGTGCTGGCTTAGAGGCGAAGACCAGGTGGCAAGGAACACAGGCCGCGGCTGCCAGGAAACGGGAGCCTCGGCCCTACAAGCACAACAGACTGCATTCTGCCGACAAGCGGAAAGCTGCGAAGCGGGTTCTTGCCCAGGGCCTCCGAGTAAGAGCCGGGTGGGCCTGGCTGACACCCAGAGGTCAGCGCCGAGCACAGAACACGGCACAGCCTGGATGAACTTCACCTACAGGGCTACGAGCTAACGAATGGATGTTTTAAGCTGCCACACTCATGGGAATTTGTTACACAGCAAAGAAAACTAACACACAACGCATTCCCATTTTAAAAAGCAGAAGAGTTAGGGCGCCTGGGTGTCTCAGCGGTTAGATGTCCGACTCTTGATTTTGGCTCGGGTCATGATCTCAGTGTGTGAGTTCGAGCAGCGTGGGGCCTCCTTGGAATTCTCTCTCTGCCCCTCCCCCCGCTAGTACATGTGCACCCTCTCCCTCCCTCTCTCAAAATCAATTTTAAAAAAATTTAAAAAGAAGACAACTATCCACATATAAAAATGCTACTTTCATGAATTCAAATTTAATCTCTTACTTACCTTCTGAATCTAAACACCTTTCAAACTTCAAGGATAATTGATAGGTGTCATAACATCGAACCCGAGGTTTATATGTTCCTATAAAAAAGATTAACGTGATGTAAAGCCTAAAGGAGGTACTTTTCACTGGCAATATCCTGCAGACAGGTTAAGTGCACTTTTTGTTTAGAAGTAAGTAGGATTCATTATAACCACATGAAAGAAAAAGAATTTAAAAGCAGCCCTCCCCAACATCCCAAGGAGAAAACCAGCAAAGTAGATAAACAAGCAGGTCATAGAAAATGAAATACACGTAACTACTAAACTTCACAAATAATCTGACTAAGTAGACAAAAACAATGAGACAGTTACCGTCCGTCAGAATGGCAAAGATTAAAAGACGGTTAATATCTGTGTAGGTGAGAGTGTTAAAAAGGCACTCTCATACACTTGGTGATTAGCATAAACTTCTCTGGAGGACAATCTGGCAAATCTGTAAAATATGTGATGTTTGTACACCTTGAATCTGTATTTCAACTGATACAAGTTTATCCTGGAGAAACACACCCACAAGTGTGCCAAAGACACAAAGGGTGTTTCCCGCAGCGCTGTTTACAACTGGCCAAAAACTGAGAGCAAATAAAACGCATACTGACGTGGAAATGGTTCAATAAATGATGGCCAATCATCACATGGCTCACGAGAGGATGGCCCAGGCCTGTGCCAACGGGGAAAGCCACCACAACATGCCACCGAGGACGAGGGACAGGGCAGAGAGCACAGGCAAGCGCCCCAGAGTGGCGCCTAGGGTCCCACGTCTGTGTAAGTCAACACTGACGGCATAAGCACCATGGACAGAAGAAGCTGGCAGAAGCACGGTGATGATCCCCGTGAAGAGCAAATTCTAGGGCATTTCGCATTTTGTCTTCTGCAATTCTGTAATGTTTGCATGTTTTATAAGTTTATCGTGTTTGCAATCAAAAAGAAACAAAGACTGGTCTTTAAAGCCAAAAGATTTTTTTTTTTAAAAAAAGGAATGAGGTAGTTCTCGAATCCCTGAGACCTCATTTAAAAATAATATGTAGGGGCGCCTGGGTGGCGCAGTCGGTTAAGCGTCCGACTTCAGCCAGGTCACGATCTCGCGGTCCGTGAGTTCGAGCCCCGCGTCGGGCTCTGGGCTGATGGCTCGGAGCCTGGAGCCTGTTTCCGATTCTGTGTCTCCCTCTCTCTCTGCCCCTTCCCCGTTCATGCTCTGTCTCTCTCTGTCCCAAAAATAAATTAAAAAAAACGTTGAAAAAAAATAATATGTAGTAGGGGGCGCCTGGGTGGCTCAGTCAGTTGAGCGTCGGACTTCAGCTCAGGTCATGATCTCACAGCTCGTGAGTTCGCCCCGTGTCGGGCTCGGTGCTGACAGCTCAGAGCCTAGAGCCTGGAGCCTGCTTCAGATTCTGGGTCTCTCTCTCTCTCTCTCTCTCTCTCTCTCTGCCCTCTCCCGCTCATGCTGTCTCTGTCTCTCAAAAATAAACATTAACAAAAAAAAAATTTTTTAATGGTTATGCAGTATAACATACAAATATACACACATAACACATGTTATATATTATATAAGTGTTTACATATTTAAACCATATACAGTATATATAATTCATACATATGAACTGGAGACTAAGCAATGTGTTAGTGAGACAATCATCAGCACGGAACAAAAGAGACTGGCATATAGATGTACAAAAGTTCTGTCAAAAAAGCAAGTGTTTGGAAAGGAGATATAAATAGATATAATGTTAAGTCAGCAAAAAAAAAAAAAAGTGCACAATACACAGGATTTAGGTACCACGATCACAGTCAAAACACACACTGGATAATGCTCTTCTAAATTATAACATGTTAAAAGTTACCTATATTTCAGGGCTTTTTGATACTAACGAATAAACACTACTAATATAGAATGCTAGTGGCATAAAAAATATTAGTCCATTACACAGAAAATTATGTTAAAAGCAACCCTTCCCGGAACTTTCATTCATTGTTGGTAGGAATGTAAAATGATCTTGACCGCCTTGGAAAAAGTCTGGTGGCCGCTCATTAAAGCGAAACATACATCTACCCTACGGCCCAGCAATGTCCTCCAAAACAAGCCTGTGTAACATTGTCCACCGTGCTTTATTAATAATACTAAAAAATGAAAACAGTCCAGGTGTCCAGCAAATGGAGAATGGACGGATAAACTCTAGTACATTCTTACGAAGAAATACTATTTGGTAAAAAGAAAAAACCACTGACACCTGTGCCAGCATGGACGCATCTCAAAGACCTAAGAAAAAAGATCTCACATAAAAAGAATATGCAGCGTGTGACTACAGTTACATCAAGTTTCCCACAGAGCAGTGGTTGCCGGTGCATGGGTGGGATCAGGATGGACTGTGAGGGGCATGAAAGAAGTTTCTGGGTGAGAGGAAAGTTCTAGATCTTAACTGGGGTTTCGCCTACATAGGTGAATGCATCTGTCAAAACTCCTCAAAAGATCTGTGCGTTTCACTGCATGTAAATCTACCTAAAAGAAAAGCCGTAGATAAATACGGTCTGGTTAATGGTACACATGCTGAGGTATTTATGGGAAAAGTATACTGGTATCTGCAACCTGCTCTGAAATGCATCAAAAAACGGGATGGGGGCGCCTGGGGGGCTCAGTCGGTTAAGCATCTTACTTAGGCTCGGGTCATGATCTCGCAGTTTGTGGGTTCGAGCCCCACGTCGGGCTCTGTGCTGACAGCTCAGAGCCCGGAGCCTGCTTTGGATTCTGTGTCTCCCTCCCTCTTTGCCCCTCCCCCTGCTCATGCTGTCTCTCAGCAATAAATAAATGTTTAAAAAAAAACAAAAAAACAGGATTAAAAAAAAAGGATGGATTGATGGATGGACAGAGATGGACAGATATGATCCAGCAACATACTACTGAGCATCTAGGTGGTGGGTAAAAGGATGTTCACCTTACAATTTTTCCAGTATTTCCGTATGTTTGAAAATTTTTATGCTAAAACGTTAAGGTAATTAAAAAAAGCAACCTTTCGAGGCGCCTGGGTGGCGCAGTCGGTTAAGCGCCCGACTTCAGCCAGGTCACGATCTCGCGGTCCGTGAGTTCGAGCCCCGCGTCGGGCTCTGGGCTGATGGCTCGGAGCCTGGAGCCTGTTTCCGATTCTGTGTCTCCCTCTCTCTCTGCCCCTCCCCCGTTCATGCTCTGTCTCTCTCTGTCCCAAAAATAAATAAACGTTGGAAAAAAAAAAAAAAAAGCGACCTTTCCCACACTAGCATTTCCTGCTAGGAAATGTACGTAAGTCATAACCAAAAACATGCTTACCAGTTGCTAAGATATACTGTCCATCTTTTGACACCTTAATAGTGGTACAAACGGTAGGCATTTCAAAATCCTGAATAAGTTCAATTCTCCTACGGACATCTGCAAAGACAGGAAGTAAAGAACTGATTTCACGACCAGATGCTCATTTTTTTTATCTCCTAAGACCCAGCATGCAGAACAGTCACTTGAACAGGTCAACAATGTCCCAGCGCCTCCAAGCCTCGGAATACAGCCCCACCCATCACACAGGAAGGCTTTTTCTTAGCTCATACCTTAGCTTTCTAAGCTTAGTATTTTTTACTTTAAAAAAAATTCTTTTAAGTTTTTATTTATTTTTGACAGAGACAGAGTGCAAGCATGAGCGGGGGAGGTGCAGCAAGAGAGGGAGACGCAGGATCCGAAGCAGACTCCAGGCTCCAAGCTGTCAGCACAGAGCCCAACACGGGACTCGAACTCACGAACTGTGAGATCGTGACCCGGGCCGAAGTCGGACACTTAACCGACTGAGCCACCCAGGCACCCCAGTATTTTTTACTTTTTAAAAAGTATCATCACTAATTGAAAAAAAAAAAAAAATGTCCACAGTGGTATATCAAACATCCAGTTTCAAGAGCCAGATAAGGGGGGAACACAACAAATATTATACCACTATCATTACTCAGTCACGGCTGAGACAAAAATCTTACCATTTTTTTCCTCCTAAATAAGTTTAGGGGTGCCTGGGCGGCTCAGTCGGTGGGGCGTCTGACTTCGGCTCAGGTCATGATCTCACAGCTTGTGAGTTCGAGCCCCACGTCAGGCTCCATGCTAACAGCTTGGAGCCTAGAGCCTGCTTCCAGATTGTGCATCTCCCCCTCTGCCCCTCCCCTACTCACGCTCTGTGTCTCTCTCTTTCTCTCTCTCCTTCAAAAACAAACATTAAAAAAATTGTTTTTAATTTAAATCTTCAAAATCCTAAGTTTATGTAAGAAACTGCTGGCAAGCTGACTTTGCCTCTGTTGGCACCAGGGTTCTGAGTCAAGAGGACCCAGACTGGATTAAGATTTAGAGCAATCTCTCTGGATCAAAAGGCGTGAACACGGACTCTCACAAAACCTGGTTCCCTTCTACAATCCACACAATGTGTCTACTGCAAGGACCATTTATGACTCCATGGCACATTACTGCCTTGCTTATTAAATTAAACCCAAATATAAGATTCAAACCAACTGAGTAGGAATGGCCCACTCAATATGAAAGACACATGATAGTTTTGAGATGGGCTGAGAGAAAGGGTTGATGAACAGTTTTTCCTCTAAGTAATCTGAATCTCTTTTCTACACTCTAGGCCACTGGGTAGAACGTGGGGGAGGGGGGAGTGGTCAGAAGAAATCGGAATCAGTGAACATTACGAAAGGGGCAGTTCTTGTTTTCCTTGGATTCAAAGTTTCCGTTTTCTAACTTTAGAACTATCTACACAAAGCCGCCTCTTCCAAGATGCTTGCCTTGGGGTATTTATCTCACACACACAGAAATCCCTTCCGACACCTTAGTCTTTGATTTTTAGAGACTAATTTAAACAACATATATGGAAAGATAAATCATCTTTCACATGTGACAAGCTGTAATGGAGAAAATTTGCCAAAAATCTGTTCGAAACAAAACTGATCAATGCCTTAAACTTATGAATCCGGAAAAGAACGATTCAGTGTGACACCCGAATTCTGGCAGCTAACGTGAGACGAACATCCGGGCGCATAAAGGTCGCCCCTAAGGTGACAAGGCGACCCACCTACACGGTGGGATGCCCGGGAGCTGCGATCTGCCCCTCCCTCAAAAGAACAACTGATCTTCTATCTTTCCCTATTCTTCCCAGCCAGTATAAATTAAAGAATGTAAATTTTCTGCAATTATCCTTTATGAAAAAGATGCTGACGTGCTGGAGAACAAAGCAGTCACGGCCCTGCTAGGAGAGACGCCTTCCTCGGGTCTCCCGCACCCCCGCCCACCTTGCTAGGTCCGGCAAGACTGCCGTGCCCCGGTCGCGCCTTCGCCTGAGCCATCTCTCAGGGGTGTCTGCGCGGCCGAGAACCCTGATGGGTAAGGGAACGTGTCTCCTCTGGACAGACGGCAGGCTTGCTCACTGCGGCTACAGAAGCAGCGGACTTCCCGAGCTAGGTGTGGCTCAGCTGCAACACAGACCCCGTGTGCCTGCAGCCACCTGGGCCGTGCTGAGTGTCCCTGTGGGACTCAGGGCAAGGGGAGCTGGCAGAGATACGCCGACGCTCGTGCCATCTGCTGTGCCAAGCTGGGGTTCTCATCTCCGACCCAGGAATCTTGTCTCTTCCACTACTGTCCGTGAAATCGTTAACAGGCTAACTCATTTTAAGTAGGTAGAATTCAACCTCACACCCACCAGGAACATATCAACCACCGCGAAAGGTTTTTAGGAAGGAAAAGGGCAAAAAGTTTATTTCCCACTTTTTAACTGCCCTGTATCTTTGTCAACCTCCACTTAAATATGGTAACAAATGTGTGAAAGCACTGTTGCACAGGTCGTGCACGTAGCCAGGGTGGGGAGAAACATACTCACCGACATCCTTCTTCTGTAGTGCTCTCTTCTTCCTGTCAGAAAGCCACTTAAAGAAAATGAAGAGACTTTATTTTAAAACAGATTTACTTTGCTTTCCTGCTTACCAAAGTGCTCACATTAAAAACGTTAAAACGTTACAGGAATATATTAACAGAGGAAGTGAAAAGATTCTATAATCCCAACCCTGTTAACATATCCCCCGGGTTTTTTTTTTTTTCTTGTATACACTTACATATATTAGACAATACATTTTATTCATTTTATTTATTATTTTTTTAGTGTTTATTTATCTTTGAGAGAAACAGAGCGTGAGCCAGGGGAGGGGCAGAGAGCGGGAGACACAGAATCCAAAGCAGGCTCTAGGTGCTGACAGCAAAGAGCCGGACATGGGGCTCAAACCCACAAACCATGAGATCATGACCTGAGCTGAAGTCAGATGCTTAACCGACTGAGCTACCCAGGCGCCCCTAGACATTTTAGAACCACTATGTTTTACCCAAGAGAAAACGAATTCACTGGGAAAGTAATAAGCCTCAAATATTAGGAGGGTTACCACTAACATATGGAACAACTTTATTTAGGTCAAATATTAAAAAGCAAACCATTAAAAGGAGAAAGTTTCTTGAGCATATTTTTTACAAGGAACAAAACTAGATCATTAAGCAAATAGCTGACACTTGATAATATGGAAATGATGCTTTTAAGTCATACTCACTGACAGATCTTTTTTTTTTTTTTTTTGAGAGAGAGAGCACGAGCGAGCACGCAAACCAGGTGAACGGCAGAGGGAGAGCGAGAATCTTAAGTAGGCTTCATGCTCAGCGTGGAGCCTGACTCGCGCTCCATCCCATGACCCTCGGGATCGGGACCTGAGTCAAAATCAAGAGTCAGACGCTCAACTGACTGCGCCACCCAGGCACCTCTGGGAGCAGATTTTCTTCTGAAATTAACGTAGCTCAATTTAGCAGACGGCGTAATTCTAAAGCCCAAGTCTTTCAGGAGGCCTAGCTACCTCCTCCCCATTCGTGAGGCCTCCCCGGCCACAGTCGTTTGCACAAAGCAGCTCGGATGAAAGCTTCCAACGGCACTGGCGGGAACACCCTAACTTCCCACTTGAGCCTACAAGGCCCACCTCTCCAGCCTTACCTGCCCCCACTGTCTCCCCATAGCATGCCACAGCCACACCCGCGCCTCTTCGGCTTCTCCAACATGCCAAGGGCATTCCCAGTTGGGGACATTTACGCTTTCTGTTCTCTCAACACTGAAAACTCGTTCCCCGTCTTTTCATTATCCAAGTTTCTGCTCAAATTATCACCTCTTATAGAGAGGCCTTCCCTGAAGGCTTTATCCAAAACATTCTCTGACCACCTTCGCCACAACACTCTTTCTTCTTTCCCAACTTTTATTTAAATTCTAGTTAGCTGAGGGGCGCCTGGGTGGCGCAGTCGGTTAAGCGTCCGACTTCAGCTCAGGTCACGATCTCGCGGTCCGTGAGTTCGAGCCCCGCGTCGGGCTCTGAGCTGATGGCTCAGAGCCTGGAGCCTGTTTCCGATTCTGTGTCTCCCTCTCTCTCTGCCCCTCCCCCGTTCATGCTCTGTCTCTCTCTGTCCCAAAAATAAATTAAAAACGTTGAAAAAAAAATTTAAATAAAAAAAAAGAGATAAATTCTAGTTAGCTGACATACAGCATAACATTGGTTTCAGGAGTAAAACTCAGTGATCAGTCACTTACATATAACACCAGCGCTCATCCCAACAAGTGCCCTCCTTAGTGCCCATCACCCATCTAGCCCATCCCCCCACCACCTCCCTCCAGCAACCCCCAATTTGTTCTCTATCGTAAGAGTCTCTGTGGTTTGTTCCCCTCTCTCTTTTTTCCCCCTCCCATATGTTCATGTAATTTTGTTTCTTAAATTCACAATGCTCTCTTCTAGTCCATTCATCGAAGCTGTCTTCCTGTTTGCTCACTTCTCCTTTCCCCCAACAGGGAAACTTATCACCATGTATCCCAACACTCAGAACAGGGCTACCGGCACGTAGTTACTTCTCAACAAATGCGCAGAATGACCAAAACGAGAAAGATCATGCTGTGTGACGAAGAGTCGGAAGATGAGGAATTAGCTGGCCTGAATTCTGAAAAGAAAGGCAGACTCTAATCACAGACTCCAGATCTTTCGGGGGCAGGCACAGCGAAGAAGAAACAGCTCTTCGTTTATTCAGATTTCTAAGGGCAAGAGTGGAACTAACAGCTGCATGCTACAAAATCGCAAGTTTCAACACCAGTATCTAGCAAGTAATCTTAAAATGGAAATGAGCTTCTGCTAGAAGTTTCTTCCCACTGGCAGTGCCTGGACAGAGGCTTGCTCATCGCTTATAAGAAATTTAAAAAAAAACAAGCCGCAGATCATAGATGTGTGAGCTTGGACAACTCACCCTTGCCATCGCTGGATCTGCTGCATACCTTAAACATGAGAAGACGACTGTAAAAGAATCACTATTTCCCCAGCTCCTTCAAACTCTGAGGTCCTAAGACCCGATGAAATCAAGTTAAGGTCGGCAAGGTTCAGAAACACTGTCCTCTACACCACAGAAGTCTGCAGGTGCAAAGTCTGTGTGGGTTTTCTTGCTCACTTGCTGTATCTCTAGAACTTGCCATACAATAGGAATCCAACAAACAGCTGATGCGTGGACATTAAAATGGGGGAGAAATGCCCGCAACCCATCTGTCCACGCTTTCCTCCTCGGTGCGGCAGAAGCGGGGAACATCCCCAGAAGCCCCAAAGGACGCGCGTCGCCTGTTCTAGAGAACTCTGCAAAAGTTCCAGCGAAGCTCATCGCCCCTGATCACCCGCCGCCCAGCTTCTGGCGCGGGGACAGCAGTGTCCTCGACGACCGGCACCGACCAGCTCCCGCGGGCACGGCCACTTGCCCCCCGGGCCTCCCCGAGCCAGAGGCCGGCCAGGGCCAGGCTAACACGGAGGCCAGGGCCGAGGAGAGGGGCGGCTGCCTCGAGAGGCGGGGGACCCCGAAGTGCCTCACCTCAGGCAGGGACTTGCCGCAGCTGAGACTGTAAATCTTCACCTCGTTGAGGCTGGACACCTGCATGGCCGGACAGAGCAGCGGCGACCCACCTTCCTCCGCGAGCCCCTCTCCCCGCGCCACACGCGAGCACCCGAACCGCAGCGTGTCCCCGGCGCGACTGGGCGGCGTGCGGCGCTGGCGACGGCTGATGACGCACTCGCGGCGCCGGAACTGCGCCAGTTCCCGGAGGAGGGGGCGTGGCCGAATGGAATGGAGCGGCTGGGGGCGGGGCTCTGGCCAGGCCACCCCGAGTGCGGGAGGGCGGGGAGCCGCGCAGTCTCCCCTGCGCAGTGCGTGCGTTGACACTCTCCTGGGGTCGCTATCCTGGCCGAAGTGTCGCCGCCCGAGTGGGGCAGGCGGTGCAGGCCGGCGACCGGTGGCCTGGGGAGCTGGGTCAAGGGAACCCATCCAGCCCCTGGGCGAATCCAGAGTATTCAGGGTGGTTTCTTCTCTCCTCCACCGTGTTTCTTTCAGCAACGTTACATTACAAATAAGTGCTCTTTAAAGTTGACGTATAAAAATGTTACTTGCGGGGGTGCCTGGGTGGCTCAGTCAGTTAATCGTCCAAGTCATGATTTTGTCTCAGGTCATGCATGATCCCGGCTCTGAGAGCCTGCTTAGGAGAATTTCCCTTTCTCTCTCCCCCTCTCTCTCAACCTTTTTTTTTTTTTTTTTTTTAATGTTACTTTCGTCTAGATTTGTTCGACACTCATCCACAAAGGAGCGAAAGAAAAGAAAAAGCAAACTAAGGAAAAAGAAAACGATAAAGAAGTAGTCGGGGCGCCTGGGTGGCTCAGTGAGTTAAGCGTCGATTTCTCAGGTCATGATCTCATGGCTCGTGAATTCGAGCCCCACATCAGGCTCTGTGCTGACAGCTCGGAGCCTGGAGCCTGCTTCGGATTCCATGTCTCCCTCTCTCTCCTACCCCTCCCCTGCTCACACTCTGGCTCCAAAAGTGAATAAACATTTTTTAAAAATGTGTTTTTGCTTTTGTTTTTAAAGGAGTCGACATCAAGGGTGAAGTGCTTTGGAACCTGATGTCTTTTGAGACACGTGTGTGACAGCAACGACAGACAGACACAGCCCCTGACTACATATCATTTTCAGAAAGTTCACAGGCTGTTGATTGTCCAACTGCATAGAGAACTGCCTTTACTGCTGCCTAGCTGTGAGAAGTGCAGAATTTTCCGCTCAGAGGAAAACCTAAGGAGAAAATGTCGGTTAACAGCAGTCAAACGTGTCCGTTTAAAATTGTAACATAGTATTCACGTCCCTTACCTGTAGCTGAGGTGGGTCATTTGGGGCACAGGCTTTTATTAGTTCATGGCAAGGCGAGGGCTTCTGTGGGGCTTTAGCAATTTTGTTTTTGTTGTAACTGTCCTCAAAGTTCCCCTCCAGATTCTATCTTCTGCTTGAGAGTTTCTTTGAGGAAATATGCAGGAAACCTCCTTGGGGAGGCAGTATGCCACGGTAGAGAGGTCATGGGTTCATAAGAATCGTAAAATAGGTCTGTTAAGCAAGTCATAAAAAAAGAAAGCACAGTGGGGCGCCTGGGTGGCGCAGTCGGTTAAGCGTCCGACTTCAGCCAGGTCACGATCTCGCGGTCCGTGAGTTCGAGCCCCGCGTCAGGCTCTGGGCTGATGGCTCAGAGCCTGGAGCCTGTTTCCGATTCTGTGTCTCCCTCTCTCTCTGCCCCTCCCCCGTTCATGCTCTGTCTCTCTCTCTCCCAAAAATAAATAAACGTTGAAAAAAAAAATTAAAAAAAAAATCTTATAAAAAAAAAAAAAAAGAAAGCACTTATTTTCCAAAATATGCAGGATGATTTCCAAGAAATCTTGAATACTTTTGTGCAAAAATGATTACTTCTATTATTTCGAGAATGTATTGTAAAAGCCCACTGATTGTAAAACACAATAGTATCTCACTTAGTGCTATGTGTTAGAAGATATATAGATCTACTGTACTAATTTTTGATAATTAAGGGCCCAAGGCCATTTCACCAGACAATCTGATTTCCCACTGACTCCTAAATGTGCCTTCTCTTTCATTAGTACTGGTTTCATTATTCTAGTTTTGAATCTTTGCTTCCGCTAATCTGGATTCTGCAATGCCTTCCATTTCTCCTTATATCCAGATTCTACCAGCTCCTCAAAACTCACCTTTTGAACACCTTGCTCAGTCTCCTATGTGTTCACTGTACTGCATAAATAACTTTGTGGCCATTATATCTTTTTGCTAGATTAAAAAAATTTTTTTTTCATTTTAGAGAGACAGAGTCAAAGAGCTGGGGAAAGGGTAGAGGGAGAGAGAGAGAGAGAGAGAGAGAGAGAGAGAGAATCCCAAGCAGGATCTGCACTCAGTGCAGAGTCCGATGCAGGGCTTGAACCCACGGACTGTGAGGTCATGACCTGAGCTGAAATCAAGAGCTGGACGAGCAACTGGCTGAGCCCCCCAGGGGCCCCCAAAGTGTAATAGTATGTGAAACGCCTGTATATATCACCCAGCTTCAACAACGCACACACGACCCATCATGTTTCATTTACACCCTCACCACTCCCTCATCCTTGGGTGATTTTGAATAATTTTGAAGCAGTTCTGTGGCAATTATCTCTGCGGGCTGTAAAGTACTTGTCTGACCACCCCCTCCATCTTGACCTGGTGGCAACCCTGAGCCTTAATTCATCTCTGGGTTCTCTGGGCCCAAACCAATGCCTAGTAGGTGGCACACTTTCAATAAGTATTCCTTAATAAAAATGAATCGATTAATTTATCACTGCTCATCCTGACCCAAAGTCCTAATTCTTTGATCCTTACATCTTGGCCTTTGGTAATATTAAAAACAGCAGATCTCTATTCCAGATGATTATGGTTTCAAACACATCCATTTAAACATCTTGTGTCTCGGAGAGCCTGGGTGGCTCAGTCAGTTGAGCGTCCAGCTTCGGCTCAGGTCACGATCTCACGGTCCGTGGGTTCGAGCCCCGCGTCGGGCTCCGTGCTGACAGCTCAGAGCCTGGAGCCCGTTTCGGATTCTGTGTCTCCCTCTCTCTGCCCCTCCCCCGTTCGTGCTGTGCCTCTCCCGGTCTCAAAAATAAATAAACGTTGAAAAAAAAAAATTAGAAAAAAAAAAGGAGCCAAATTTCGGCTCCAAATAACTTACGTGTCCTGTTATTCGGTGCCATTGCAGAAACTTTCGAGTAACGTTCAAGATCCCTCTCTCAATCTTTGCCTCCACGCCCAATCGATCCCCAAATCCTTTCCATTCTACTTGTCAGATGTCAGACCCACTCTTCTCTACTCCCACTGTTGTTGTAAGAGTTCAAACCTTCATCCTCTCTCACCTGGCCCATCGTAATCCTTTTTTCCTGGTCTCTGTCTCCCGCGGGAGACAAAATCATCTCTAACAGGAGAATCGGATCACACCACACTCCGACTCAGAACTCTTCAGTTCTTCCCAAACCTAGAAGAACACATCTGCACACCTTTGCTGGCCTCTCTGGCCTTCCTATCGCCATACGTCATACTGCCCCTCCCCAGCCCCTCTCCCACCCAGCCCCTCACCCACCGCACTCCCCAAGCTGAATTACTTACAGCTTGAAAAGTACAAGACCCCCCCCCCTTACCTCTTTATGCCTCCACATCTACTCTTCTGACTTCTTTCAACTCCCTCCCTCTACAAACCTCAGTAACTCCCATTCATTCTTCTCCATCCCCAGGAGGTCTTCAAATATCTAAGTTTCTCATCGAACATTGTATATAATCTCACTGCAGTGTTTCTTAAGCCGGGGCTTACAGTTGTATTCTCAAAGAAATAGAGGGGTTTGTATTTCAATGACGGTCTTTTTAACAGCCCAACATGAGCGTATCTGATTATCTGCTTGGCCATCTCCTGAGAGTACTACCATTCAGTGTCAATGCCAAGTTTGCATTTAAGTTTACAGTTCACTGGTGCCACGTGTCACTCCTTTTATTGCCTTGCCTCAGTGATTAGAAGGGGAGGTGGCTGGTATGAAGTAACATGATAGGGACAAGTTTGAGCCAAGCAGAAGTCCGACGATGTCATGGCCTGCCGTGGGAAAGAAGGTGTTATGGTCGTTCAAACAGAGTACGTATATGGAAAAAATCGAATCAACTCCATCAGGTAGCGGCCCGGAATGCAAAAGAATTCATGCAGCTCATTTAGCAAAGTGGCAGATGGCTTTCATCAAAATGGTATCAACCACCATATTAAATTAATTTGAATTACACTGGTGTGAACCTTTAACGTTTTGCCTGAAAATAATGCGGAAGTTTGTTTTGCTGTGCAGTGACGCGAGAACTAAAACCACGATAAACTTTAGCCGGGTTTACTTGTACGTGTTCAAGCAAGACATTAAGAAGAATTAAGTCTTTTTTTTTTTTTAATTTTTTTTTTCCAACGTTTATTTATTTTTGGGACAGAGAGAGACAGAGCACGAACGGGGGAGGGGCAGAGAGAGAGGGAGACACAGAATCGGAAACAGGCTCCAGGCTCTGAGCCGTCAGCCCAGAGCCTGACGCGGGGCTCGAACTCCCGGACCGCGAGATCATGAGCTGGCTGAAGTCGGACGCTTAACCGACTGAGCCACCCAGGCGCCCCAAGAACTAAGTCTTAAATGCAACTCGGTGTCCTGCTTTGGCTCCTGGAACAGGAAGAGGGCGTTAATGGAAGAATTAGCAAAATCTGAATAAAATCTATAGTTTAGTAAATAGTATCGTACCAGGTGTTAACTTCTCAGTTGTTTTTTTTTTAAGTTTATTCATTTTTGAGAGAGAGAGACAGAGTATGAGCAGGGGAGAGGTAGAGAGAGAGGGAGACACAGAATCTGAAGCTCCAGGCTCTGAGCTGTCAGCACAGAGCCCAACGCGGGGCTCGAACTCACAAACTGTGAGATCATGACCTGAGCCGAAGTCGGACGCTCAACCGACTGCGCCACCCAGGCTCCCCTTAACTTCTTCGTTTTGATGAATGCTCAGAGCCTGGAGCCTGCTTCGGATTCTATGTCTCCCTCTCTCTCTCTCTGCCCCTCCCCTGCTCTCACTCTCTCTCCCTCTCTCTCAAAAATAAACATTAAGAAAAAAAATTTTTTTAATTTTTTCCAATATTACAAATGAAGAAGACGAGACTTAGGTTTGCAAAAGAGAAATTTACCCAAAGGTGTTAACAATTGTTCATCTCTGGAATGGGTATGTGAGTTGTTGAAAATACTGTTTTCTCAACTTTTCTGGATGTAGTATGTGGTATAAGAACAGGTGGGGGGGGGGAATGGGAGAGATAGATAAATAATTCAAGATGAGAATTTTTTGTGAAGATGTCAACTCTCATCACAATAATCTATAGATTCAATGAAAGCCTAATCAAAATCCCAGCGGAGTCTTCGGGTTTGGGGTTTTGTTTTTCTCGTGTTCGTTTCTGGGTTTTTTTAGTGGAAATTGACAACCCGATTGCAAAATGTGTAAAATGTGTAGAAGTGCAAAGTGTTTTCTTCAAAAGACTTTGGGGAAAGGGGTGCCTGGGTGGCTCAGTCGGTTGAGCGTCTGACCCTCGATTTTGACTCAGGTCATGATCTCACAGCTCATGGGACCAAGCCCCGTGTCAGGCTCCACGATGACGGTGCAGAGCCCGCTTGTGATTCTTTCTCTCTCCCTCCTTCTCCCCCCACTCATGCTCCCTTGCTCTCCAAATAAATAAATAAACATTTTACTTTAAAATTTTTTTTTTCAACGTTTATTTATTTTGGGGACAGAGAGAGACAGAGCACGAACGGGGGAGGGGCAGAGAGAGAGGGAGACACAGAATCGGAAACAGGCTCCAGGCTCTGAGCCATCAGCCCAGAGCCCGATGTGGGGCTCGAACTCACGGACCGCGAGATCGTGACCTGGCTGAAGTCGGACGCTTAACCGACTGCGCCACCCAGGCGCCCCGAAACATTAGGATTTTAAAAGGAAACACAGGAGGATATCTTGTGACCTGGGGGATAGGCAGAGCTCTCTTAGGCCACAAAAAAATCTGTAATCATAAAAGAGAAGTTGATAAGTTAGGCATCATCAAAACCGGAAAGTTCTGGTCGTCAAAAGACATAGTTGAAATGAATAAGCAAAAGACAAGTTCGGAGGAAATGTTCACAACACATTTACCAAAGAGGATGGGTATCTAGTATATTTATGGAGCTCCTAAAATTCAATAATGAAAAAAAATCTAATAAAAATGTATTAGTATGATAATGACCGATAAGCACATGAAAGTGTCCTCTATATATCTATTCCTCAGGGAAATGCAGGTTAAAACCACAATGAGCTGTCCTCGTACACATATCCAAGAGGCTAAAACTAAAAATCCTGACAATACTCACTGACAAGTATCAGTGAGAATGTGGAACCACCGGAAGTTTCACACGTTGCCGGGGGGCAGGGCGGGGGAGGTGGGAATTAGTGCAATCACTTTGGGAACACCATCTAGAATTATCTACATAAGTTGAACCCGTGTAAACCCGAGGACCCAGCAATTTCACTCCTAGACACATACTCGATGCAACGTGTGCCATGTGGGGACCAAAAGACACTTACAAGAATGTTCACATCAGCATTCGTCATAATAACCCCAAATCTGAAACGAGGTCACCGGCACGCGATGTCTACGACTGACAATGAATACAGTCAATTGAGACGAACCGTCGCTACGCCCAAGAACACAGAATCTCACAAGCATGTAGGATGGTTCAAGGAACATGTGAGGATAAGGAAAGGGGGGGGGGGGGGCAACTGATGGGGGAGATGGTCTGTCACTGTGGGCAGGTGGTGGCACTGGCCTCCGAGAGGAGGGACCTGTCACATCCTCGGAGACAAGAAAAAACAGCCGGGGGTGGGAGCAAGGGGTGTGCAGGGTGAAACATCCACAGGCTGGGAGAATTAGAAGGGATATAAGAGGCAAGGTCATGTACACAACGAAGGCTGCAAAGCCCAAGGGAGGGATTCCTGGAGAGCGGAGATCCTAGCCTGGCTGAATCTCCTTGACAATTATGTATCGATTTACTGTCTCCCCCCCCCCCCCCCCCCCCAAGCGGGTAAGGTCCCTGAGAGCAGGGACCCGCCCTGTCTTGTTGACGACTCGGTCCCCAGCACCTGTCCTGGCCCGTGGTAGGTGCTCGGTGCATAGCTGTGGAATAAATGAAGGGGCCAGCGAGCCGAGGAAAACGTCAGGTGCCAAAGGCAGCGCGGGTCAGATTTGTGTGGCCCCTTCCAGCGCCACCTAGCGGCCAGGTGGAGATGGTGAAGAAGTTAGAGAGGAGCAAGGCAAGGGTTTGCTGAGCACCCGGGGAGGGGAGGGGGTGATCCATGGCAAGAGCAGAGCAGGAGAGAACGAGGGTGCAGACGTGACGGAAGTTCAGACAGTGAGGCCTGGCAGGAAAAGAAGCAAAACAAGAAGGTGACAGCACAGGAGAAGGCGGAGGTGTGCGCGTGAGCACATGTGTGTGCATGTGAGCGTGCCCGCGTGCGCGTGCCGTGCGACACGCAGTGGGAGCCGGGCAGGGGAGCGGGGAGGACCGTAGGCTGTGCTGTGTGGGCCAGTGGTATCTAAGATTTCAGAGGTGGGGCAGTTTCAGGTGATGACAAGGGGCGGGGTGTGGCCGCAGGAGTGGGAGCTGAAAGACACAAAGGGAAGAGCCTTGGGGTGGGGGAGCTCCAGGAGCCTAGACGCAGGGAGTGGACGTTGTCCCTGGGGACACTCAAGCCACCCTGTCTTGGGCTGGAGAGAAATACTGCACCAAAGTCAGATGCCCGAGTTTTCTCGGAGGCAGGGGCAGGGGCCAGATGATGACGTTTCCCTCGCTCATCACTCATCACATTTCATGCATTCATTCATTCATTCATTCGGGAAATACTGCTGGTTAGCCTCACCCTGCAGTGAAGCAGGCAGACAAGGGTCTTTGCCTGGTGGATCTCGTCATCCCTGAGCACCTATCATAGGACACATGTCTGCTTTCTCTCGTCCCTTCCTAGGAGGGGCGGGGGGGGGGGGTGGTCAGCCGGATGTCAGGGTAGAGGGGCTTCTCCGCGGTCACAGTCTTGGAAGCATCTGGTGTGGCAGCAGCGGTTCCCCCACGAATGTTTTCAGGGGAGGGCCCCGGGGGGAGAACGAGGATGGTTGACATGCGGCTTGTCTACTTGCCTTGGAAGATGGCTCCCAGGATCCCTGAGGCTTCAGGACCAGAGGGAGGATGCAGAGCATTCTGGAAAGAACAGAGAGAGGAGAGCAGGGTGGGAGAAAGCAGGGATGACCAGGAAGTTTGCAGGGTGCGACGGGGCTGGTCAAAGAAATGAGGGTCCCCAAGGGCCTCTCCAAGCCCACGGACACGGGGCTCAGGCTCCTACCCAGCCTGGACCACAAGGGCTTTGCCTAGAGATTTCACCCCTAGTTTTACTAACGCCTTGCAAGCCCCACTTTGTAAGTTGGGGTGTGAATGTGAACCGTTTTACTTTGCGCAGGGCTTCGGCAGGCTTCCATAAAGCAGAGACTTGTGGAAATTTCCTGCTGCTCCTCCATGCCCGTGGAGAGTCATTGTTCCTTTAGAACATGCTCATTCAAAATTCCCCAGGATCGGGGCACCTGGGTGGCTCAGTCAGTTAAGCGTCCGACTTCGGCTCAGGGCATCATCTCGTGCTTCGTGGGTTCGAGCCCTGCGTCAGGCTCTGTGCTGACCGCTCAGAGCCTGGAGCCTGCTTCGGATTCTGTGTCTCCCTCTCTCTCCGCCCTGCTCCCGCCCTGCCTCTCAAAAATAAATCAACGTTAAAAAAAATTTTTTTTAATTTAAAAAGATCAAACGAAAAATTCCCTAGGGTGGTGCTGCTCAGTTTCCAAAGGAACACACCTTAAAAACCGTGACGTGTTTTAAAAAGGCGGCACGTTAGTTCATTCTATTTTATCAAATGTTGGCTGTGCGATGTTGAGATCAAGAGAGAGGTCAAGCATCCCGAGACTGGCATCCCTGACCCCGGAAGTTGAGCGCAGCGTGCATCTCAGAACGATAGTTCCGGCAATGTGTATCAGCTGTGTACGAATCGAGGCTGTGGGATTCGCGGCAAGTGAACAATATATGTGTATCAAATAATTAACTATCTGATGGATAGACTTATGAAATGTAATGTTTTTCAAGAGAAACTACGAGAATCCACTTTTACTAAACAAACATTTACTGGCAACCCACTCTGTGCCAGGCACCGTGCTGGGTGTTGTTGACCCACAGAAGAGTGAGGAGTGACTCACGGCCTCCAGGGGCTCACAGCGCCGCCTTGGGGACACGTGAGTAACCAAGGGCCACAGCCTCATGCGCTGCAAACCGTCACAGACGGATGAGAAACACCAGGCAGTACGGAAACCCAAACAGGGACCTGGAAGGGTGTCACGGGCAGGTCATGCTTGAGCAGGCTTGTTTGTTTTTAGGCTACCTTTTTTAGCATGTGGTATTTGCAGCTGCTTTATTATTTTTTTAATAGCATTATTGAAATATAATTCACATACCATACAATTCACCAGTTAAACTGTACAATTCACTGCGGGTTTTTTTTTTTTTTCTTTCGGTATATTCATAGAGTTGTGCAATCATCACCACAATTGGTTTACCTTTTCATCACCCCAAAAGGAAACTCCATATCCATTGTCCCTTTCCATTTTTCCCCAACCCGTCTCACCCCGCCCCTCGCCTCCCCCCTCCCCCAGCTCTAGGCAGCTTCTAACCTCCTTTCTGCCCAATGGACTGGCCTATGCTAGATATATCATATAAAGGGAATCATTTAATGCACTTTGTGTGTGTGTGTGTGACTGGCTTCCTTCACTTAGCGTCATGTCTCCAAGGTCACCCACATTGAAGCCTGTGTCAACACCATATTCCTTTTCACTGCTGAATAGTACTCCACGGCATGGATATACTACATGTTGCTTTTCTCTTCATCAGCTGAGGGGCATCTGGGTTCTTTCCACTTTGGGGCTATTGTGAATAATACTGTTATTAACACGTATGGCCAAGTGTTTGTGTGGTCACGTGTTTTCACTTCTTTGATATGTACATAGGGGTGGAATTGCTGAGTCATCCGGTAACTGTTCAATGTTTAAGGAGTTGCCAAACTGTTTTCCAAACTGACTGCACCTTTTTGTATTCCCGCCAGCAGTGTATGAGGGTTCCAACTCATCTACATACTCACCAACACTGGTTTTCTTCCTTCCTCCTTTCTTTCCTTCTTTCTTCCTTTTTTCTTTCTTTCTTTCTTTCTTTCTTTCCTTCTTTCTTTCCTTCTTTCTTTTTTCTTTCTTTCTTTTCTTTCCTTCTTTCTTTCTTTCCTTCTTTCTTCCTTTTTTCTTTCTTTCCTTCTTTCTTTCTTTCTTTTTTCTCTCTTTCTTTCCTTCTTTCTTTCTTTCTTTCTTTTCCTTCTTTCTTTCCTTCTTTCTTCCTTTTTTCTTTCTTTCCTTCTTTCTTTCTTTTTTCTTTCTTTCCTTCTTCTTTTTTCTTTCTTTCCTTCTTTCTTCTTTCTTTCTTTCTTTCTTTCTTTCTTTCTTTCACTCTTTCTTTCTTTTTTATAATAGCCATAGGTATGAAGTGGTACCTCATAGTGATTTTTTTTTTTTTTTTTGTATTTCTTTAGTGACTAGTGATACTGAATACCTTTTAATATGCTCATTGGCCTTCTGTATATCTCCTTCGGAGAATGTCTACTCAGATCCATTGCCCACGGTTGTCTTTTTATCATTGAGTTCAGAAGAGCCCTTTATAAATTCTAGACACAAGTTCCCTATCGAGTATGTTTTGCAAATATTTTCTGTTGTTCTGTGGGTTGTCTTTCCATTTTCTAGTGACATCCTTTGAAGCACAGAGGTTATTTTTATTTTTACTTCTCCAATTTATTTTTCTTCTGTTATTTGTGATTTTGGTGTCATATCTAAGAAACTTTTTCTTAACCCAAGATCACAAAGATTTACTGCTATGTTTTCTTCTGAAGATTTTATGGCTTCGGCATATTCATTTAGGTCTATGATCCATTTCGAGTTCATTTCTGTAGCTGGTAATGGGGGCTTGTGGAGGCTGTCTTTTGATGCTTTTCCCTTTCTCAGAGAATTAGCAAAGTTCTCTGCTGAGGGGGGAGACGGGGGAAGGGAAGTTGAACACAGGCGGAGAGGAGAGTTTGAATAGGTGTCTGGAAGAATGGGAGACAAAATGGATCAAGGGAGTATAGTAAATGACAGACTAGGTGTCATAAGCGGTGAAGAAGCAACCAGGAAGAGAAGGGTTAGTTTAAGTAGCTTGTCGGTACAGGTTTCTTGGCTCCCAGCTCTCTGTCCCTGATGATAAGAATATCTTCCCTTCCTCCTGATACAGGGAGGGCACCTTTCACAAGGGAGTTTTCTCACCTGTTTTTAGGAAGAAGAAGGGTCATAGTGTCTTTCCTGCACCTGCTGTTTCTGAAGTCCCGTTAATTCAAAACGGTCAATAAGCCAAGTGGCATACCTTGGGGTGACATGTTCTGGGTTTCCTTCAAGATCAATCAGTGTGGTCCTGTGTTTTTCTCCAGCCACCTACTGCTGTAGGATACAGGCACAGGGCTGGTGGAGAGGTAGATTTTCCCAGGGTTGGATTTGGGGCCATCAAATAAAGCACAGCAAGGACGTGTCAAGAGCACGGAGAGGGTGAGCACCGGGGTAGATACAATATGGACTGTAAAGTTTAAGGAGGGAAGTGAGGGCATGACCGGGGGTGGGGGGTGATAGGCAATGGCGGGACCGATGGATTTTGGTCCCGGTGGGGTGGACAGGTAGGGTACTAGGAAAATAGGGTAGTAGTGTTGGGGGGGGGGGCAATAATCCACCTGGTAACTGAGGTAGCCATCTGTGTTCTTAACTGCCTTTATCCAAAGGAAAAAAAATAAAACTGCTCATATTTCTATGACAAGCAGCAACAGAAAGGTATCTTGATATTTACATTCCAAAGAGGTGGCTCCTAAAGCCTTAAGAAAAGCCTCTCCGGGTGGTAATGTTGGCCAGAGGCTTCTGTAGCTTTAAACAGGATTTATACACGTGTCAAAAGGATAGAGGTAGGGTTCACACACACACTCTTCTCCAGCAAATGCTCTGATAGAAGGAAAGGGAGGGAGGCCGGGAAAGATTGCTTTCTCTTTGGGCAATAGGAAAACTTCAGACCCTTTATCGTTGGCTTTTACAGTGGTCAGAGAGTGGGACACAGGGTGTTGAGACCAGTGAGGGGTCCCAGTCAGTGGTAATGACAAAGGCTAAAGACCTCAGGAGTAAAAGGCGGGAGTAAAAGGCTCCTCGTGGAGTAAAAGTTGATGGCATGGACCATCAACTGAAGGAGAAGAGTTCAAAGAAACAGGAGACCAGGGTGTGGCCAGAATCATTTCAGTATCTGGTGGCCTCACGAGGCGTTAAGGCAGGAGTAGACATGGAGAGAATAGGGGAGGAACTGAACGCTTCAGGAAGTAAGAGGATGTGCCTTGGGGGTCTGTAGATCACCACGGTAAGCGGAAGCGGGAGGTACGTCTAAGCTGCACTGTCCAATATGGCGGACACCCTCCATGTGTCACTGTTTAACTTAAAATTAACCCAAATTAAATAAAATGTAAAATTCCAGTCCTTAGTAAAAGTAGCCACATTTCAAGTGCCCAACAGACACGGGGCTAGTGGCTACCACCTAGGGAAGGCAGCACAGTTAGAAAATGTTTCTATTCCATCGGACGCAGAAAAATTCCATTGGATGAGGCACCCAGAGATTCAAAGCTGGGGAGAGGTGTGGGGGGGGGGGGGATCGAGGAAGAAGCAGCTGGAAGTGGCAAGAAGGAGCAGAGAGGTTACTTCCCACTAGAGACCCCGTGCTAGCAGGTGTGGGGTCAAAAAGAAGCCTCCACTTGAGAGAGCTCTGAGGACAACAGCGGCCTCAGGGGAAGCCAGGTTGAGGGCAGCACAAGAAAGTGAGGGAGAACGGAAAGGAGTCGGAACACCAAGGGTTTGCCGATGAGGGATGTGAGTTTCTGGGGGCACAGGTACAGGGGCTGAGCCCTTGAAGAGGGATGAGAAGATGGACAGAAGGAGGGGTGAGAAGGGAACGTTGACCTGGGGGTCTCTGGCTTCCTGTGGTGACCCAATGAACAGGGATAGAGGGATAGTGGCCTCAGGGCACAGAGTAGGGCCAGGCTGTGAGTAGAGGTGGGGAACAGGACCCCTCTCTTCACTTCCACCGACTGGAGACCTGGAGGCCTGCAAAGGGAGATTTTCTTTTTATTGTAATACAGTTTCAAAATGATAGAATAGGGGCGCCTGGGTGCCGCAGTCGGTTAAGCGTCCGACTTCAGCCAGGTCACGATCTCGCAGTCTGCGAGTTCGAGCCCCGCGTCAGGCTCTGGGCTGATGGCTCAGAGCCTGGAGCCTGTTTCCGATTCTGTGTCTCCCTCTCTCTGCCCCTCCCCCGTTCATGCTCTATCTCTCTCTGTCCCAAAAATAAATAAACGTTGAAAAAAAAAATTTAAAAAAAAAAAACAACAAAATGATAGAATAGCCCACGGAATCTCCATAGATGTAGCTATATGGTGAGACTACATGTAAAAAAGAGAGAGATACCTGTATCTGTATATATAATATATATGTTATTATTACTTTGAACAGTTTGAGAGTAAGTTGAAGACGTTATGTCCCTTTGCTGCCCCCCATTCCAGCTCTGGAATCACCCATTCCTCCCCGGTTCCCTGCTTCCTTTTCACGGACAACGATATTTAGAAGTCAAGGTTTGGACTATTGATGTTTTCAGTGCTTCTAGGCTCTCTCAATGAACAGAGCTAGGAAAGAATCTGTCTGTGTGTCTATCTGTCTATCTATCCATCCATCCATCCATCCATTCATCCGTCCATCCACCTTACAATCTAGGAGCTCATTACTGACACTTCCAGTCCCAATCCAGCAACACAGGGTTTCTTCTAGTTTTCTCCTTTTCCATATTTATAACTTTTTCCTTCTGTATGAGAAACGGGGTTTTGGAGTTTAAGAGCAATGGGAAGCGGTTGGAGGCTTTTGAGCAGAGATGTGATGATGTGATCTGATACGTGTTATGAACCACAGCTCTGGGCTCTAAGGGGATGTGTTCATTTCCTAGGGCTGCCTTAGCAAAGTGCAACCAACTGGGGGGCTTAACACAACAGGGATTTGTTGTCTCAAGTTCTGGAACCTGGAAGCTCCAAACCAAGGTGTGAGCAGAGTCGTGCTCCCTCTGAAGTCTCTAGGGCGGACCTTGCCTTGCCTCTCCCTGCTTTCTGGTGGCCCCGGCAATCCTCAGTCTTCCTTGGCTTGTAGTTGTATCGCTCTAATCTCTGCCTTTGTCTTTGCCTGGTTCTCTTCCCTGTGTCTCTGTCTCCTCCCCTCTTCCTATAAGGACCCCGGTCGTTGCATTTAGAGCCGACCCTAAATCCAATATGATATCATTTTGATATCCTTAACGACTTACATCTGTGAATACACCTGCGAAGGCCCCTTTTCCGAATCAGGTCCATTCTGGGGTTCTGGATGGACACATTTGGGAGCCAAGTGTGAGTCAACCACTACAGGAGACGGGAGTTAAAGGGGATGAGAGCCCAGAACAGGGAGATGACAAGAAGAAAAGAGGTCAGGTGCAAGGTGCACTCTGGAGGTAGGACCTGGAGGGCACGCCTTGGACTGGTGGTGAGAAAGCTGCTTAAAGGAAGGGTTGAAGAACAGAACAGATGGAACTATTCTGGCTCATGTTTTTAAAGATTGTAGCAAAGCTGGGAGCACCTTTTTTGGTGATAACAAATACTTGCTTAACAAGCTTTCAATGTTTATTATATGCCAGGCCTTTACTAATTTCCTCAGAGAGGTGAAAGACAATCAAATAAAGTAAAATAAAATAAAATAAAATTCAATTTTTAAAAGTCGGGAAAAGGTAATTCAGGGCACTTAAACTTTAGCTCTCAAGAGATAAATACGTAACTAATCATAAGAAAAGGTTTAATACTACTACTACTACTACTAATAAACAAAACAATGTAGCTGATAAAAATTGCCTAAATTCCCGGCCTCCCGGAATCAAATGTGGATCACGCACTGCATTTCCAAGAACAGAGGATGGGAATCTTCAGGGGCGCCTGGGTGGCTCAGTCGGTTAAGCGTCCGACTTCGGCTCAGGTCGTGATCTCAGAGTTTGTGAGTTCGAGCCCCACGTCGGGCTCTGTGCTGACAGCTCGGAGCCTGCTTCGGATTCTGTGTCTCCCTCTCTCTCTCTCTCTGCCCTCCCCCCCTGCTCACGCTCTGTCTCTGTCTCTCAAAAATAAACTAAAAAAAAAGTTAAAAAAAAATTTTAAAAGATAGGATGGGAATATTCAGATGCCCAAAAGAATATTACGAGGATCAGGAGAAAGAAATAGAAAAAGAAGGCAGTCTCTCTCTGACTTTCTGAGCTGAAGAGTTGGGCAGGGACGGGACAGGATGGGAGATTTCAGAGCTCGGAACAGGAGGCGGAAAATGTGGGGACATTATCGCGCTTTAGTAATTGATGTCTGGTGGGGTGGATGGCTGCCCATTCACCCCGATATCATTCAGGATTGTTCTTGAGTTAAAAAATGGTGTGTTTACTATTAAAAAGTTGAAAACACAAAGGTCAAAGGAAAAGAGACACATTCCTCTAATGTGTTCCTCTAATAAACACATTAGAGGAAATGTGTTTATTTCCTCTAAAAAAGGGATATATAGGGGCGCCTGGGTGGCGCAGTCGGTTAAGCGTCCGACTTCAGCCAGGTCACGATCTCGCGGTCCGTGAGTTCGAGCCCCGCGTCAGGCTCTGGGCTGATGGCTCAGAGCCTGGAGCCTGCTTCCGATTCTGTGTCTCCCTCTCTCTCTGCCCCTCCCCTGTTCATGCTCTGTCTCTCTCTGTCCCAAAAATAAATAAAAAAAAATGTTTAAAAAAAAAATAAAAATAAAAATAAAAAAATAAAAAAGGGATATATATACACATGCATGGTATTTGTCGTATTATCTCTTACAAAGTTGGAATCTTGACTACGTCGCTCGCTGTCCTCTAAAACATTTTCAATGGCAGCACGATCAGACCATTATTGGTTTGCCCACCCCAACCCTCTTTGCTGGGCATCTCTGCTGTCTCCAATTTTCAATCTTGTGAGTATGATTAAATGACGGTGGAGGTCATCATGCTTTAGTGTTTGTGCTGTCGAACGAAGCAAGCACGTCGTCACTCACGTTTGACATACATAGCCACTGCGTCCTCACGGTGTTATCTCTTCGCGACCTTTTCAAACCATTTAACATTTCTAAAACAGAACAGATTTAAGAAGAGGAAAAACAACTCTCATTCAGCTTCCCCCGATCGTCCAAGCAGTCTCTGGCATTTAAGCTCCGTGCTCTAGGTGATCGAAAAAATATTCCCTGAGCATCTACTCAGCACTAAGAACGTTAAAAAAAAAAAAAAAGTTTATTTAGTTTTGAGAGAGAGACAGAGCGCGCGTGAGCAGGGGAGGGGCCGAGAGAGAGTGGGGACAGAGGATCTGAAGCGGGCTCTGCGCTGACAGCAGAGAGCCTCGCGCGGGGCCCGAACTCACAAACCGTGAGATCATGACCTGAGCCCAAGTCGGAGGCCTAACGAATGACTGAGGCACCCAGGTGCCACCATTCCATTTTTATTATAACTCTCTAACTAGACCTTGAAGCCCCCATTTTATAGCAGAGGAAACTGGAGTTCGGGAAGATGGGGTACTCGGCAAGGGCACAGCTAATACACGCCAGAACTGGGAGGTGAGGTCGGATCCTCTCAATTCCACAGCCAGAGCCCCACCCCCTGCGTGGCTCTTTGCTGTAGCCTCGTCCCGGAGCACTTGCTGTGCTCTGCTTCCTCCAAGGCTAACTACATCAAAGACATGCTTGAAGTGACTGAACGCGTGAGTGACAAATGAGCCATGTGTTTACAAGAGGGCAGAATCGGTATCTTGCAAAAGAACCCTGTGAGGGGAAAAAGGAACTTGGAAAGGAGAGACAAAGGAAGGAAAAGACACAGAGAGTGTTGGCCGTGGCTAATACCCAGGGCAACCTCGACCAGTTACTGAATAGGGGCCGGTCACTGTGCCATATCACGGAGTCCCCAGAAAAACCTTAGGGGACAGGTTCCGTGTTTATCCCTGTTCTGCAGCCCACCGAAGTCAAGTTCACTCAGCTAATGAGTAGAACCGCCAGGAACATAGTCACAGATGGAATGCTAGTGACTGGTTCTTGGGACAGGGCAGTGGAGGGTGGCATAGACCTTGTTGAGCAATATGCACTCAGGGGTAGAAGAATGAAGTTCGAGTTCCAGGTCTACCATTAACTGGGCTCCTGATTAGATCACTTAACCTCCCTGGGCCTGTTTCTTCATCTGTGAAACGAGGATCATGGCATTCTTGAACGCTCATACCTCATTTTTATGCATGTATCACATCCTGCCCAGAGCCTCGTATTCAGACCGTAGGGAGCTGGGACTACTCAAACTTCTGCCTACCAAGCTGGTTTTTCTCCATCGCTGGACTGAAAACTCTCATGTATGTTTGGCGCTCCCCTCACTGCCTTGCAGACACTGAAAACAACAATAACGACCGGTTAAATGGGCAAAGGAAGACTGGCGTTCTCCTTAATCGTGCGCACTTGGGCAAAGAGACCGTGAGAACTCACGGCCTTAGTTTATCCAGTGAAGGAGTGAAAGCCGTCCCCATGGCTGTCCTTGAATCACAAGGGTATTGGCTGGATGGAAGACGTAGATGAGCCCATGGGGAACTATGCTGGGCATCGCTGAGCCACTGGTGTAATCGCCCACACTTAGGGTATAAAGACCTATGGGACATCTAAGACAACAGAGGGAGAGGGAAGTCAAGGGAACATTCGCTGGGCACACCACAGCTTCCAAGCCCCCTCCTCGGTGCCCCAGGCTCTCTCTCACCCGCAGGATGAGCCTGAAAGGTGGACATCATTACGCACCCCCGCTCCCTGTTTTCAGATGGGAAGCCAGCAGTCGATCAAGGCTAACTAAGTAACTTATCCAATTGCCCAATTCCAAAGCCTAATCTGTTTCTCCAACACGGTACTGACGCAACAGGCTGTTCTACTTACCTTTGTCTCCACCAGAGAGCTGTCCTTCTAGAAAAACTTCCCTGCGTTCTTCTCAGAAAAGCCTAGAAAAATCCACCTGAGCCACCTGCAGGTGGAATGGTGTGTCTGTGCTAATGGTAAGAGCATCCTATGAGGGCTATGTCCACACTAGGCAATAAAGAGATCCCAAGGCCATCATTTGGGAGAGGCTAGAGGACAGCAGCCCAACTAGGCCAGCCTGGTCCTTCTGGTTCCCAAACTTGATGGGACTGTTCCCCCTTGTACAGACTCCAGCTGGCTCAATGCGTAACCAGTGCCGACTGCAGAAACCTTTCTGGACTAGGTAGCCAAAGCCAAATTCATAATTAGCTTGAGATTATGCCAAGCTGATAGTATTTCCTCCCTCGGCTTTATTCCCAGGAAGAGAGAGTATTCTTTATAACCTGGGTTCTTTCGGGATTCTGTCTATGAAGCACTTTTCGTAACCAGGGGGTATTTTAAAAGCAGTGGTCAAGGCACATAAACTTGCAATCGCTTAGCTGTAGATTTCAGAGACTTTGGGAGTGTGGGGACAGGCGGAGGAACCGAACGCGGGTTGTTAAATGCTGTTTCAGGCTGATGTATGGAAGGGAACAACTTTCCTTAGTGGGAGTGCTGTTGTATACCTTCCAGATATACCAAGGGACCAGATTCCACTGCTTTTGGTGGATTTCTCCTTATTTTTCTGTGTTAAAGACTGATTATAGGGAACTTGAGAGAATAACACAAGTCCATTCAAAACTGATGAGTACAGATGTTGCCTTTGAAAGCTGCAAATCAAAAGATTCCCCCTGGGGCAACATACTGTTGTCTTCATCTCTCTCTCTCTCTCTCCCTCTTCATTCTCTCTGTTCTTTTTTTTTTTTTTTCCTTTTCTTTAAGATGTAAGTTGTCCAACCAGATTTCTATTTACCTTTGAAATCCAATGCATCTGACTCAAATTCTGAGCTGTAGTAAATTGCTGATGACATTGGATTATCCTTCGCTGATAAGATAGGTTTGATAATTTTTTGATCTCTAAAAAACAATCAACAGAAGGGTGCCGACCCTTATGTATAATATGTAATCTCAGTCATGCCAAAAAGTCTATGCCTGTATTTACGAATATGCATTAAAAAATAACAAAGAGGGGGGCGCTTGAGTGGCTCGGTCAGTTAAGCGTCCAACTCTTGATCTCAGCTCAGGTCTGGAGCTCAGGGTCGTGAGTTCAAGCCCCACGATGGGCTCCATGCTGGGAGGTAGTGAAGACTACCTAAAAAGAAAAAAAAAAGGAAGAAAAAGAAGTAACAAAGAGAATGTTAACAGTGGTTATTTTGAGATCATGGAAATATAGGCAATTTTTTTACTTTCTTCTTTATACTTTACTGGTTTCCAAATCCTCTATACGCAGGATAGAATTACCTTGAGAAGCAGAAAAAAGTTAGTTGAAAAAAGTCATGCTATCTCTAGAACAGTAGTCATCAACCATTACAACTTCCGATGGTTAACAAGAAGCCCAAGCAAGATGTACAATAACCAGAAAGATTTTAGATTTTGAGTAGGAAGATTTTAAGTCAGACAAGGAACACTGGAGGCTCTCAACATTTTCTTTATCAGACGTCCGGGAGTTATTTTGTGTCTGACTTGTCTTTAATTCCATGAAACAAGCTTGTTAGAGGAAACCATACTTACAGAAAGAATGGTGCCATGAGCAAAAGTTGGGAACACCTCTAAATGTGTTGCCCAGTCTCTAAGAAGCCAGGTCAGTGGCTCTGAATGTTATCTGAAATGGAAAACATGCTTTCTTCCCCAGAGTTACGACCCCGTCCTGCAGGCTTGCTGGGAGCAAGGCAAAGGACCCTCGGTCCCACGCGTAGCTTTGCCATTAGCCAGTGACACGACACCCAGCAATTCATGCAACTTGTGGGGCAACCTTACTCTTCTCTGTACTTAGGGTTTGCCCCCAGCTCTACAGTTCTGTTTTGCCTAGCTGGAAAGAATGGCATCACGGGGTCAAGTCCAAGATTGGAGACCCCAGGTTCAACGTGCAACCAGGCCACTCCTTCGCTTGGAATCACCATTTAACCTCCCTGTGCCCATGGCGTTTCCTCATCCCTTGGTTTCAGGTGTCCACCCTCGGGAAGATGTTGCAAGGACTGACTAATGCACACGAGTGTCCCAATAACGATGATGCACGGCGCAGGTGTTGGGAGTTCCGAACCGCCAGTTCCAAACCCACAACAGGATTGCAGTGCGAGCATGTTGTGATCTTAGAAGCCACCTTTCTGTTCCGCATCTGGGGCTTCTCGTGCCAGCATCTGGAGTTACACCTTCCCTTCCCTTCCGAAGACCCGAAAGCATTCTCGGCAATAGGATGACAGTCCCCCTAGTTTGATCTAGGAAGGCACAGTTCATTCTCCAGGAAGCCACCAAATCTTCTTCAACACCCGCCCCCCCCTCCCAAAAAAAAAAAAAAAACCTCATTCTGAGATTTTTATCTTTCCCAGAAACCACCAAAAACGTCGCCCACAGGGAAGGCTACACTAAAGTTTCCTCCATTACCCCAGAGGAAATGAAGTCGGGGTTTTCTTGTTTTGTTTAACATTCAGACGTTAATTTCCGGGGGGGGGGGTGGTTCCTTGTCTTGTTTCAAACAGCACGGATCACGACCCCACATCCTGGTACTCAGACTCTGAGTTTTAAACCCCTCCAAAATCCAGGGCAGCTTTGAAGGGGGTAAGGTGAGGTGGGCGCGCCTGGCAGTGGGGAGTTTCCCTGGCAACCAGCGGCAAGCTCACGCCCACAAGCCCAGGAAGGTCTGGGCCTCTGTCCAGGTGTGCTCCAAAACACACGTGGACCTGTGGCGTTTCTTCCCACAGATCGGGCCTCTTCGCCGCGGGATTCCCGAGCCCCCGTGCTCGGTCATCGCCGGGTGGGGGCGGGAGTCCCGAGTACTTCGCGCCACCTGCTTCGCTCGGTCTGGCACGTCCCGCGCGCTCCGCTACGTTGTGCACTGCAGACCCCGCCCGAGGCTCCCCCCGGATCCCGCCCCGACCCACCTGGGCGGGGGGGCCGGGGGGGGGGGGCGACCCAGGGCCCCGGCGGCCCGGGACGCGCGCGGGCCGCAGCCGGGCCCCCGCGGGAGGCGGGCGGCCGGGTATGCAAATACCCGAGGGGCGGGCGGGGGCCGCCTCCCGCTCCGGATAAAAGCTCGGGGCGGGGCGCCGCGCAGAAGCCGCTGCCTCCCGGGAGCCGGCCGTGCGCTCCGGCCCCGTGCCCGTCCCCAGCACGCCCGCGCGGCCGCCGGCTCCCGGTAAGAGGACGCGCGGCGGGTCGGGGACGCGGGGCGGCGGCGGGAGAGGCGGCGCCGAGACCCGGGGGACCGGGGCGGGCCGCCCCGCGCACGCGGGTCCGCCGTCCCGGGCCGCGCTTTCCCGGTGGGAGCCAGAGAACCAGCGCCTCCGCGGCGCCCTCCCCGGGGCCGGGCAGGTGGCATCTCCCCAGCTTCTGCGCCGGGCCAGTTTGTCCCCAGGCCATCGGCGGTCAAGACCGAGAGGAACTGCGTCCGTTGTGCCCGGAGTTAGGAGGGACCGGGGGGTACCTTGGAGTGGAGTGAGATGTGGGTCAAAAGGAAAAACTTCCAGGCCGGGGCTCTGGCTGGCCGTCGCCTGTTTCTCCCTAGCCTTCCGGAGACGCTTCGCGAGGCGATGGGAAGGGAGGCACGGGCCGAGGGGACAGAGGTGTGGGCGTGTGCACGTTTGAATGAGCGGAACGAATCGACTTTGCAAGCGGCAGGCGCTGGACAGAAACTGCCAGGCCCAGCACGATGCCCGCCTCTGCAGAGCGCACACCTGGGCTGGTGGAAGATGACTTTAGTCGTCCCCCCGCCCCCACCCGGCCTTTTTTTGCTTATTTGGGAACGAGGGGGAGCTCTTCTGAAGTCTTACTTTTAAGGCTAGCACCATTCTGAAGGCCGGTCAGTAAACGATCTGGGGTTTGCCCAAGCCTCCTGTTGTGAAAACGCCACCTTGTCTCATTCCTGCCTTCGCTTCGTCCAGAAAGTACAATGTGGAAAGGAGGAAACTATTTCAGGAGGCCCCAGCCTGGCTGGCTGGCTGTCCACCCCCCTCACCCCCGTTTGTATTCTGATGTCAGGAGAGAGGGGAGTCAAAGGACCGGGAATCTTGCTGTCCCCATCCCTCCCCCCAACCCTTAAAAGCAGTCAGAGCCACCCTAGGGATGGTTTGGGAGTCTCTGTGGAGACCTGAGGGCTTTCCAGCTGAAGACTTTGCGGTCTTTTCAAGTGAAGATAAGAGCACTGCAGATCAGCAAGCACATGGGTGTCCTTGGAACTAGAGAATCTGAATTGGAAGGTCGCGGGGGACAAAGAATGGGATATAGTAAAGGCAACACCTCCTGGAGAGGATTAATTCTGAGGCAAGGGAAGTGGTGAAGGAGTAGAGATATTTGACACTTCTCTCCTCCTGTTTCTGTTTGTGCACGTTGCTGTGGTTCTGGTCAGTAACTGGATAAAAGAGGTCCGGAAGCCATGTCGGAGTTTTGGTTAATTTCTGCCCCCGGCGACAAGGAGAACTTACAAGCCCTGGAGAGGATGAACACGGTCACCTCCAAGTCCAACCTGTCTTATAACACCAAATTCTCGATTCCTGACTTCAAGGTAAAGTTCCTGGGGAGAGAGGAAGGACATGATGGTTTGGGGTGGGTGGGTGTCTCCTGGGAAGCCAAGGAGAAAATAACAGGTCAAAGGCAGCAACGCTGAGGATCAGCCTGGGGGGGGGGGACGATGCACAGGGAAGTCAGTGGTCTGGATGGGACTTCGTGCCACAGCCCAGAGTTAATTGTGGTTCCTATGGACCCCAAAACACAGGACAGAATGAACAGGGAGAGAAGGGTGTGGGTAGCAGTGTCTTCAAAAAAAAAAAAAAAAAAAAAGAAAAATGGGGAGAGTGTTTGTCTTCGACATCCAAGAAGCCCCACAATACAGTTGAAATGTACAGGCGTGGAGAGCTTCGGTCTTGATTGTGCTCTTGAACTGGAAGCAGGGTGGGAGATTCAGATGGAATCTGATGGAGAGGCAGGAAGGGAACTTAATGGTAACCGGGCCGATGGCAGGAAGACACGAGGCAGGGAAGTCTAAGGGTTCTTGCTGTGGAGAACAAAGTTAGACTCAAACAAATGTGAGAGAGGAACGAGGCGTGCAGTCTTTTTACTTCCGAAGAGTAGCCTTGTTGCAGCCTAAGATTGTAAGCTTCCAGAGAGAAGAGGCTTGAGGCATTTTTCAGTGACAGCTATGCAGATGCACTGTGGGTGCTGGGGGGATGGCCCTAACTGCCCAGTGGTAGCCGTTCTAGAAAACTGCCCTGTCCTCTTTTTCAGACCTCAGTCGGCCAGTCTACCAAAAGGGCTGCACCGTCAGCATCATTGGTGGCGCGACCCTATTTGCTAGCGTTTATCGAGCAGTATGTTGGGGGCCAGGCACTTTGAACACACCATCTGGAATGTTCACACGGTCCACGTTATAGATCAGGAAGGGCGGGGAAAGGAGACGAGGGTGGTAAATCTGGTAAGTGGCGGCACTGATTTCTGAATCCGTATGTTGCTGCCACTGTTTGCCTGGCGACCGGCGCTGTGGAGGTCGGGGAATTCAGCATCCACTTGCCGCTTACTCTTTGTAAGGCAATGTGTTAGACTGGAGGGAACAAAGATAAGAGGCAGGACCTCTGCCAAATATGGCTTAACATCAGGTCGCTTGAAAGAGAAGCAAACTGCACTTACTAGAGGTAGCTGTGCTTCATCATTTCCTAACTGCCTTTCTTAAGGTATTTCTCAAAGTATTTTTTTTTATATTAAAGTATACTTGACACGCAGTGTTAATCTTAATTACTTTTTAATGTCCGATGGGGGATTGGTAATCTGAACACAGAGTCTCTCCTTCTGATTCCGGGAAGAGACCTTTCAATACAGTTTTGGGCTGCGTAATAATTTTCACATTAAGAAATAGATCGTTATAAGTAATCTGAAAAGAGAAAGACTTGCAAGAATGATGAGGCGGGGGGAGGGGAGGAAGCTGCCTCCCCCCCCCCCCCCACTCCCGCAAGATCATTGTTAATAACAGCAAAGCAGAACAGAGACAGGGATTGGTTGGACATCTTGGAGAAGAAAAGCGTTTAGAGATGGTGACTTCTTGGGGCACCTGGGTGGCTCAGTCAGTTAAGCATCCGATGCTTGATTTCAGCTCAGGTCATGATCTCAGGGTCATGAGATCGAGGCCCGTGTTGGGCTCTGCGCCGACAGCACAGAGCCTGCTTGGGATTCTCTCGCTCTCTCCGCCCCTCCCCTGCTCACACGTGTGCATTCTTTCTCTCTCTCTTAAAAAATAAATAAATAAAAACTAAAAGAAAAAACAAATGGTAACTTCTTTAACTTGCTTTCTGGTACATTTCCTCCTCAGCGATGGGGATTGATCATGTGACCAGCAGACTGCCACTTTAAGAAGATAATGAGCTGGGGTCCCACAATGATACAGAAGTTGCTCCTTCCTGTGGCGGAAATGTAACAGTTCATCCTGTTGGCAGTAATAATAATAATAATAATAATAATAATAATAGCTAAACTTTAAAAATGAGAAAATATCCCCAATCCGCTGATTTCTCTTAAGAGCTCTTCCCAATTTCCAGTTTGGCCGTTGACCCAGAATAACTAAGGCAAGACGGAAGTCACAGAAGTCCCTGCACTGTTGTTGAAAGTGACCTACACCTTCCCTGCCATAAAGTGCGAGCCGCTAACGTCTTTGCAACCTTTCTAGGTGGGGACCTTGGATTCCCTTGTTGGCCTCTCTGATGAGCTGGGGAAACTCGATACCTTTGCTGAAAGGTAAACAATTTCTTATTTACTGCATACAAGTGAGAATTTGATGGTGTTGTCAAAGGACACAGCCTCTTGCTTTGCCTGAACCCGTGCTTGTCCAAACCCGATCCTAGAGGTCACATCAAGAACCAGTGTGGAGATGCCTGGGTGGCTCAGTCGGTTGAGCGTCAGACTCTTGATTTCGGCTCAGGTCATGATCTCATGGTTTGTGAGTTCGAGACCCGCAGGGGGCTCTGTGCTGGCAGTTCGGAGTCGGCTTGGATTCTGTCTCCCGTTCTCTCTGCCCCTCTCTCTTGCAAATAAAAATAAACTTAAAAAACATTATAAAAAAAGAGCCAGCGTGACTCTGCAGGAGGGCCCCAGGTCAACAGCAACACTTGGGGTCCCTTGAATAGTTGTGTTGTTTTTTTTTTTTTCCCGGAGGCAGCAATACTGGGGGGGCTGCCTTCAAAAGGAAGAGGCTTCTGACATAAGGTGCTGAAACCTTTAGAAAAATAATTGATGCGGTTTCCCCTGCGGCTTTTACATTTTCAAGTTTTTTTGTTGGGTTTTGTTTTCGTGGTAATATTTGCTCAAAGTAAAACATTCAAAGTACAGAAGGAAGGCTAGCCAATTACATTAAGCTTTCCTCTCATCTGGCTTCCTCTTTCCTGTTTTCCTCATTTCCTTCTTTTGAGGCAACATTATTATAATCTTTAGGAGCACCTTCTGGAGACAGCCTGTACATGTGCAAGCAAATACCAAAAACAGTTTTACACAAATGACTGCATATATCCTGCACCTTGCTTTCCTCGCTTAATCACGTATCTTAGAGATAGAGGTGTTTTGGTTTTTTTTTTTTTTAATGTTTCTTTATTTTTGAGAGAGAGAGAGACACAGTGTGAGCTGGGGAGGGGCAGAGAGAGAGGGAGACACAGAATCCGAAGCAGGCTCCGGACTCCGAGCCATTAGCACAGAGCCCGATGTGGGGCTTAGACCTACGAACCGCGAGATCACGACCTGAGCCGAAGTCGGACGTTTAACCGACTAAGCCACCCAGGCGCCCCGCTTAGAGATAGTTTCATGTCAGTCCACAGCTGGGTTTCTCTACTGGCTGTATTAGCCCTAATTTACTTGACGTGCCCTAATTTACTTGTATTTCCCTATTGATGGAGTCTTCTGGTCTTTTGCTATTACAACCAATGCCGTCTTGATGGTCCTTTTGTCTGCTTCTTTGCGCACCCGTGGGAGCGGGTCATTACAAGTTGAAACGCCGGGTCAAAGAGTATTTGCATGCAACGTTGTACACATATGCCCACATCCCTTCTCCAAGGAATTGTTCCCTATCCACACTCCCACCAAAAGTACATGAAGATATCTTAAAGTCTTCAAGGCATTTATTTATTTATTTTTTAATTGCTACAAACCCGGTACATAAGCATTAGAAAATATATATGGATCACAGAAAAGCGTGAAAACAAAAATACAGATCACCAGGAGTTATGCCATTCAGAGAAAACCACTGTGATGTTATATCGTATTTGCAGTGGGTACATCCATCCAGTTTTTTTCTACCCGTGTTATTTACGCATGCGTATATTAGTAACAGTGACATCATATTATATGTGTTTGTAACTTGCTCTTCATATCTTAAACTTTTTTTTTTTAATTTTCTTAATGTTTATTTTTGAGACAGACAGATTCTAAGCAGGGGAGAGGCAGACACAGAATCCAAAGCAGGCTCCAGGCTTCGGGCTGTCGGCACGGAGTCCGATGCAGGACTCGAACTCACCAGCCGTGAGACCATGACCTGAGCCGAAGTCAGACGATTAACCGACTGGGCCACCCAGGCACCCCATTCACATCTTATACTTTGGCTCTCGCCATTAACTCTTCCACTGTAGCGTTACGTCATAGAGATTTGCCATAATTTGTTTATTTGGGTGTTTTAAAATAATAATAATCCCTAGTTTGGGTGAAACTGAAAACATGTTGCTTACCAGAGGTTCTCATTTAATTGAAGAAGAATGCAGGGCCGCCGGGGTGGCTCAGTCAGTTAGTTGAGAGAACGACTCTTGATTTCGGCTCAGGTCATATCCCAGTGTCGTGGGATCAAGCCCCATGTGTGGCTCTGTGCTGAGTGTGGAGTCTGCTTAAGGTTCTCTCTCTCTCTCTCTCTCTCTCTCTCTCTCTCCCCCCCACCCCACTTCCTAGCTTGCATGTTCTCTCTCTCTCTCTAAAAAAAAAAGGAAGACAAGAAAAAGAATACAGATGCAGTAGATGAGGAAAATGGTCCATGACGGCCAGGTCCTGACTAGGACACAGACCCAGAGCCAGCCCCCCCCCCCCGCTGGATCTCACCACCTCCACAGAGGGTTTCAGATCCTCAGGGCCTGTCAACATTGCTGTTTTGTCTTTTCAGTGCGACGGTGATGTGACATGTCACCGCTTTGTTTTAACACGTTGAAAAAAAAAAATTGTTTAATTTATTTTGAGAGCAAGAGAGGCAGAGAGGGAATTCCAATGGTGAGATCGTGACCGAGCCGGAATCGAGTCAGATGCTTAACCGACTGAGCCCCCCAGGCGCCCCCCTCCGCATTTTTATAGGAGTCCTACTGATCTTTGTCTGCGTCCCGTCCTGGTTCTCTTCTGGTTTTCTGCTTCTGTTGCGGCTCACCCACCCCTTGCCTGAGAGTGGAAATCAGCCTTTGTTGGTAACGTTTTGCTACATGGAGGATGTTGCTCTGACCACCTAAAGGCAGCCCTTGTCCCCAAGTAGTTGGCAGCACGGAGTCTTTGAAAAAGAAAACAAACCTTTGGCTTTCTCATCTGTAAGATGGGATAGTACGGAACATCTCTGCTTCCATAGAAGAATGAAAGGGAGTGAAATCATGTTAAATCAAATACTGTCAAATCCCAGGACAGGTTCTATGAAAAATGGACACCCCCCCCCCTCCGAAAGTGGCTTGATCCCTAAATATCAACTCCTTTCTTAGGCTGCTCTCCATAGGGAGGTGGGTCTGACAGACACCATGGAGGCCAGCCCACTGCCCTAGGCTGGCCATTGCTTTTAGTTTTCTCAGCAGCCCTGACAAACCACTTCATGAGGTTCTATAATGAGAAGTGGCAATATTGCCTTTAAGAAGAGAATTGTTTCCAGGCCTCCTGCAGAAGTGACAGCTAGTCAACATTTTTACCTTTCTAGACTTTTCTAGACCCTTCTAGATGTTTCTTTGCTACCAATTATCTGCCCTAGTGCAGGTCCTTAGCCTGTTTCTTACTCCCCAAAGCCTCCTCTAGCTCTAAAATTCTGTGATGCTGGATTTTCATTTCCACCTTCATTTCCTTTGTGTTTTGCTTTGTTTTTATTCGTGTTCTGTTCCACACCAACTGGTTGCACGGCTTGTTTGCGCGGGTGGCACAGCATGTGTTGAAGAAATAATATGAAAGTATGTGAGCAGGCAAGGTTAAGGCTATCATCGGGAACCAGAACCTATATGAATTAAGATGTTTTCTAAAAACAGGGCTAGGTGTGGTGAGAATTGACAGTCACTGTGTGTTGTTTCAGTCTTTTTCTTTGTGGGTACATGTTCTCAGGAGCCTTCCTACCGGCGAGAAAGGAAAATGGTGTGATCTGAGCCCCCTTTATTTCTAGCATTTACCTGGCCCGGGGGCCAAGGTACTTTGTCTCCGGAGTTAATACTGGAGCTTGGAGTCCAATAATGGGATACACTGACTGACAGGCTTCGGGGCTTTGAAATGCCCTACCTGATTCTTTAAAGAGTCCTCGAGTGTTATTAGCTAAATAAATGCTAGCTGGGTTTGTAGCTCAGGCAGCACAAACCTGTCGGCACTGCTTCTGGCCAGGAGAACAGAGGAGGGACAAGAGTTTTCAGGGTGTATTGTTTCCATATCCTTTTATTATTTATTTACTCGGGGCACTAGAGTGTTTTTCCATGTAGCTGGAAGGCAGGTTTCGCTTCCTGGCTTTTCTCTCTCCCTCTCTCCTTTTGTTTTGTTTTGTTTGTTTGTTTGATTTGTTCCTCCATGGTGACTTTGTTAATTTACTCTGTATTTACCCTGTAATTCGGGAACATTTGAGAAACCAAATGATTCCATCTTGAAAAAAGGCGCCCCCCCCACCCCCCATTAGCAGTTGTTTTGAGCTCTTCCCAGTGTCTTAGCTTGCTTCGCGATGCTGATTGAAATATTGCATTTCACAGGTGCTTAGACACCCGTATATACCTCCTGCATTTCTGTGGTACATTGGTGACTGTCACTCGCCCCTGAGCACAGTACCTACCTGTGGTATAGCTGGTGGCTTTTCTTTACCCGTGTGGTTCCATGAAGTTGACTAAGGGTTAGCTCAAAGATGTGGATCGAAGATTACGTATCTGAGTGTGGATGTCTGCTGAATGATGCAGATCTTAAGGAGTGGGTTCTTCTAAGGGCATTCTAGAAAGCTGGTTTGTTTGTTTTTTTTAATTTTTTTTTTTTTAACGTTTTATTTTGGAGACAGGGAGAGACAGAGCATGAGCAGGGGAGGGGCGGAGAGAGAGGGAGACACAGAATCCGAAACAGGCTCCAGGCTCTGAGCCATCAGCAGAGAGCCCGACGAGGGGCTCGAACCCACGGACTGTGAGATCATGACCTGAGCCGAAGTCGGACGCTTAACCGACTGAGCCACCCAGGCGCCCTTGAGGGCATTCTACAGAGAAGCAAGGGGCACCTGGGTGGCTCAGTTGGTTAAGTGTCTGACTCTAGATTTCAGCTCAGGTCATAATCTCACGGTGTGCGAGTTCGAGCCCCGTGTCAGGCTCTGCGCTGACAGCTGTGAAGCCTACCTGGGATCTGTCTGTCTCTCTCTTCTCTCTGCCCCTCCCCACTCATGCTCGCTCGCTCTCTCTCTCTCTCTCTCTCTCTCTCAAAATAAATAAACTTAGGAAAAAAACCCATTTTTTTAATAAAGAGAAGCAAAATATAAGTTAAAAAATTACCCTGGCCGCGTGACATTTCTTCAAGTCACTGGACAAATATCAACTGAACACCTTTTAATGATCTGGACTCCTATGATCTGTCACAGTCCTAACCGGATGTGTTCGCTGTTCAGCTCTTAATGACTGTTTCCGACCTCCCCCTCCTTGTAAACCCCCAGTAGTACCCACTCATGCTGCTCAGCTCCCCCAGACTCTCCTCCCCACCCCTGCTTTCAGACGTGCTGACCGACCCTGTCCTAATACAACCAGGCGCACCCCTGCGTCACAGCACTTAACCACAGCGCGCTGTAAGGTCCCTGAGGCTGGTCACTGGTACACGTAGCTCCCTGCACCTGTAATGTTCTAGGCCCTCAAAACCAGCTGAATGAATGAATGGAAGAAAGAATCCTGAAATATCAGAGCTGCACGGAGACCCCGAGAGAGCTAATCTAACCCCTTCATGTTCCAGATGAGGCAACGTGCCCAGAAAGATGCTCTTAGAAAGAGCTTGGGTGGGCTCAGGGCAGCAGAGAAGGAATAGAGCCTTGACCCAGATTCACCAGTCAATCATCATGATGTTTTTTAAATACAACATTTAAAAATGTCTTGCTCATTGACATTTCACAAACTATTATATTTACACATTTAAAAAAATGAGGGGGCGCCTGGGTGGCTCAGTTGGTTAAGCGTCCAACTTCCGCTCAGGTCGTGATCTCATGGTTTATGGGTTCGAGCCCCGCATCGGGCTCTGTGCTGGCAGCTCAGAGCCTGGAGCCTGCTTCGGATTCTGTGTCTCCTTCTCTCTCTGCCCCTCCCTCGCTCATTCTCTTTCTCTCTCTCAAAAATAAATATTAATTTTTTTAAAATAGAATGATCTAGAAAGGTACAAAAAGAAAATTCCAGCTTACCCCTGTCCCTCTCCCCAGAGGCAATCATTATGAGGATTTTGTATGGTTCCTTCCTTGGTAAAACAAAACAAAAAATACACGTATGTTCAGGCTCTAGCCCTAATATTTGTAAACTTTGAAGACCTTATTTTGAGGTATCTATTAAGTACAGGATTTTAAACTTAGATATGTCCCAAGCATTTAGGACAGAACCTATCACGTGGTTAGTGCAACAATCCTACTGATAATTTATTTAAGATTACGCTGAGGGGTACCTGGGTGGCTTAGTTGGTGAAGCGTCTGACTTCGGCTCAGGTCATGATCTCACGATCCGTGGGTTCCAGCCCTGCGTGGGCTCTGTGCTGACAGCTCAGAGCCTGGAGCCTGCTTTGGATTCTGTGTCTCCCTCTCTCTCTCTGCACCCCCCCCCCCCGCTTGTGCTCTGTCTCTCTCTCTCTCAAAAATAAATATGAAAAAAATTTTTTTTAATGATACAAAAGAGATTACACTGAAATTATGGGAGATTAACATTCTTATCATTTTGTGTACTTCTATGAACACAGTACATCTTTCAATTGACTGAACTCCTTTTTTTTCGTCCTCTGGTAGAGAACTTTCATGTTTCATTCAGTAAAATTCCTGCACAGTATCTCATTGATTACTTTCCTCCAAATTTTGCTTTTTATTTAGTTCCTATTAGAAATCTTTTCTCTAAATGTTTACGATTTATAAATTGGGATTTTCATGTATTAATTTGACGGCCCACAAATGCCCTGAACTTCCTTATTGAGAGCTAAGGTAAGGTGCAAAGGAGTCTAGCTCCAGAATCCTCAATTTTTTTTTCAACATTTTTTATTTATTTTGGGACAGAGAGAGACAGAGCATGAACAGGGGAGGGGCAGAGAGAGAGGGAGACACAGAATCAGAAACAGGCTCCAGGCTCCGAGCCATCAGCCCAGAGCCTGACGCGGGGCTCGAACTCACGGACCGCGAGATCGTGACCTGGCTGAAGTCAGACGCTTAACCGACTGCGCCACCCAGGCGCCCCCAGAATCCTCAATTTTAAAAAAAATTTTTTTTAATGTTATTTATTTTTGAGAGAGAGACAGAAAGACAGAGAACGAGTGGGGGAGGGGCAGAGAGAGAGGGAGACACAGAATCCAAAGCAGGCTCCAGGCTCAGCACAGCGCCTGACGCGGGGCTCGAACCCACAAACTGCGAGATCATGAACTGAGCTGAAGTTGGACGCTTAACCGACTGACCCACCCAGGAGCCCCCAGAATCCCCCATTTTTTTTTAAAAAAAAAGTTTACTTTATTTTTGAGAGAGGGAGAGACAGGCAGAGAGAGAGAGAGAGAGGCAGAGAGAGAGAATCCCAAGCCGGCTTCATGCTTGGGAAGGAGGAGTCAGTGAGGAGCCCAACACGAGGCTCGAACTCACGACCCTGGGATCATGACCTAAGCTGAAATGAAGAATCGGGCGCTCAATTGATGGTGCCCCCAGAGTCCTTATTTTTAACACAAAATTAAGATTGGTCTGTTGTGTGACAGCACAGAATCACAAAGCCACATTAGTGTCGGAATGATGATGGCTCTGTAAAAAGAATTCGGAAGAGTTCTCTGTTCTCCATCCTCACTACACTGTACACATGGGGCCTTGAGCTCTTGAGAGGTGGCTAGTTTGGAATGAGATGGGTAAAGTATAAAACATCAGATTTCAAAGACTTAGTACCAAAAAAAAAAAAAAAAAGGAAAATCTCAATAAACATTTTATGCTCGTTACCTGTTGAAACAACCATGTTTGGGACAGCGGGTTCCATAAAATATATTATTAAAATTAGTTTCACTGTTATTTTTTTAACAGGGCTACTAGAAGATTTTAAATTACATACGTGGCTCCATTATATTTCTATTAGACAGCATTGGGCTAGAATTCTAGACAGTGCTTCTCAAACAGACAGGTGAATGCCCTGGGGATCTTGGGAAAATGCAGATTCTGACTCAGTGGGTCTGGGCTGAGCCTGGGATTTAGCATTTCTTTCTTTCTTTCTTTCTTTCTTTCTTTCTTTCTTTCTTTCTTTCTTTCTATGTTTATTTATTTTTCAGAGAGAGAGAGAGAGAGAGAGAGAGAGAGAACAAGCAGAGGGGTGCAGAGAGAGGGAGATACAGACTCCTAAGCAGTCTCCAGGCTCTGAGCTGTCAGCACAGAGCCCAACACAGGGATCGAACTCACGAACCGTGAGATCATGACCCCAGCTGAAGTCGGATGCTTAACCGACTGAGCCACCCAGGAGCCCCTGGGATTCAACATTTCTTACAAGCTCTGCAGTCATACTGTGCTGCTGGGTTGCAGACCACACTTGGCATGTCACTTCCAGACACTGAAATCAGTGGCTCTTAAACTGCCGGGTGCATCAGACTCATCTGGAAAGTTTGCTAAGAGATAGATTCCTGGGGGCGCCTGGGCGGCTCGGCCAGTTAAGCATTCGACTTCAGCTGTAGTCATGACCTCGCGGTTTGTGGGTTCAAGCCCTGCATCGGGCTCTGGGCTGACAGCTCAGAGCCTGGAGCCTGCTTCGGATTCTGTGTCTCCCCCTCTCTCTGCCCCTCCCCCGCTTGCAGTCTGCCTCTCTCTCTGTCAAAAATCAACATTGAGAAGAAAGGAAGGAAGAAAAGGAAGGAAGGAAGGAAGGAAGGAAGGAAGGAAGGAAGGAAGAAATAGATGACTGACTCCTCCAGAATTTCTGAGTCAGTAGGTCTAGGTGGGGCCCGAAAATCTGCATTTTCAGTGTGAAGTCAGTGCTGTTTCCATCTTCGGACATTCGAAGTGCTCTTGTGACCTCATATCTTGCTGCTTTTTCTGAGCGTTCCGCGGTTGCCTGGTTCTCTTGTTCTCATTGTATCGAGAGCACTGGGCTGAGCCTGGGATTCAGGCTCAACGTACGTGTGTGTAGAAACGACAGTTACCAATGATTTTCATACCTGCTGTGTCCACGTGTTCATACAGGGCGCGGTTTGCTGTTCTTGCCGGATGCAAAAAAGCTCTGACACTGGGGCCTCCGCCGAGGGCTGCACTTGATGTCCCGTGTGCTTCTGTTTGTGTTGTTTTTGGTCTTGAGTTCTCCACCACCCTGTTCTGGCAGGTGCCGTTCACGGATCGCTCGCTGGGTGCCAGGCACCGTTATCGGGCACTGCTCAGTTCTCTATTTCTTGTGAAATCTTCACCACAGCCCTGCGGACGGCGTGACTATCCTCCCGTTATAGACGAGAATATTGACGCACACGGAGTGGAGTTGTGTGTGCAACGTCACGTGGCTGATGAGTGTCAGGCCTGAGCCCCGTGCACCTGCTTCTCTGCCTGCCCCAGCCAGAGGCTTTGGCACGTGGCTCGGTTAGCTTCCCCCCTGCCTGCCCTGCCTTTATCCCTTCCTCGGGGGCCCTGCTGTGGCGATCTCTGCTTTGCCTGAGGTGGCCCAGTACCTGACAGTCCCCGCCCCCACCCCCCAGCTCCTGGGAGCTCTCACCAAACCAGAAGTCCGGCCAGCAGGGAAGGAAGGAATGCCGGCTGGCCGCTTTGTGTGCAGCAGGCCTGGGGTCAGGGTCAGCCTGAGGCAACATTGTGAAATCCACAAAATAATCCTTTGGAGGCTAACTTTAGTAGAAGGCGCTTACTTGCATCTCGGATCTCTCCCGATCCTGGGATCCTAGGGCTCCACTGTCCTCCGGACCTCAGCCCAACCACGTTCACCCTGTGCTCTGAGTTGGCTCGTCACACCTTGCGTAGATGGCAGTCACTTACACTCCCCTGATGTTCAAGGGCTGGAGGGGCAAGTTAAAAAAAAAATTGTTTTAACACTTATTCATTTTTGAGAGACAGAGAGCGCAAGTTGGGGTGGGGCGGAGAGAGAGGGAGACACAGAATCCGAAACAGGCTCCAGCCTCTGTGCTGTCAGCACAGAGCCCGACGCGGGGCTCGAACTCGTGAACCTTGAGATCGTGACCTGAGCTGAAGCCAGACGCTCCACCGACTGAGCCACCCAGGGCCCCAACCCTGTTCGATCTTAACGCATTTCTAGGAAGCTGATCTCAAGACCAGGGACTCTAAATGGAGATTAAAAAGTTTATAATAAAAATTTTTTTTTTCTGAGCAGGTAATACATTCACATGCATCAAAGATAAAAACAGTGAGAAGTCTCCCTTGCACTCTCCCCCCTGGGTGACCCCTTCCCTGGCCTCTGCTGAAGAAAGCTAGTTTTAGGAGTTGCTTCAATACATTTTCAGTGCTTCTTAATGCAAACGCAAGAAAATTCCAGTATATATTTGTTTTGTTTCCCTTTTTAAGCACAAAGTAGTAGTCCACATGCGCTGGGGTGTATCTTGCTGATTTCTCACTTAGCGTTATATCCTGGGAGATTTCTCCTGTTGGTCCATAAAGAGCTTTCTCTCTTTTTAAGCTAGCCAGCATTCCACATGGGGACGGTCCCATAGTTTATTGACCAGCCCCAAGGTGGGCGCTGGCTTATTTACTCTGATGGGGAAGGGGGCTCTTGGCAACAGTGCCTCGGGATATAATCTCGCACCTTTACCATTACTCTGCACGGGAGAGAGTGTGCGTGTATCTGCAGGGCGGATTCTCAGAGGCAGACTGCTGGGTCTGAGGGCCCTATGCTTTTGTAATTTTGACAGATGTTGCCAGATGTCTCTGGGTTGACCCTTTTGCCTTTCCACCCGCAATGAAGGCCAGTCCGCATTTCCCTAACCCGTTCTCGTAAAGCGTGTTGTCAAATGTTGGGTTTTTATGAACTTGACAGTTAAGTAACGCTGCCTGGGTATAGTAGCTTTTTTTTTTTTTTTTTTTTTTTTAATGGCTCTATGTAGACAAATGATAAGCCATAGATAGCAAGTTTTCAAAGTGGACAATTTGATGAGTTTTGAGACACACACATCTGTGAAGCCACCGCCACAGCCAAGATAATGAACATATCCTTCCCCCCCCAAAGTTTCTTTGTGCCTCTCTGTGATCAGTTTCCTTCTCAGCAGTTTGAACGCTGCTATGCTTTCTGTCCCTATAAGACTGTTGGCGTCTTGTAGAACATTTGTATGAATAGAATGAGATGGTGTATACTCTTCTTTTTTTTGGTCTGGGTTTTGCATGCCACATCATTATTTGGGATTTATCCATGTTGTCGTGTGTCTATTAACAGTCATTTTTAAAGTGCTGAGTAATATTCTATTTTATGGGTAAGCCCCAATTTCTTTGTCCATTCACCTGGTGGGGGACACTTAGATGCCTTCCAGTTTGGGACTATTGAAAAGAAAGCTGTCATGAACATTCATGTAAAATCTTTGCATTGGCGTATGTTTTTAATTTCTCTTAGGTAAATACCTACCCGTTGAGGCAGCTGGAGTCCTGGGTACACAGAGTGTGGGTACACACATCCCCTTTGACCCTCAAACCTTTGGATTGCTTCCTGGCCCTATGGGATGGATGTGGCTTGGAGGAAGGTCACCTGGGGACCTTCTAAAGCCTGGGGTCCCCTGTGGTCCCAGGACATGGCCCCCTTGTCATGGGCTAAGCTTACTATTTCAGTTGCATTGAGTACTTAGAATTTTGTGGACATGGGGAATACTAAGTTGTTGTTGTTGTTGTTGTTGTTGTTGTTGTTTAAGGAAATGGCCATTCTTTGAAAAGATCACATTCTGGGAGAAGAGGTAGATGGCTATAGAGATCATTTCAATCCCGTGTGACACGTGGACAAAGCAAAAAATGGGGGAGGACCATGATGGCTCTGAGGAGCACCGGTCCAACATCCTGCTTCACATCTTAAGGCACTTGTCCAGCCGGCCGCCATTTGCTGGGCATCTGTGCATTTGCCAGGAACCACTGTATTTTCCTTGGAGCTGGTGGTCGTACAATTCGTAATTTCTCAGAGCTCTCTTTGTTTTGGCGGAGCACCCAGATGAGGAAACCAACACTTCTGACAGTATGATAACTGCTATGGTGGAGGGCGGTTTCTAGGGAGCCCCATGGGGGTAGCAACTATGGTCGCTTTGTTCACTAGCGCTCCCGCATAATGTTGCCTGGGACATAATGGACCGTGTGTTTCTATTGAGGGCAAGAAGCAGCATGTACTGGGTGGGGGCGTTATCCGATGCTCTCTTGTGTTTGTTAGGGGTGGACTTGCCACAAGGAGGGGCACTTGGGCTGTTGTTATAAAGGGTGAGTGGCATCCAGGTGGCTCGAGATATTCCAGGTGCCTGCAGAGGAGGCTGGCGCGGGACGGGCAGTGGTGAGTGGGTGGGGAAGGAGAAGACCAGACAGGCAGGAGCGTTCTTTGTAAACTCTGCTCAGAAGCTCGAACGTCAATATTTGAACTTCTTGGAAAACCACGGACGTAGTTGAAATGGCCCGGTGGCACGCTAAGCTGTGTATTTTTAGAGATCCCTCTGGTTGCCGTTGGCAGGATAGAACAGGAGGGGTCCAGACTGAGCGAGGCAAGACAACCAGAGAGGAAGCCATTGAAGGAGAGTTGGAGAAAGATGACGTGGCCCGCCTCGGACAGTGACCCAGGACAGGGCTCAGGCAGGTTTGTGGGAACTATAAAATTATAGCGGTGATGGAAAAGGAAGGGGCAGAGCCAAGGAGCTTAGGAGAAGGTGATGACATCCAGCCTAAAGGGCCACATCCGTCCTTGACATTCTCCTCCAGACTGGGTCTTCACCCTCAAAGCCAAGAGAAAGGCTGGGGCGTGTTCTGAAAAATTAAGATATAATTCACACACCGGAATATTCACCCCTTCGATGTGCGCTAGTCATTGGTCTCTGGTATATTTCCAAAGTAACGCAGCCGTCACCACCATCTGGTTCCAGAACCTTCTCGGCATCTCAGAAGGAAGCCCTGTGCCTATTCGCCACCACCCCCTCCCTCCTCCATCCCCCCAAACCACTTGCTGTATGGATTTGCCTGTTCCGGGCATTTCATGCAAATAGAAAGCCTGGGTGTTTTCTGATAAACCAAGAGAAGTAACACTTTCCCTGCCGATTTACCATGAAATGTGTGTTGACGGGCCCTAGAAGGTGATTGACCGTGAGGGGAGTCCCGTAGTCAGAGTGGCTGGGAGGCCCCCAGTCTGTGGCCTTGAGAAATGTTTGCCTGAACAGTCTATTGCATTCTTTTCATTAAAAAAAAAATTATCGTAGTGCAAAGAGACAAGGAATTTAAATGATAAGAGGGTTTTTGTGTTTTTTTTAACATTTATTTATTATTGAGAGACAGAGAGAGACAGAGCGTGAGCGGGGGAGGGGCAGAGAGAGAGGGAGACACAGAATCCGAAGCGGGCTCCAGGCTCTGAGCCGTCGGCACAGAGCCTGACACGGGGCTCGAACCCACGAACTGTGAGATCACAACCTGAGCCGAAGTCGGACGCTTAACTGACTGCGCCACCCAGGCGCCCCCAAGAAGAGGTTTTATGAAAGAACATTGTTGTTAAATCCACTTTCTTACTATAAAACTGAGGTCTTATTTTTACCCCGGTCGGCTACCTCCGGGCCGTGTGACCTCAAATCAGTCCCCATCTCTCCTGGGTCTCTGAAGGCCCTTCCGACCGGGACCCCCCACAATGGTAAACTAACCATTTAGTTACCGTTGTGGGCAGACCATATTCTCGTCACCCTACCCAGGCGTGACTCTAATGTCAAGGATTTTTAATGGAGGGACGGCTTCTTTAAGTTTTTCTTTTTCGTGGTGGTAAAACACTTAGTTCATTCTATTCTAATAACACCCTGATTCACATCATCACGTACATCTTCAGCCACATTTCTGGCTGCCTCCTACAGCTGCATTTCCAAAAGTGGAATTACCGGGTCAAAGGATATAGGCATATTTAAAGCGGTTTGTACATATGGCTAAGTTGTTCTCCAATGAGGTTGCCAGGAAGTGCTGTTTCATCATACCCTTGTTAGTTTACTGCCTCGAGACACTCTTGTTGTTTACCTGGCGAAATGAAAATGAGGTGTGATTGTTTTAATGTGTATTTCTCGGTAACCCGCAAGAGGAAGCATATTTTCAGGTGCGCGTCAGACACTGGGTTTTGTGATTTGCGGGCTCTGGCCTTTGCGCCTTCGTCCTCTGGGGCGGGCCGCAGGTTGGACCGCTCCAGGGCCGCTGTTCACACTGTGGGCGCTGGGCCCAGCCCCGTGGGGGTGGGACCCCTGCAGTTGGGCACGGTGCCTGGGCTGCCGGGTGGATTGACTTTCTGGAAAATGCTCCAGACCTTGAACACATCCCAGGCTCTCTTCTAAGCCAGGTGCTTAGGGGACTGCCTGGTTACCCCTCAAAGGCTGTGGGACCCCGGAGCATTTCAGTAACCTTTCAGAACAAGGGGCCTTCCTTGGCCATAGCCCCTTAGGGAGCAAATTTTCTCTGAGGGTAGACTGGTTTTTGAAGAGAACCAAGGATCATCAGCGACCGTGTGGGTAAATCCAGCTGCGAATGCCAACTTGGCCGAAGCAAATTCTGTTTGGAACGATGCCGAATTTTGCTGAATGGCTTTGCAAATGGTGTGCAGAGGGGATCCCTCTAAGGATGGAATTATTGGTCCCTTACTGCAACTCCCGGTTTCTAAGAAGCAAGGTCGGAATTCAAAGCATCGTATCTCTGTGGCCAGAGCCCTCCAGAGCCCCGAGTGGGAAACCTTCTCAGAGGCCTCATTGGACCTTTATATTTATTAGAAGAAAGTCACAGAATCACAGTCCAGTCACTTGTTCCTGATCATTGCTGCAAGGCATGTTGATTTTATTGTCCTGTGGCCACCGAGGAGGAAGCAGAGACAAAGGAGCGGGGTGAGGTGCCCAGGGGCTCTGTGAGTCACCAGCTGTGCGGAAGCTTCTGGGCCTCACGTCCCAGGGCTTCTGAGTGGCTGCAAAGGGAGGCTGGACCTATCAGAGCCCCCCCCCCCCCCCCCCCCCCCGCCTCCTCCTCAGCGGGGTGTGCTTCGGGTTTTGATTATCCAGAGAGGGACACATTAGCCGCTGGTGCTCTGAGAGCAGTTCTTGCCGTGGACAGAGGCCTGCGGTAGGGGCACGGTAGGGGGGCGGTACTAGCTGATGTCGAGGCCACCAGCAGAGGGCTCTTGGGCAAGTGCCGTGGTCTCTCTGAACCTCAGTTTCCTGAGCTCACCATGGCCTCGCCTCCTCTGTCATTGGTTTATGGAAACATACATGTACACAAAGTGCCTGAGGCCCGAGGACAGCTCACTAGAGACAAGTTATTGCTATTCTTGCTTCAAAACCCTATGGAAACCCCCTCCGACCCTCCCAGTCACCTGTTGGCCCTCAACTCCCAGGCTTGGAGTAATTCTGAAAACCAGACCAACCTCAGTCTGCTTTTGCCTGAATTATCCAGAAAACCCGGGGAAGGGGGGAAAGCCCTCTGTTCTGCTTCCCAGGGATGCACTCAGGGCCTCGGAACCTGATAACCAAACACACTCCCTCTGCAGCGAACTGGGCGGGTGAGACTCAGCCCGTCTTCCCACAAGGCCGGAGTGGGGCAGGTGGGAGCTGACCTCCGGCCGAAGGGGGGCGCCATGATGAAAACTGGGCCCACAGGGGCGCTCTGGAAGGAGGAAACACATGAAGCTTTGCTGTGCGTGTGGTTGCAGTGGGGCCACCCTTTAGGAAGATTGTCCTCTGTGCTTGGGTCCTGGGCCAGGGGCACTCCGGTGAGTGGAGATTAGTCCTCTCCTGTGTGTCCGTTGTCCATCCAAGAGGGGTCTGGAAGGGCCCTGGGGCCCTTCATGACAGCCGGTCGGGTGAGCATGGGATTTCGGGAGGAGGAGAGGAGGGAGACAGAGATCTCAGGGGTCTTTGTCCTACTCTGCTCTCAGCGCTTGAGTTATCCTGGGTCCCAAGGGCCGGAGGGAACAGCCCCCTTGGATCTCGGGGTCCGGAAATCAGCAGCGCCGAGAGGTGCCACACAGTGTTCTCAGAAAGAAAGAGCATTTTCATTGCACACCGGGCCCAGGCAGCCCTTCTTTCCCGACCTCCTCCCGCCCCTCCCCTGGGGTTCTAGCATCTGGATTCTGCCTGCCCAGCTCCTGAAGCCCCCCCCCCAACCCCGTCAGTTCCCTACCTGCCCTGCCTCACACCTGGATGATGCCCCCACCTCCCCGTCCCCATCTTTCTCACTTTCTCCCCTTGGCTCCCCATTTGACTGGCAAGGTTAATTTGAAAGAAATCTTAACCAGCTGAGCCCAGGCAGCATGCCCTTGAATTTAATACTTCATTTACTTATTGCTTTGTTCATTTGCACTGCCATTATTCTTGCTTTATTATTAATACATGGCTGGTAATTTTAAAATCCGGATCCCACCTCTGCAGTCCTATTCCATAAAAGAAACCATTTCAACAATATAGTGTCAATCTTTATGGACTTTTCCATGCATACTACAAGCGTGTAGTTTTATGGCTTTTGTTTTTGTTTTTACAAAAATGGGACCATACCTATAGGTATTATTTATTATTCTTTTTCCCCTTAAAAAATGTTTTTTTTAATGTTTATTTATTTTTGAGACAGAGAGTGTGCGCAAGAGTGGGGAAGGGGCAGGGGGGAGGGTGGCAGAGAGAGAGGGAGACACAGAATCCAAAGCGGGCTCCAGGCTCTGAACTGTCAGCACAGAGCCCAATGTGGAGCTCAAACCCACAAACCGCGAGATCATGACCTGAACCGAAGTCAGATGCTTAACTGACTGAGCCATCCAGGTGTCCCTATTTTTTTCCTGCTTTTACCCAAAGATGTACAACCTTTCATGGCAATCCATAAAAGACCTTCCTCCTTCTTTTTTTTTTTTTTAATGTTTATTTATTTTTGAAAGAGAGACAGAGCATGAATGGAGGAGGGGCAGAGAGAGAGGGAGACACAGAATCTGAAGCAGGGTCCAGGCTCTGAGCTGTCAGCACACAGCCCAACGTGGGGCTCGAACTCACGAACCACGAGATCATGACCTGAGTTGAAGTTGGATGCCCAACCGACTGAGCCACCCAGGCACCCCGCTTCCTCCTTCTTTTTTAGAGACTTCTTGGTGATCCATTTTTATCACCTGGGTCCCTTGCTGGTACCGTAGAGATGTCTTTTGCATCTTTGTGTAGATGGTTTTGTGCACAGGAGCAAGATTATCAGAAGAACCAATTCCCAGAAGTGAAATTGCTGGGCAAAAGTATCTTGTGTGTTAAAAACTTTTGATGGCTGTTCTGAAAGTACTCTGTAACTAGGCTGTACCGATTAACACCTTGTATCCACAGGGCATTGGTATTCCTGTTTCCCAGAGTACTTGCCAGTGCTGAAATCATAAATCCTTTCAATATGCCACTATGATAAGTGAAAAATATTTCACAGCGAGTGAGGTTGAGCTTTTATCCTAAATGTTTGTGAGCCATTTGTTGTTTCCTCCATGCCATTAGTGCTGATTAGTGATATCTTGAGTTAATTTTTATATATGGTGTGAGGTAGGGGTCCAAGTCTTGGTCCTGTTTTGAGTTAATTTTTATATATGGTGTGAGGTAGGGGTCCAAGTCTTTGTTCTGTTTTGAGTTAATTTTTATATATGGTGTGAGGTAGGGGTCCAAGTCTTGGTCCTGTTTTGAGTTAATTTTTATATATGGTGTGAGGTAGGGGTCCAAGTCTTTGTTCTGTTTTGAGTTAATTTTTATATATGGTGTGAGGTAGGGGTCCAACTTCAGTCTTTTATGTGTGGATCTCCAGCTTCCCCGGCACTCTGTGTTGAAACAGCTGTCCTTTCCCCCATTGAATGGTGTTGACATCTTTGTCAAAAATCATTTGAGGATGTATGTGAGGGTTTATTTCTGGAGTCTCTGTTCTATTCCATTGGTCTGTATGTCTGTCTTTATGCCAGTACCACACTGTTTTCACTACTGTAGGTTTGTAGTGAGTTTTGTAATCAGGAAGTAAAAGTCCTTCAGCTTTGTTCTTATTTTTTCAAATGTTCTCCTGCCTTTTTCTCTCTCTCCTTCTTTTGGGACTCCCACAATGCATATATCGGCTGCTGGATGGGTCCCACGGGTTCCTTAACCTCTGTTTACTTTTCTTCAATCTTTGGTCTTTCTATTCCTCAGACTTGATACTCTCTGAATCCTGTCTTCTCGTTTGATGAGTCTTTCTGCTTGAATCTGCCTGGGAGTCCCTCTAGTGGATTTTTCATTTCAGGTACTGTATTTTTCAGCTCTAGAATTTTTGTTGTTGTTGTTGTTGTTATTTTGGATTTTCTGTCTCTTTATGGATATTTCTGTTTTGCTCATAGCTTGCTTCCTTAAGGCTCATCTCAACATCTTTTAGTTCTTTGAGCATCTTTGAAACAATTGCTTTAAAGTCGTTGTCTGGTAGATCTGCCATCATGTTACGTTCCTTCATTTCTTTCCTCTGAATGAGCAGTGCTTTCCTGCTTCTTTGTATGCCCTGTGATTTTTTTTCTTGAACACTGGACATTTGAGTCTAATGATGTGGTAACTCTGGAAATCATATCCTCCTCCCTCCCTGGATTTGCTGTTTTTTGTTATTAGTTTTGCTTATGTTTATTTAAAGTTTTTTTTTTTAACATTTATTCATTTTTTGAGAGACAGAGAGAGACAGTGTGAGCGGGGGAAAGACAGAGACAGAGGGAGACACAGAACCCAAAGCAGGCTCCAGGCTCCGAGCTGTCAGCACAGAGCCCGACGCGGGGCTCGAACTCACGAACCGTGAGATCGTGCCCCGAGCCGAAGTCGGACGCTTAACCAACTGAGCCACCCAGGCGCCCTGCTTGTGTTTATTTTAAATTGTTGTCTTTGTGCCAAGGATCAGCCTGACGTGTAAAGATACAGTCGCCACAGGTGTTTTCTGAGCCCTTCCCTGGATTTGAACACTTATTTTCTAATGTTTCCCATGCACACGGTTGTTTTTGAATGTCCGAGTCTTTATGTCTGACTCCCACATGAGAAAAAGGAAAATGAAGGGGGGAGAAGGACACAGGCTCTTTAAACCCCTTGGAGGTCTCTGTAGCTGAAGGGCGAGGAGCTTGCACAGTGCGGGGAGGTGCAACAACCATGATCACCCTCTCTTTGTACCTGTGCGATCACAATCACTGGTCGGAGCACAGGTCCTCAGTGTCTCGAGAACAGGGTCGCTTATGGCCACCCTGGCTCCCATAGACTGTGAACAAGTCATTCCAGGAACACACAGGTGCCTGCCATGCGGCTGGGGGATGGGAAGGGGGTCGCTGCCACTGTGCTAAGAGCTGAAACTGACGCAAGTTAACCACAATTTAAGGTCTCGGCCTTCGGTAGACTCCAGACTCCCAAATGGTTACATCACAGAGACAGACACCGAGGTACCCAACACCCCAATCGGGACGACACGGTGTTTGCAGTTTGCTTTTTTAATTCAAAATACGATCTGTACATCTTCCCTTTTGGATTAGTGCACATTTTTGTCAGGTCCTCTAGAGGAGAGCGCCAGAGCGTGATATAAGCTAGCGATGAGGAGCATGGAGTCTGGAGTCATGTAGATTTGGGATCGTCTCTGCTTGGACACCTGTCACCCTGTGTAGGGCCACTTTCAGCCACGTAAGTCTTCACGTCTTCACCTTCGAAGTGAGGATGTTACCTGACTCCAAGCACTGTCTCAGCAGCTGAGTTCCTGAGATCCTTAAGAGCTCTTACAACTCATTTTTTTTTTTTTTAAAAAGGGGAACAAGGCAGCAGAAAAACCGGCAAAGGGCTTGGGCGGGGCCGGCCACAGAAGAAACCAGGCCGTTTGTAGAGTCCGTGAATCTCTGAAAAGACGGCCAGCCTCACTCGTGATCAAAGAGACGCCCATCACAGCAACAATGAGATAAAAATTTTCAGCTATCAGATTGGCAGCGATTAAACACTCAGGATACCTAACGTTGGCGAAGGTTCAGGGAAGCGGGCACTCTTGTCCATTGCTGCTGGGGGCGCAGACTGCCTCTGTATGTCTGGAGAGTGGCTTGGCCTGTTTGTTAAAATTGTAAACATCCGTACCCTTTATGACAGGAGTTTTTCTTTAACAACTTATCCCACCTACACAAGCGTGCGAGACGAGTGTGTGTCGTGGCGACATGCGATCACAGGGAACCGACCCCCGTGTCCAGGAGAAGTAGTTGTGATACAGTCACGCAGCGAAATGCCACGCAAGAGACATCAGGAACGGGAAGCTCTGGTCCTGAAAACGTGTTCGCAGTGGACTGGAGCGTCGCAAAAGGGAGACATCACACAGGCTCTCAGGCTCCTTCCAAGAAGACAAGCGCTCTGATTCCGTAATGCCACGGTTTCCTGGTGACTGTAGTTAATCGTCACAGCTGAGCCAGGGCCCTTTTTGTTATGTGCCGTAAGTGATCTGGAAAGACAGCAGCTAGGCTTTATCGGACCACGTTATTCTGAGATGTTCCGTGGTCGTGTACCCGCCCGAGGGCAGGCGTGTGGCCGTCCTGGTTATTGTTAAAAACTTCACACAGGCTAGAATCGGGAGCAGGCAAAAAGCCATCACCGAAATGGTGAGTGAGTTCTCTTTTTAGGTTGACCTGGAAGGAAGCGTGCGTGTTACTTAGGCGCTGAGGAGGGCTGGACCTCTTTTCATAGATTCGTGGACTCTACGAATGGCCTGTTTTCGTCTTCTGTGAATAGTATGTTCACGCCCTTTGCTGGTTTTTGGTTTTTTTGGGGTTTTTTTTTTTTTTTTGCTGGTCGGTTCCACTTTTTAAAAAGAGTTCGTTTATTCACCCAACAAACATTTCCTGAGCAGCGGCATTGTGGTCGGGGTGAGAGTTACTGCTGCCTTCGTGTAAACTGATAATTACTTCAAAGCATCACAGAGGAGCTGTTGACGGCATTAGGATAGAAGCTTCCAGGGAGCAGGGACTCTGTTTGGTCCATGGCGTTATGAAAGTGCTGGGCACACAGTTGCTTCATGTATGGGATTTGCCACATGAATGCCTAAACGAATGAATGAACGTGTCGAGCCAGTCTCTACAGATAACAGAAAGACACTCAAATTAGGAGAATTATTTGAGGAGAGTCCATTGGTAAAGGGACAGACACTTGTGTGGGGGCTGCAGGTGACCCACAAGGGACGGTGTACGAAGCCAGGCAGATGGGGAGGCGTTGTCACAGCCCTAGGCTGCAGGGGAAGGGAGGGGAGAGGTTTCTGACCCTGTCCCCCGCCCACCCTGATGTCCCCACGAGCCGGGGGGGGGGGGGGGCAGAGAGCCCGGAGGCGGTCCACCAGGCTGCTTCGAACACAACTGGAGACATTTGCCACAGACTCCCCGCGCCTGGAACATCACGTGCGTTGCATCAGACTCCACAAATAGCCCGTGAGAGGCACAGCATCATCTCCACTTTGCGGCCGAGGAAACAGATTCGTTGGGTAACGACGCATTGGCAAAAGAACTCTCATTAGTTATGATTAGTAAGAGGCGAGCTACGATTCTAGGAAATTCCCAACACGTTCGTAAAGATTTGAGCCCAGGATGGGTCTCGGGGACTGTAGAGACGACCGCGTGGCCGGGTGGCTGAGAGCCTGGGAGTCCTCAGCCGGACCGGGCGGGTGGGGCCGATTTACTTCTCTGGGCCTCATCTGTAAAATGGGATAATGCCCATCTCTAGAGTGTTTGCGGGGGTCGAAGGAGATAATGATGAGAGAATGTGGTGCCTGGTGTTATGGACAGAAAACCTCAAGCCACATACACTGTAGAAGAGTTAAGGCTTTGGAAACCCACCAGAATGAAAGTGCGTGTTTCCTCTTGGGAGGAGGAAAACTGGTGGTTCTTTTTTCTGATATTTTTTCCAATTTTGACCGCGAATACGTGTCACTCTGCTAGGAGACCAGGTTCCTCCCTCCCTCCCTCTCTTCTTTCCGCCCTCCCTCTCTTCATTTTATCCGGGGCCTCTCAGTGCCCTTCTGACTCAGTTTCCTGCGTTGGTCCCCAGCCCCCTGGCCTCATGCTCTGAGCGGCCAACACGGCCGGTGTCTGCAACAGCAGAAGGGCCATGTTCCCCATCTGGAGTTCAGTGACCTGATCCACGCTGCCTGCAGACGCGGCCTCCCTCATGGGAGCCAAGGGAAGGTGTGTGGGGTGGGGGTGGGGGGGCGCCTAAGGCAGATATTTGGGTCTTCAGGGCTTTTAGACTTGGGTCCTAGTTTGGCTTGTTTTCTGATCCGACTTCTCACTGCTCAGCCTCTAGGAGCAGACGCTTGCTCCTAGATACTCGGTGTCTGATTAATATGTTGTATTAATATGTTGTCGTATTCATATGTGTGATAATCCTGCAAAATGGGCTGTACTCTGCATCCTCCGGATAAAAGGACTGAGGCACAAAGAGATGGAATAAATGAGGTCGGAATCACACGTTTGGGGGTGCCTGGCTGGCTCAGCCGGAAGAGCGTGTGACTCTTGATCTCAGGGTCATGGGTTTGAGCCCCACCTTGGGTGTGGAGATTACTAAAAAGAAAAAGGAAAAAAAAACAAACAAACACCTACAAGGGGCACCTGGCTGGCTCAGTCCGTAGAGGATGCGACTCTTGATCTCAGGTCTGTGAGTTCGAGCCCCACGTTGGACATGAAGCCTACTTAAAAATTAAAAACAAAACAGGGGCGCCTGGGTGGCGCAGTCGGTTAAGCGTCCGACTTCAGCCAGGTCACGATCTCGCGGTCCGGGAGTTCGAGCCCCGCATCGGGCTCTGGGCTGATGGCTCGGAGCCTGGCGCCTGTTTCCGATGCTGTGTCTCCCTCTCTCTCTGCCCCTCCCCCGTTCATGCTCTGTCTCTCTCTGTCCCAAAAATAAATAAACGTTGAAAAAAAAAAAATTAAAAACAAAACAGGGGCCCCTGGGTGGCTTAGTCGGTTAAGCGTCTGGCTTCAGCTCAGGTCGTGATCTCACGGTTCGTGCGTTCGAGCCCCGCATTGGGCTCTCTGCTGTCCATGCAGAGCCCGCTTGGGACCCTCTGTCCCCTGCTCTCTGCCCCTCCCCCGCTTGCGCGCTCGCACTCTCTCAGAAATAAAATATTAAAAAAATTAAAACCAAAACAAAGAAACGAGTGACACATTTGGTAATTGGCAGAGCCGTGGGAATTTGAGTCCTTCTGCCTTGAAATCCTGTACTTCCCTTTCTTTTTCTCATACTTTGTTTTTGGTTGGAGGGAGGAGACCTTTTTTGTGTGTCTTATTCTTTCCTGGGTCCTCAAAGGTTACGCTAGTTTCAGGTATACGACAGCGATTTTGACAGCCTTATGCTCTGCCAGCCCACCGTCCTTTCTCATACTTTCTGAATCCTCTGGGATCCTTGCTGGGGACTTAAACGGTCTTGATTTTCTCATTATCAAAGCAATCCTGAACTATACTCGGTATTAATTCAGTTATCATTACGAGGATCCGAATCACCATTACGGATTATGATCGGAAATACGCGGAGTCGGAAGAACAATTTCGCATGGTCACAGCCACGCTGTCTGCATCAATTCGGATCTTGGGGCTTTTTTCCACGGAGGATTATAATACATGCCTTGTTCTACCTGTTAGGAGTTCTTTGTAAACCTTATTTCCAACGGATGCCTAATAATCCCTCCGTTGGATATACCATCATTTCCTCCAACAATCCCCCATTGTTGAATCTTCTCGTGGTTTCCGGTTCTCCCCTGTCAGCAGCGGTGCTGGGGAAGAACATCTTTTTATTCAGAAAGGTGTTTTGTTTTGTTTCTGTTTGTCCTATTTCCTTAAGCTACTTTCTCAGAAGTGGAAATACGGGTTCAGAGACTGTGCACATTTTCAGCGTCTGCCTACATGTTGCCCCACGGTTCCCCAGAGGGCGGCACCCAGCGTGAGTATTCGGAGGGCACGTTCCTGCTCTAATGGTCTCTTGTTCTTTCCCCGAAGCCTCATAAAGAGGATGGCCCAGAGCGTGGTAGAAGTTATGGAAGACTCCAAGGGGAAGGTTCCGGAGAACCTCCTGGCCAACGGAGGTAGGTCGCTGGAATGTCCTTAGCCGGGGCTCTCCCAGCCGGTCCTAGCCCATCGGTGGCCCTGGCCGTGCTGAAATGTTACGAGCCCCCGCGGAGCGTCTTGAGTTGACGCGTCGGACAGGGCCGCGCTCGCTGTTTTGAGCCCAGCAGCACCACTGGTTTGAAGAGATGCCCCTGGGCACTTCTGTGGTCCAGCGGCGGCCTTTCTAAAGCCCCAGAACCTGGCGTTTCTTACCCTGTAGACATCTGAAGGGAGAATGGGGTCAGTGGGGGCTAACGGTTGTTTGGCCTACCCGCCACGTTTTTCAGTTTGTGCTCTTATCCTGCGTGGAAAATTCCATCCGTTTCCCCCACCCCTCCCACCCCTGCCCCACCCATTTATCCCTGTCGCCACACTGGAAAATGCCTTGAGGGGCTGAGGAGAGCCTCCAACTTTCAGTCTTCACTGTGCCCAGTAACTACTCGAGAGAGACCAAAACTGCTCTGTGTCCTGTGTTCGCATTTTGAACGTCCGTCCGTCTCCCCTGTGGTCCAGTGGAGACCTCCGGATTCCGGAGACATTGAGGCCCATTAATCGTGTACAGACTGGGTGCCCTTACAACGTGCACGACAGAAACTCTGAGACTCTGGGAACTTTAGAACTCGGTGCTGAAACTCCGTGGAGGTCATTCAACGTGTGGCTGTCCGCGTGTGCAGGAGCTGCACGTGTTACTCTGTATTTAACACTCCTGTCACTCGTTACACATCAGTTCGTGTTCGCTGTCCCCTCTTGGGAACCCCATAAAAGGCCGTGTTATTTGCTTGCTTAACTGGACAAATGGGGACGCTCGTGCTCCCCAACCTGAACTTGGCTTCGCGTGTTAACGCAGTGGAATAACCTCCCTCCCCTTATTACGTTGCAGGTTTGAAGGAAAAACTGAAATGCTTAAAGAGTAGGTTATGCGTTGTTTGCCGTGAGTGTGCCTGGTGTGATGCCCGCATGCCCCTGGGAAGGTGGATTCTCCCCTGGTCGTAGGGGTGCGGTGATGGGGTCACGGGGGATTTCTCGAGGGACACCCTGGCACCTTGCTCACCGTATCCGTACGACCCATCGCCGGTTTCGTTCCCCTCCCCTCCTTCTCGTGCCTGCCCTGCCTTCCCGCCCGAGCACTGCATGCCTCCAGGAGTGGGGAGTGCCCTGGCTCTCGAGTTCAAGGCGGACTTCTGCATCTTTTGGCTCGTGGTCTTCTACTCGCTTGGATGTCTGTCCTCCGCGTCCCCTCCCCTGCCCGCCCTTGGAAGCCGGTTGCTTGGTGGACCCTGGCGGCTTAAATGTCAGGCGTAGCTTTGCGTGGCCCTGAGGGGGTTCGCTCGGCCAAGGACCCTGCTTCTCCTGAGCCTCCTGGGGGAGCCCCTGCGCCCGAACGGGCCACTCGTGGCTTCAGCGATAGAAAGAAGGAGCCCTTTGCTTTGGGTTTTCTCCAACTGGCTCAAACTGGTGGAATTAAGGCCAGCCAACCCATTCGGGATGAGCACAAATCTTTACCGATTGGCACTTCTCCAAATACCTTTCCACGTGCTATCTGTTTGTTTACATGGAAATTTCTTGCTGGCGCTGATAAAAAATTAGTTTGTTTCACTGATCAGCTGGACTTATTTTCCAGCAGGGGACTAGACTGAAGAGCTGACTTACGGTAGAGAGCTCCTGTTCTGCATCCAAACCTGGTCTTTAAGGCACGAGGATTCGAGCTCACACTACAATAGCAGTCAGGGAAAAATAAAATAAATAAGTAAATAGCAATCAGGATGCTTATATCCTACTCAGAATTCACGTTACTTAGAACTAGAGGCCATCACTCCACTATCCCCGTCCCCAGTGCAGATGGCAGCTACTCTGAGGGCCGGCCACCTCTCATCTCGGGAGGAGGAAATTCAGCTTAAAATTTTTTTTTTAATGGTTTTATTTATTTTTGAGACAGACAGAGACAGAGCATAAGCAGGGGAGGGGCGGAGAGAGAGAGGGAGACCCAGGATCCGAAGCAGGCTCCAGGCTCCGAGCTGTCAGCACAGAGCCCGACGCGGGGCTCGAACTCACGGACCTCGAGATCATGACCTGAGCCGAAGTCGGACGCTTAACCGACTGAGCCACCCAGGCGCCCCGGAAATTCAGCTTTATTTGTTTACATAATCTGCTTCATTATCTCCAGCTCCCCCACCCCCCACCCCCGCCAGTGAATCGGGTCCCTGTGACTTCTGAGACTAGAGCTTCTAAGCGTTGTTCTGTAACCAGCCCTGTGCAAATAAAGGTCAAGGGCTCTACAGCAGTGTTCCTGCCAAGGACTCCTGACATTCACAATGTGTAACGGCTCTGAAAAGTACTGAAGTCAAGACCTCTGTTCAGACTGACTTTGGCTCAGGTTTTCCTGATATCGTTTGGGCTGGGAAACCTTTTTCTTTTTCTTCTGCAGGACACCCACGGAACTAGCTACTGACACAATTAACTGGAAGGCTCAGCGTTGCCCCCAGTAGGTGGGGTTTAAGCCATCTCCCGGCGGGAGGGGGTGGGGCAGCGCTGCCCGGCCAGCCAGCAGCAGCCCTGCAGCCCTGGAGCGGTCAGACCTGGTCCTGGACCTTGGCAGGTCGCCTGTCTGGGTCTTGGTGTTCTCACCTGTCAGTGGACTTCATCCCCTCACGGGCTCCTAGCCTGGCCGCGGCATCTCGTGTTTCTGCTTGTTCTCCGCCCCCAACCGAGCTTTGAGGCTGGAAGGACAGGGATGCTTTGGATTGTAGCAGACGCGGGGCAAGCACACCACTGCCTGACGCAGACCCTAGAACGTGACGGAAGTCACAAACACCTGGAGATCTGGCTGGCTGACCGGCAGCTCCTGTGGTCACAGGTCCCTCGTTCTGCCTGCCGGGAAGGCCTTGTTTGGGTTCTGAGATGACATCACGGTTGCTCACGAGCTGCTGTTGACGGTCTGACCTCGACCTTGGCCAACAGCCCCAGCCCCGAGTTGCTCCCTTGGAGGCCAGGCCTCTCTGACCTCAGCCAGGGGAGGGGAGGCGGTTCTTCCCTGGGCAGGCAGAAGGCTGCCGTATTGGAAGGACCGGCAGACCCAAGGGGGCCGTGGCTTTCTGAGACGGAGGACCGGCCTCAGGCCATGTTGTCACCAGAGGTGATGGGCGCGGACAGGGCAATGCTGCCCTTGGATGCGTGACCCAGGGCAGGGGGCAGCGTCTGGAGCGGGTGCTCCGGACGTGGGAAGGGAGGTGTCCCGAGGAGGGGAGGTCACAGTCACATCCCAGAGGTCTCCAGAGACCTCTGCAGGGAGGTCTGCACAGTCCCCTTATCTGCAGCCTCTTCCTTCGTGGCCACTCCCGCATGGCTGGCAAGTCCCAGGCGCCGTGCTGGCTGCTGGGCACGTGGAGGTGACCGCTCTCCGAGGGCTCGGGGCCAAGGGGACAGCCCAGCAGTTCCACCCACGCTGTGATGGGAACGGGACGGAGGCCGAACGCTCAGGAGCCACTCAAGGAGACGGGCAGAGTCTTGCAGGAATGGGAGGAGCTCTTCTAGAGGAAAGAGGCAACTCATTTTCTCTGCTGTGCCATGAAGGCCTTAGAATTTGTGACCGTGCGTGGAGATGGGCGTGGTCCGAAATGTATCTCTCCCGGGCCACCCAGCTAGCTCGGGTTAGTACGGTCGCCGAGAGTTAGGAGGGAGACTCGCATATGGAACCCTCGCTCTGTGCTGGGCACTGAGACAGGCTCTGGAGACACGGAGACTGTCATCTGCCCCTCAAGGAGCCCGAAAGAGAATGGCGGGGGGGGGGGGTCATGCAGCGTCACGAGCGTCCTGGAACAGGTGCGTGCCCGAGGCCAGGAGGAGGAGGCGTGGTGGCGGGCTTGCAGGAGCCGGCCCCTGTCCCGATGTTGAAGGACAAGAGCAGCAGGGAGAGAGAGCGAGGGGCTGGAGGTGGCTCGGCTTGGGCAGAGGTGTGCCCGCAGGGTGCTGGAGGTGGCTGAGCGGGGAAGAGAAGGGGCACAGATCCCAAAGAACGCGTCTGCCCGGCATCTCCTGCCTGAGGCTGGCGGCGGGGGCCGGGCCGTGGCTCCAGCCGGTCAGCGTGTGGCCGGCATTCGTGGCCCTCACCAGGGCTCCATGAGTGGGATCGGCTGCCCCAGGAGGAGTCCTTCTCGACCTTCTGGTCCTGCCTCTGACTGCTCCCCACCCCCCCATAATTCAGATGTTTGTTCTGTTCCTCCCTGGCCCGCACCCTTGCACAAACCGTTCCCTGCCGGAGTGTGGCAGTTCCCAAACCCATATTAATACCAGATTTATCCCCACATCTGTACTAGCTCGAAGTGTCATAACACAATACCACAGACTGGGGTTGGGGGGGGGGGCGGTGCTTACACAGCAGCCATTTATCTCCCGCAGTTCTGGAAGCTGGAAGTCCAAGGTCAAGGTGCCGGGAGGTTGGTTCCTTTGCTGCCTCCTTGGTGTGAGCCCATGGGGAGGGAGAGAGAGAGAGATCGATCTCTGGTGTCTCTCCTTATAAGGACGCTTGTCCTATCGGATCAGGGCCCCACCTTGGTGCCTCTTGTCTATTCCGGCACCGTGGGAATCTGAAGGCCATCTTCTAGGTGCGAGTGGCCCAGACGCATCAGCATGTGGTTCTTGCGCAGATGGGCCGCGAGCCCCCTGCTCCCCCGCAGGGGAGCTGTGACCTGACTGTGGGCAGGCCGCGGGGGACCGTGGTCCCTCACGTGCTCCGCGGTCACCGTCTCATCTCGTAGTGGGTGTTAGTTAGGTAACTACCCTGTGCCGATCCCCTCACCTCTAAGGTGGGGAAGATAACAGTACTTAATAGGGTTGAAAGCTCGGTTGAGTGAAGTAATTCCTGTGTCCTGGCCAAGGTGGGCAGTCAGCGTCCCCCACCCTCACGGCTGTCATGGGCGGCGACGGCGTCCTTATATAAGGCGCATTCAGCTTCCTGTGCGCTCATACCTCGGCCGGCAGGGCTGGGTCGCTCCTCCGAGCCCCGTTTCATTTCCACGTGCCTCCTGGGGAGTCGTCTGCGGTCATTATCGGCCTCGAACTTGCCCCTGGTTGAGCCCATCTCCTCTCCCCTCTGCCCCATGCTGCCCGGCTTAATGCATGTCCCCTCCCTCCACCTGGCCTCCTTGGCCAGGGTGTCCGCACCCTGCTGGGCCGGCCCTCCCTTTTCTGCGCCCAGAGCTGTGGCCCCTCTTAGCTGCGCCTTCTTGTCGCCCACGCCTGCACCTCTCTCCCGCAAGGCCCCCGGAAACCTCAGCGTGTGCGTGCCCTTGACTGGCTGCGTAGCCGCTGGATGCTTGGTGTCCCGGCCCGCTCGGTGACCTTTCCGGCCCCGCTGTTGGAGTCGCTGTGGGGCCGATCTGTGGCACATCGTGGGGGGCTCCGGAGCTGCGCCCCAGTGTCTTGCTCGCCCCAGGGAGAAAGTGCAGATGCCGCCTTCCATGACCTGCCCGGGCCCTCCTGCTCCACTGGGTTGTCCCAGAGATTCCCATGCCCCACGCAGATGTCCCCCAGGCGCCCTCTGCGAACACCCAGCGCCCTCTCCCGCTGGCCACGTGGCAAACTCGGGTCACCTCCAGCTCCCGTGCGCCACCCTCCGTGCCCTCCCTGGGAGCCAGACACCGTCTCTCCCACCCTTAGCACCCTGATAACACTCTGTTGCCGCTCACTGTGGTTTGACGTTTGCCTGGCTGTCTCTCTAAGAAACTGAGCACCTTGAAATTAGGGGGTGTGGTCTGTTCCTCCCCTCAGGGTAGCGCGCTGACGTTCAGCATAAGTGACTGACCTTCGAGTGAGCAAAAGTGTCCCTTTTATCCGCCCAAGGACGTACTGGGAAGGGCAGGCGCGCACGTATCCCAGGGTGAGAATCTAGCAGAAGGAGGCTGGTCTTGCACAGGCTCACGGGATCCTGGGGGGCTGTGTCAGCATTGCATGGGCTGACCTGACTTACTGGCAGGAGAATGGGCTGGGTGTCTCCAGCAGCTGGCCCCCGGGAGCACTCCCTAAGCGTGCGTGGAGCCGATCTGAGGAGGAGGCGCTCGGAGGGCCGTGGGGCCTCCTTTCCCTGCTCCATTTCTCAGGTCAGGAGACTGAGGTGCAAAGGGACTTAGATGCTAATGTGCTCGAGGCCCCGGGTCTCGGGATCCGCCCAGGGCCACTCAGTGTGGCTTGTCTGACCTCAAACTCCAGAGCTCCTTCCTCCTAATCAGCCCGTGGCTGATTAGGGAACTAGAAACCTCCTGAGGGCGGCAGGTTCAGGTTTGTTTCTGGAGAAAGTAAGGGGAGAAGGGACACGTGGTGGGAAAACACCGACTTCGTCTACTCCCTGTATATAGACCTTTATATAAAGGACATACGGTGACCAGGGCACCCCCACCCCAGGGGGTAAAAACGGCAGTCACAGCTTCCAGTATTTTGCCAGGGTTTGACATGCCTTCTTTAAAACAGACCACGTGTGTGGAAGTCCACTCCGTCCAGGGCTTGGACGAGGGAGGCGAGAAGGCAGCCCGCCCTGAGGGCAGGCGGCACCCTAACTGGCTCTGTGGTCTCGGAGGGTTGGCTGGAGGCTCTCTGGCGAGTCTTATCTTGGAGGTACTTCAAAACAGAACGATAACCCAGCAGGGGTGTCTGTCCTACACAGCAGGAAAAGACGGGGGGCATCGGCCCGGCCCTCAGAAGCTCTCCTCTTGGGAAAGCGGGATCTCCCCGCTGCAGATCTCTGGGAGAGAGTTTGGGGTACAGGAGTGCACCGGGTCCAGCGGCCCCGGGGCTGGTGGCGGGCTTTCCAGAGGGGCTGTGGGTGCTGCTGAGGGTCCTTGCCGAAGGCCAGCCCGCTGCCTCGGTGCCCTGCTCCCCCGGGGACAGTGTTTTCCCAGAGCCCCCAGCCTGCCCTCCAGCCTCTCTCGGTTCAAGGGGGGGCCGCTTGGCCCGGGGTGTGGCAACCTTGGCCTCAACCAGATGGGGAGAACCCCGCTCATTTGTTGAAATGTGTTTCTTCCAGTTGACTTGACATCCTTCGTGACCCACTTTGAGTGGGACATGGCCAAATATCCTGCGAAGCAGCCACTGGTGAGCGTCGTGGATACTCTAGCAAAGGTAAGAGGAGGCCTTCCCGTACGGGACGGTGAGACTTCGGTGACCGGGGATGGCTGACCATCTGGGGTGGATCTGCATTGGCGTTTGGACCCTGGTGATGCGAAGAGGAACTTTCCGGGAGGCCAGAGCCGGGAGGCTGGCTGGGGTCCCCTTCCCGCCTGCCTCCTGCCAGCCCTGACCAGGCCCGGTGCCTTTCTGAGGTGTGGCCTTCCATGCCCTGGGCCAGGATAGGGGCTTTTGCGTTTCAAGGCGGGCACCTGCCCTCCCTGCACCTCCTCTGGCCCTGTCACCCGGCAGGCGGCTGCACCTTACAGGACACTCCCCTGACCTGCTCTTGATGATGGGAGCCTAGCCTCCCCACCCCCACCCCCCCGAGTGTTGACCGGACAAAAACTATCTGCTTCTGTGGAGAGTCTGGCCCAGGAGCCCTAAGTCCTGGGAGGCGTTGATGGAAGGCATCCCCAGGGGCCCAGGCTCCTGCTCTGAGGGGCCTGTGACAAAAGTGAGGCCCGTGAGTGCTGCACCCCTGATCCCACCAGCCCGGTAAGCGATGGCCTCCAGCTGTCACTTCAGAAATAAAAGCCCGGTGGCACAGGTCTCTGGGACGTGGCAGGGGTCTCGCGGCCTTGTTGACTCCTGCTTGTCTCGCTGAGGGTGAGCGCTGATTGTCTGTCCCCCTCCCTCCACCATAAACTGAGTCCCTGAAAGGGCAGGTCTCTTCCTGGAGTGGCCGGGAGAGAGAGTCTCAGCCAGGCCAGGAACAAAGCCTTCCTGTTGTCTCCTCAGAGCCCAGCGCCACCCAGGTGTGTCTGGGCAGGTCAGGCGGAGGAGATGGGCCCCTGGGACCCTGCGTTCTCCTCACGGCTCGCTGGTGCCCGGCCTGTGTCTCTGGGAACTCGGGCGGGGCCAGAAGGCTCCGGAATCTGGGTGCGGTTCCTTCACCACTCTTACATCACAGAGGTCCCGGCCCCTCCCGCGACAATTGGGCAGTGGTTCTGGAAAGCCCTCTGAGGGGGGGCTGCCCAGAGCACCTGTGCCAGGTGTGGCTTCCCGGAGGTGTTGTGCACGTCTGTCACCAGCCCAGAAGCACCCCATAGTTTGTGGGGCTGGCCGCGCCCCGCGTTGCGCTAACGAGGCCAGGCTGAGCCAGGCGGGGCGCTCAGGCCACTCTCTGAGTCCGCTCGGGACGATGCTCGCTGGCCTGGCTGTCCCAGGGACGCCAGACGGTGATGAGGGCCCCCCGGAACACATCAGGGCGTCCGCTGAGAGGGGGGAGCAGAGCCGTTGCAGCGGACAGAACTCAGCTTCTCTCTAGTCCCGAGACCCCGAAGGGTGACTCTGGCAGGACAGCAGGGGGTGGGAGGAGGGCACGGGTTTTGACAGCCCTGCCCGTGTGCCCAGAACACACGAGGCTCTTCCTTCTCGCATCCTCCGGTCTCAGGTGGGGAAGCTGGCCGAGAGGTTAGGTGACCCGGGATGGGCGTGCGGGTCTTGGCTGGGCTGTGTGTGTGTGTGTGTGTGTGTGTGTGTGAGAGGGAGAGAGAGAGAGAGACTCGGCTTCACAAGGAAGCCCTGGGCCGTCTCCACTGCAGGGAACCAGCTCTTTGAGGCTGGCTGGGCAGAAGCAATGAGGATTGGCTCCCTGAGGTTGTCCTGCAACAGGACCACGTGTGTGATGCCCGCAGCCCTGGCTTAGGTCTGTTCCCCCAGCGGGGGCCTAAATCTGCTGAGTAGAGACATCCTGGTCAAAGGAACTCCCTGCACAGAAAGACCCTCAGGGAGGCGAAAGCCGCTGGGCCGCTGGGCGTCGAGGAGCACCTTCTGGGTGTCCCGGCAGGTGTCCCAGCCTGGGAGGAGCCCCGTGCTGACATGGCCAGGGCCAGGCCTCCGGACCCTCCCAACAGCTGGGAACTGAGCCCACCTGCTTCCCTTAAGGGAAGAGGCTCAAGCGTGGGGAGGGCTTCGCCCCCTTCCGGTCCCGCACGCGGCACATGGCGGCCCGTCGTGTCACCTGGGCAGGCGCCCAGCCCGGGGCCCTGTCGGTCTCCGCAGGCCGGGTCACGCCGCGGTTTCACAAAAGCCCCCAGATGTCACCAGTGTAACATGGCAAAGCGTTTATTCTTTCGCCGCGCACGCGTCCAGCCCAGGGTGGGGTGGCTCCGGGCCAACCCCCTCGGGGCGCTGGTTGCTCGTGTCTGCACCTCCCCGAAACATCCCCGGGTTCTGCGGGGCAGTCCCACGAGGCCCCCAAGGCTGCCGGCGGGCACGGCTGCCGAGCGGTGGGCAGTGCCGGCCAGCCACACGCCCGGGAGCCCCCCTCGGCCGATCGCACGCCCTCCGCGGTGCCCGTGCAGCGGCCCGTCCCCAGGTTGCGGAGACGGGGAGGACCCGGCCCCGCTGGAGGAGCTCGGTCTGGTGGAGGCGGGCCTCGCCTTGGGGACTGGCCCGCTCTGCAGATTCTGTGAGCCCGCGGCCATGCCGGGGCCCCGAGCTCAGAGAGGTTCAGAACCCGACTCACAGGCAGACACGCAGGGAACTGGCATCCGGTTTGGGCCTGGCCGGTTCCAAAGCCCTGCCCCCTCCCACCGTCCGTGGTTTTCCAAACGCTCTTCTGCGGGGTTTCACTGGCTTGCGGTGAAACCAGGAGAGAAGGGAAGAGGGCAGATTTTTTTTTTTTAGTTCGATTTTTTTCCTTTGAAAACGTAGATATCGTTGAATTAATTTATTGTAATTAGAGAGAGAGCATGGGGACAGGGGTGGTGAGGGGCGGGACTTGATCCCACGACCCTGGGATCACGATCCGAGCCGAAGTCAAGAGTCAGACGCTCAAACAGCTGAGCCACCCAGGCCCCCTAATACATATGTATATGGTTTTAAAAATCAAGGTCTGTGCATTTGACCTGTGTCCGTTTCTTGGTTACAGTGGTGCATTAATGTTATGTAAGATGTCACTAACGGGGGAAACTGGTACATGGGATCTCTGTGTCCTATTTTTATAAATTTTGTAATTTCCCATGAGTCTGTCTGTCATCACCTAAAAGGAAAAGGTTTGAAAAGAGATTGTCAAAAAAATTATCAACCTTATTTTGAAAGTCAAACATATCGCGATGTAAAGATCAAAACGTTGAAGGCTTGCCATGACGCGATCCCCTCCACGTCCTCTCCCATTAACTTTTGCAAGTTTATTTATTTATTTTGAGAGCAAGAGAGCACGAGTGAGTGGGGGAGGAGGAGAGAGGGGGAGAGAGAGACAGAGAGAGAGAGAGAGAGAGAGAGGATCCCAAGCAGGCCCTGAGCTCTCAGCACAGAGTCCGACGCAGGGGCTTGAACTCACGGAAACTGGGAGATCACGACCTGAGCCGAAATCAAGAGTGGGACGCTTAACCGGCTGAGCCAGCCGGCTGCCCCCTCTCGCTTTGAAACGCCCTACAGGTGACCAGGGTTTAACAGCTCCAAGTGGATCCTTCCACCTATATACGAAACCTATGTGTTTCAACTCAAAACTGTCCGTGCCCTCAGATTGCCTCCGTTTCCTCGTCTAATGACTCTGGGGGGGGGGGGTCTTCCGGGTCACAGCGGAGTGCTGACATGTCGCATTTGTTGGCGTGGTGCCCACACGGGCACTTATACACCGCCGGGTGGGGGGGGGGTCACAGAACGTGGGGCTAAGAGAGTTGGGAGGACTGTGCCATCTGTGTCGGGAGCCGTGGGGGTTGGCCCTGCACCCCACCGCGTGCCCGTGTGCAGGAATCTACTGGCATCATTTCGACGGCCGCTCGGTGCTCCATAACGTGGGGCGCCAGACTTTGTTGAACCAACTCTGTAGTCATGGACCCCACCGAGCCCTGGAGGGTGGCTGTGGTCGTTTTAACAGCTACTGTGTTTCGAGGGCTTCCGGGGAGGTGGGCCTTGGCCGGCATTTGCCTTTCGGTGTTTGGACCCCTTGGGGAGGACGCTATCACTCTGCCCGGGGACGTGGGGCATCTGAGGCCAGGCAGCCAGAAAGCAGGAGAGGGAGGCCGTGGGCCCCGGGCTCGTCCCGTGTCCCCTCTTTCCCCGGCCTGTCTGCCCGGCCCGCTGCGGGAGGGGGTCCGCGACTCGCACCCTGAAACTTGAGAACAGGGGGCGTCCTTAGCGCCCAGCGGGTGACCTGCCTCCGGGCTGAAAGGCACCTTCCTACCTGCGCAGAACGGAAGGGGCTGCTGGGCCCAGCTGAGCCCGGGGACCCGGCGCTGGTCGGGGCTGAGCCATCACGTGGGTCCCCATAGAAGCCAGGTCGGGGGTCACCCGGGCTGGCCTGGCGGCCCAAGAAGGGCTTGAAATCAGAAGGTTCAGCTCACTGAGTGATCCCGGCAGAGCCGCTCGTGTCTCGGGCCTCGGTACCCGCAAAGTGGGGACGGGAGTCCCTTCCCTGCTCCCCTCAGGCTGCTGGTAGGGCCAGACGGTGGCACGTGTGGGAGAGCAGCAGGGGCAAAAACGTGAGGATTCCTGACACGGATTCCTAAGTGCACCGTGAACAGCGTATGGCCGTTTTGGAAAGTTTGGCCGACTCTCGAAACTCTCTGGCTTTTCCACACAGCAACTGGCACAAATCGAGACCGACCTGAAGTCCCGAACGGCCGCCTACAACACCCTGAAGACAAACCTGGAGAACCTGGAGAAGAAATCCATGTGAGTGGCCACCCTGCTGGAACCGGGCCAGGGCAGGGGCCGGGCTGGGGCAGGAGCGGGCCTTCCAGGTCACTGGGTGAGCCAGGCTCACTGTGCCCTCATCTGAGAGAGAGACGAGCCGGGCAGGCGGACACAGGGCACGCCTGCCTCTCCAGGAGGTGTGTGCAGGGAGAGGAGACGAGCCACCCTGGTGCACATCCCCGGAGGAAAGGCTCGAGCAGGGAGGGGGCCTGTGCCCGGAGAGGAATCCGATGCTGGCCCTCCCCTGCCTTCCCTTCCTCTCCCACCCTCCCCGGTTTCCCCAGAATACGTAGGCCGTGCCCCAAGATCTTTCTTTACGGAGGACCTTCCCCGCCGAGGCAGTGGGGGACCAGACCGCCAGAGCCTGGCCCTTTGTGAGAGCCCCCCAAGAGCAGTGGGCTCTGCAGCCCAGGGCAGAGCAACCCCGGGGACTCCGGTGCCTTCTCCACCCAGCTGAAGGACCACCTCGTGAGGGAGAGGAAGCAGACTGCTTGGCCCAGCAGTCACGAGGCACCAAGACAGCAGGAGGTGTCCGGAGAAAAGCATAAGCCCGGGGTCGTGAAGGCAGCAATGATCTCGTAAGGTAGTGAGCGCCCTGTTGGTGGAGGCATGTAAGAAAAAGCCAGATGAGCTCCTGCCAGGAAGTGTGGGAGTTGCTCCTGAATAGGGCTGAGTTGGCACGGAGGACCTTCCCAGTCTCCCCAGATTCTGGATCTGATTCCGTTGACAGTTCTCTGCAGATACTCCAGAGAAGGGAAGTACCCAGGGGAGGTTGGAACCGGCTGTCCTCTCGTTCGGCCATCCCTCTGAGTAGCTCACCCTCTCATTTCCGCCTCTCCCTTCGGATGGCCGCTGGGCCAGCCGTCTTGTGAACGAGGCAAATGGTGCCTCAGTGGAGAATGGAAAACCAAAAAGGGAGGGACGCACCTTGACTGGAAATGGCCATTGGTGGCGGCCTGACTTTGTGTCAGAACTAAATGGGCGTCACCTGAGTTTTGCCTCCTCCTTGGCCCTACGGAGGGGTGAGGATGGGAAAAGGGCAGGGTGCCGACGGCAGAGAGCCCTAAATGGTGACCTTGGCATAGGTCAGTCATGGCATTGACCATCTGCCTGCCTCATTGCATCACCGAACTGTGGGCTCCTTGAGAATTGTCTGGGGCTTAGCAAACATCTGGTGCGGCCTCTTCAGTCGACCAGTGAAGGAGCCATCCACTGAGTCACAGCAGCATTGGTCTGTCCAGAGTGTTTGCTGACGGAAGGAGAGGGAAGGGGAGGGCAGGGGAGGGCAGGGGAGGGAAGAGAAGGGAAAGGGAGGGTAAGGCTGTTCTTTACCTCCTTGTCCGTTATTCCTGTCTTTTTTTTTTTAATTTATTTATTTTGAGAGAGAGAGTGCAAGTGGGGGAAGGGCAGAGAGAGAGAGAGAGAGAGAGAGAGAGAGAGAGGATCCCAAGCAGGCTCCACGCTGTCAGCACAGAGCCCAATGCAGGGCTCGAACTCACGAACCGTGAGATCAAGAGATCAAGAGTCTGATGCTCAACCGACTGAGCCCCCCCAGGTGCCCCCCTTTTTCTTCTTTTGATAAACGTTTATTAAGCACCTACCATATCCTCAGGCTTTATGCCAGGCCCTAAAGATGCAAAGCAGAATAAAAGGTAATTTCTGCACTTGGAGAGCTCACAATTATTCACTCAACAAATATTTACAGAAAATCTGCTTTGTGCAGGGAGTACAGGCATAACCCAGACAGATAGGACCCGACGGGTGGGACGGTAATGTGGAGATGCCAAGGTAGGAGGTACAGGCCCTGTGCCCTCGGAGAGAGTCCTGAGGGACTTACCAGTGACGGCGCAGGTAGGAGAGGTGAGGTTGGAGGGGGGCATTGTACCTGAGGCTTTGGCCTTGACCCGAGTGCTTGAGAGCCATTCACCAGGGAGACGTCCTGTGCTGCACTGATACCCTGGCTGGGTGCTGAGGCTGTAGACAGTCTCAGTAGCATTACCTTGGCTCGTCTGCTGATACAATAGCCTTGAACCGTGTGCTAAAAATACCACGACCTCGATGTAGACCGGGTTCCACTGGGCACGATGAAAGCTATTTCAGGTGAAGGTCCCCTGGCGGCTGGACCTGTGAGGCGTGAAAAGTGACACGGACCTCTCTCTGGTCCCTGTGTCTGCTCAGGACAGCCCGACACTCAAGTAACTCAAGCTGCCTGCCCCCCCCGCCCCCCTCCCCCCGAGGTCCCCTCCCAACAGCCGGTGGCTCGCACCGGGGCAGTGCAGGCCAGGGAGGTGTTGAACTCAGCCACCCCTCGGTGACGGTGACGGGGCCTCAGGCCCTGCCAGCCACAGCAGGTCTGGCCACCAGAACTGGGGGATCAGGGACACCCTCAGCCCAGGGCCCTGGCACTCCCGGGGGTGGGGGGGCATCTGAGCCCTTCCTGTCTCCTGCCTGCCCTCTGGTCCCCGGGCCCCCGTGCTGGTGGGTGTACGGGGTGGGGGGAGGGGGCCCGTGCGGCCCAGAAGCCCAGGCCCACGCTGCCTCCCTCCGCCTTTCTCCTGATCACACCCCCTTTGTCCCACACGGATTCAGGGGAAACCTCTTCACTCGGACGCTGAGCGATATTGTGAGCAAAGAAGACTTCGTGTTGGATTCCGAGTATCTTGTCACACTTCTGGTCATCGTGCCCAAGTAAGTGGCCCGGGAAGGTGGGTGGTGCGGGGCCTCAGCCCGTGTTGGTGACCCCGGAAGGAAACCGGCCTGCCCGACGGAGAGGAAGGGGAGCCCCCCACGGCCTGGCCCCCGGGAGCACTAAATGGGAGTTGCGTGGGCCGGCACGGGAGCAGGGGGACAGCACCCGCGGTGGGATGCAATGACAGAAGCAGCCGTTTCTTGAGCGCTTGAGGCGTGCCTGCCACATGCCTCACTCTCGACAAACCCCGGGCTGCTGTTACTCCGTTGGCCTGAGGCCAGAGAGGTCAGCTGGCTTGCCCAAGGCCACACAGGGCCGGGACTAGAAAGTTCCGACACAATCACACGGGCCCTCTGCGGGGTCCCGGGCCTTCACGGGGAGGGTGGGTCCGGGATGGGGCTGGGCAGGAGATTCTCGGTGCCCATGGCAGGGCCTCGGGCGGTGGGGGGCACTCCGGCCCAGGCCTGCTCACTCCAGTCCTTTGGGAAGAGGGGTATATAGGGTCCCAAATACTTGGGATGCCCCGAAGTTTTTAAGCAGAAATCACTGAATGATCCTGTATCCTCGCAGACCAAGCTACGCGCAATGGCAAAAAACCTACGAATCCCTCTCGGACATGGTGGTCCCTCGGTCTACTAAGTAAGTGAGACCCCAACTTGGCACCCGGCCACCAAGCGTGCCGGAAGGTGTGAGGACCCTCGGCCCGCCCCACTCGCTCTCACAAGGGTCCCTTGACCTGGAACTCCTTTGCAGCCACACACCCGGCCCCATGCCAGACTCTCTCCATCTTTTAAAATGTGGTTTCCCTGCCCCCTCCTCCAGGAAGCCCTCTCTGGCTGCCTCCTGGCAGAGACCCCCCCCCCCCCCCCTCAGTGCACTCTGCGGTGCCTTCTCAGCCCAGGTCATTCTTCCCCGCCTGAGGGTCAAGCAAGGGCCTGGCTCTGATGGCCACAGGGCGGGAGCAGGGGAGGAAGGCATTCTCAGCGTCCGGCCTCCTGGGGTCAGAGCAGGAGTGGCCAATGAAGCCTGGGAAGGTGGCAGAGAAGGTTCACAAACCGTGCATACCACGCATCTGGGGAGACCAGTATCTCAGGGCCGCACGCAGCAGCAGGAAAGGCTCTCGCGATGCAGTACTGAGCAGGGGAAGCAAGTTCTTTTGCTTTAGCTCTAGAAACAGACACAACTAAACCACATGCGATCTGGGCACACGCAGGTGCCCAGTAGAGCCGTGGAGGTGTGTGGGCATGGGAAACGTGGCGACCTGGGGGCACAGCGCGACGTGCACCCAGGGAGGGCCACGGGAGGGGGGGGTCTGCCGTATGAGAATTGCTTTAGGTCTTAAATGGGGCGGCTGAGACACAGGTATTTGTTATTCTCTATACCTTTTCACACGTCTGAAATGGTTGGTCCTTGAAAAAAAATTTTTTTTAATGTTCACTTCGTTTTGAGAGAGAGAGACAGAGCATGATCAGGAGAGGGGCACAGAGAGAGAGGGAGACACAGAAGCTGAAGCAGGTTCCAGGCTCTGAACTGTCGGCACAGAGCCCGACGCGGGGCTCGAACTCACAAACCGCAAGGTCATGCCCTGAGCTGAAGTCGGACGCGTAACCGACTGAGCCTCTCAGGCGCCCCGCGAATGGTTTGTCATTTTAAAAGATTTGGCGGGTGAGTCTCGGCCAGACATGCCAATTCACCTGCTTCCCAGGGCACCGTGGCGAGAGGGAGGGTGGCCCCTGCCCAAGTCCATCTCGGCCCGGAGGCGTCTGGCTGGGGGTACCTGCTGCAGGGCGGCTCTTCCAGGGCCACAACTCACTGGAGGTAGCAGTTAGGAGCTGAGTTGAGGGGTGCAGGGAACAGGACGGTCATAGCCTGAGGCCACAGGGGAGGCCAGAGGAACAGGCCCGGGGCAGCCACGTCTGCAGGGGCGGGGCGGGTGGGGTGGGGCGGAAGGCACACAGATGGATGGAGGGGCTGGTCCTTGAAGTCACCCGGCTCAGCAGACGACCCCCAGCTCTTGTAACAGTGGCATTCTGTGGCCAGGTGCCAGGGGGCCCCGTCCAAAAGGCTGCCTCAGTAGGTGGCTTGGCTTCTCAGACCAGAGCCCCCAGGCCCTTCGTTGTCAGAAGGCGCCCGAGAATCCGCAGAGGTGACTCAGGAAAAGTCTCTGGAGCCTGGGGCGGCCCTTCTGGGCACCCACTCTGGGAGAGCGGAAAGGTGACCCGGCCCTGAGCGTGTCCACGAGACCTGCCTGGGCTTGGCGAAGGGCTTCAGGTCTGTGACCCAAAGACGCAGGCCCCTGGCTCTGACAACCCCTGTGTTTGGGGCGGTGCCCACGGGGGTCCCGTGTTGAGGTGTGCCTCGGGAGGCCGTCCGATTACAACATCGGACGTGAGGTGGACGTGGCGGGGTGGTTTCCCACCGACGAGCTCTGCCCTGCTTCGCTGTGAGCACAGCACGTCAGAGCGAGGGCCCCCCGTCCTCACACGAGGCGACTGAGACCCGGGACTAGCGTGATCTCTTGGGCATTTCACAAACCAGAGCTGAACCGCGCGCGCATCTCCGCACAGCTAGTCTCCTGTCCTTTCCTCCCCTCGAGGGCCTGCGTTTAGATCACCTGGAGGCCCCTGAGGCCTCAGCCTGGAGGCTGAATGGCAGGAGCCCGAGAGGGGGCGGGCCGCAGCAGGTGGCTGAGCCCACACGGCCAGGAGCTGGGAAATAAGGGACGTCCGGTTCCCTGCCCTCCGCTGCTGGCTGGGCCCCTGCACACGGGCCAGTGGGCTGAGGGGGACGGAGCCTCACCTCTGCGGTGACCCGCCTCCCCGACGGGAGAGGACAGGGCTCTCCTAGCCCAGCTCTGACGCCGGGCCCGGCGATGAGTCCCGTGAACAGACGCTTCTCACCCCCAGACTGATCGCCGAGGACAACGAGGGCGGCCTCTTCACGGTGACCCTGTTTCGAAAAGTGATCGACGATTTCAAAACCAAAGCCAAAGAGAACAAGTAAGGGCTGGCCTTGGGGGGTTGCTCCGGGTCTGGTCTGTCTGCACCGGAGGGGCCTCTGCTCCGACTGGAAGCTTCTTGGCAAACGCCTCCCATTTGCTTGTTTTAAGGTTCACTGTCCGTGAATTTTACTATGATGAGAAAGAGATAAAGAGGGAAAGGGAAGAGCTGAGCCGTTTGCTGTCTGATAAGAAGCAACAGTATGTGAGTAGACTTCGCGGCGGCCGGGCTCCGGGCAAGGGCGGCTCCTCCCTGGGGGCACACGGCCCCGGGACTGTGTGCCCCCCTGGGGCTGCCGGGGTGCGTCTGGGGAAGGCAGAGGGGCCCCGAGGTGGCGCCTGAGCTGTGAGTCCGTCCGAGCTCCTCAGTCCTGGTGCTGCCCTTCCAGGAAGGGACTCCCAGTTCCGCTCTGCAGCTGAGAAACTGACGCTCTGGGGGGGGAGGGGGGGTCAGTGAGCACCTCCCCCAGGAAGAGGGCCCCACCTGAGCCTTCTCCGCCCCAAGGTCGGGCAGGGCAAGGCGGGGATCCCTGAGTGGAAAGTGGGTGGCTCCGTCCCCTCCGCCCCCCTGCTATTCTCGGCAGTGCGGCTCCCCGGGTGCGATGTGACACCTTCTGTCACCAGCACCTGTATTTGTGTCCCCTACGCTTCCGGCAAAGAGTGGGTGCTTGTCCCGGAGGAACTGACAACAGCCAACCTCCCGTGTGCAAGGGCAGCTGAGCTCAGGGGGGCGAAAACCAGGCTCTTAGTCTAGAAGTGTGAACAGCGTGGCCTTGGGCACCCCGCTCTGTAAGACGGGCACGCTCCCCACGTGGCATCCTCCCGCTGCAGAGCGGGCCTAAGCCAGGTGGCTCCCGGGGCCTGCCTCGGTGGAATGTCTCCGGGTCCCTTCTCTCCCATCCCCCCCACCCCCCACCCGGGGCGGGTTCTCGGGGAAGCTTTCTAGTCAGCCTCTGGAGTAGCGAGGAGGGGAAGAGTGAGTAGAAAGTACTTCAGGCCTGTTGGAGGAAGACCGGTGTGTAGACATAAGGCTGTAAGTATGTGCTTGGATGATGCAAGATGTACCTCCCGTGTGGCCAAGTGTTTGCCCCGAGCCTTCTCTGCTGTCGGGCCGGGGGAGTCTGCACCTCCGACGTGACCTCTCCGGGTCGGTGGCCTTTTCACAAGGACTCCGGACAAGTCAACCCCCTCAGAAGTGGCAGCAGCATGGGGGTTCCCAAAATAGGGTTCTCCCAGCCCCCCCAGACTGGCCCATCCCCCTTGAGGAGGAACGGGGGACTGGTCCTATGGTCGTGCCCGTGCACGGTTTCGGCCCCTCCCGGCCCCGAGCACACACGTCTGTGTGTGGACGTGTGTGTGCGCACACCAGGGGAACACGCTTTTCGGATCCCAAATCTGCCGGGCTTCTCTGGCTGAGACCCCTTCCCGAGACAAAGGGCTGAGGTGGCCCCGGGCCCGAGGCCTCAGACCCGACACGCCCAGGCAGGAAGGGTGCTCGCCAACAAGCTGGAAAACCAAAGGGTTCTTCTCCTTGACCTCAGCTCGCCCCGGACCCTCATCACCCAGGAGCGCTCGGTGGTCTCTATCATAGTTGAGCAACCCTGCCGGCCTCGGGGCCGGCCCTGGCTGGCCTCCGGTTGGGGGCTAGACTGTGGCAGCTGTCACGGTGTCCAGGAGCGAGGCCCTGCCCGCAGGACAGGTGGTCAGGTCCGTGCCTTCGGCCCCTCCCTCCGCGCTGGCACAGACCCCCGAGGATCGAGGTGATACGCAGGAGCTCGACACCTGCCGCCCGGGTCTCCGGTTACCCGCCGGCGGAGGGTGCTGCTCCCCGACGCTGCCCTGGGAGCCCTTCCAGGGTCTCTCTGTGCAGGGGAAATGGAGATGCGAAGGAGACACACTAGCTCGGAAACATTTAGCTCCCTGCGAGGCTCTCGCTGGGTGCCAGTGAGCAGGGGTCAGCCGGGGTCGGCCCTACCCTGGCTGCGTAGACCCTTTCCCCCTTAGCTTGTTGGGAGATGGGTGCGGTCAGCATCCTCCGCCGTTTTGATTACTCTCCAGCCAGAGGGGACAGGCCGGGGCCTGGGGTTTCGGCCCCCTGTGAGAGCACGGGGTGGGGGCTTCCTGTGCTTTCTGTTTGCAGAGAGGGTAAAGGAGGCTGTGTCCCAACAGCACACCCGCCGTCCGCGTGTGGCATGCTTAAGCGCACCCCAGCCACCGAGGCTGGACGTGGTGGGGACACGCTCCTCAGGCAGAGCCGTTTCCACAAACGCCACCTGGAGCTGTCCCCGTCCTGTCCCCGTGGAGGGGAGGTCCTGACCGGGGCCAGGCAGGGGCGGGGGGGATGTGGGCACCGGCTCCGTCCCTGGAATATGGGGCCTGAAGACCTTAACACCCTGGTCCCATCTCGAGTCCGACCAGCACGCAATCCCGGAGGGCGGGCCGGCCTTGCCGGCCTCCCTGTGCTTTTCAGGCGATGCGAGTTTTTCTGTTTGTTGTGATGCATGTTTGCCGAAAGATTAATAAATCATTTCTGTGCCTTTAGCAAACTTCCTGTGTTGCTCTTAAAAAGGGATCATCCACCTTCCCGGACCACAAGGTTCAGGTAACCCCGCTAGGGAACCCCGATAGGCCCGCTGCGGGGCAGACGGACAGAGAGAGAGAGAGTGAGGGCGAGGGAGAGGTAAGCAGCACCCGGGAGCCCTGGGCTTCCCCCGCTCGCATGTCCTCGCCAGTGCAGGCGTCTTCTGAGAAAACAAAGCCTTACGTTTTCTGTTACCGAAGGTGGCTTTTGAGGGCTCAAATCAAGGAGCCCAGCATCAAACGCCTTTCCTCCTCATCCGGGGGGCCTCCTTGGAGCTGCCCCCCGCCCCCGGCAGTGGATGGTGCTTGCTGGCCAGGGTGCCCCCGCCCTGTCTGGAGGTGGCTGGAGCTGGTGACGGGGACAGGTGCTGGTGGTCGGGCGGCTCGGCTCTCCTCCCCTGGCTGCCCTGGCTGGACCCACCCCTGACCTTGGTGGGCACTTGGAGGTGCCTTTGCTCCAAGACTCGAGGCTCCCTCCCCCCGAGTAGCGGCCACAGCGGCATTAGTGGCAGCTGTCGTGGCCGGCATTAGTGGCAGCTGTCGTGGCCGAGTGAGGCGGGCTCCTCGGAGGGCCCCCTGGAAGCGGCGGCTGGTGGATGACGCCAGGACCCCGGGGCAGCGCCTCCCTGGGAGGCTGGCCCCTTCGCAGCACAGCGTCAGAGGGAAGCCTGCGGGCTGCCTGCTGACAGCCCTGAGGTCAGGGGCTGCCCAGCCCCAGCAGCCCGGTCTGCGGTGGCCCCGCGCATGCGCCGGGTGGCTGGCCCGCGGCGCTTCCCCGGCCCCCACCCCGCCCCCCGGGGCGGCCCGGCCGACGCGGTCCCGGCCCTCGGCCAACCGCCTCGCTGCTTCCGCTGGCCGCCGGGCGTTTCTTCGCCGCTCGGGGCTTGCTCTGTCAAAACCCACGTCCTCCTCGGCCTCGCGTGGGCGGAGCGGCCAGCGGGCGTCACCGGCTCTCCTGTCTCTGCAGGGCCCGCTGCTGCGCTGGCTCAAGGTGAACTTCAGCGAAGCCTTCATTGCCTGGATCCACATCAAGGCCCTGAGGGTGTTTGTGGAGTCCGTGCTCAGGTGCGTGGAGGCGCCGCCCAGCCCGGGGTGGGGCAGCGAGCTCTGGGGGGCCCCTGGGCTGCCGCCTGCCCCTGCCGTCCCCCGCCCCCCCACCCCCCAGTCTCCTCTGGGACCTGCCGGGCCCTCCCGTCCTCTCCGCGCGCTCCTCCTGGCTCTTGGCAACATGTTTAGGGTCTCCTGAGTCACAGGAGCCTTCCCTCAGCCCTGCGGGCCCTGCCGTCCTGTGCTCCGCGTCCCGTTCCTGCCAGACTCTCGCCGCATGCTCCGCCCCGCCCCGTGCACCTGCCGGGGCCTGGCGACTCCTAGAGGAAACAGCAGCACGGTCTCAGTCCTTGACCTCTGAGCCCAAGGCGGCACAAAAAAATGAAAGCCCTGAACCAAACCGAACTGACGACAACAAAAATTTGGCCTTGTTTGTTTTTTTCACCAAAGTGAAAACAATTACCGTGGGAGATTTGGGAACTGTAGGTAAGCACGACTAGTGAATAAAAAAATCACCTGTAATTTTAACGCCGGGAGAAAAGTCTGCTGGCTAGTGTGCAGGTGTGTACCTTAGGAGTTTTTGTTCCTTTGTGTTTTGCTTTTTTTTTTTATTCTAGTTTACAGATATGCATATTTTTTTTTTTTTACTAAATTTTTGCAAAAATGGAATCAAGCAGTATTTTCTAAAGCCTGTTTTTCTGCCACGTTTTGAACATGTGCAGTGACATGAGCTATGTGGGGAGGGGGGATCTTGGTAGCATCACACACGGCTGGCTGTACCCTTTTTCTGGAAGCTTCCACCCCTGCTTCTTGGCCCCCTCTGGCCCTCTGAAGTGCTCTCCCCAGCCCCTCCCCTGCCTGCAAGGCGGGTGCCCCCCCCCCCATCCCTTCCCAGCCATCCACCTGGAGACCTGTTCCATACTTTCTCTTTCTAGTCTGTGCCTCCTACCTCGTCCTGTCCGCCTCTCACCTCACACGGGCTTCCCCTGGACATCTGGCTCATCTTCCCTCCTGACCCCTTCCCCGGCCGCCCCGTCAATGCCCGTGGGCTCACGTCTTTCCTGTGTCCAGACCCCAAGCCTCAGGGCGGGCTCAGATGCCTCTGCTCCCTCACCCTCGCCTCCTACGCCCACTCCTGCACCCCACCACGCTTCTGGTGGGCCCCCTGGCTTGTCCCTGCTCTCTCTCTTCCCTCCGTCCCTGCCTCGCCTGGCCGGGCCAGCTCTTGCCACGGGCTCTCACTTGGTTCTGTGCCTCCGGTTCATCCTCCACGCGGCTGCCAGTGTGGTTTTGTCCAAGCACAATATGGCGGCTGCCAGGATCCGACCGTGGCTCCTCTCGTGGTCATCCACCCCCACCCATCTCAGAGGCCTGGAGTGGCGTGGATTGTGGCATTGGGCCGCGGGGCGTAGACGAGCAAACCTGGAGTGTGCCAGCCACCTGTGGTGTAGACGGGGCCCGAGACTGACCCTGCTGGCCTCGGAAATCAGTGGTTCTCAGGCTCACTACAGTGCGGATGCCCGTTTGCTCGAGAGACGTAGAGATGGATGTCCTTAAGTTGGATGAAACAGGATTTCTCCTAAAAGTATATGTAAAAGTAATTCTTTACAAGACTCTCAATGTAGGATTTTTTTTTTTTTACTGTGTCTGTATTTTTCCGGAATACGGTTGTATACATGAGCGCTGTTTGAAAAATTCAAGTTCAGAAATACATACTGTGGAAACAGTTCCCAGTTCCCCACTGCCCATAGGTAATCATGATTAATGGTTTCGAGACTCTTCTTTCTCCCCCAAATGGGATCGTTTAGCGTCCTGCGGCTTGCTGTCTTCATCTGCTCTGAATCAGTCTCTTCAGCACGGGTGAAGCTACCTGATCCTTTTTTAATGGCTTTTTCATATTCTATCCTGTGGACAGATCGTAATCCGGGAAAACAGAGGCTGAACTGACACGTTTGCTGGGGCACACAGACGGTGAAGTTCACCTGCTTGCCTGTTCCTTTGACCCCCTGTTGGTCTTTGCCCCGCCCCCCACCCCCCACCCCCAGTTGGCTCTTGGCCGCTGTCTCCCTCTTCTCCGAGCTGTTTTGTACTTCCCGCCTGGTGGGGAGGGAGGGGCCGACGCCCTCTCTGCCTCTGTCACCCCGCTCAGAGTCGGACAGATGTGAAATGGACATCTTCCAGACACTTCCAGATGTGAAATGTTCGTGGACTCCATAAAGTCAAAGTGAAGTAGACTCAGCCCTCAGTTGAGGGAGAGCTGGTTGACCCTCAGGGCGCAGTGAACCGGGGGCTGCTGGGTGCAGAGTGGAGGGGCCAGCCAGGAAGCTAGTCAGTCTGGATCTCGGTGGGGAACAGAGGTTACGGAATCCTGACGGCGGCTGCGTGGCCGTGATCGTCTAGGGAGAGCCCTGCAGAGGGAAGGTACTGAAAGGGCACCTCGGGGAACCCCAATATTTAGAGTGGAAGAGAGAAGCTCATGAGGAAGTCAGGCAGAAGGAGGGAGTGGCTGACGAGTCAGAGGGAGGAGAAGCTTAAGGATTTAGGTATCCCCGTGAAAAGGGTCACGAGGTCATCGGTGGGACAAGCTCGAGTGTGGTGGCCGGATGACTGGGTGACACGGGACACTGGGCACTCTCAAGTTTGGAATGAGAGCCCAAGGGGGCTGAGGGCGTTTCTTACAAAGGAGGGCAGGATGGGGAGATGTTACAGGGGTAAGGGGACAGCGGTAGACGATGCTGGCGCCCCCGTGGCACAGAGGTCTCGGTGTGGGGCCTCATGTCAGGGCTCCCCACCGGGTGACCTCGGCGGTCAGGGAGGAGGAGGGTCCTCTACTGAGTGGAGCAAGGAGCAGCGTGGGGGCGGCCTTGTGGAGAATGAGCACTGACCCGGCTGTCCTGGAAGGCGTGTTCTGAGCAGAACAGAGAAGGTGTTCATTGACATCGATCCAGAGGGAGGGTCAGCAGGGAAAGGGCTGGAAGGATCTGGGAAGAACGTGGGAAGCCCCAAAGTCGAGAGAGTGGGCTGAGAAAGGGGCCCAGGGCTTGGAGGCTTGATGGGGGGGGGGAGGGGGGGGACGAGGAGCAGTCAGTCAACATTCACGAAGTGTTGGAGTGCCTGCCGCCCTCCAGGTCTGGGGACACAGTAGACCGTGCACAAAACAGACCCGTGCCTCTGCCCCGATGGGAGCTCGCGGGCTGGGAAAGACAGGACAGCTGGGACACAGGGGTCCTCGTTCGGGAGGGTAAGCGAGCTCCCAGGGAACCTGCAATGACTGGCGGAATGACCAGGTCAGACGACAGAGCGCGGTGGCACCACGGTCTGGGAGCCGGAATGCGCGTCCTTAACGTACGTGTTGCCTGGGGTGTGTGGTCAGCAGGTGGAGACAGCGGTGTCGGTGAGGCCGAGGGTGTGGAGTGGGTTTCTGGAAAGCACTGGGAGTTGCGGGAGGGAGTCAGGAGGGGGGCTGCTCGCTCAGCTAAGATGGTCGCGGCCCCTCCGCTCACTCCCCCGGGGGGTACCGGAGCTTTGTGGTAAGAGGGGACACGGAGAGGAGGCCATCGGCTGGGCCACTCCCCTCGCCCGTGACCCGTCTGCCCCCGCCAGCTTCTCTGGCTCTTGCCTCCTGGAAAGAGCATTTAGGCGGGGCTCGGACATCGGGGTCCTGCCGGCCCAGCATCCTGGAAACGCACAGGACGAAGCAGGTGTTAGGCTCGGTGTGTGGCGAAGGCAGCGGCACGCGTGGGCACGGCCTCCTTCACGTACGCTTTGCTTCCCGCCCGCAGATCCAGCAGACCTCCGCGTTTTAGTGCACGCTGCACCGTTATCCAGAAATGGCCGGTTAGCCTGTTCTGGCACATTCCCCTCCAGAAAAATCCAGTCACCAGTCTCACCTCTGACCCTAAATATTTCATTCCACTGAGTTTTACTGTCTTAAGCGGTGTCAGCTGAAGCTTTTTTTCTTCTTACTAGAACCGCCTGTTTCTTGTCAGGGTTGTTTTCCCCACGTTTCCATCTGGGGTAACTTATGCGCACATTTTGTCTGTCTGGGAAGGTACGGACTTCCAGTGAATTTCCAGGCGGTGCTCCTCCAGCCTCACAAGAAGTCCTCCACCAAACGTTTAAGAGAGGTTCTGAACTCTGTCTTCAGACATCTGGATCAAGTAGCGGCTGCAAGCGTGTTGGATGTAGGTATACGATCCAGAAGCGGCTGGGGTTCTGTGCTAAGGTCAGCCTCCCCACCTGGGAACCTGCCAGATCCCGAAACTGCCTGTTACGAAGATGTACGTTTCACAAATGCGAAAGTGTAACGAGGAAGAGGCTGTGTGTGTGTGTGTGTGTGCGTGCGTGTGTGCGTGGCGAGGGTGCGCTGCGCGGGGCAGAAGATACCGTCACGGCCCGGAGAGCCTCCTCAAAAACATAAAGACGGGACAGCGAACTGCCTTCTGCACCTAGAGCGACAGCGCCGCGTCCTCTTTTGCAGGCGTCTGTGGACATCCCGGGACTGCAGCTCGGCAACCAAGACTACTTTCCTTACGTCTATTTCCACATCGACCTCAGCCTGCTCGACTAGGAGCCGCTGGCCCCACGAGGCCTTCCCGTCCGCGCGGACTCCGCAGACGCCGCTCTTTCCCTCGGCCGCGGAACCCCACGGAACTTAGAGTTGGAGAGAAATTGCTCACAAAAGTTAGTTACAGTTGTATTTATTTTTTTTTAAGTTACAATAAAGAAACGCCCCGTCCTTTGAATGGTCTTTTATGTTCGAACGTAATTCAAAGCCTCACTTTACATAACTGGGGACTGCCTAGAAATTGGTCACCTGCTGTTTTAATTTTGTGTCTTAACGGATCTCTTGGGACGGCTTGGGAAGAACATTAAAAATCTTGAGCTGACCGTATAACCAGCTAGATTTCCTAAGTCAGTGGGGATGGCCCAAAGACAAAATGTTGGGCACGAAATGTCCTTCTCAACGGACAACCCACTGTTTTTCATCCTTCTTTCCGTAAACTCGCCTTACGTTTCACATTCCACGGATGGCACCTGGCCTTGCGGGACACACGTAAAAATCCGTATTGTGGCAGGCGTCCAGAGGGTGTCCTTGGAATCACAAGTATTTTATAGGGAGGAAAGACATCAGGGTCATCCCTTCATGGTATCAATTTACTGGCTAAATTTACTGAATTTATGATGTGGACACTAATTTCATACGTATATTGGCATTGTCCAAAATATTATTTTATTTTTTAATGGAAAAAAGCCATCAATATTCAAATGAAAGAATCACATTAAAAAACTTATATATAAGAAACAGCCTCCAAGAACATTCAAGCAGCAGTCAGAGAGAGGGAGGGAAAAATATTTCAACAGCCCATCAGTTTTCTCCAAAATATTACTTGACAGAATACAACCCAATTCACCGGCTCCAACAATTCATAGAATTTTTCATTGTTTTCTTGAGATGCAAAAGTTCACTGTTGCAGTGTTTTCAAATGACCGATCAAGTGCTACTTCTTGGTTAAAAAGGCCACTGGTAGATTCATCTGATCGTGAAGAACGTTCCTTCACTGCTGGGGAAATCTGCTCCCAAGAAAAGAAAACTGAAGTCTGTGCCAGGCCTCTCACAGCTCATCCTTTTCCAAATCGTCCAGCTCCACGTCACTGAGGTCAATGTCGTCTTCCACGGGAAGCTGGGAAACAAAGCCACTCGTTAGGCCCTGCAGGAAGAGCTGGGAGAGCTCGCGGGCTCACGGCGGAGCAGCAAGGTAGTTTCTAGAGACACCCCGGATCACAGAGCCGGTTCTGCCCCAATCTGGCTCCCGCTTTTAGCTTTGCCTATCACTTTACAGCCGGAAAAGCCGAGAACTTAGGTGAGGTAGGATTTTAACAGATCACCTACCTCTTCAACACCGACAGCTACTTAGCTCATCGTTTTGAGGGGGGAGGGGCACAAGTGTGCCAGAATCCACGATAATTCCAAAGTTGTAATTTTGTGCTTCTCAGATACAAAGTAAATGGATTCCGGGTGAAATGCTCCGTTTAGCGGTAAGCATCAGGAATGAAACCTCATTCCTGAAATTTATCTTGGTTGTCTGTCAAGACTCTGTCACGCAGCCCTGAAAGGCTCGCGAGGTTATGGCACTTCTGACACCACGCCACGGATGGAAAGGACTCGGCCTACAAACAGCAAAGGCGCCCTGGGCCGGGGAGAGTGAGGAGAGGCGGGACAAGCACCCCGTGATGAGTCCCGCACGCGCGTGGCCTCCAGCCCTGGGGACTCACCTCGCCATCCTTGCCGTCCCAAGGCTCTCTGGTGCTGATGGCGGGGAAGGCCCCACCTCCCACAGGTGCTGTGGATCCGCGCCCAAAAGAGAGCTCCCTGAGGGGACAGTGACCAAAGGACATACTGATGAAGACACGACGTGTTAAAACAATGACTCGCCGGCTAAGTTTCTGCACAGGTGCCTCTCACGTCTTGCTCCCGCACAGTACTATCCGTTCAAGCAAGGACGACAACGTAACCAGGCATGAAATGACTAAGGTCTTGGCATCAGATAAAGCTAGTTACTACTACTAATTAAGAAAAATAAACTTATTTTCCTAGAATACAAATTTAAGTACGCAAAACCTATCAACATTCACGTAGAACACAGGCAAAACGTTTGATGAACAAAATTGTAGACTAACCCCAAAACACTTTATGAAAGATGGCATCTTAAAACAAAAATTCGGTTTCCTTCCCCAGACTTCCAATAGCGAGCAGAAGCACTTAACACCAGCCCACAGGCAGACCTAGAGGGGATGGCGGCAAGCCTCACCTCAGACTTTTAAGACACAGAAGAAAGAGTTCTGTGGTGACAGGGCGTATTAGGTCTTGCCTTTGACCAATTCTGATAAACATTTCATTAGAAAGATGTAGAGGCAACTGCCAGACTGGGAGCAAGCCTTCTTTAAAAAGTTTCCAGATGGTGAAGGGTGCTTGGACTACAGGGAAGAGAGGAAGAGAGACAGGAGTGGAAGTGTCCCACGTGTGTTTGACGGTTCTTTGGCTCGGTGGAAAAGGGGGGAATTCTATCCACTGCCTTTGGCTACCCTGCATTTTTTATGACGTGTTATCAGTGGTTCTCAACGGAGCGAGTTTCTCCCTAGGGGACATGTGACAACGTCTGGAGACATCTTTATGATCACAACTGTGTGTGTATGTGGACAGTGTGCAACTGGCATCTAGAGGACAGGTACTAAACACCCGGTAACACACAGGACAAACTTCTGGCCCACGATGTCACAAGCGCCAACATCGAGAAACCCTGATGTCCGAAGAGGAGTCACGTTCAAAAAACCGATTATCCACACGCTCTAGAGCCACGCTCCACCGCCATCCGCTGAGCTCTAAGTGTAACACAGGGCAGGACGCTGGCCTCCACGCCGATGCGCGTGCAGGGTCAAGAGGTACTGGGCACGGCGAGTCAGACCTGTGTCTCTCGTAGTCCATCAAAAACCTACACCAGAATGGCTCCATTTGCCGTGAGGGGGCACAGGCCAACCCAAGCTCTGGCTGACATAAGAAATACAAACCCATGCAAGTAATCAAAGGCAAGCCAGTGGTTCTACTTCTTACTAGTTTGGGACCCTTAATCCGATTATTCATCTCTGAACATCAGTCTCTTCATCAAGAAGATGCCGAGATGTAGGGAGTCGGTGCTCAGAAAGCAGCTACCTTCCTACTTTTTTTCTTTAATTAAAAAAAATTTTTTTAATGTTTATATTAGAGACAGAGCATGAGTGGAGGAGGGTAGAGAAAGAGAGGGAGACACAGAATCCGAAGCAGGCTCCAGGCTCTGAGCTGTCAGCTCAGAGCCCGTCACGGGGCTCAAACTCACGAGCTGTGAGATCATGACCTGAGCCGAAGTCAGACGCCCAACCAACTGAGCCACCCAGGTGCCCCAACATTCCTACTTAATGTCCTCAGCAGCAGCAAACAGAAGGACTAATGGAAAGATGCCAAGAGTCCTTTAAAGAGGAACAAAATTCTTCTTTTCTAATGTTTATGTATTTTTGAGAGAGAGGGAGAGACAGAGAGAAACACAGGATCCAAAGCAGGCTCCAGGTTCTGAGCTGTCAGCACAGAGCCCGATGCGGGGCTCAAACTCATGAACCATGAGACCATGACCTGAGCTGAAGTCAGATGCTCAACCGACTGAACCACCCAGGCGCCCAAAAAGGAACAAAATTCTAAGGGAACTATGCCTTGAGGGCAGGGTTCGATTGTTTAAAAAAAAAAGCGTTTTAACAGCTCAGTCCCGCTCCTCCCCTGCGCCCCCATTCTCTTTGCAGGGCTAAATGCTATCATCTCTTCTCAAAGAGCCCCGAGAAACATGGCTGCTGCTTCAAACAATGAACTTCTGTGAAACTCGAGTCCTTTCTTCACTTCCGGCTGCATCACGCACAATGACGTACTCGTATGTTCGGCTGCTACACCGAAAGGAACACTTAAATGACACGCCTGCAGGGAGAGGTACAGGAATCACTAACACTCGTCTTGGGTTGACTGTAGCTGTGAGTTACTGCCAATGTATTCATCACAGTCCGTCTCAGCTTCAGGTCTGTGGTTTTCAAGCGCACACGTTGGTGGACGTGGACACCAACTCCCTGGCGGGCCTGGCACCGTCTACCGGCGACAAGCTGCGCACATGTCCAGTCTCGTCAGAAAACAAGGCGCGTGGGACTAGAGACAAGTATACTGTCGCCCACTGTGTCTCCTTTCGACCCATTACCGCGTCCTCTTCCCCACTGGTAACTGGGTGGGTTCTGAGGTTCTCTGCTGCCTTTAAGGCACGAAGTTGGAGAACCAGTGGCCTGTACGATCCCCAGCGCAACAGCGATGGTCTCAAGTTGACGATACGCTATTGTCCGCAGCTTTCCCGCGAACCAGCCACCTCCTCTGTACTAAGACACAAAACACACGACAAACAACAAACCAGAGAAGGGAAACTGGCTGAAAAGAAATGTGAATAAAATCAAAGCCGCAGTTAGACCTGCCATTTCCAGTGAGTCCACAGGCTCAACCTCATGGTCACTGATCCGCCTCAAACATTTCTTACGATTTTCTCACAAATTTCTTACGATTTGTGACATTGGAATCAGCTGCTGAGAAAGGATGACATTTGATGAGCACAGCTGACCCCTGCACGTGGGGTGAGCCATACAAGTCCACTCGCAGAATTTTACAGTAATGTGAGTGTATTTTCTACCATTTTCTTAATAACATTTATTGTGAGAATACAGTAGATGGTACATAAACCATACAAAAAACGTACTATTTACCAAGAGCTGCCGATCAGCCAGGCCCTGCAGTAGTAAGCAGAGAGAAGGTCTGTGAGAGATGTGCCTGTGAGACTCAGTTAGGAGGACGAGGCACGAACCAAATTACCGCACACCTGAGAATTAGCACAGTGTCGATGCCTCGTGCTAATCGATTTACCTGAAAGATGATCAAATCAATTTTTGGAGGAGTTGAATGGCCGGGCAAGACAGAGAGCTCTATCAACTGGTTTTGAGTTTCAGAACCTATTATGTTGTTTGCGCCTTGCTGGAATCACTTCAGAAGTACACGTTCTACCGCTACCGGCCAGAAACGGAAGCCGCGTCAGCGGAGGTGAGAGGCACAAAGCATGCTGGGGGGGGCGGAGGGCTGCTACCAGCCCAGAGGAGACTTGCATGAGATCAGAGTTGCATGGCGCAACAGCCAGGTGGCCTCTTCCCCTACAGAATGCTTCCACGGAAAAGAACAAAAGCGCAAAAACGATGACTTTAGAACTCAAACACCTAATTCCCCGGAATGCCAAAGGCACTCTAACTCCACGCGCTGCCTGGTCTATGTAAACCTAGCTTCGAACCCACGCCACAGAACAAAAACAACTCAAGGAGGCAAGAGATTACCTGAGAAACTCGTTAATGCCTTGCTCGCTGAAAGATCCTTTCAGAAGAGCAAATTTCATCTTGCGTGCGTTGATGGCTGCCATGGCAGGGTACCCGAAGCCTCCGATCCCCAACGCATTTTCAAGTTCAGATTGGGCCCCAGCTTCTGTCCACAGCCACCTAGAAAAACAGGCTTGTTTTAGGGTGAAGATCCCTTTCAAAGTAGTTCGAATCGAATCAGCGGATACTCAAAAAAAACAAAAACGGATTACACTCCCAACATTTTATGGAATGAAATGGATGTAGAAACAGAAATAAAATACAAAAATAATGTATTCTGGATGTTCCCTACACTCTACCCCCAGAAGTCTCCCAAATCTATATACGGTTTGCTCCCAGCCTCCAAAATACTGTCCACTAAACCTGCTGGGTTTTCTGTCTCTATTACCTGAAATCCTACTAATGTCATTTGGACAACTGGGCACGTTCGCCAGTAGGATAACTTCTTCTTAAGACTTACTGCTGTATCATTATTCAATCCCTGTAACAATGCTCAGCCACAGTTCTTACTGAACTTCTACAACGGTGAGGGAGAAGGATGCCAGAATGCGGTGCTCTGTAGGCACACCACACTTTGTTGAACTAACGGGAGGGGGCACAAGGTCACTTGAGGGGGACAGCAATGGCCTGAGGAGGGTGAGACAGCAATGGATAGAGGACGAGAAACAAAAAGTTAAATCGGAAAGAAGCAGACATACTTTGTTTTAAAAGCACACCTGTATCTGGGGCGCCTGGGTGGCTCAGCTGGTTAAGAGTCCAACTCGATTTTGGCTCAGGTAATGCCCTCACAGTTCGTGAGATTGAGCCCCGAGCTGAGCTCCGTGAATTCTCTCTCTCTCCCTCTCCCTCTCCCACTCATGCGTGCACTCTCAAAGTAAACTTAAAAAAAATAAAACAAAATGATTCTTATGAAAAAAGGTACTGTGGCACAGACAGGTAAAAGACTTGCATTACTTCTTTTCCTTTTGAGAGACGAAGAGACACAGCACAAGCGGGGGAGGGGCAGAGAGAGAGGGAGACACAGAACCCGAAGCAGACTCCAGGCTCTGAGCTGTCAGCACAGGGCCCGACGCGGGGCTCGAACCCACGAAGATCATGACCTGAGCCGGAGTCAGACGCTTAACTGACTGAGCCGCCCAGGCACCCTGAACCAGACAGTATCCGGGTAGCACTATGCCCTCCTGTCCAAATCATACTGAGAAAGTAAGTTCAGCAACTTACCCCCACATTTTCTTTTTGTATTTGTCTGCCAACTTAAGAAGAACTTCTAAGTACGAGTTTCTGCCAGCAGCTCCTAATTTAAACAGAAAATTTTGAAAAGGTAAAAATAAAAGAATCCGAAACATTCATCAGCTTAGAAAGCGTTCTCAGAGCAGGCAGCACAGAGCAGTCACGGAGAAGGGCGCCCCTGTTCGCCGTACCCGTGTCCAGGATGTGGGGCAGCACGGCCACGACACACAGCTGGTGCTCCTCACAGGTCTTCTTAGCGATGTCCTCGTCGATGATCTGTGGGCCCAGAGCACAAGGGGTGGTTGGAAGGCCACGGACACAAAACCCAAAGGTGAGCCTGACGACAGAGACTCGGTATCATCACGTTCAATGAAGAGCAAAGACTTCAAGAGACAGAGCGACTCCCCCTGACACTCCAGGTTCGCGCTACGGCACCACGGACAGCTGGCCTTCCGGGTCTGTCCCCGGGCCATCCCGGTGCTGACTCGGCACCTGCCGACACACGTGGGCTCCAAAAGCAGACAGCCTCAGAGGAGCCTGGCTCTGACAATCACCTAGCTAGACAGACACATGTGTATTATATATTTATGGGGATCTGAGGCTCTCTGTGCCTCTGTTTCCTCACATAAAATGAGATAAAAACAGTATTTACCTCTAGGCATTCATGTGCGAACTGAAAGGAAAATATCCGTAAAAGCAGAATGATGCTGTCACACTGTCACATGACTAGGTGCTCCACAAACAGCAGCTGCGGCTGAGACAACGGGGAGAGAGTGGCCAGGCGCATTCTATTTTTAAAAAGCTTGGCACACTCGTCCTCCTAATGTAAGGATTGTAGTACTAAAATTATGAAAAGCAGCAGTTTATCAGGCAGGTTTTCCCCACTTGAAAGTCCAATAATACTTTAAAGAGAGGATTTTAAAAGAGAAGGGACAAAGTCCAATTGGAGACACCAAAGGAGTGTCATTACTGTGTGAGAGCCTGCCCCATCAGACATGGTCGGTTCTGATCACGAGTGACGGAAGCGGTTTACCTCAAGCAGCTCAGGAGGTGGGGCATTGTCAGAAAACAAATCCAGGGCCCGGGAGACGATGTCAGATCGCGTCCGCCCCCCATCGTAATCCACAGGAGATTCCCCCTTCTGAAATATCTTGATTGTAGGAAATCCCCTAATCTATTAGAAAAGACAAGAGTATAAAATCAAACTAATATTTAATAAGGAATAATCTTTACGGGTTCTAAGGCTACCTTATAGGGAATTTAATAGAACAATATTCCGAGGCTGCATCAGTGATCAGGGAGGATACACAGAGGTCTGTTGATCAGGCAGTTTTAACAGCCTGCCCACCAGGCTTAGCGGAGTATTATTCAAACCTTCCATATGTACTGAATACAACGTTATCTGCTCTAGAACAAGCGGACCAACTTCAAAAGCACTAGTAGTGACTTGTGAGAGCCTGAGCAAGCTGAAAATTCACATGCAGCACACAGCAGAAACAGTGAGATATTGGACTTGAGAGAGAGAGAGAGAGGGAGAGAGAGTCAGTCCTGAGTTCAAGACTCGTTAGTTTTAACAATAAAGTAATTTAGTTCCATTACAAAATGGCCAAACATCTCCCCTCCTACCACACAGGGAAGCCCGGATACCCGATGAAGTCACAGCTGAAAACAGCATGTACTCCTCAAAGACGTTCGCCATCTGGACACTCACCCCATACCGGCTGGCTAGAACCTGGTTAACCGTGGCGTCCACAGCCGCGAGCTTCACTTTTCCTTTGGTTTGCTCTTTTACCTCTGTGGCTGCAGCAGCCCATTCTGGCTCAAGACTATGGAAAGATATTTGCACTTTAAAAGTGTGTTTTAACCGTCAGCACGAACACTTTAACCGAGACGCGCATCTCTGCCCAATCCAGTCACACCGCGCTTGGAAACCACCGTGCGTAGCTTTGCGTACAATGTGATGCTGTCTTTTCACATTCACTTCCCAGGTCTCTGTCACTCCCTCCCCCGCGCTAGGTCCCTGTTAATCTTTGAAGCTGTGACAGAAGAAACTCGGCACCAATGCCAATGTTTAACATTCACTCGGCGTCAGAGCCTTCCTGGAGGAGATCTTGGTGACTGACCTGCCGTCTGGGTCAGCTTTTTCAGAGCCAGCTAGGTGAATATATTAAAAGCACTGGGACTCAAAATACTTGGTAAAAAGCCCTTACTTTTTGCAGTGTCCACACCAAGGAGCGTAAAATTCAACCATCCAAACGTCTTCACTATCAAGGACATTCTTATCGAAGCTGTCGTCCGTCAGCTCAATTACATCCTTCTTACTCGAACTCTCACCTCTACCCTGTCGCATGTGACATTAAACATTTAGTTACACTTGGCCAGAAAGAACGCTATTCTTATTCTAAATAGATAACAGACAATGATCTCTTTTGCATCTTAACGAAGTTTGGAGTTCTTCTTTCTAGTGAAAACCATTCTACTACACTTGGGGTCATTCCTTAATATTATTATCACTTGTCAAACAGTGTTTACTTTCAATCACCAGCACCTCCAGCGTAAGCTATGAATATTCCTGAATTCTCTCGCCTGCTGTTGTGCTAAGAGAAACCCCCACACGGCTCACAGAACCACCCGATTCTACTCTAGTTCCGACTGGGCACAGCTGCTTCCTCATCCCAGGATGTTAAACGTAACCAGTTACTACCTTTCCATAGAGAAAGTCTCTACCATTCAAGAGAGCTAAAAGTAACATTTAATTCTTTATTTTCAAAGAGTGTTCTTGAGTAGCAAACCTCAGGAGCAGTTTCACTATACTGCTTTCGGATGCCTGGGCCAAAAGCCAAGAGCACGGAATCTTCGGGTAAATTCTACATCTGTATAAAGAAGCTACTTTTACTGGTCTCTGTAAGAGCGAAGGGCCATTTTACCTTCATTTGTAAGAATTTAATGCCTTTTCACAAGAACATTTGGTTAAGTTCACATCTCCTACATGGGCATCTAAAATACCAATCCATGGAACAGGAATTTTTCTCTTCTTCCCTGTCCACTGAGATTGAATTTTCCAAAATTTCAGGCTGATTGCCAGATATAGGCCAAGAGGTCGTTCAGGTTTCATCTCTCTTTGTCCCCAAGCCGATCTGGTCTCTCTCTCCCCACTTTGGAACTACAAATGCCAAAGGGTCCCAGAGCCTGGCTTCCCGGTCTGAAGCTCTTTCTCAAGAGCTCGCTCTACAGCCCAAACTCTTCCCTTTCAGTGCTGGGCCGAGGAAGCCCATCTTGTGGCCTGATTCTTGGCCTATAGTGGTGGCCAGATGCTCTGGGACTAGAGACTTCTGAGGAGGCCAAATCAACAAGCTAGGTGGCTCATTCCCTCTGGCATGAGCTGATCCAACCTTGTAATATCTTTTAACTGAAAGTTCACTAATTTAAAACATTAGTAGTAACTACAAAAAAAAAAACCCAAAAAAACAAAAATAACCCACCCAAAAACTATCCTCTACAAAGAGTCCATATTGTGGCATCAAACTCATCACACACATTCAAAGTTGACATCACACAGTCTTACTTGTTTTCCAGAACCATATCCACCACCCCTCCCCCCAAGGCGATCCTTCACGAGCTGGCGCAGAGCACTGAGAGCAGCATCTACAATGGCTTCGCCAGTTCTGCCACCTACAGAAGACAAAGGACAATCAGACGAATGGGTGGTGGGGGCCGTGTGCCTATCCGTGGCCCTTTACATTTGTCAGATTTCTGTCAGCTTTGTCTGGTGTTTGAACAGACCCAACAACACATGGGTATTTAACACAGAGTCAAGTTCTCCCTGTAATACACACTGCACTTGACTTTTCCCTTGGAAAACCAAATCCTCTCCTTCAGTTTTAGTTTATTAAACACAAACATCCTGTTCACCTACTAATGCCATCCACAAATGAGAGAAACTCACAAATGTCCACTGAACATGTAACATGTATACAGATTTAAATAAGCCTATTACCTAGTTAAAAAAAAAAAGCAGGGGACGTTTCTAAATACAAATTACATCGAGGGAAATACAGGAAAACTATTTTTTTTCTTTTCTTCCTTCCTTCCTTCCTTCCTCTTTCTATTTTATTTTTGATCTACTTCTCTCCCTTTCTATTTTTTTATTTTTGAGAGAGAATGAGGGTGCACGGGGGCAGGGCAGAGACAAAGGAAGACACAGAATCCGAAGCAGGCTCCAGGCTCTAAGCTGTCAGCACAGAGCCCAATTCGGGGCTCAAACTCACAGACCGCGAGATCATGACCTGAGCTGAAGCTGGATGCTTAACCAACTGACCCACCCGGGCTCCCCAGAAGAAACTATTTCTATGATGACAAGCAGAAAAAACTGTAGAAAAAGTAGGATATGAAACGTCTGAAGCCAAGTAACTGGAAAGCAATCCAGGCGCCTTCTTTCTATCTTGCTTACAATACTTGGGCTGTTTTAGGTTCTTTAGCTGAATTCTCTCCTAATCTAAGAAGTAACAAACACTGTACTGAAACTCAATAATGACAACAGCCTTTAGAAGTTTAACCAAAAAACTATACACTCGAGAAAAAGTCAGGGGGGCTATTAAGGTATGAAAAACGTACGAATAATATGGGCCACGCTATCTTTAGCATTCAAAGGGAAAACTCTAATAAAATGTCTCTAGAAAATTCCATCCATTTTTTAAATAGTTTCTTACCAAACTGCCAAGGAAGATAGAAAAACACCTGAGCACACTTTTAGCCCTGACATTAGAAAGAAAATACAGTAGAGCAACACGCAGTATATGTTCAGATGGTGTGGGACTGCGGCCCCGGCTGACATCACCACGTGTGTCACTTCCTAATACAGAAGGGCCAAGACCTCCATCCTCGGAACCGGTGACCCTACTACCAATCTACTTGGAAATATGCCAAATCAAGAAATATACTAGGAGGGGCGCCTGGGTGGCGCAGGTTAGGTGTCTGACTCTTGATTCTGGCTCAGGTCATGATCTCGCTGTTTGTGGGAATGAGCCAGTGAGGGGCCTTGCTTGGGATTCTCTCTGCCCCTCCCCCACTCGCAAACACTCTCTCTCTCTCTCAAAATAAAAAAAGAAAACAAATGTACTAGGAAAAAAGAGAGGGTTTTGCGCTCTAGACCAAGAGGTGGCAAACTCTTTGTAAAGCGGCGAACACAAACGATTTTGAGGGGTGCGGGCCACCCGGTCTGCTGCAGCGACTCGCTTCTGCCCCTTCAGCGTGACAGCAGCTACACACGACATGAAACTAGGTGTGACTGTTTTGAAAACCTTTATTTACAAAAACAAACAGGCCCTTGCTCCTATTTTTTACCTACTTGTTGAAATTAAAATTCCAACCAGGGGAATAGAGTAGTTAGGAAAAGTCCTTACCCTGATAATCTTCTGGTCTGTTTTTGTTGGATCCAAAAATCTTAATGGTAGGAAATCCCTGAACACCATACTGACCTCCTAGGGACTGGTGTTTATCTGCGTCAACTGCGCCAACTTTTACAACATCCTGTGAAAATATAAGAGTTTTATCAATTTTTCTTTTCCACTGGAGCAGATTCCACAAAGATCCATCACTGAACTCATGTAGACTCCAAGATGATACAGGGCAAGGTTAGGTTTACAGACAGATTTAATGAGACCTGTAGCCTGGGAAGTCACGCCTACGTGGAATGACGGGAGAAATGGACGGAGCTCTGGAGGGGACTCTGCAGCACCGAGAATTAGTGAGACCGCGAGGATTATGTCATTAATCCGGAAAACTGACTCAATAAAAACAGACAACGTAAGAATTACACGTGTTAGTGTACTATCCCTTTGCTCCCTACATGCTTTCGGCACCAGAACAAGGTTTTTGAGCTCCAACATGCAAATGAACTTCCGGCGGCACGTGAAGCCCGGCTGCGTTCTTACTTATTATACACACACACGTGAATGAATGTGGGCGTCTTGGAAACTTACTTTTAGCGCAGTTGCTACTTTCTTCCATTCTGGTGTTAACCTCTGGCAGTGGCCACACCTTTGAGGAGATAAAAGCACAAATAAGGCAACGGTTCAAGTCTTCGATCCTCGATTCAACAATACTCTACCAACACTCTACTGAGGGACACGCACAGGGGTGGCTGCTGGCAGGGAACACATGCGCTAGTGAGACGTGATCGGTGACGTGAAGGAACTCGCCATTTTAGGATTTTACTATCACTCCTCTTCATATACTAATTTTAAAAGTTTCCAAGCCACTGGTTTTTTTTTAACTTTTAACATGTATTCATTTTTGAAAGAGAGAGAGAGAGAGACAGAGTGTGAATGGGGGAGGGGCAGAGAGAGAGGGAGACACAGAATCCGAAGCGGGCTGCGGGCTCCTAGCTGTCAGCACAGAGCCCGACGTGGGGCTCGAACTCAAACCGTGAGATCGTGACCTGAGCTGAAGTCGGCCACTGAACTGACTGAGCCACCCAGGTGCCCCCCCCCAAGCTACTGTTTAAATTATGTTTAAAGAGTTTAGACAAACCATCATTTGTAACTCTATCCCTGGGTAGGAACTTTAGCATTCATCTGGTCAAGTGTGACCCAATGTGTGGTCTGAGTTGTAAGCCTAGGCAAAAGGCAGACTCTTAGGCCGCATGAAATCCAAACACCTAGAGAAGGGGTTCAGGAACCTACATCTTAGAAAGTTCAACCAGTGATTTTTAAGCCCATTAAGATTTCATATTCCCTGAACTAGTCCAACCTTTTCATTTTACAGATGAAGTATCTGAATTAGAGCCTAAATCTCAATGCACTTTGGCTCCCACAGCAGCACGTGGGGTTAAAAATGTACACGTAATCCCAATTTTATATGCCGAGCAAGCTGAAAAGTATTCAATACCACAAGATGGTGATAAAAGAACAGGAGCGAGCAAGAGACAGAGATAAGAAGAAAAGAAAATCCTTCACGTTACAGTATTTGAAATAGATTATTGTGAAACATAACACACACAGACAGCGCTTTTAAAAGTTATATATACAAAAACCTGGTACGTTCATGCCATTTATCAAGGTTGCAGTTATACTGTTCATTTTCAATACTGAGTAACATCCACTGCATGAAGATACTAAAGCTAGTTTATCCATAGGTGATTAGTTGTTTCTTTGACAAAGTCAAGTCTCCTAATCCAGTGTTTAAGAACCTAATGAGTAAATGCCAGGTGCCCAGACCAAGAGGAGCCCCTCATACAGGATTTCATTCCGTCAGCACATCACTGAAGACAGGCCTTGCGATTTTCCTCTTACAGATGAGGAGACAGGGGCTGAGGAGTTAAGAAACCTACCCAGTATCACAAGTCATCTGGTCACAGAGCTGCTGCATAGGTCTATGTGCCTCCAGGTCCCACATTCTTCATCCCTGTATACTGGTGGCCCCTTCCATAGGGGCCTAACCTTAATCCAGTATTTTAAAGGTCAGGATCTTCTGAGAAATGTCCTGTGATGCTGGTTTACATACTTACATATAGTAGTTTTTTGCAGTTCAGGTGAGCTACTTAGAAGTCTGGGGGTCAAAATTTTATAGGACTTTGTGCCTCTTTCAATGAGTTTAGTCTATGAAAGGACTCCTATTGGAGACGTCCGAGTCCATACTCCTTCAATTTCAATATTAAGCGTAGTAAAGACCGACAGAAATGCCGCACGAGTCGAGGTACAGCACACCTCTGACCCAAGGGTTCTTCTCCTGCAGTCCAAACCCCGAAGGACTGGTGTATAAAAATTCAGGGGCTCTAGGAACTTTTGGTGGGGGTAAAAACACCTCTATTTCACTTTTTGGTTTTTTTTTAGTATTTTTAAGAGAGAGAGAGAGAGTGGGGCGCCTGGGTGGCGCAGTCGGTTAAGCATCCGACTTCAGCCAGGTCACGATCTCGCAGTCCGTGAGTTCGAGCCCCGCGTCGGGCTCTGGGCTGATGGCTCAGAGCCTGGAGCCTCTTTCCGATTCTGTGTCTCCCTCTCTCTCTGCCCCTCCCCTGTTCATGCTCTGTCTCTCTCTGTCCCAAAAATAAATAAACGTTGAAAAAAAATTTAAAAAAAAAAAAAAAAAAAAAAAGAGAGAGAGAGAGAGAGAGCCAGAGGAAGAGAGAGAGAATCTTAAACAGGCTCTGCACTCAGCACTGGAGTCCAACACAGGGCTCTTTCCCATGACCTTGGGATTAAGACCTGAGCTGAAATTCAGAGTCGGATGCTCAACCGACTGAGCCACCTAGGCCCCCCCTATTTCACTAACTTGTAAATGAAATGCAGACTTCCCTTCAATTATAAACATTAACAACACACCATGAGCATTTGACTTTGTCACAAATGAAAACTCAGCCCCTTTCAGATCGCTACTACAGTTTAACTTCATTTCTGTCCATTGCTATTTCAAAATTATGATGTCTAGGTGTTACATCTGCTGCTGGAGCTTGGTATTTACTGTCCCAGTAAAAGAGTACTACATAATCACATCAAAATTTGTTTTAGTATTTTGTGAATGTTATTTCAATGTTTTAGGTTCCCTTTGTGATCCTATATGCTTTACTCCATAGATGGAAAAGGAAAACCTTTATTCTGGAAAGAATTCAAAGCCTTCACCAAGCTGCCAAGTCTGAGCACAAGAAGAGGTTAAAGGCACCTGCTCTAATGACACCTCCTCTTACCCAAAACACTGGGAGGCCCAAGTGCCATGTCACAAAAACAATTAACTACAGGATCCAGATCCAGCCTTCTCAATTATGCTGTTTGATTCCATTTTGGAATGAGGTATATTCTCTCATATCGAAGCTTCCCAAAACAATGTAAATTACTCATGCCATAAATGATAAAAAAAAAAAAATCAAACTTGCAAAAACTGCATACAAAGGCATTCAACAATATAACAGTTCGTACATTTACAATTCGTACATTCCACACAGAATCCTCATTTGGATTTGACAAACAAAAAACAAAGAGAAGCTTTAAAAAACAATGATGAAGGGGGCGCCTGGGTGGCTCAGTCGGTTAAGCGTCCGACTTCAGCGCAGGTCATGATCTCACAGTTTGTGAGTTCGAGCCCCGCATCGGGCTCTGGGCTGATGGCTCAGAGCCTGGAGCCTGCTTCCGATTCTGTGTCTCCCTCTCTCTCTGCCCCTTCCCTGCTCATGCTCTGTCTCCCTCTGTCTCAAAAATAAATAAACATTAAAAAAAAAAAATTTAAAAAAAATGATGAAGGCATTAGGATGAACAGTATTCACAAAGTGGGAACATAAATTTTTAAGCAGAGGGTATTACCTTAATTTGCTACACTGAACATTAAGCGAAAACAGTCCACAAGGACCGGCATTGAGTTTCCAAAACTGTTTCATGGTCTTGCAGAGAAAAAATTAAAGCAATAAAAGGAAACCTCTCATCAGGCATACTCTGAAGTGCACCCACTCAGGTAAGAAGAATTTGTAATAACTTCATTCACTACCTCCTATGTGAGCTTAGGGGACATAGCTCACATCTAAAAGGACGATCGGGATCTCAGATCACTGCACAGTTGATCTGCAGATACAGCTGGCTGGGGCTCAGGCCTCCCCGGACCTGAGTGCCCATGGCCCCGCTGGTTTATAGAAGTAACAGCCTCGGGTACCTTTTGCAGGTTCCATTAACCAGTCTCTGCACTTCTACTTGTTGCATTTTTGTTTTGTTTGCATTATACGTTTAACTCCATAAACAATTAGTGCAATACAGTATTTTGACTGTATATAGTTGTGACCGTTAATTTCAATGAAAATTCTATCTTTACTCCACAAGGGTTTTTTTCCAGCAATGCATGTAAGTCAAGAGAGGAATTTTTAAATTAAATCAGATTGTTAAAATTATGTATTTCTAGAAGCCACTCTCTTCTTCAAGAAACAGAATGGAATCAATCACTAGCTTTTCCCTTTCCTGTGCCCAATATTCTTTCAGCATAAAGGAGTTTCCCTTCCATCAAGACCCTACTTACCTCATTACAGAGATATATCTTCTTAAAATTATAAGAAAATACTTCTTTCTTCTTTCTTGCAACAATTAGCTACTTCAACCTTTTTCCCCCCAATGGATTCAATCTCCATGGCCTTTAACAGACAACACTTTGTGGAATCCCCCATTTTCCTCTCTACTTCTTTTAACCAAGCAGTAAACTAGACAAACTAGATGACTAAATAAAATCACATTTTTATATAATATTCCTAATTTTATAAAGTACCACAAATAATCCACAAGTGCTTTATACTTACCATGGAGCATAGAACTCTACAAGCCACAGACTATCACTTTGAATAACTTCTCGGTTGAAATTTGATGGAGTTAATTCAATTACATCGTCACTAGAGGAATAGAGACCATTCACTGCTAGAAAGAAGGTACAGCTTATTAGACCTGCAGTAAAAGACAAAAGGCACACCATTAATGACAGGGTTCAAGCTCTGGCAGGAAACGTCTTCTTGAATTGCCCAAGGTTCTTCACACAGGAGGATGGCCTGGGTCAGGTCCTTTCTAACCCCCCAGTGCCCATCCCCCTTGTTGCTGTGGCAGCCCCTGGAATTTCACTGCCACCGGTGCAGCACAGAGCAAGTAGGAAAGAGATCCACACTCTCATCTCTTGAGCTGCAATCGAAAAAGATCTCTAACTTAGGTGCTTTTTATGTATTAACATTTTCATTCTTCACAATCACCTCGTGAAGTAATAGCATTCGTGCCATTTTATGGGCGAAGACACCGAAAAATTGGGAGGCTACCCTGTGACCCCGAGTAATCCACACAGCATTTATTTTTTTGTGTTATTCAGTTGCAATATTAGCACACTCTCTTTTTTTAACGTCTACTTATTTTTGAGCAAGAGAGAGCACGAGCGGGGGAGGGGCAGAGAGAGAAGGGAACAGAGGATCCGAAGTGGACTCCACGCTGACAGCACTGAGCCTGATGTGGGGCTCGAACTCACGAACCCCAAGATCATGACCTGAGCCAAAGGTGGACGCCCAACTGACTGAGCCACCCAGGCGCCCGAGTACAGTATCTTTATTAAGCTTCCTTTGAAGGAAAAATTAATTATTTGTCTTGTCTACTAAACTGGGACTCTATCAAGGGCAATACTTGTTTTTACAAATATTTTTATTTCTACTCACACTATGTATGGCAGTCACCAGACACTTGCAACGCTGCTGGATGAGCTTGCAAAGACTTTTCACGTAAATGATATACAAAAGAAGGATGGAGCGTTATTGTCTTATTAACAGCAGAGTTTAGCCACACACACTGTGGCCCAAATGCGTTTTTGTTGGCTACTGTAGGAACTTAAAACGTAATTGTTAACAATTATATAGGAAAACAAGTTCCGGATGGACTTAGAAATATCTTAAAAACTAGGGGCGTCTGGGTGGCTGGCTCAGTCGGTTGAGCGTCCGACTTCGGCTCGGGTCATGACTCAGGTCAGTCTGTGGGTTCGAGCCCCGCGTCGGGCTCTGTGCGGACAGCTCAGAGCCTGGAGCCTGCTTCGGATCCTGTGTCTCCCTCTCTCTCTGCCCCTCCCCCACTCTCACTCTGTCTCACTCTGTCTCTCAAAAATAAATAAGTATAAAAAAAAGAAATATGTTAAAAACTCAAAACGTTTTTGAGTTGGTAGTACTATCAAAATTCCAATTCTGCCTTTAAACATATGATTTCTTTATGTTTTCTAATTGCATTGTCTAAGACCTCCAGAACAATGCTAAGTAATGGACTGTTCTTGACTTTAGTATTTTCTCATTTGCTGGCTTTTGAGTTGAAACAGATAAACTTTAGGATATTAAAGAAATTTCTACCTATTTCTTTTTAGCATCTGTGAAGATGATCATATAACTTCTTTCTTTTTATCTACTGATGCAACAAATGATGAGGCGGACCTGTGTCCTAAGGCAGCGGACGGGTATGCCATTGTGGTCACGTGCTCATATGCTTACTCTGTAGACAGAATTTGGAAGATTTCAAATGGAACCTTTTTGAATAACCCAATGGTAAATTTCTTCTGGAAGGAATGTACACCAGTGTTAACTGTTCTGTTGCTAAATATTTCACCTTATGCTTACGGAACCACTTTCAAAAGACTGCAAATACACTGGACCACTTGGGTTTTCACAGCATTACTAACTAAGAGTAGGAATCGCCCCTCGTTTGTAAATAAGGAAACAAAGGCACTTCTAGGGACCCCTCTGCTGTCTCTAGCTTCTATTTCCAAGCTCCTCCCATTAAACCATGTTGTCTTTTAGAGCTCAGGATAAAATGGTTCGGTATGTCAGGGGCATGAATAAACAACATAATTCTATTTTTCAAGAACACTGCATCTGATTTATAGACGTGGCTAATAATGTAGGAACCTCATATGAAATAAAACTGTGGACTTTGGTAAGGGGGACATGAAACCACTAAAAGGCTATCCTGCAGGGGGTATGACCAGATTTGCTTTCTAGAAAGGGCGTTTTGGCTGCAGTGTGGACAGCAGATGGGGGAACTATCAGGAGAGTGGGGTCACACCTAAACTCAGGGGAAGATGGAATGGCCAGCAGTAACACCCGCTGCTGGGAGGTCAAGTAGGAGACTGAAAATGATCTGGTGGATTTCATGACAGAGGATCCCCAGAGCCCAGGATGGCTGAGGTGGAGGAGTGAAAACAGGCAGCAGCCAATCTGCAAAAGACTGGAGACAGTAGGAGGGAACAAGTTCATGAAAAGGGAACTCTGTAACAAGTTTCACTATAAAGAGCACAAGAGAGCAAACAAATGTGGGGCAGAAGGAAGGTTTCTTTTTAAAGATGAGAGTGATCTGAGCTTGAAGGGAAAAAAATATGTGGAGTGGGAGAGGCTAAAGATAAAGTAGAGGAATCATGAAACAAAATGCCTGGAATCTGAATCCGGAAGGGAGGGAACCCAGAGTCAGTGGCAGGGGTAGCCTGGGGCAGGATGGCCCCCTTTTCCACTTTGAGAGGTGGGAAAGAGTGCATGTGGATGGAGGTCAGGCCAACCAAACTGGGGTTGCCTTAATAACTGCCGCTGTCCAACATGCTAACCACTCACCACATGGAGTGAAGGTATACAAAGTGCTAAATTCTGAAGACTTGGTAGGGGAAAAAAAAAAAAGTACCTCATTAATATTTTTGATATTGGTTACACGCTACAATGATATTTGAGATACAGTGGGGAATAAATATGTTAAAATTAACGCCACCTGTTTCTTTTTGCCTTTTGAAATGTGGCTACGAGACTATTTAAAATTAGATATAAAATTTGCATATCTCTACTGGATTGTGCTGCTTGATAATCTTTTTGTTGCTGCAGTAAAGGTTAAGTGGAGTTTGACATATTTAACGCATCAAGTAAATTAAGAACAAGCAGAGACCATCCTAATTCTGAATAAGCTTACAAGTTAAGACTGGGCCTGGAAAATCCTCCATGGAGATCTACTTTCTAAAGTGTATTTTTTGTAAAAAATCAACATAAATCAATACTTGTTCAATACACTAAGCTCAATGTGAAATTTTCAAAAATGGAAAAGCAAAAGAAAACCCATGAACAGTCCCACTGGAATGGGCAATTAATATTTTGGTGATATTCATATGGACTTCTCTGTGCTATTCGGAAGTCTAAAACTATTATTATATTTATATGCATGTGCTCTTACTATACATTCCTTTTTGTAGCCTTTTTTCCCCACTCAAAATAAGTTTTCACATAATTATGGATTACTTTTTACCCCCCGTATAACCATTTTTAAAGGCTATATCACATTGCCCATTCACCACTAACAGAATTTCTTTCCAATTTTTCACTATTAACAGGCCAATGCTGAAAATCCTTACACTCTTCCCCCCTTCAGATAAATATGAGTATTTCCTTAAGAGATAATCTTACAAAGGGATTGGGGGTATAGCATAGCTAACATTTTGATGTATGTATCTATCCAACTACCCTCCAGAAACTGACATGTTAACTGAGAATAACACTTAAATGACACTACACACCAGGCAGTGTGTAAACACTTAGGATATATTAACTCATTTTAAGAACTCTATGTGGTGTATGTATCATCATGCCCATTTTTAGACCTGGAAATGGAGACACAGAAAGGGTAACTTGCCTAAGGCCACATAATTAGAAAGAGAGAGAACACGGTTATGCAACCCACATTTTAAACCAAAGGACTGGAGACTGCATTAGTATAATCCCAAGGAGGGTCATTAGTTAGATTGTGGCAGGAGAATTAGGTTCACTGCATTCCCTTGCCAATCCGGGACAGCAGGCTGGAGTCACCAAAGGGATGGACCACGACTTCACCTCAGGAATGTGCTTCCTTTACATACAAAGATGGTCGTGGCTACCGATACTCAGTATAACATGGACTTGGGCTGCTGCTTTTTTTTTTTTTTCCTCCTAGTAACAGTGCTAGGCTTTTTGTCTTTAAATTTTTTTTAATGTTTTTATTCATTTCTGAGGGAGACAGAGTGCTAGCAGGGGAGGGGCAGAGAGAGAGGGAGACACAGAATCCGAAGCAGGCTCCAGGCTCCGAGCCATCAGCACAGAGCCCGATGCGGGGCTCGAACCCACAAACCGTGAGATCACGACCCGAGCGGAAGTCGGACGCTAAACCAACTGAGCCACCCAGGCGCCCCGACTTTTTGTCTTTAAGTTTTGCTGAATTCTCACGAGAGCCCCCCCCCACCTTCCTTATAAATGACTCTCTAGTGGAAATGTCTTGATGATAAAGATTTGAGACTTACATTCCTTAGAAGGCAATATGACCACATAGGGCTGGAAAAAAAATCGAACCATACTACTCAGAAAAACAGATTAAAAGATGTTAACTACCCCCTATGAAAACCCTCAAGAAGACAAACAAAACACTCCGGGCCACTTAAGATGATAAACTGGGTCAATGCCGACTAATAGCGTTCGGTTTCTAAAATTCACATGGCTGTTCCACTCACTGATAATGAGCACCAATGGGAAATGGGAACATCCAAGTGTCTAGAATCTATGTGAGCAGATGGTTTTGCCATCTGTGGCTCCCCATTATTCCTCCACAGTAGTTAAGGATGTCATAAATCCCCATCAGTAGCATCTCTGTCCCACACCTGCCACCAAGAGTACACGCTCCCACAGCACTCATCTAGAAACCAAGAGGGCTCCCAAAAAGGTCTGACTCCATTTATGCAAATAAATGAGAGAATCACAGACTCTTTCCGCGCCCAGTGTGAATTCACCCGAGGGACACTGAACAGAGACTAGAATCTTTTCCCCTCCTCTACATTCTCTCTGTACTACAGCAAATATTTACATCTTGTTTGCTCTCGAGACCCATGTGAACTCGTGCATCCTGAGACCCACCCAGCGGGGGAGGACGAGCCCAGAGCGATTAAGTCACTAGCTCGCCGTCACACAGCTAGGAAACGCGGGGCAGGGCCGGCTGGGGCTCAAACTCTGCGGTCTGGATCCAGCGCGTTCAGGTAACGAAGGTTAAGAGCGCCTCGGCGGGGAGCAAGGCGAGCCAGAAAGGGGTCGGGATCCTCAACCCCACTCACTGCACAGTTTCTAAAACAGGGATTTACATAATTCATGGTGGTCTGCGTCCCATTTAGTTTTTAGAAGTTCGCTCACACTTGAAGCTCTTTGGGAAGGCACCGTTCCCTTTCTAAAGCAAACTCTTCGGCCTTTTCCAGGGCTCGGTTTTGATATTTCAGTTTTTCTCAATTAGTGGGAACGGCATTAAACAAGTGGTGAGGACGAGCTGCAGGGTGAGGACCCCGCGGCCGTGCCGTCTACACGCCAGGGTGAGGAGGGCGGACCCAGGACAAGGGACCCCTGACCCCAACCCTCTCAGGTCGCCCCCGGCTCCACCTCCGCCAGGGATCGAGTCCTAGCTGCTCGGCACGGCTCGAACGCAGCTCCCGGCCCTCACCCTCGCCCGGCCCGCCGCCGCCCCCCTCGGCCCGGGGCTCCCCGGTGGTTCTCAGGATGCACCACCCCGAGACTCCCCGACCCCGTCGCGCTCGCTCCCCGGGGTGGGCTGCGGGAGCCCCGCCGCGCTGCCTCCCCTCCGCACGCGCCCCGAGACCGGCAGGGCCCCGCACCCCCGCGCGAGGGGCGGCCCCGACCGCATCCCCCACCCCAGCCCTGGCCCCGCGAGGCCGCCCGCCCGCCCTGCCCCGGGCCTCCCCGGCGGTCCCCCGGGACGAGGAGGCCCGCGCCTACCCAGCACGAGGCGAGCCATGCCGAGCTCCCGGGCCGCCGCGCAGTCCGACCGTCGCCTCAGCTCCGCGCGCCGCGCCCCCGCCGCCCCACGTCCCGCCCTCGGCCCGTGAGGCAGGCGCCGGGCGGTGCGGCGGGGACGGGCCGGAAGGCGCTCGCCAAGCCGTGGCCGCGGCCCATTGGTTCCAGCAGGCTTCGCTCATTCGCGTGACCAATGGGAGGAGGCCGGGTAGAGGTTACCGGTTTGATTTTTTCATGGAGGGCGGAGCGAGCGGCGGAAGGAGGGGCTTGCTGGGGGCGGGGCGGACCACCCTTTCCTTCCTCCGTGGCTCTCGGATTCCCCCAGCCCGAAGCGGGCTGTCGGTACTTTCCCCCCGTAGAGTCCAGTATTTGGTTCTTCTTATCTTAAGGGTCTTTATTCTCTCTTTCCCTCCCTTGCCTCTAACGAGCCCCTTTCCAGCCTTCACTCATCCCCTGCCCCCCCTACTCTCCACCCCTTATCCTCTTTGTCCCCCAGAGAGGATAACTTTCGGCGCTCAGTACATGTATGACCTTAATAAATGACACTTTAATTTGTCCTGTGCCTTGATGGGTATTCAATCATACTGTGCGTACTGTGCCTACCATAATTCAACACTTATTTGTTTGGTTGAATTACTTTAGTTAGAAGTTCCCACGTCCAGGGCATCTGACTCCAAAACTTTTTTTCACTGATAGGACCTTGTTCTTTGTAGAAGCCCTTGGGGCTTAAGCTTCAGAGCTCCTCAGAGGGTTTCCTTCCTCACCCTGGGAGGGGCCTTTGCAATATGATCAGTGATCACGTGTTTTGTAAAATTTGCAAAAGTAAAATATTTTAAGCGTAGCAGGCTAAGATACGGCATCTTTCCACCCAGGTTTCCCCTCCTGTGTTTGGATTGGCCTTGAGCATTTTGTTTTCGTATTCGTACTGGTTTATTTCTCTGTAGTGCTGAATGCGTGAGACAGCGCTGCTTCTGGCGGAAGGATTTGGGAGTCACTACAGTGGGAGCCGGGAGTGGTGATGGCCTGTCGGGAGCGCTTCCTGGAGGAAGTGGCCCTAGAGCTGAGTCTGAAACGTTTGCTAGGCAAACAGGAGAGTCATCCATGCACAGGAAGCAAAAAGAGTGAAGAAGCTCCCTCAGGGTGAACTGACACCAAGCAGAGGAAGCTGGCAGCAAATGCCAGATGATGGGGTGGTGCTGGGGGGCTGTGTGGAGAAATCGTGAGACATCCAGACCATCTGTGGGCTGGGCCCTGTGGATCCCCGATTTTTGATTCTCTGAGAGATCTCTTTGGGCTTACTGATGGCACTGTAAAATCTAGGGTTTGGTGTGTCAGGATAATCAGTGGTGGCATCTAAAACAAACAGCCCAGGGGTGCCTGGGTGGCGCAGTCGGTTAAGCGTCCGACTTCAGCCAGGTCACGATCTCGCGGTCCGTGAGTTCGAGCCCCGAGTCGGGCTCTGGGCTGATGGCTCAGAGCCTGGAGCCTGTTTCCGATTCTGTGTCTCCCTCTCTCTCTGCCCCTTCCCCGTTCATGCTCTGTCTCTCTCTGTCCCAAAAATAAATTAAAACGTCGAAAAAAAAAATCTAAAGCAAACAGCCCTAAAATCTGGGTGGCTTACCCCATAATGCTTTATTTCTTGCTCTCGCTGGAAAGGAGCTTTCCATGGGTGACTCAGAAATTCTGGCTTCTCCCATCGTACAATGCCACCATCTTCTAAAACACGCACTCTCAGCATGGGAGATGTTACCCCCAAGAGGGCAAAATTGGTTCTTGGGGGATAGCAGTGAAAAAATCTTAGCTATTACAAGGGCCACAATACATAAACGGATATACAGTGTATCTGTGTTTTCCAAATTTCATGGGAGAGAGGAATTTAGGAAAAGATATATCTAAAAAGTCTCCTTAGGGGCATGATAAGGAAAAAACAAAAAAAGAAAGAAAGAAAAAGAAAAAAAGGCTGAGAAACGCTGTTCCAGAACAGGATTGTTCAATGGAAATATGTTGGCCACGACATATGAAAATGGAAAATTTCTAGTAGCCACATTAAAAAGGTAAAAAAGAACACCCTAAACTAATATACCATTGCATGTTAACTGAACCGGCATTAAAATTAAAAAATTTTAAAAAGTAAAAACAAAACTAACAAAAGTAAAACCAAAGAGATTAAATCTAATAATATAGTTTAACCCAAAATATTCCAAATGTTACCATTTCACCATGTAATTATATAAAAATGGTTAATGAGCTGTTTTACCTTCCCCCACCCCCATGCCAATTCTCTGAAACCCAGAGTCTATTCTATACTTAGGGCACATCTTAAGTTAGACTGGCCACATTTCACATGGTCAATAGCCACACAGAGCTAGTAGCTATCTGTTGGACAGCACAGTTCTAGAACCTCCTTGGAGTCCTTGATTGGTTCTTCTGCCTGAGTGACTGAGGAGCAAGGTGGGACTAAGGGAGACTGCACAGGTAGTTCTGGCCAGGCCTGGTAGTGTCCTTCCACTCACATTCCATTGGCTAGAGCCAGCCAGTGGCCCCAACTTAACTGCAAGGGAGGCTGGGAAATGGTGTTCTGTCTCCAAGAAGAGAAACTGCATTGGTGAGGTTCAAGACAATCTCTGCTGCAGTACGTGCTCTGGCCTCCAAATATCCATGTTTATTTCTTCTCCACATGTGGAACACATTTAGTCTCTCCCCAAAGGAGTCAACCCAATGTGTATCACTATAGCCAGCTCGAGGCCCTGGATGTCTGGGTGAAGTGTTGACTCCCCGCCCCCCACCACCAGGTCAGGGTGTGAGTCCACATGGTGTAGAGCTCATGAACTGAAAAGAAGAGCTATTCTCCCACCCCCAAACTCAGAATATATGATGTGGGGACAGAGGAGGAGAATCGTAATCAATATTACCTTCCAGAAAGGGGAAAAGTAGGAGATACACTGCGGTGCATGGTTCAGGGCAATTCTGAAATCCCTTATGGGTGGACACCGTAAGGCTCCCACATGGAGGAAAGACAGCCCCTCAATTAGGTTCTGATTCTGTTCTCTGGGAGGAACTCTGTGGTCTGCTCCACTCTTTGGGAGGCTTCCCCTGGTGATTCGTCTCCTACCCATCTCTCCTTGGGTGGTGGGGGGGTTCCTATAGCCAAAACCTGTCTCTTGCCTAGGAAAGATTGGGAGTCAAAGGGTTTTGTTTTGTTTTGTTTTGTTTTGTTTTGTTTTGTTTTGTTTTGAAGTAGGCTTCACTCCTGCCCAGTGTGGAGCCCTATGCAGGGCTTGAACTCACAACCCTGAGATCAAGACCGGGGCTGAGATCAAAAGCAGGACACTTAACCAACGGAGCCACCCAGGCGCCCCTCCAAGGGCATTTTGGGTTTTGTGTTTTGCCTTTTGTTTTGCTTTAAGTGAAACTTTTGTTAAAATATCACATTGTTGAGGCACCTGGGTGGGTTCAGTAGGTTAAGCGTCTGGCTCTTGATTTCGGCTCAAGTCGTGATCCCAGGGTGGGGGGATCCAGCCCCACATGGGGAGGGGGGGGGTCTGTGCTCATAGCCTGGAGACTGCTTGGGATTCTCTCTCTCCCTCTCTCTTTGCCCCTCCCTCTCTCTCTCTCTAAAAATACATAAATGAACTTTAAAAATAAAGTATGACATTGTTATTGACTGAATTGTGTCTCCCCCAAATCCATAATGTTGAAGCCTTAATCTCCAAATGACTATATTTGGAGATAGAGCCTTTAAAGAAGTAATTCAGGTGAAGTGAGGTCAAAGGGTGGGGCCCTAAGCCAATAGGACTAATGACCTTATAAGAAGAGGAAGAGACACCAGAGTGAGCACACACAGAAGATAAGCTTCGTGAGGACAGCTAGAAGTGGTCGTCTGCAAGCCAAGGAGAGAGGTCTCCCCAGAAACTAACCCTCCTGCACCTTGATCTTGGACTTCCAGCCTCCAGGGCTGTGAAACAGTGCATTTCGGTTTAAGCTCTCCAATCTGTGGTACTTAGTCATGGCAGCCTGAGCAGGTTAATACAAACATCCCCCTTAAAATAGAGCACAATTCTTTAAGGGCAACAGTGCCTTGACGTTTCCATAAAGTGAATATCACATTTGACCTTGCATCCCCTTTCAGAGGCCAGACACACACCTTCCTGTTAATGCTGCAGGTCATTTTCAAAGTATTGCCAAGGGTATCATGGGCTATTCGAGTTTAAAACTCAGCTCCAACATGGGGCGCCTGGGTGGCTCAACCAGTTAAGCGTCTGACTTTGGCTCAGGTCATGATCTTGCAGTTCGTGGGTTTGAGCCCCCCATCGGGCTCTGCGCTGACAGCTTGGACCCTGTCTCAGATTCTGTGTCTCCCTCTCTCCTCTCCCACTTGCTCTCTCTCTCTCTCTCTCTCTCTCAAAAATAAATAAACATTTAAAAAATAAATAAATAAATAATAAGTGTTTTTAAAAAAAAAAAACTCAGCCGCAACAAATACCTCATAACCACCAACTCTTTAGCAGACCCGGCGTCACTTGATCAGTGCTACTTAGAACAAAAGAATTATGTGATGACAAAAAGAGTCAGCGGTCTACAGAATCAGGTTTGCGGATGCTTCCCTCAATGGCTATGCGTTTGAAGCATCCTGGATGCTGTGGGGAGAACAGAAGAAACATGGAAAACACCGTTTTAGCCATCACAAGGTGGGTTGATCAGTATGTTTTGCTATGATCTGGGATATTCTGTCTCTTCTTAAACAAAGGCCTAAATGCATTTGCTGTTCACTTATTCATTCACTCACTCCATCCTTCACTCATTCATTTGAGAAGTATGTACTGAATATCCGTTTATTTCAGGTACGGTGCTAGGCCGGGGGGGTGGGTGGTGGTTATTATGATGATTAGTAGATGTTCCTGGCTGATAGAGGCCCACGGTCCACGAGAGGATGCAGGTCAATAAGGAGCTACAACGGAAGTATATACAGAAAGTTCTATGAGACCACATAACAGAGGCAAGCAGTTTGCGCTGGTTGAGGGAGTCTGATGTCGAAGAGGCTTTTCTGGGGTGACAGCAAGGCAGGAGGGGTGCTCCCGGCAAGGGCAGCCCATGAACAAAGGCACAGAAGCAGAACGGTGTGCAGGGCGCAGTGAATCTTGGACAGCCCTCCGGGCAGGCCCATTGAGACCAGTCTCAACAGCTCCGCTAAGCTGCAGAGACGACAAACACAGCGGGTCGCCCGTTTAGCGACACTGGGTTTTAAGATCAAGAGATCAAAACATGTTACGTGACTAAACTTTTTGAATTCTAGAACTTTGGGTGCAAATTCAATACTGCTTTTTTGGTGCTGAGTAAACTCAGTGTTCCAGAGTTAGGCGACCAAGATTTGAGACAATTCCAGAAAGTCTCATTAGCCTGGGCCGGACGCTGAGCCAATCAAGCCCCAGCGCTGGGCCCCAGTTCCTGGAAAAGACAAGGGACGATAATATTTTCTCAAGTGCAGCAGGCTTCTCTTCCTGTTCTGCCTTCTCTGTCTTGCTCACTAACCAGAAAAGAATAAACCAGAGGATTTAAGGAAGAGGAAAGGACAGTCCAGAAACCTTGATTTTTTGTTTGTAGAACAGTGAACAGAATTAGTAACTCACAATTTCACCAAACTTCATATACTTAATAATGATAATAAATAACATATGATAACTTTGCATGTGCTTCCCCAAGATTTTTTTTTAAGTTTTTAAATTTATTTTGAGAGAGAGAGAGAGAGAGAGAGAAAGAGAGAACACAAGCCAGAGGGGGCAGAGAGAAAAAGAGAGAGGGAGAATCCCAAGCAGACAGCGCAGAGCCTGACATGAGGCTTGAACCTACAAACCCTGAGATCATGATCTGAGCTGAAATCAAGAGTTGGGGAGGCTTAACTGACTGAGCCACCCAGGCTCCCCTTCCCCCAGGTTTTTTTTTAAGCAGGGTGTAACATGGGGAGGTCAATGAATAAACCAGAAATTTCTTTTTTCTTGTATTTCCCTATGGTTTCTGCCCTCCCCCAGCTGCGTTACTGTGGTTGCTGCTTACCTGGCCTTGTCCCTCACCCTGACTTCCTAAAGCACCCTTTCCATTCAGAAAGGAGAGTAGACAAAGGCAGATGGGACTAGATTAGAAGCATCTCTGGTGGGGCGGGGGGGGGGGGGGGGGCGTTCTCGTGGTCATGATATTTGCTTAAAAGTGAATGAAATTCTGGGAGCCTGGGTGGCTCAGTCGCTTAACCATCCAACTTCAGCTCGGGTCATGATGGGGCGGTTGGTGAGTTCGAGCCCCACATCGGGCTCTGTGCTGACGGCTCAGAGCCTGGAGCCTGCTTCAGATTCCGTGTCTCCCTCTCTCTCTGTTCTTCCCCTGCTCATGTTCTGTCTCTCTCTCTCTCTGAAAAATAAATAAAGATTTTTAAAAAATAATGAAGAAAAAAAGGTGAATGAAATAAAAACCCTGAGGGAGGAACTGGATTATCACCTGACCTCGCCCCCCTTGCCACCAGCGGAGGATTTTACCAGCCAGAGGAAAAGGAGGAAGGTGTTCCAGGCAGAGAGCCTAGCATCAGCAAAGGCATGGAGGCATGAGAGCACATGGCTTTATCTCTCGGCTGCTGGATTTTTTCTTAAAACCGGGCACAGGTCTTAGAATCCAACTACAACATGCTGGTTGCTTCCCACGTGTCAGGCACGATGCTAAGCTCATGCTCTTGACCTTTATTGATTTAGGGAATCTGCACACAAGAGTCTACCTATCCTTTTCAGCCTTTATGGCTCTGCTTGAATTTCAAGTCTTCTGAAGCTCTTCCCCGACCGCACCCTGTGAGGCTGCCCCCTGCCTCCCAAGCCACCATGATTTTCTATGGCCTCCCCTTGCTTTTCCCCTTCTCGGAAATTGTGTCAGTTTCTCGAGGCTGTTGTAACAAATTACCTCCGCCTTAGTGACTTAATGTGAAATTTCTTATCTCCTGGTGCTGCAGGTTAGAAGTGCAACACAGGTCTCACTGGGCTGTAGACAAGGGTTGGTCCCGGCTGGGCTCCTTCCTGGAGGCTCTGGAAGCATATCTGCTTCCTTGGCTTTCCAGCTTCTAGAACTTCCTGCCTTGTGGCCCCTCCTCCATCTGCAAAGCCACCGATTATGGCCGGCTGAGTCCTTCTCACGTCCCATCTCTCTGTTCTCTCCCTCCTGCTTCCCCCCTCCACTTTTAAGGGCCCTTGTTGATTCCAAGGGCCCATCCAAATAATTCAGGATAATCTCCCTATTAACTTAATCAGCAGCCCTTCATTCCTTCTGCAAGCTGAATTCCCCTTTGACGTGTAATGTCGCACTCAGTGAATGTGTTGAGTGAAGGAACCAATGACCCTACATGGCAGGTGTCATCACGACCCTTTTATGTGTCAGGCGGGGCTCAGGGAGGTGAACAAAGGCACCCAAGCTCGCAGAGCCGTGGATCTTAGCACCGGTGATGGTCAGGATGGGCTAGGTTATCCTGTAGTACACAAGGCCTCATCTCAGGGGTTTGTTCTCCCATGCCGCCTGTCTCTCGCGGGCTGGCCATGGCTGTGCTCCATGGCACCTTTGCTCTGCGACCCAAGTAAGGGAACAGCCTCAATAGGGACGTTGCTGTTGTCACGGCAGAGGGGAAAGGAGCCTCTGGTACGACCCCACCACACAGGCTCTTCAATCTTCTGCTTAGAAGTGGCACTCCTCACTCACTCTTACCCACATTCAGTGAACCAACCGGAACTCAGGAGTTGAGCTAGCGGGGACTGTCTTAGCCTGCTCAGGCGGCCACAACAGATGGGGCCACTTAAACCACAGAAATGTACTGTCCCACGGTTCTGGGGGCCGGAGGTCCAAAATCATGGTGCCGGAGGCTTTCTCCTGAGGCCTCTCTTGCCTTGCGGACGGCCATCATCGCACCGTGTCCTCCCGTGGTGAGGAGCCTCCCCGGGACACGAACATCACTGGTGTTTCTCGCTCTCCTCGTAAGGACGCCAGTTGTATCGGATTAGGGCACCACCCTTATGACCTTGTTTGACCTGAATTATCTCCATCAAGGCCCTATCTCCGAATATATAGTCCCACGGAGTGGGGCGACGGGGGTGGTGGTGGTCAGGGCTTCAACATGTGAATTTTGAGGGGACACTAGTTGGTGACAGTGATGTGTCACTTTCTCTTACGGAAGAACATCGTGGGGAGGGGAAGTGGAACGTCTGGCAGGAAATATATATAAGCCACCACAGATCCTAACCCAGCCTCTCTGATGCCAAAGTCCAGCAGGCAGACTGTGAGCTCACTGAAAGAGAGAGGCCTCGCTTTCTCCTCTCTATCCTCCGAGCGGCCTGGTCGGTGGCTGCTAACGACTCATCACATGCACTCAGACGTGCACACGGTTATTATTTTATTGGGATGGTAATTAACCCCCGTGACGCTCCCGGCCACCACCGAGGGAGCGCTCCTGGGGTGGATGCTGGGTGGCCGGTTTACATGGATCGTGTCACCGCCGTCTGGCCGCAATCCTGTGATGAGCAACAGTCGGGTCCCAGTTCTCAGTCAGAAGGCAGAATCAGGAAGGTTGAGTGATGTGTGCGAAGGACACACAGATGATAAGAGCAGTAGAAGCTTCCCCCCAAGTCCGTCTGCCTCCAGGCCATGCACCGCACTCCATGAGGTTACCCTGCCTCTCCTCTTGGGGGAACCCACTGCTCTAGGACAGTCCGGTCGCCTGGGCACCGCCTCCGTGGCCCCCACGTCTGGTTCTCCCTGGCGCCCCAGCCTCATCCCTGGCTTCCCCACTTGGTCCCCTGGCTTCCAGAACTCTCACACCTTCCCGACGTTCTATGTATGGCTGGCTCCGCTGGGCATGTCCTTCCTCCTGCCCGGTTGCTTGACTATTCTACACGCTCCTCCAGACTAGCTCAGCTCAGAGATTATTCTTCACCTCACACCCGCTAGGATGGCTATGATTTGAAAAATGGAGGGGCCCCTGGGTGGCTCAGTCCACCCAGCGGCCCACTTCGGCTCAGGTCATGATCTCGCGGTTCGTGAGTTCGAGCCCCACGCTGGGCTCCCGCCTGTCACTGCAGAGCCCGCTTTGGATCCTGAGTCTCCCTTTCTCTCTGCCGTTCTCTGCTCACAGTCTCTCTCTCTCTCAAAAATAAATAAACATTGAAGAAGAAAAAAAGAATTGAAAGCTGGGGCTTAGACAGGTCAATGTTCACTCCAGCATTAGCCTTAGGACTCAAAAGGTGAAGACTATACCGTTGTCCGCGGATGGATGAATGGATAAACAAAATGTGGTACATCCATACATCAGAATATTATTCAGCCTTACAAACGAGTGAAATTTGGACTCACGCGATAATATGGATGAATCTCGAAAGCATACATGCTAACGTATATACAATATGTTATGTGTATGAAACACACCAGACACAAAAGGACAAATAGTATATGCCTTAGTCAAATCCATACGGACAAAAAGTAGAAAAGAAGTTTCCAGAGCCTGGGGAGGGAGTCATGGGGAACCGTTGTGTAATGGGGACAGAGTTTTTGTTTGGCAAGATGAAACGGCTCTAGAGACAGCTGGCGGTCATGGCTGGACAACAATGTGAATGTACTTACTGCCACTGAATTGTGTACGGGAAAACAGTTAAAGTGGTAACTTTTCTTCCCTGTGAGTTTTTCCACCATAATCACATGCAGAAAGAAGGTATTCTGGGGGCGCCTGGGTGGCTCAGTGGGTTGGGCGTCCAACTTCAGTTCAGGTCATGATCTCACAGCTCTTGAGTTCGAGCCCCATGTCCGGCTCTGGGCTGACAGCTCAGAGCCTGGAGCCTGGTTGGATTCCGGGTCTCCTTCTCTCTCTGCCCCTCCCCTGCTCACACTGTCTTTCTTTCTCCTTCAAAAATTAAATAAACATTAAAAAAAAGAAGAAGAAGGTATTCTGCTGGGCTTCCGGTGTGTGTGTGCCTGTGGGGGGGGATGTCTCCGGATCAGTATAATGTACTAGCTTCTCTGTTGGCCAAGTGCCCCCCAGGGGTCAGCAATGGCGCCTGGGACGGTACCTGACATAATTAGGCCGCTAATATGTGTTTTGTTTTAGCGAAAAAAGAAGCGAGTGACCCTTAGTCTGGTGCATTTCTGGGAGCTTGCCCATGTATAACCTGTTCCACGAAGCTGAGCACCTCGGGGGAGCTCAAGTTCACTGAGTAGCCCCTGGAGAACGGGCAGCGTTCTGGTATAGGCAGCAGGGAGTAACAATCTCGCCTGTTTCTCCAAGAGCAGCAGGCAAATTGGGACAGAGAGCACACGTCGTGGAAGGCCACCTTTCTCAGAAGGGCGTCCTAGCAGGACTGCTGTCCGGACACTGGGCCTGGAGAGGCTGGGTCCGCCTTCCAGCTGGAAGACCACAAACTCAGCGCTCCTTGCAGCCAGATTGCTGTGATGGCCGCAGGGCCCCCTGGCGGCGAAGTGAGGCAGTGCCCCGGAACCTGGAGGGCGGGGAGATGAGGGCGCCCCCTGCAGGTGACAGGTATCAAATCCGCGGTAATCACCTATTGGAGGGGGAGTGTGTTAAGTACAGGGGTCCAGAGGCGTCCACGCCGCGATTTTGGATGGACTGCTTAAGAGCCTTATGAATGTACCACCATTGATTTCCCTGGTCCTCTTTGTTGGCCATTTTATTGGTTTCCCTTTTATTTCTGCTACTATGAGTGAGGCTGTGCTGACCACGGTACTGAATTACGGTTATAAGTAACAACTGACTTAAATGGAGTAGGGAGCCGTAGGGTGAGGGCAGGAGCCGTCTCACCCAGCCGAGGGAGGGCATGTGCCTGCCTTCAGGGAGGGACTGGAGAAAGAGAGCCATGTCTCCCCCTGCCCTGCGCCGCCCCCCCCCCCCCCATCTCTCCATTCATCTGCCTTGTTCTTTCTTCTGCTGGGTTCCCATGGTGGAAGGTGGCTGCTATGGTGGTCGCTAAGACAATGGAAAGGCATGGTCTCACGGTCCTGGGGGCCAGAAGTCTGAATCAAGAACCCTCAAGGTAGTGCTCCCTCTGAGACTGCAGGGGAATCCTCTCTCGCCTTTTTTGGCTCCTGGCGGTGTTCTGGTGCTCCGTGAAGGTGCCTCGCTCCCATCTCTGCCTCCGTGCCTCACACGGCCTCCTCCCCATGTCTGGGTATCTATCTCCTCTTCTTGAAAGGTCTCCCGTTGTATTGCATCGAGGGCCCACCCTACTCCAGTATGACCCCATCTTAACTCATTACACCTGCAAAGACCCCCGTTCCCAAATAAAGCCACGTTCTTTTTTTTTTTTAATTTTTTTTTCAACGTTTATTTATTTTTGGGACAGAGAGAGACAGAGCATGAACGGGCGAGGGGCAGAGAGAGAGGGAGACACAGAAACGGAAACAGGCTCCAGGCTCTGAGCCATCAGCCCAGAGCCTGACGCGGGGCTCGAACTCACGGACCGCGAGATCGTGACCTGGCTGAAGTCGGACGCTTAACCGACTACGCCACCCAGGCGCCCCTAAAGCCACGTTCTGAGGCAGCTGGGGGTTTGAATTTCAACACAATCCTTCTGGGGGACGCAACTCCATCCAGAACAGCCACAGCGTAGCTTTTAAGTTTTGACGTCTTTCCATTTAAGGGACCAGCTGAGAATAAACTCACATTTGGAAGTCAAATTCCAATTTCCTGGGGACAGAATCCTGATAGGTGCAGGTCATGTGCCCAGGCCCGTCCGCCATACCTGGAGGGGCACGACTGCCGAGACCAACCCTTGGGACGGAGAGAGGAGGGCAGTGTCCAGGCCAACAAGAGAGGCCATTGGTGTCTACCAAAGACATCCTGGAATATTGATTTATATTATTTTTAAAATTTAGTTAGTTATTTTTAATTTTTGTTCCAATATAGTTAACCAACAGTGTTATATTAGTTTCAGGGGTTCAGTATAATGATTCAACAGTTCTGTTCATTACTCAGTGCCATTAATCACCATCGTGCTCATTAATCCCCATCACCTATTTCCCCCATCTCCCCATTCACCTCCCCTCTGGTGACCACCTGTTTGTTCTTAATAGTTAAGAGTCTGTTTCATGGCATCTCCCTCCCTCTCTTTTATTCCCTTTGTTTTCTTTCTTAAATTCCACATCTGTGAAATCATATGCTATTTGTCTTTCTCCGACTGGCTTCTTTCACTCAGCATTACGCTCTCTAGCTCCGTCCACGTCATTGCAAATGGCAAGATTTCATTCCTTTTCATGGCTAAGTAATATTCCACGGGAGGCACGCTACAACATCTGTACCCACTCATCTACTGATGGACTCGGGCTGTTTCTGTATCTTGGCTATTGTAAATAATGCGGCAGTAAATAGAGGCGTGCACGTATCCCTTTGAATGAGTGTTTTTGTGTTTTTTGGGTAAATACTCACTATTTACAATTACTGGATTGCAGGGCAGTTCTATTTTTAACTTTTTGAGGAAACTCCACGCTGATTTCCACAGTGGCTGTGCCAGTTTGCATTCCCACCAACAGTACAAGGGACTATTGATGTTTAAAAATTGCGTCTCGGGGCGCCTGGGTGGCGCAGTCGGTTAAGCGTCCGACTTCAGCCAGGTCACGACCTCGCGGTCCGTGAGTTCGAGCCCCGCGTCGGGCTCTGGGCTGATGGCTCAGAGCCTGGAGCCTGTTTCCGATTCTGTGTCTCCCTCTCTCTCTGCCCCTCCCCCGTTCATGCTCTGTCTCTCTCTGCCCCCAAAATAAATAAACATTAAAAAAAAAAATTGCGTCTCTTGACTATTTCCTTAGGTTTCACTCTTAGTGACTCACAAGGCCATCTACTTCCCCATGCGTTATTATTAAAAATTTCAAACATATAGGACTACCGAAAGAATTTTTCAGTGAACGTTCATAAACCCACCATCCAAGTTCTACAATGTTTTGCTGTCTTTGCCATATTTCACCACTACGTGCCTACCCACGATCATTTTAGGGATCTTGATCCAGATATATCTTTTTAATTTTATTTTTTTAATGTTTATTCATTTTTGAGAAAGGCAGAGCATGAGCGGGGGGAGGGGCAGAGAGCGAGGGAGACACAGAGTCCGAAGCAGGCTCCAGGCTCCGAGCTGTCAGCACAGAGCCCGGCACGGGGCCCGAACTCACGAATGGCGAGATCGTGACCTGCGCCGAAGTCGGACGCTTAACCGACTGAGCCCCCCCAGGCATCCCTCTCTTCCAGATATCTTACGTCAATTTCCAGTTCGATCAGCAGCATTTGAGAGTGATCACAACAGCTCATGTCTAAGTTTCTCCAAGGAATGTATTTCCAAGTGTGGGGATTTTTGACACTGGCCACGGCTGGGGTAGTATCTGTAGGCTCGCTCACTCGTGTCTGGAAGTTGACGCCGACTCTTGGCGGGGACCTCAGCTGGAGTTGTCGGCTGGAACCCCTGCCTTGCCCAGTGGTCTCTACATGGGCTAGTTGGGGGGGGCTCCCTTTCAGGTCTGGAAGCTGGGCCCAAGAGTGAGCCCCCCAGGATTACAGGTAGAGACTGAAGCTGCCGTTGGCTGAGCAGAGATAGAACCCAGACTCAGGGGAAGGGGTGTAGACCCACCTCTCAAGACCCACCTCGCAATGAGAAGAGTATCAAAGAGTTTTATGGCCATGTTTTATAATTTTTTAAATGCTTATTTATTTTTGAGAGGCGGGAGGGGCAGAGAGAGAGGGAGACAGGATCCCAAGCTGGCTCCGTGCGGACAGCCCCACGTGGGGCTCGAACTCATGAACCGTGAGATCACCACCTGAGCCGAAATCGGACGCTTAACCGACAGAGCCACCCAGGCGCCCCTTATGGGCGCGTTTTATTTTTTAAAACATCTTTTTTTTTCAATGTTTTATTTATTTTTGGGACAGAGAGAGACAGAGCATGAACGGGGGAGGGGCAGAGAGAGAGGGAGACACAGAATCTGAAACAGGCTCTAGGCTCTGAGCCATCAGCCCAGAGCCTGACGCGGGGCTCGAACTCACGGGCGCGTTTTAAAAGTGACTTCAGAGCTTTATTTTATTAAGGAGCTGGAAATTTAGTCACAGGCTGGAATTGTTCTTTTCTGACGTTTCCGCTGTTGAAATTCTGCTCATCCTTCACATCCCTGCTGAAACCTGTTTTCCTCTCCGTTGAAATGGTCTTGCTTCCCGTGTCTCTACCGTTGCCCTGTAGGCAAGTGGAGAGCAGGATTTCGTCCGTCGACATTCACTGCTCCTGCGGCCAGACAGAACGTCCCCTACGAGGCAGGCGCCCCAATCAATGAGTGTTGGATAAACGAATGCTAGCTGAGAACCTGAAGGGGTAGAGGGAAAAGGAAGAGGGTGCAGGGAAGGCCAGGTCCCCACATGCGGGCGTCCTCTGGCCGCGCAGTTGGGTGTTGCCTCTTATTCAGCAATATCTGAATCGATGTGAACCAGACATCCAGAAAAATGGAAGCATTGTTGGATAACCCGGCACTTTTCCCTCTGCAGGGCGGTAAGTATTTCTGTGGCTTTAAAGTTCCTAGCTGAGGGCAATAATAAATGATTTTTAGTGTGGGTCAGCAAACAGAGATAACTGGGCTTATGTTCCTTAGCTGGAAATCCTTCCTAAAGAGGGATTTCACGGAGCAATGCTGTCCCCACCCTCTACACCACCTAACAAGTCAAACAGGCAGCTCAGGTGTCACCCCAGTGGCTTTTGATAACATGTCCTGGACTGGCTTTACGTTGCTAAACAATTTGCAAGGTTCCTAGGCAAAGCTAAAGCCAAAGGAACAGCCACTTTACAAGACCAGTGCCCTGCCCCTTGAGCCGTAGGGGCTCAAGGCCACTGTTCAAGTGCAATGTGGGGTCGGCCTTCCTTATTACACGCTGCTCTTGTACCAAGTCTCAGGAGACTGGTGGTGAACAGAGCGTCCTGAGCACAGACAGCGGGGTGGTGGGTGGGTGGGGGGTTCCCTTTCCCAGTCTCTCTTGGTGGCTCGTCTCCAGCTGAAGCTCTACTATAGGCCATGGGAAGTTTTTATGCCCTGCATCCCATGACTTGTCTGGGGCTGATCTTAGAATACTCCAGGGTCTTGGCGTGGCTTATGCTCATCCGGTCCGGGACAAGACCACAGTGGATAGCAGGCTGTGACGCCTTTCTGCAGAGTAGAGGTGGTCTGAATAAGTCACCTTGTTGAGTTTTTCCTTGGGTTTCAGAGGTTAAAGGTTTGATGCTAAATGGAAGTTAAGGGGCTTCTTGGCTGATTGAAGTCTCCCGGGTCCCTTCTGGGCCACCTACAACCCAGAGCCCGGTGTGATGGAGACCCCCCCCTCCCCCCGACAGGATCGCTGGTTCCCGCAGCCTCAGGAACATTCCACATCCCTCCTCCCTTCCTGGTTGAGCAGTTCGGTTCCATCCTGCTCCTGCAAGCTCTCGGTCCTCAGCCTCCCAGACCTGATCCTGCCTGCGACTTGGCCAAAAGCCATCAGACCAAGGATGTTGACTTTCTGCTCTCCAAACACAAGATCCTGTGGCTACCAGGACCTGTCCTCATTAGCAGGCCGGGGTTTCAGCATTTCAGACCTCAACTATTACAACAGCCCCCTGCTTCACCTTCTTTTGGTTCTCTTCCATTCCATCCTTCTCTCCAGAACTTTCTAGAACACCCCGGAGGTTGAGAGAGGCCCCGGGGCCCTTCCTTATTTTATTTTTTGACATACTAGAAAACAAAGACAAGTCAAAACAGGGTTGCAAGGTTATGATGCATTATGCGTGTTTGCTTTTCACAGAATTAATGCTTTAGATTAAAAAAATGTAATGCTATTCAGTTGGGCTACTCACAAGCTAAGGTCTAAGGCCACGTGTGTTTTCCCTCTGAGCAGTGTCCCCACCTGTGCCCCTCGGGAGGTTGAGGGACTCCTCTTCCCAGCTCTGCCTGCATCACGTGCGGCTGACTTCGTACACCACGCGGAGAACGGCTCATCGTGTCCGGCCCCCTCCAGTGCTCCGTGAGCTACTTGAAGACAAGGACCACGGCTCGGTCACGTCTACCTTCCCAGCTTCTCGCAGACGCCCAGGGAAATGCATGAATGAGCGTTCCGGCGAATAAGTGTAAAAATGAATGAAATGCCACACGGTGCTCTGCGGATCAGTGCTCCGTTGGTTTGGGGCTAGATGCTTTTGTTTCAGCTGGTGGAGCTTGGTGAATCTGGGAGACTGCCTCAGTTGCGGCCAGAGGCCCAAATCCTCCTATTCTGCCGGCGGCACGAGGTTATGGCTCCGGAGTGGAATCACGAGGGCCACCAGGTGGCGCTAAGTCCCCGTGCTGGACAGCTGCAAGCCACATCTTCTAGTAGGGCCCCGGGAGCCCCTTCCAAGAGACCCAAGATTATTGAAGATCGTATTCTGCAAGGTGCATCCATGAGCTCACTCTAAAACCCCAAGCGTAGGCCACGGAGGAAAAGAAATTTTGTAAAAGATATCTACATTCGGTTGAAGGGAGAAATTAGTCCAAAATGAGTCCAAATGGGGCAAAACTGCGAGACTGTTCTTACGGGTCCTCTGGTCACCCCTGCTCCAGCCGCCGAGGCCCCAGAGAGGGCGCGCCTGTGCCCCCGGACACACAGGAAGTCTGCCTTCACAGAACAGACTAGAACCCAGGTCCACTTCCCAGAGTTACCTTGGTGGGCTGGCTGTTCAAGAGGCAAACAGGTAGGCCGGCCTGGTCTCCTCCGGGCACGGACCGCTCACAGGAACTCTTCGCGGGAATATCTACTGCTCCCCGACCTGAGCTCTCGGCCACAAGTCTTCTAGTCGGTAGTGACTCCTTGCTCCACAGGCACCCTCCTCTCACTGTCCCTGAGCTGTTGGGGGGCGGGGGGGGGGGCTCCTTCCCTCCCTGCTTAACTCGGGAGTCCTTCTGGAAGTGAAAGGAACACCGCTCTGCTTCCAGTCCTTGCTGAAACCACCCCTCGCACCCATTCCTTTCTTTCTGGGATCCCTTGTGCTTACGGTCAGCTTGGGTCAGTTTCACACTTGACACCCGCAGCCAGAGGTGACACTCGACACCCGATGCTATAGGGTGAGGAGATGGGTGTTAGACTTGCAGCAGGACAGGCTTCGCGTTGATTGGCTCTGGGACCACTCACGCCCCGCCCACTTAGCCTTCCCCCACCCCCTTCCCCAGGCCAGGGCCTCGGCTTTGACGGCCTCCAGGGGCCCCGCTTATATTGTAACCTACGTAAGTGGCACCCACTTGGCTTGTGGGAACCCCGGGCCTGGCTGGTCCCCGAGGGCTATGCCACCTCTGCAGAGCTACTCAGTTTGCTAAATTACACGGCACTGGTCATGTTGCCTGCGGAGAAGGTGCCCGGGTCTTCTGCACGGAAAGCCGGTGCACTGTGGCTCTAGCCTCTCAACTTCCAGCCGCACATTCTGTGTTTTGTCCGACGGCCCCATACACAAGGCAGGGATGGATCCTCGTCAGGCCTCTCCACAGCCCGGATGGGATGCATCGCCAGATACTGATTCAGGTACAATAAGTGGCCTGCAGCCCAGCCCCCGGTGGTCAGAAGGGGCAGGCCCAGTCTGGCCCAGGCTGACTCCAGCTGTGGGAGGGACGCTGGGATTCAGGGTCTCCTCTCCTCTACCACTTAACTCTCCCCTCCTTCGGTCCCACTGCTGGCTACAGCTGCCACCAGCTTCTTTGGAATTCCTGGGACCAGGATGGCCTGGAGGCAGGTTCTCGGGGCTCCTTCTCTGCTACTGTTTTTCCCAGCTTGTACGCACCCCACGTCCACTGGGGGGTGTCAATCAGTCTTACAGGTGAGCAGAAAAGAGCACAGACAAGGGGAGTGGCCCCAGGACCTCAGAAACCCTCGGAGGATTCATTCCCTGACTTTGGCCAACAGTCGGCTCAGAATATTTCTGAGCCCCTTCTCAGAACTCTCCCGAATGCCGGTATACTTGGTACAGGTCTTCTAAGCCCCTTGAATTGGGACACAGCAGCTCTGAGTACCAGGGCCCCGGGACAGCAGCTCTGAGAACCAGGGCCCTGGGACAGCAGCCATCATCTTCTAGTAGGAGCTGCGGGCTCTCATCATAGAGAATCTTTCCTTTCTCCCAGGCCTTGCCACTGCTTCTCTGCATTCTCCTTATCATTTGCTGATGCCATAAGGAAATGGAATTCTAAAATAAATTCCTCTCTCCCCCCCAACCCCCAGACTTCTGAAGAAGATTTAAGCCTCGCGTTACAAATTTTCTAAATAGTGTTGCAAAATCCCAACAGCTTAAACAGCGTGCAAAGTGCAGATCTGAAGAAAAATCCCCAATGAATTTTTATCTTTTCTCTGGTGGAATAGCTGCATGATTTCAAAGGAAGGCAGCCACTCAATCTCCACTCAGGCTCTACTTCTGGGCAGAGATTAAAAAGGTAAAAATCTCGAGCTGGATCAAAGGGAAGCTCTATTTCTATGTGGGCCACGGCTGCTGCCCACAGCACTGTGCTTTGGAGAGAAATAGACTCTCAGTGGAAAGGGAACATTCTGGAACCTTCTAGACTTGTGTGCCTCTTCCTCTAAGAGGCTTCCCTCCCTTCCTGGGGCAGGTACAGACCTCTGGCAGGCACCAACCGGTGGTACTTCCCCATGTGACCACTTGCCCCTCTGGTCTGAGACCGCTGGGGAGGGGCTGGGGGGCTCTTGTTGGGCCTGGACCCACGAGGTGCTCAGCAACCGATGTTGGTTGGATAAAGGACTGGGGCTCCTGTGGTCTTGGACTTGGGAGTCCAAGTCCTTCTTTGATATAAACACAAAAAAGTAGGCCTCTTCCCTTCTCTTTGGACGTGTGTGCCTGACACAAAGGCACTGGACTTTGAACAAATGTTTGTTGAATGAACTAATTTTGTAACGTGCATTTAGGAGCGTCTGACCATACTGATGTGCAGTGAGTGAGTGAATGAGTGAGTGGGACTCTGTTTTCTGACATATCACCGTCTGGCCTCATTCTTGGGCATAGTTCTTTGAGCACCCTCTTCCAGAAGCCCTTGCTCCGTCTGGCTGATGGAAGCTACCGGCGAGGCCCTCAACGTCCGCCAGGTGTCGCTGCAGGGAGCGCGGGAGGTGGCGCGGGGGGCCTGGGAGGCTGGGAAAGAGGGGGGAACCGGAAGTAGGGCTGCTCAATGCCTTGAAAGGCACGTCTCTGCAATCAAGAAAATGTTTTCGTAGGTGAAAGGCGGACCTGTGGGACCCAGAAGGAAACTGGCGCGCAGCGCTGGCTCGGCTCCACCTTTGAGTTTCGTCTTTGTTCAGCAGTCAAATGGGAATGCCTGGCGGCCTCAGCCCTCAAGCGAAGTAATGTCTCCAGTTGGCTTGGAAACTCAAAGCGCTGCTCATGCCTGAGATGATCGCATTAACCGAGGTGCTAGCCGACGGAAGGGTGTTGCTTGATCCCGGGCCTGATTCCTCTCCCATTTTAGGTGACTCTCTGCCACGGAACTTCTTAAGGTTCTGCTTAAGTGACAATGGCCATTTGTCAATGTGGACAGTAAAAATAAAATCTGGCTTCCCACCTTACCTTGTCTAATGTTTACCCCCGGGATAGGGCAAAATCAAAGAAGCAGCATTCTAAAATCTGGTGTTTGGAGACGGAGCTTCCCCTATTTTCTTTTATTTCTTTATGTAATCTCTACACCCGAGGTGGGGCTTGAACTCATGACCCCAAGCTCAAGAGTCCCTTGCTTCTCGGGCTGAGTCAGCCCGGCATGCCCCGAGCTCCCAATCTTATACGTAATCCTGAGACTTTTCCTCGTGAAGGGAACAGGGTGTCCCTCTTTGGCCTTGGTTTCCACAGGGAGGCGAGGCTGAGGCCTCCGTGATAGCAGGAGGGGCCTCGGCAGATCAATGCAAGAGACAGAGTGCAAGCGGCCGAGAGGCAGACAGAGGGAGACGCACAATCTGGAAGCAGGCTCCAGGCTCCGAGCGGTCAGCACAGAGCCCGATGCGGGGCTCGAACCCACGCACCGTGAGATCGTGACCTGAGCCAAAGTCGGACGCTCCACCGACTGAGCCACCCAGGCGCCCCTCGGGCATATTTATTTGCAGAGGTAAAATATGAGACGGTAGGAAAAGAACGCAGTGAGAAGTAAGTCTTCCTTGGCCCTTAGCCCGGAGTCCCCTTCTCAAAACCAGTGTCTGTCCCCAGTGGTAGTGTTTCGTTCCAGAGGGAGTCTGAATACAGGAGCGCGTGTGTATATATCTCCCTTCGGCACAGTGGTAGCACTCGATAGGCTGTTCTACCCTTGGCCGTTTACTGATAGGCCGTGGAAATCACCCTGTCTTAGCACATGCGATCTGCGTTCGTCTTTTGCTGGCTTTAACGTGTTCCACGGATTCCACAGTCTGCATTCCACGTTTGCCCCATGGATGGGCCTTTGCTCTTGTAAACAAAGCTGCGATCAATATCCTCACCCATGAAATGTGTGCCTAGAATGAATGCCCCGAAATGGAATTACCGAGTCGAAGGGCATATATCCATTTGTAACTTTGATGAACATTGCCAAACCGTCCCTCCCAGGCGGGGAATTCATTCTATTCACACGTGCCTGTGCCCCAGGACATTAACTGCAGCAGGGACGCGTTGAGTGCTGGGTGACCGGGCGAGCTGGGTTGTCCAGCCGGAGGCAGGGAGTGTGGACAGGTGATTAGTGCGACGTCCAGGAGAGAGACATGAGGGTCTAATGTGAGGCAGTCACGGTGGTGGCCACCGGGAAGGGATGATTTGGAGAGACACATTAAGGGGAAAGTCCCCCTGGGGTGCCTGGGGGGATGAGTCAGTTAAGCGTCTGACTTCGGTTCACAGTTTGTGAGTTCGAGCCCCACGTCGGGCTCTCTGCTGACAGCACAGAGCCCGCACCCGATCCTCTGTCTCCTTTTCTCTCTGCCCCTTCTCCACTGGTTCTCTCTCTCTCTCTCTCTCTCTCTCTCAAAATAAATAAATAAACTTAAAAAAAAAAGAGGTAAAATCCCCCTAACCACGTGATAGAGAGGCATACAAGGGGATGACGGGGGTGGGGGGGGTGATCTTCCACCCCTGCCTTGTGTAACTGAGGGGTGCAGGTGAGTTTATGGATGGAGATAGAGAATGCAGTCTTTTGGGAGGGTCGTTTCGGAGGAGCTGAGGGCGTCCAGGTAGAAACGTCCAGAAGAAGTTGGATGCATGTGCCTGAGGCCAGGGAGAAGCTCTAGGTGACGCTCCAGTAGGTGGGGGAGGTGGGGCCTGAGAGCCGACGGGGCAGCCTGGGCCAGCACGCCTGGGGAGCCAGCATCGGAGTGAAGGGCGAGCCAGGGGCCCGGATGCAGTGCCCCACGAAGGCCTCCCTTTGGGCCCCGGCTCTGCACTTGCACATCTCGAGAGGCAGGGTCTCCCTAACTGTTGCTGTCCGGGTCCCTCCTTGCCTCATTCCGTGCAGGCCCAGGTCGAGGGGGAGCCTGGCGGTCGGCCATATTTAAGGGGCAGGCTGAGGGAAAAGGCACAAGGAATGTTCTAGAAGCCCAGGAGATAAACTCCTGAATCTAGAGGCAACAGGTCTGATAAAGGAGGGACTCGAATGTGTCCGTTAGGCACAGCAATTAGGAGATCACGAGCGCCCTTAGCGGAGTCGGTTTCCGACGTGGACAGAGACTGGGATTCTATGAAACAGTAATAGAAAGTCAGCGTGTTTACTCATTGGTTGTATCCTAGCAACAGCGTGTTCTCAACAGGGCTAAGTGTTCTAGAAAGCAAGACCAAATTATACAAGAACACCGCGTTCTAGAATGTCTGCATGGGTTTGTCAGCCAATTTCCTTCTTAGAGGTACTCGGGAGATTGGTAAAAACTACCCTCTTTTCCTTTCAATTTCCAGGTAGTCCACGATAGGCGTTTAGTACACTAATAGAATTTAAGTGCTTTGCCTGGGTCACGGCCTGGGTCAGTCCTGGAATTCAAAGTTAACCTGAGGGCGAACAGGAGAAGAGCGGGGTCCCAGCAGGGAAGATGAGCCGTGAGTCGTACTTAGCCTTTAAAATCAACCATCACTTAAGAAGTCGCTGTGGGATGATCTGCTCTCCCAGGACGATACAGGCAGAGCCTTCTTTCCCTCCCCTCGTGGTGGCTGATTACCAGAGCTCACAAAATGGGATGAGCATTTGACCTCCAGGCTTCTGTTCCCCTGCTGGGTACTCCCTCCCAGCACCTGGCGTAGCTCAGGGAGAGCACTCGGCCTACCCGATGTAGGCTGGTTGTTCTCTTAATTTCTGTCTCCCAACAGAGAGCTAGGGAGCTGGTCTGGGAGGCAGGGGTGGGGCTCAGGCAGAATTCCCTCCCAGGGGCAAGGGGTCAGGGGCTGCTGTGTTCCAGGCTTAGGAGCCGTGAGCACGAGTAAGGTCTGGTCTCCTCCTCTGAGGTTCCCGTGGTTGAGCGGAAGACGTAACCTAGTCCTTGGACGAAATGCAACAAATCAGAGAGAAGAAATCGGGATGAGGGGCATCTTACCCAGCACGGGGGCAATCGGCAGCTACTTCTCAGAGGAGGTGATGCCCAAGCTGTGCGTCTTGTAACCCAAGAAAGAGTCAGCCTGGTGGAAGGCATAGAAGGATGTTTCTGGTCTTGAAAGGGGCGGGCTAGCATGGCAAGTTATAAGACGCTGGGGCCCAGGGTCTAGAAAGGCAGTTCCCGGACACTGTGCCTGGTACAGGGTAGCCCTGGCCACGCCGTGGGATCAAGGAGTCGACAGGTTCAAGGTCTTTCTTTAGGCAAAGCAGGGTGAAGTGCAAAGTCACCCTCCATCCTAGAGCCTCTGAGCCTGGGGGCGTGGCCAGAACGAAGGGGATGGGGTCCGCTCAGCCCTGCAGACTGGTGGGCTTTGAGGCAGCATAGACTCTGTTCCCGCAGAGCCTGCCCCCCATGCGAGATGACAGAGGGATAGCAGCTGTCCCTCTGGTTCTCTTGAGTGTTACATAAAATAATATGAAATGGCCTTGGGTGGGGTCGAGCCTCGGATCTTTCTCTCCCTGGTTCCTTCATCTTTCATGGTGATGCCTTCGGTTTGTCCGGAGGGACGCCCTGAGAAACAGACTTTGCTGTTGAGATTGTGAAGCACGTTGGTCGTGGAGGGCCTTGCTTCCGGGTGCCTGGGGAGACGTTTGCCCCAGGAAAAGCCACCTGAGCGGCTGGCTTGATCTAACCATTTTGGAGGTAGCCCGTTTTGGTTTCTATGGCGGTAAGTGGGGAAGTTAGAAATGGTTATTTGGCGCACTTAAAAATACAGACAAATACAAAGGGGAACAGAACGCTCACGTTCCCGACGCCCCACACGAACAGATCGTTAACAGGCTTCCCTGTTTACTTTGGCTTGTTCGTTTTACTGAAGTAAAACAATACAGAGAAAGTTGAAGTTGTGTGTTTGTTGTTGTTGTTGTTGTTTTGGGTTTTTTTCTGTTCTCCTTCCCAGGCTTGTTCTGCCCCATCTTTCCTTAGAGGAAACCATGGTCATGAGTTCGGGACGCGTCCGTGCCATGCTTCGTTAATTTCCACCGCAGGCTTCCTTAAGCAACAGGCAGCATCGAAGAGTGTGTTCAGAAATTTTACGTGTAAGTGGTTGACAGTGTTTTGGACTTGCTTTTCTACTCCGCCGTCCAAAGTGTGGAGACCGATGGCTGCAGATGCACAGAGCAGCAGCTGGTTTATCGTACCCGGCGTGGTGAACGCGTCGGCAGCCTGGTTTCTCTCTTTTTGCTCTTGGGAATCCCTGCCCTGATCTTATAACTGAGTATGCACACATCCGCTCTCCCTCAGGCATCATCTTTCTGCTCTACCTGTATTTTTCTTTGCCCTGGACATGCCACGGGTTTTAACGAATGTGTAATAGCACGTATCTAACACAACAGCATCCTCTAGAATAACTTTACTACCCTAAAAAGCCTCTGATCTCCGCCTATTCATCCCTCCCTCCCCCCGGCCCCCCAACGGTCTGCATTGTGTTGCCCTTTCCAGAATGTCATATAGCTCGGATCGTGCAATAGGTAGGCTTTTCAGATTGGCTTCTTTTACTTAGTGATTGATACGCGTTTACGTTTCTGACATGGCTGTTCATGGCTGGATGGCTTATTTCCTTTCAGTGCTGAGTAATATTCCATTGTCTGAATGTACCACAGTTTATCCTTTTACCTCCGGAGGACACATTGGTGGCCTCTGACCCTTGGCAATTAGGAATCAAGCTGCTACAAATATCTGTGTGCCGGGTTTTGTGTAGGCCTGTTTTGAGTTCATTTGGGTAAATACCAAGGAACGCGGCTGTTAAATTACAGGGTAGGAATATGTTTGGGGGCACCGGGCTGGCTCAGACGGTAGAGCATGCGACTCTTTTGATTTATTATTATTATTTTTTAATGTGTGTTTATTTTTGAGAGAGAGAGACACACACAGAGTATGGGCAGGGGAGGGGCAGAGAGAGGGGGAGACACAGAATCCGAAGCGGGCTCCAGGCTCCGAGCTGTCAGCACGGAGCCCGATGTGGGGCTCAAACCCGGGAAACGTGAGATCGTGACCTGAGCCGAAGTCGGCCACTTAACCGACTGAGCATGCGACTCTTAATCTCAGGGTTGTGAGTTCAAGCCTCACATGGAGCGTGGAGCCGACTTGAAGTGAAAAACGGGAATAATAAAAACAAAGAATATGTTTAGCTTGTCGGAACCTGCCCCACTGTCTCCCGAGGCCCTGGCTTTTAAATGTATCCACTTTTCCCTGCTAGTATCGCAGATCCTTTTTGCAATGAGGCAAGGGAGAGATGCAAAGCAGGTGCATAAACATCTCCTCTCTCTCCACGCTCGGCAGCTGGGGACTCAGGCCAGACCTCTGAGAGGGGACCTGAAGTGAAGGCCTGGTTTGAGGTGGGTGTGCGTCAAACACAGACCGCCAGAAACCGGATCCAGTCCGCAGGCTCCTGCAGCGTCCCCAGCTGTGCCCTGAGGATGCAGAGACGAAAAGATGAAAAGATGCTCAGGGCGGCTCACTGTGGACAGGAGTGTTCAACCAATCCCCCATCGGGGCTCTGGGGCCCGAACCGCAGGCTCTACTGACGCAGTCAGTGGGGAACAGGCGCCAGCTCGCTGCCGGGCCGGAAACACCTTCTCACCTTCCTGGTCAGGCCAGCCTGGGCTCAGGGGCCAGCGCTGGAACTCAAAGCCGTGGCAGAGCGCTGGCTGACCCCTTAGTTGACAGGTAGCCTGTTCCCTGGGGTGGCCCCAGCCCTTGGATCCTGCCTCTTTCCGGGTCCTCCGGGCCAGCCCCTCAGCCCAGCCAACAGGGCTCCCCAGAAGTGGCCCTGAGGTACGAGCTAGTTCTGGACCGCCCTGATGTCCTCCCTTCTGCCATTTTGCTGGTGGAACCCTCTGTTCTTTCTCCGGTCCCGTCTCTGCTCAGCCCCAAACCTATACTCAGATGAGTGCCCTAGGACGTGGTAGTTGGGACATCTTCTCAGGCTGCCTGTTGGGACATCTCACGCTGCCTGTTCCCTCGTTCCCTCACCAGAGGGCGCGCTCCTTACCACCTGCCCGGTTGACCAGAATCCAAAGAGGACAGACACGGCTCTCTTCTTAGAGCCTCAGCGCCTAGAAGAGGCACGCGGTAGGCCCTCAGAAATAAAGTGATGGATTGAAATAGTGGCAGAATATAAACGGTTAGCCTGGTTTAATATGCAACTTAAAAAAAAATCTTTGCTGTGCTAGGAGGATGGGAGGTAATTATTCCTCTGCTTGATAACACAGGCAGGGAATTAAGCTCTCTCCGTCCTGGAAGAAAGAGGGACCAATATGTCAGTTGCTCTGGGATTTATGGGCCACTAAGATCCATTGAGCAAGACCCTCTGAGTTGGAGCCTGGGTGCTGGTCCCAGGAAATCACCCAAGAATGGAGAGACGGTGATGGGCCCAGGGAAGCCCCACGGCGAGGGGTCTCGCGGCATTCCCAGTGCGTGAGAGCCCGCCAGACGCCTCCAGTGATGTGACAGCCTTCCCTGGTGGCACCTGGGCCCACCCAGCAGCCCCTCCTGTTGGTGCCGGAAGGTCTGGACGGCCTGGTGTGGAGCGCCCATGAGAGCTGCGCTCTGGACGGGGGGTCGGGCTGACCCCGTCCGGTTCTGAGTCGGGCACCTCCTGGTGCCCGAGATGCCGCCGTGTGGGGAGTGTGTGTGTCCGTGCCAGACCGAGCAAGCTCCGGGGTCCTGCCCTGGGCCAACCGTCATCGCCCCTCACGACACACTCATCTCAAAGGCGACGCTGTGCTGCTGGGGTACAGCTCACCCTTCCCATGACCCGGCTGAGGTTTCAAGAGGCTAGCTCTTCAAGAGGTTACCTGGCCCGCCTTGCGTGTCACGCGACAGACGCCAAGAGATCGGATTCCCAGGGAAGTGTGGAGGCCGAGGTCGAAGGGCAGCTTCTCGATAGCTTCTGGGGATGCTCTGAGGCCTTGTGCTTAGGATTGTTCTCATCTCTGATGCTGAGTGAAATAAGTCAGGCAGAGAAAGACAGATCCCATATGTTTTCACTCATCATGTGGATCCTGAGAAACTTAACAGAAGACCTCGGGGGAGGGGAAGGGGGGGAAAAAAAGGTTAGGGAGGGAGCCAAAACATAAGAGACTTAAAAACTGAGAACAAACTGAGGGTTGATGGCGGGTGGGAGGGAGGGGAAAGTGGGCGATGGGCATCGAGGAGGGCACCTGTTGGGATGAGCGCTGGGTGTTGTATGGAAACCGACTTGACAATAAATTATATATAATATAGAAAAAAAAGGATTGTTCTCATCTGTATTCTGGATGAATGAGATTCTGGAACCAAGATAAGCGATCTGCAAGGAAATTCTACTTTAAACAAGAAATCAAAACACTGTTTTACGGGGCGCCTGGGTGGCACAGTAGGTTAAGCGTCCGACTTCAGCCAGGTCACGATCTCGCGGTCCGTGAGTTCGAGCCCCGCGTCGGGCTCTGGGCTGATGGCTCGGAGCCTGGAGCCTGTTTCCGACTCTGTGTCTCCCTCTCTCTCTGCCCCTCCCCGTTCATGCTCTGTCTCTCTCTGTCCCAAAAATAAATAAACGTTGAAAAAAAAAATTAAAACACTGTTTTACTACATTCTGTGAGGATATTTGAAATAGTTATATTCATCAAGACACTGGGGGTTCACTGTGAGCCAGCTACTTGTTTTTAAAGTTTATTTATTTATTTTGACTGCTTCGGATTCTGTGTCTCCCTCTCTGTCTCTGTTCCTCCCCTGCTCGTGCTCTGTCTGTCTCTCTCTCAAAAATAAATGAGCATTGACAAAATTTAAAAAAAAAATGTTTTTTTCAAAAAGGGGGGCTGCCTGGGTGGCTCAGTTGGCTGGGCGGCCGACTTCAGCTCAGGTCATGATCTCGCAGCTCTAAAGTTCGTGAGTTCGAGCCCCGCCTCAGGCTCTGTGCTGACAGCTCGGAGCCTGGAACCTGCTTCGGATTCTGTGTCTCCCTCTCTCTCTGCCCCTCCCCTGCCCGTGCTCTGTCTGTCTCTCTCTCAAAAATAAATAAGCGTTGAAAAAATTTAAAGAAATTGTTTAAAGTTTATTTATTTTGAGAGAGAGAGAGAGAGAGAGAGCACACGCGCAAGTGGGGGAGGAGTAGAGAGGAGAGAATCGCAAGCAGGCTCCTCACCGTCTGCACAGAGCCTGACACGGGGCTCGATCTCATGCAACGTGAGATCAGGACCTGAGCCGAAATCAAGAGTCAGACCCTCAACCACTGAGCCACCCAGGCGCCCGAGCCAGCCATTGTTTTAAGCACGTTCCGAGAGTTGGTTCGTTCAGTCCTCACACCCGCTATCCGAGGTGGGTGCCGGAGAAGGCCAGCACACTGTGGCTTTTCTTCCTTAAACCGTGACACCTCCACACACGCGGCTCGTGGCTTAGGATGGCAGGAAAGGGTGTTCCTTCTGCACGTTAGTGACTATCGCTGCATAGAGCCGTTCTCAGAAACTGGAGAAAATTGACGAACGGCCGGGGACCACGTCTGACGCCACCAGAGATGTTTTCCTACCATTGGATTAGTTTCTGCTTTGGGGCTCGATGGCCGCTGAGTAAGACATAACCATGGTAACTAACAGGCAATTACCTCCAACTCCGGTTGCTAATCTGGGTTACAATCGCCCTGTTGGAAGCTCTTTGAACGTCCTTGGGGGAGCCTGGAAAGGTGCTGTGTGAGGCACGAGTCCCACTGAGTGGGGACTGTCCCCCGTGGCCCTGGGACCTTGCCGGTGCTTTGGGAGAAACCTCTACATCTGCCTGCCGTCAGGAACCTTGGGCTCAGGCCCCAGCCTCACTGCCCCGCCTGTGGGATCTTGGGCAAGTCATTGCCCACTGGTTCCCGAGAGTCCCCACGTGAGAGGGAGCTGATGATAATTAATGGCTGCCCCGGATTCTCATGCGTATAATGAGAGTTAAAGCTTGTGAATCCTATTTTGTGAGTAAAATGCCAACATCAGGAGTCACTGCCTTTACTTTTCGGTCCCACGGGGGCGTGTCTTTGGGGAGGTGCTCAGGGAAATCGGATGATGCGTATTTTGATTTTCTCAAGCTTTTAGTTAACGCAATTTTCAAACACAAATGAAAGTAGAAGGAATAGGATAATGGTTTTTCCATGAACTCATTGCCAATGTCAACCATTAACCGCGTTTGGCCAATTGTGTCTCCTCCATTCCCTGTAAAAATATTATCTTTGTGGAAGTATAATTTATATACAGATAATGCACCTAAACATACCTTTCCATGAATTAAAAAACATTTTTTTTTAATGTTTATTCGTTTTTGAGAGACAGAGAGAAACAGAGCACGAGCGGGGAAGGGGGAGAGAGAGAGGGAGACACAGAATCCGAAGCAGGCTCCAGGCTCCGAGCCATCAGCATGGAGCCCGATGCGGGGCTGGAACCCACAAACTGTGAGATCATGACCTGAGCCGAAGTCGGCGCTTAACCAACTGAGCCCCCCCGGCGCCCCCCTTTCCACGGATTTAGACACTCCCGTAACCATCACCACAATCACGATTTAACACTTCCTCACTTTCCAGAGTTCCCTGGTGCCCCTTCCCAGCCAACCGACCCATCCCCCATGGTCCTAGGGCCTGGGGCAGACCCTCCAGGGGACACGTAGGTCTTCTTAGGGACAGTGGGACTACAGGTAAAGTAGGGTCTCGTTCTCAATGGGGTCAGAAAGGTGGAGGCGTTTTTATACATGTATGTAACACACATACAAACATACGTAACATAAAAGGTACCGTTACAACCATTTCTCAGTGTTCAAACCAGTCGCATTAAGGGCACTGACATCATTGTGCAACCGTGACTACGACCCACCCCCAGAACTTTCTCATCATCCCAAACTGGGGCGATAGCTCCCCACGGGCCCTCCCCCTTCTGGCCGCACGTGCCAGATTTTCCTTCCTTCGTCGGCCTGAAAAAAATTCCATATTTTGTTTACCCAGTCGTCTGTTGACGAACACTTGGATCGCTTCCACCTTCTGTCTATCGTGAATAATGCTGCTCCCAACAGGGGCGTCCAAACACCTGTTCGAGTCCTGGCTTTGAGTTCTCCCGGACTGCTGGATCGAATGGTAATCGCACGCGTCGCTTTTTGAGGACGTGCCACACCGTTTCCCAGAGCAGCGACACCATTTTGCACTTTCACCAGCAAGGTCCAAGTTCTCCATCTCCTTGTCTACCCTCGTTCCTTTCTGTGCCCCCACACCCGTGCAATAGCCATCCTGACCAGTGCGAAGCGGTGTCTCGTCGTGGGATCGATTTGCACCTCCCTAAGGACGAACGATACTGAGCATCATTTCACGAGCTTGTTGGTCATTTGTACCCCTTCTTCAGAGAAATATCTATGCGAGTCTTTTGCCCTTTCTCTTCTTCTTCTTCTTCTTTTCTTTTTTCTTTTTTTTAAATTTTATTTTTTATTCTTTAAAATTTACGTCCAAATCAGTTAGCATATCGTGCAACAATGATTTCAGGAGTAGATTCCTTAGTGCCCCTGACCCATTTAGCCCATCCCCCCTCCCACAGCCCCTCCTGTAACCCTCAGTTTGTTCTCCATATTTATGAGTCTCTTCTGTTTTGTCCCCCTCCCTGTTTTTATATTCTTTTTGTTTCCCTTCCCTTATGTTCCTCTGTTTTGTCTCTTAAAGTCTTCATACGAGTGAGGTCATATGATTTTTGTCTTTCTCTGACTGACTAATTTCGCTTAGCATAATACCCTCCAGTTCCATCCACGTAGTTGCAAATGGCAAGATTTCATTCTTTTTGATTGCCGAGTAATACTCCATTGTATATACATACCACATCTTCTTTATCCATTCATCCATCGATGGACATTTGGGCCCGTTCCATACTTTGGCTATTGTCGATCGTGCTGCTATAAACATGGGGGTGCATGTGTCCCTTCGAAACAGCACACCCGTATCCCTTGGATAAATGCCTAGTAGTGCAATTGCTGGTTCGTAGGGTAGTTCTATTTTTAGTTTTTTGAGGAACCTCCATACTGGTTTCCAGAGTGGCTGCACCAGCCTGCATTGCCACCAACAATGCAAAAGAGATCCTCTCTCTCCGCATCCTCACCAACATGTGTTGTTGCCTGAGTTGTTCATGTTAGCCATTCTGACAGGTGTGAGGTGGTATCTCATTATGGTTTTGATTTGTATTTCCCTGATGATGAATGATGTGGAGCATTTTTTTCGTGTGTCAGTTGGCCGTCTGGATGTCTTCCTTGGAGAAGTGTCTATTCATGTCTTTTGCCCATTTGTTCACTGGATTATTTGTTTTTTGGGTGTTGAGTTTGATGAGTTCTTTACAGATTTTGGATACTAACCCTTTATCTGATAGGTCATTTGCAAGTATCTTCTCCCATTCTGTTGGTTGCCTTTTCGTTTTGTTGATCATTTCCTTCCTTGTGCAGAAGCTTTTTATTTTGATGAGGTCCCAGTAGTTCATTTTCGCTTTTGTTTCCCTTGTCTCCCGAGACGTGTTGAGTAAGAAGTTGCTGTGGGCTTCTTCTTCTTCTTTTAAAATGTTTTCTTATCTTTGCAAATAATTTTTGCCGATTCTTTCTTTAGCTTCATTATATTTATTATTCCGCTCTTTTGCATTTTTGGTCCTCCTCTTCCAATAATTCTGCTTCAGGCAGTAAATAAGATTTATTTGGCTGTCTATTTTGGAACGGTTGTCTTCCTTGGCACTCTGGTTACTTTGGCCTGTGCGTTCCGGACACCTGTCTAAGGTCAGGTTGGCCTCAACCCCAGAGTGTAACCGGAGGGGAGGACTGGACTAGAAGGGATCAGGCTATGCCACCCCCAATTTGCTACTTTGACATAAGAGGTATTTTGAGCTAGGGTGCCTGGGTGTTTCAGATGGTTAAGAGTCCACCTTTTGATTTTCGCTCAGGTCATGATCTTACTGGCTCGTGAGTTCAAGCCCCACGTCGGGCTCCACACTGACAGCACAGAGCCTGTCTACGGGCTCTAAGTTAATCTACATTAACGTGGCTTCTCTCTTCATTAACATGACTTCATTTTCCCAGGAGCCTCCAGCCCAGGTAATTGCCTGATTATTGTTGTAGAAATTTCCAGAAAGACTCATCAGTTTTTCAGTGGAAAGCTTCAAGAGACAGTTTGTGCCCTAAGATTCTTTGAGTTCTTTGCTCAGAATCCTGACTTTCTGTTTCCACCAACCCCGACTGTCGAGTCATGGCCCCATCCCATCCTGATGAAGCTGTCCCCCGTTGGAAAGACTGCCTTAAATCAAACTTCCAATTCTCAGTAAATTTTGACAGTGGCTTCTCCCCTCTGAGACATTGACAACCATCCGGGAAGCACCGTTCCCTTTTATTGTGGGAAACAATAAACTCCACTTAGCCTCCTCAGCATGTCGCATGGATGATGTTTGAGGGACGGCTTTTGACACCCGGCCCCGGGTAAGCCAGTCTTTGGTTTTCCAGATCTTTTTCATCTCATTGTTCTTGTTCATTCCCCCGATCTGTTTCTCTCGCTCTGGAATTTCTCCAGGTTGATTTTAGGGGAGGAAGCATCAGGCAACGACAATTTGCCACTCACTGTGCCTTTCCTTCCAATGGCATCAAAAGGAACTCACATCGTTACCTTGTAGACTGTTCAGGACAGCACGCCAATTTCAGACGCTGCCCCCTGCCAGGTTCTTGGTTTGTTTAACCAAAACTCCCAGTTACATTGTATATTTTCCTATGATTGACCCTGAAGTCCAACTAATTTTGATTGGCATTTCAGTTTCAATCAGGGGGGACATTTGTTAATCGTGTGATTATAACACAATGGTGATCTAATAATGGAGTAACAACGCCAGCTTCATTATTCCTGCTCTTTGTGGCTATTTTAAAAATATAAAGTCTGTAGGCAGTGAATAATTATATACCCGTAGATGTTTCAGTGGTTTAAAAATGTCTTATTTTCTAATGCTAGGTATCTGGTTAGTGTAATGGGCATTTTTGTTCATATGCAATAAAAAAGTCAAGTATTTACAAAAATTAAATATGGTATTGAAGTCAGGGCTGTTTCAGCTTATAATTATTGACAATGATAGCATGAGCAACTCCACCGCTGCTAAATCTCCTGTCTTGACTTGGTTGCCCCTGGCGCTAGGGAAAAGACAACTGGGTGGAAAGATCCCCGGATTTGAAGCCACACAGACACAAGTTCAAGTCCCGGTTGGGTCACTTACTGGGTATGATATTGATCAAGGCTGTGATCTTGCCGATCCCCGATTTCCTCAATGTAAATGACAACATTTGTATCTAATAGGATTGTCAGGAGGGTGCTTGCTAATATTGTTTGCTTGATTGAAACGGGGTTGCCATTTTAAATTATCCAGGATAGCGTGCCAAGCTCTCCACCACCATGGGCTTGGATATCTTTCCTTATTGAGCTTATCTCCTAATGTACAAGGCTGAACAGGTCTTTCAAAACAGAAGGAGGGGCATTTGTTGTCAGAAAAACTACCACGATGCAGCAAGGTTGGTGGAGCCCGAGCACGGATAAACTCAAGTCCCTAAAAAGGGAGAACACGTCCTTAGCCCGGAAGGAAGGGCACAGTCTGACGGCAGGCTGGGTGTTGCCTTGGGAGAGATCGCGTGTATCTAGCGGAAGGAAAAGCTGGGCAGAAAAGCCTAGAACTGCAGGCAGCGGGGGCAGGCCTTGCCTGAAGAAGGGAGCTCTGGCCTGGGGGTTCCAGCCCACAGTCTTGTCCTGTGCACGAGAGTCCTGTCCTATGTTGTTATAATGTACAGAATGTGGTGGTTTAATCATATCCCCCACTTACAAAATTTGTAAGAAATAAATATGCGTTTACTGAGGATGCCCATTTCGTGATGGGCGGCACATTAAAAAAAATAAAGGGTGATCAAGGCTCTTGACTGCCTGATCCCTGGGGTCATTCTATTTTGAGCTGCAAATTAATTCTCTGAAATCCTTTCTCACCCTCCCAGTTGGCCTCTCAAGGGCTTGGGTATTAGCAGTTGGGTGACCAACAAGTTGGAGCTTCTGAGTCTTCAAAGCTGAGAACTAGTCTTTCTGTCCCTGGTAAGCCTTGACCTCCTTGAGCCTTAGCTTCCGAATCAGTCAAGGGGTAGAACAGTAGCTATCTTGTCTGCGTCTGGGGTTGTTGTAAAGAATGTCACAGGAGCGCCTGGGTGGCCCCGTTGGTTAAGCACCCGACTTTGACTCAGGTCATGATCTTACAGTTCGTGAGTTCGAGCCCCGCGTCGGGCTCTGTGCTGACAGCTCGGAGCCTGGAGCTGCTTCGGATTCTGTGTCTCCCTCTCTCTCTGCCCCTCCCCTGCTTGCACTCTCTCTGTCTCTCTCTCTCAAAAATAAATATTAAAAAATTTTTTTTTAAAGATCTCAGACGGGGGGGGCACCTGGGTGGCACTTCAGCACAGGTCATGATCTTGTGGCTCACGGGTTCAAGTCCCGCGTCAGGCTCTGTGCTGACCGCTCGGAACCTGGAGCCTGCTTCAGATTCTGTGTCTCCCTCCCTCTCTGCCTCTCTCTTGCTTGTGCACTGTTTCTCTCTTTCTCTCAAAATAAATAAACATTAAAAAAATTTTTTTTAGGAAAGAAGAAATGACAGACCATATCACATCATATTGCATCTGCAGATCACCAAGGACAAGAACATTAAAAATAGTAAGAGACGAGTCAGATTACTTTCAAAGGAATGACAGTTTATACTAAGAGACTTCTTTTCTTTCTCCTCCTCCTCCTTCCTTTTGTAGATGGTAGCAATATTCGTTACATTTACGACTCGCCAGCTATGCTCTGTTGAGATGATCCCTCCAATCTTGCTGGCCACACTCAGAGCTGTTGCATTGGCCACGATTCGACGGCCACCTTCTCTCCACTGGGCCAAGTGATATAGCCTTGGCCCCGTCAACATCAGAGAGCTTCTTCACAGCTAATCGGATCTGCCGTTTGTTGGCCTTGACATCCATGTTGAACCATCAGTGCCCAGCTGGTCCTCACCTTCACGGCTGATGATGCGTTCAGGGGAGATGTGATGATGGCATATGGGCCCAGCTGATGATTTGAGCGCGTTCTTCTGAAGATGCTTGGATTGCTTTCAGAGCTGCTGTGCCTTGGGCCGCGGGAACGTGGGTGGCATGAGATAGGTTCTTCTGTTTCTTCATCTTTGCTTGTTTGTGGCTGTGGACACCTTTTCTGTATGGCCTAGCTGGCCTCCAAAGCCTTTGCTTTCACCTGAGTTTTGGAAGGTGTGGGCCGTTACAAGCACTACTTGTAAGAAGGTCATAGAGCGAACTTCTTCGTAGCCATGGAAGTAGAAGGTAGTGTGGATTCAGTGTCCTAGAAAATAGAACTGACAGTCTGGAGTTTTATATGCAGAAAAATTGTTTTATAAGAATGAGGGTAAAATAAAGACATTTCTTTTCTTTTTAATTTTTTTTAAGGTTTATTTATTTTTTGAGAGAGAGATTGGCAGAGTGTGAGCAGGGGAGGGGCAGAGAGAGAGAGAGGGAGACACAGAATCCGAAGCAGGCTCCAGGCTCTGAGCTGTCAGCACAGAGTCCGACGCGGGGCTCGAACTCACGAACTGCGAGATCGTGACCTGAGCTGAAGTCGGGCGCTCCACCGACTGAGCCACCCAGGCGCCCCCGTTTCTTTTTTTTGAAGCATTTTTTTGTTTGTTTTAAAAATGTTTATTTATTTATTTTGAGAGAGAGATGTGCATGAGTGGGGGAGGGGCAGAGCCAGAGAGAGAGAGAGAGAGAGAGAGAGAATCCCAAGAAGGCTCTGTCCTGTCAGCCCAGAGCCCAACGCAGGTCTTGATCTCACAACCGCGAGATCATGACCTGAGCCAAAATCAAGTCAGATGCTCAGCTGACTGAGCTGTCCAGGTGCCCCGATAAAGACATTTCAAGACCCGCCACAGAATTCATCACCAAATACAACCTCACTGAAGGAAGTTCTAAAGACAGGAAGACCTTCCTCACGGAAGGGCAAAGAAGCTGGTTAGGGGCGCCTGGGTGGCGCAGTCGGTTAAGCATCCGACTTCAGCCAGGTCACGATCTCGCGGTCCGTGAGTTCGAGCCCCACGTCGGGCTCTGGGCTGATGGCTCAGAGCCTGGAGACTGTTTCCGATTCTGTGTCTCCCTCTCTCTCTGCCCCTCCCCCGTTCATGCTCTGTCTCTCTCTGTCCCCCCCCAAAAAAAAAAAAAAGTTGAAAAAAAAAGAAGCTGGTTAAAACACACAGACTACACCTGACAACCTTCAATTATGCCGAAACAAGGTGAATAGTAACAAGTGCTGATTCGTGAGATTAAACAGATGAGAGAGAACAAATATACCTGAAATGTTAGCGTTGTAAAGTTGAAAAGTTGTAAAGTTCTTTGTTTGGAAGAGGAAAATGATGTAGGTTTTAGTTACGTATGCATGTTAAAAGCGGTAGGTTACCTACAGAAAAAGAGAGAGTGTGTATTTCCGAACTGGTAACGGGATAAGAATAAAATGCCACCTCAATTAATCCGTATAAAAACAAGGAAGAAGGAAAATCAAAGATGCATTAAAAAGCGGGACACATATAAAGAACAAAATATGGTAAAGAAAGAAACCAAAATGCATCAGTAACCATCATACATGTAAGTGGACTAAAATTTCATTTAAAAGAGACAATCTATACCGGCTAGGAAAGCAAACGTAGCTTTCTGCTATTTACGGGACACATCTGAAATGTAAGGGCTGGAGTTTATTTCAGAATAGGTAGATGAGTGGTTAGGGGGGAGGTAAATGGATAGCCGGGCAGATCGGCCATGCTTGGACATTAATCATTGCTGGGATTGGATAATGGTTATATGAGACGTATTATACTAGTCTATCTATTTTCGTGCATTTATGGACACCTCTGTAGTAAAAAGTAAGCCCCCATACCAAACCAAACAGGCAAACCAGAAGCATACAGAATAGAAATAGAAGTATGGAAAAAGTATTAGGCAAATGCTAATCGGAAGTAGGTGTGGCTATAAACTGATTGCAGATAAAATAGAGTTTCGGGTTAAAGCATTACTAGAGATTAAAAAGGATGACTGCATAATAAAAAGATGCAATTCTTGAAACTTGCGTTTACCTGCTGATGTAGCCTTGAAATCTACAAAGCAAAAGTTGGTTGAAGAATTGTAGGAGGAAATTGATGAATCTACATCGAATTGGGAGATTGACGTATACTTCTCTCATTAACCGATAGAGAGAACAGGTAAAAAATGCAGTGTGGATATAGACAGTTTGAGAAATACATTTAATAAGCCCGGATGTAGTATGTATATTGATATGTAGAACGTTGTAACCAAGGAATGAATGGCCCCCTTTCTTTTTAGTCTTAAAAAAAAAAGGCTTTGTACTGTGAGAAATTTCTAAAATGTACGGAAGTGGAGATTATAGCCTAATAAAGGCCCATGTGCCCACGCATATATCAGTAGCTTAAATGATTCATCAGCTCACAGGCATTGCTGTTTCAGAGATGCCCACCGACACCTCCATCCTGGATTATTTCATTTAAATTTGTTTTTAATGTTTATTTATTTCTGAGACAGAGAGAGAGCATGAGTGGGGGAGGGGCAGAGAGAGAGGGAGACACAGAATCCGAAGCCGGCTCCAGGCTCCGAGCTGTCAGCACAGAGCCCGACGCGGGGCTCGAACTCACAAACCGTGAGATCATGACCTGAGCTGAAGTCGGTGGCTCAACCGACTGAGCCACCCAGGCCTCCCCCGGCCTTTTTTTTTTTTTTTTTTTTTAATTTTTTTTTCATTCTGGATTATTTTTGAAGCAAATCCCAGACATTACACAATTTAATCCATAAGGATTTCAGTATGTGCCTTTAAAAGATAGAGACATTCTAAAAACAGAATCATGATACCACGCTCACACCTAAAAACAGATGTTAACAATAAAGCCTTAAATGTAGTCAGACTTCAAATTTCTGCAATTCCCATATACACAGTTGTCTGAATCATACACTGGCTGGTTGGCATGTCTCTTGTATCTCTTGCGATCTATAAAATCCTCTCCATGCTTTTTTAATTTTTATTTTCCTTGCAACTTATTTGTTGAAGCGACTGGATTGTTGGTTGTGGATTTTGTTTACTGCGTGTCCATGGGGTTGTTTAAGGTGTCCTATTCTCTGTTCTTCCTGTAAATTATTAATTCAATCTAAAGACTTAGTTTTAGATTCTTTTTTTTTTTTTTTTTTTTTAGGCAAGGCTGCTTCATAGGGTATTTGTGTGCCCTTTAATCAGGAGCCATGTAATAACTGATTCTTTACCTTTGGGGGAAGGTCAGCAAGTGTTACGATCATTGACAATAACCATGACTATATCAGGCATTGGGAAATGGTGACAATCTAATTCTGTCATTCCTTCATTTAAGCTAGAACACTGATGTAAAAATAATCAGATCCTTATCAGCTTGTGGGTTACCCAGAGATACAGTTTGGAGAGGAAAGGCAGGAGAGAGTCAAGTGCACTTTACTAGTCAAACAGCCAATTAAATACTATAAATGTCACTTCTCATATAACAAGCAGTGTTAAGTGCAAAGAAATACATTTAAAAGGGCGGAATACCGAGGCTGAGAAAATGATATGATTTGTACTGAGAGGCATTAAAAAAAATAAATGGCAAAATATGTCAAGTCCACTGATACAAGATATTCAAAATCATATAGGTGTTAATCCTTTCTACACCAACCTACACATCAGTTCTATGTGACTCTAAGCACCAATTTTTAAAAAATATATATTTTTTAATGTTTTTGTTTATTTTTGAGACAGAGAGAGACAGAGCATGAGCAGGGAGGGGCAGAGAGAGAGGGGGACACAGAATCCGAAGCAGGCTCCAGGCTCCGAGCTGTCAGCACAGAGCCCGACGCGGGGCTCGAACTCACAGACTGCGAGATCATGACCTGAGCTGAGGTCGGACGTTTAACCGACTGAGTCACCCAGGCACCCCACCAATTTCTTTGTATGCAGTAAGTGACAAGTTGATTCCGAAATGTATAGAGAAAAGTAATTAGCCAAGTATAACCAAACAGCCTTGTTCTCCAGGAGAACAAGGTGGGGACTAGCCCTGAAAGATAGTAGGACTTAGTGAAAAGTCACAGTAATGGTGTGGCTTTGGGGCAGAGATGTAAAAATAAGCCAATGGAGGGGCACCTGGGTGGCTCAGTCGGTTAAGCCTCTGACCCTTGGTTTTGGCTCAGGTCATGATCTCACTGTTCGTGGTTTCGAGCCTATGTTGGGCTCCATGCTGGCAGTGCGGAGCCTGTTTGGAATTCTCTCTCTCTCTCTCTCTCTCTTTCCTTCTCTCTCTGTCCCTCCCCCACTCACTTCCTCTCTCAAAATAAATAAAGAAACTTAAAAATGTTTAAAAATAAACCAATGGAATAGAATGTAGGCCTAGAAATAGAACAGGCATGCATAGAAACTTAATTTCCGACCAAACAAAGCCACGTAGGCTAGTGGGGGAAATGGACTTATCATTAAAGGTGTGGAAATACAAATACCCACGTGGGAGAAAAAAGTTAAATGGGATCCTTCCTCGTGCCATTTACAAAAACCAATCCCGGGCAGATTAAAGACTTAGCTATACAAATCAAAATTATAAAACTTCAAGAAGATAAGAGAGTATTTGTCTTTATGACCCGAAGTTAAGATAGAAGTTCTTGAACAAGGATACAAAGGAATACAGATCATAAAGGTAAAGGTGGGGGAAATCCGATACGTTGGCATAAGAATTCTTGCTCCCTAAAGAGATACGAAGAGAACTCACGAGTCTGTTCGTTGCTGGCGAGAGTGTGGACGGACACATTCTCGACGTACGTGAGTACTCGAAGAAACAGTTCGGTGCTACCTGGCAGAGCTGGAGATGTCTGAGCCTGGGGACCCGTCTTCCCTGCGCTCCTAAGAATCTGTTCTAGAGAAAACCTTATCAAGGATGCTCAGAGAAGCGCTGTTCCCACTGGCATCAAATTGGAGACAACCTAGGCGTTCATTGAGAACGGAGAAGGGATGACTAAATTCTCGGTGTATTTGCACGGCGGAAGGCTGTACGGCCACAAAAACAAATGCGCCACGAACACGTGCATTGAGAAAGAAGAGAAGCAGGAATATGGGCTGAAGAAAAAAGAATGATGAAAGTAGTGAGGAAAGCATGAGTCGATATCATTCCACTTATGGAAAGTTCAAACATATGCAACACTGAATACCTTTTCGGGGAGGCAAACACGGTAAGGCCATGAAGCACGACAAGGCAACGCGGACGTACAATTCCCCGATGGACCGGGACGCGGTGGGGGGATGAGGGGAAGGGCGCACTGGGCTGGGAGGATGCCAGCCTTGTTCTGGTCTTCACCTGGGTTGTGGGGATGTGGGCACCTGTAGCAATGGCAGTCTTTGCACCCTACACGCTGGTTATAAAGATCCTTCTCTACCTGTTCATCTCTTCTAGCGTCTTCTACATCTACTCAACAGAAACAATGGTTCAAACCCTTTGGGTTTACAAGGGAGCATGACTGTTGCACCTCCTTGGAAGCCCCGCCGGCCCCCGAGAGCTGCTCCGTGAGCTGGTGACTGCTAACCAGGTGTACTGTATGCAATCCTGACTCCTGCCCACAGTGCTTGGCTGGCTCTGGCCAGCTGGAGTGAGGATGGGATGCTGCTCAGAACCACAAGAAGGAGGGAGGCAGAAGGTGGGCGCCCCGCACCTTCCATGGTGACCTCAGAAGGAGGGAGTCGTCCATGTCCTTCAAGAGCCCGCCTGGACCATTTTGTCTAGGAGTAGTTTAGGCGGACCAGTGCCAGGCTCCGCCGGGCGCTGGGAAGATGCCTCGTCTGACAAATACATCACCAGATACAAGCTTGGTGAGGAGGAGACAGCAATGGAATACAGCAATTTGATGCGCCATCATTCTGTCTTACCTATGGTTGTCAAGGTTACCAGAGCCGGGTGTTTCTTAGTAACCGCTCCTCCCAAAATAGCCTCCATCGGTGCCGCCCAGCGAACCGCATCCTGGATCCCAGTCATGTTTCGCACAGTTCTGAAGAGAAGACAAGAAGGCTCCTTTCCATGGAATAAGGTTATATATATATAAGGTCACAGAGAGCATGCCCATCTGTCCCCATCTGATCTTTACCGTGTCTGAGCGAAGGGTTATAATCCCCAGTTTTCAGATGCGAAACAGGCTCGGGTGACTCACGTGTATCAGAACTTTATGGAAGATCCAGATTTGGGGAGGCCATTGACACTGTCCCTCATGGCTGACGTTTGGTTGCACCACAGGAGAGGGTGTGTTGGGCCGACAGTCCACTACGAAGGTTGAGTACGCCGTCTGGCGTTCTGCCTTAACGACTGATACCGTGACTGTCCCCTGCTTCCTTCCTCACCATCGAAACCCCAGCGTTGTTCAATGTGAGGGGCTCTGTGTCCTCGGGCCCCCTGCCCCAGGGAGTGATGGTTGGTTAATTGCGATGATAATTCTATTCCCGAGTTGTGATTGTTTGAATGTGAAATGTAGCCCCATCTTGGCCAAGTCTGCAAAGGGGAAAGGTGTTTCTGGGCAAAGATGTTTCTAAGAAAAGAAATTCCCAGGAGGAAATGCCCTCCTCTGGGACTAGAGGCCCTTTGCTTGCGACAGAGCCTGTGTGTGGCCACGAGGGAGGACATTGCAGACGGTGGCGGAGTGAGAGAGTGGAAAGCCCTTGGGTCCAGCTCTGAGAGGCCACCTCTCCCTCAAAGCCAGTCTCCCTCCATCTGGTCACATCTTGCTGGGTCCCCTTTGACTGTATCTATGGCCTTCTGCTCCAAGGCAGAGCTCTCTTCGGCTGTTTGTTCCGGTCCTACTGGGCTGTGAGCTCCCTGGTGCTGGGCATTTGTCCCATAGCCTCCACCCCAGTCTAATCTTAACCTGGTAGGAGCGTGGGGGGGGGGGGGAGGGCGGGGGATGCCCCTGAGAGTAGGGCTCGTTCTCTTGACTCAGTGACCCCTGGTAGGAGGTGTCTGTGCCTCCTTTTGTGGGGGGACTCCTTGGTGACTCTGCAGAAGTCCTTGGCTTGGGTCCACCTTACAGTTGAGGTGCATTGTCCTTCCGCAGCATCTTAGAAGGTAGCCTTATTTTGGTAACTCTTTCCACTGGAAATCCTTTGCAGTAGAGACAACGATCACTGTGACAGTTTGGGGGAACTTTAGTTAATGTGCTGAGAACTATCACTCTTCAAAAGGACTGTCACTTCATTCACCCATTCCGCCTTTATGGAGTCCCCGATTGTTGAATGCCTGGGGTGTGCTAAGCATTGGGCCCAAAAGGAAAGTTGCGCGAAAATGGTTAAGCTGTGGCTCCCGCCCACCACCACCCCACCCCGGAGTGCCCAGCCCCACTCCAGAGTGAGTACATCCCACAGAGAGCTGCCGGGTAGCTGACGGCCATGGGTGCTGGAGACGGGCCTAGCGCTGTGCTCCAGCAGCACGTGGAGGGCGGGGAGCCGCTGACGGGTGGTTTGAGTTGGAAGGAAATGAAACTGGAAAAGGTGGAGAGCAGATGGGCTCGTGGGGTTTTTGCCGGAAGTAGTGGGAAGGGTAGAGCGAGCGTGTCCTCCGATTCCAGGTGGAAGCTTCGGGGCCCCGTTTGGAAGGCCTTGAGGGATGTAGTGGGGAGAGAACCGTTACTGTGGAGATGGGCAGAATGGGGGATTGAGGGAGGCGGGCAGGAGGCAGCGGGCATCCCCGGGAGAGCGGCCAGGCAGGCAAGCAGGTGCTGCTTGGAGGGAAGGAAGGACCCATCCGTGGCCCAGGGGAGGAAGGGGTGAAGGCACCGGGCTAGGAAACATGGATCCGAGACCTGGTTTGGCCTCTTGGTTGATGTCACCTTGGTCAAGTCGCGTCTCCTCTCCGGGTGTCCGTTTTCTCAGCGCAAACAATGGAGATATGGGCGTCCCCACCACCCTTGGCTCTCTGCAGCTCTTGGGCACTACTCAGCGCGAGGCACTTATGCGGGAGGTTAAGCAGGTCACGGCTGGGGACCGGATGTGGGAGCCGGAGGCAGAAGGTCTTCATTATTCAGGAGGGTGACGGCCCTTTCCTTCACGGTGGGAAGACAGCGGGGGGAAAAGGGTGGGGTGACAGGACGGTCCCATCTCTGTAAGGGAGGGGAGGCGGTTAGGGAGGAGCAGGCCTTAGACGCCACAAGTGTTCAGAACTCAGGAACGCACGTGTCTGTCGTGGCTTGTTTTCCTAGCTCTTCTTAATTTTTTCGCTCGATTCACGAGCATGCATCAGAGTTAATGAAGCAATTCTGTGATTAAGCCATAAAGAAATCTAGGAGGCAATGCACTTGGATTTCAATGGAATTATTAGATACGGGGGGGAAAACACTTGCAAGAGAATTACGTATAAATCTCCGTATTACCCCTTTGGACCCCAGCCGTGAAAAGAATCAGATCACTCAAAGAGCTCAGAAACGAACTATTTCATGAGTTTTGGTAAAAAGCAAAAGCCTTTCTATTTCCGGTGGAAGACTTTGCGAAGCCCTTCAAAATGTAGATCTGAAACTCCGTTTCTGGTTTAACATCTACTGCGAAGGCTGGAATCACTTTGCACTTTTGAAGAAGCGTGTGATGCTGTTGAAAGCCATCAGGATTTGCTCTGGCAGAACTAATACCTGCTAAGATGCCGGGGTGCCATTCTCTTCTTTGCTGTGAATCATCAAACATGTTTTAAGTTATATTTGTGTTGATGGAGAGGTGGAGGCTTTAGGGCATGGTGGGGTTGTGGCAGCGACTGGGTGGGGGAGTCTCAGCCAGGCAGAGTCTGGAGTGAGCCCGAGGAGCCTATACCATGTGACCTTGGGGTCCCTGTCCTATTTCCTGCAAGTAACCTTGACCTCGGCCTCGACACACATTTGTGCGGTTCAGCAGTTGACGGGGCTCCTTCCCAGGCATTACTTCCATGGTTTCAGAGCCTTCTTAGAAACAGGGACGGATAGTTTCCTTCAAAGGGCACACGCGGCTCCTAGTCTCAGAATGTGGGCAAATTTGTATGCACTCTGCCGAGTTAGACACACATGTGTATTCATGGGGTGTCGGGAGTGAGACAGGGAGGCAAGTTGGAAGATGGAGAGAACGCTAGCTGTGGATCCAGGAAGATCTGAGTTCAAAGCATGGCTCGGTCACTTACTGGTTACTTGACCTGGGTGCTAATTCGCTTCCGAGTCTTACAGTAGCTTCCTCTGAAGGGTATAGTGAGGCACAAATGAGACGAGGATTGTGGAAGCACTTTGTAAGGGATGAAGCATCCCCCAAATGCTCAAACTTGGAATTTACCAGCAAACCTGGCATGTTTCAAGAAGGGGGTGATCAAAGCATTGGAGGACCCTGAAGCCATGTCACGAGTTTGAGGTGACAGAGCCTGACATCACCATGCCTTCTATTTCCAGGGGCTGCTTTGCTGGGCACCGTTTAGTGGAGAGGTGACAGAGTGCAGCGGCCCTCCAGGGGGCTTGCACGAGCCATGCCTCAGACTCGGCCCTCACCAGGGCCTGGCCCATGGCCTCCGTCCGTGACAGCTAGACCCAGGGAAACAGGTGTTGGAGTCTAGGAGCCTAGGTCCACAAGAGACAGGGAAAATGTCTTCTTCCTTTCCCTCCTCCTCTGCCCCTCTTCCTCCCTCCTTTTTGGGTTATTTCTCTCTGGCTGGCAAGGTATTCAAAGAGCTCTAATCACTTAGTTGTCATGTTGCATTTAATTGTTTGCCCATAAAGTGATTCACTTAATAAACTTTATTCAAACGTACTTCTTTGCACTGTGTTTGAATGAGAATATTCAGCAAAGGGTGGCTGTGGCATTGACCCTGGGACCCTGGTCTTCATATCGGAAGACGGAGGCTGGGATGCAAGAACTGCTGTTACCCAGCAAGTCGGGGGCCCCCGTGATCCCCAGTTTCCTTTGTAGGAAATTGGGGAGATGACAAGTCCTTCGGAGATCCGGCTCAGATCACATGGTGTAGATGCTCTGTGGTAAGTGGGGAGATGTGAGGGATTCTTGGCTGAACAGGTACCTTCCGGGGGATCAGGCAATTATACTCCAGGGAGGCGTCATGAGGTCCCATTCATAAGAAGGGATCTTCAGACTGGGAAGAATTGCTCAAGGGGATTCTGGAAGCTTCTGTGAAGTCTTTGTGCCCCGGGGAATTCTTTATGAGGTAGTTAGGCCAGCAGGCCCTGGCCCTCAGGCAATTCTCAGTTCCCCTATAAACTCTATGATGGCCTGGGGCGATGGTCAACCAATTCCCACCCCTCCCCTGCCAAATACTGAAGGATGGGGAAAGGAGTCCTTAAAAGCGTGTCTCCCTTACGTCACTGGTTTTGGTGTTTGAAAACTTGTTTCAGTCTGCGGAGGGGGGGATGGTGCATAACAAAATACCATAGACACAGTAGCTTCAACAATGGAGATGCATTTGGAGGTAGGGAGTCTGAGACCAGGAGGCCACCACAGCCGGTTGTTGGTTGAGGGCCCCTGGGTTGCATCCGGCCGCCATCTTGCTGTTTTGTCACACGGTCTGGCCTCTCCGTACTCTTCCTACAAGGCCACCTACAAGGTCAGAGCTCTACCCTCATGACCTCACTTAACCTTCGTCACCTCCTTGGAGGCCCCGACTCCGATACCGTCATGTGGGGGGAGGGCCTTGACGCATGAGTTTCGGGGGACGCAACTCGGGCCGGCAAAACTCAAGTGTCGAGCGGGCAGAAGTGGAAGCTGCCGGGGCCTTGCCGTGGGACTTAACACGGGTCCAAGCCCTGCCCTGCGCCCGTAGCTGAGGGACTTGGGCAAGTACTCACCCCCGTCAGCCTATTTCTCTCCTGGGAGATGGGGTAAGGGGGTCACAGCGTGCAGGGTTCGTGCAAGGATTAGTCAAGGGTGCTGAAATGTGAAGTGGGGTTCGTGAGCAAACGGTTAAGAATTCTTGAGACGCCTTTGGCGCAAAGAGGCGATTTTTATTAAAGCACAGGGGCAGGACCCGTGGGCAGAAAGAGCTGCCCTGGGGTTGTGAGGGGCAACTGATTATATACTTGTAGGTTGGTGAGGGGTGGGGCTAGAGATAAAGTTTTTTATTTTATTTCTTCTAATTTTTTTTTTTTTGAGAGACAGACAGAGTGCAAGCAGGGTGGGGGGTGGTTGCTGAGAGAGAGGGAGACACAGAATGCAAAGCAGGCTCCAGGCTCCGAGCTGTCAGCACAGAGCCCGACGCGGGGCTCGAACCCACGAACCGCGAGATCATGACCTGAGCCGAAGTCGGACGCTTAACCGACTGAGCCACCCAGACGCCCCTAGGTAAAGTCAGTTTTTAAGGAATCTCTGTATGCTGAAAGCAGGGGCTCACAGGACCCTGGAGATTTAGCAACTGTCAAGATAAGGTTGCGCTTAGTTTTTAAGGAAGCGTAAACACGAAGGCGTCAGGGCGGCCATAAACGTCTTGGGGAACGTTCACGCTGCAGGTCTCTGACATCTCTCAATGGGCTGCAGGCTGTAAGGGAATTTAATTTAAACTACATTGTTCTTGCCTTTGTTTCCCTCATCAAAGGGGACGATTGGGAAGCACCGAGAACACCAGCTGGCGCCTTGCCGTCCTCGGGGACCGGCCACTCCTCCCCTTTCTGCCCTCTCGTGAGACACCAGCCTCGGCATCTTGCTCTTTGAATGATCAAGCGGTTGAGCTGTCTCTAGGGTCTGCTTCTGCCCCTCTGCTTTGGAAGTCTGTCGTCCTGATAGGAGAGCACATCGTCCAGGAGGGGCTCTGTCTGTTCCCAGTGAGGATAATCACACCAAACTCTCAAGGTTATTGAAATGAACCAAGATACCATAGGGGGAGACACCTCATTCAGTTCCTGGCAGGTGGCAGAGGATAAACATTCCTGTACTGTGGCTCCAGGTGGGGCTGAGTTGGGACGATATCAGTCAACAGAGACTCACTGAGCACCTACTATGTGCCAGGCACTAGGGACAGCACAGTGGGAAAGACTGTCATGATCCCCCTCTCGGGGAACGTGGAGTCTCAGGGGAGAAGGCAAACATTAACCAGATTGCAAAAGCTCCCGTCTGTGGTCTTGGGTCCATGGTCACCCGATGGGCCTCCCACTCCTGCTGCTGCACAGAAGACGTCCTCGGGAGGGGCGCCCTTGGGTCCCGCGGAGTCATCCCTTCCGGGAGAGGTGCTCGGGCGAGAGAGCACTGCGGTTCCTGCCCTAAGTCCCTGGCACCTCATCAAATGCCAGCTCAGCTTCCAGCTATGCACTCCCTCCCGGCCATCTCCTGTTTTGGTGTCCTCCGGGCTGCCCCTCCGGGTGTCCATGAGTCACAGAGCCGCTCCAGAAACTCCTGGTCCCGCTCCGGGCTGAGAAGAGAATTCCGTTCACAACAAACAAATTCTGGGGAAGCGGGAGCCCCAGCGGTTGACAACGCATACACATGATTGCAGGTGCGGTGCCCGGGGTTTCATCCTCTCCTGCTCCCCTCCTGCCCTCCCCGCTGGGCCGGGGACCTGCTGGGTGACGCGGACAGGCTCCCGCCCTCTTGCTGGTGTTGAGGGCCTCACGGTCTGCAAAACTCTTAGGTGGTTCGAGGCGGCCTGACTGGGTTTAAACATCCCCCAAGGGGCGCCTGGGTGGCTCAGTCGGTTAAGCATCCGACTTTGGCTCAGGTCATGATCTCACGGTCCGTGAGTTCGAGCCCCGCGTCGGGCTCTGTGCTGACAGCTCAGAGCCTGGAGCCTGCTTCGGAGTCTGTGCCTCCCTCTCTCTCTGACTCTCCCTCGTTCATGCTCTGTCTCTCTCTGTCTCAAAAATAAATACATGTGGTTTTGTTTTTGTTTTTTAAAAGAAGGAATTCTTGAGATGCCTTTGGTACAAAAAGGTGATTTGATTAAAGCACAGGGCCAGGACCCGTGGGCGGGGAGAGCTGCGCTGGGTTTGTGAAGAGTGATTAGTTACATACTAGGGTGTTGGGAGAGGTAAAGGCGCAAGGGAGGCTTCCAGAAGGACTGTGATGTGCTAAGGAGGACTCCCAAGATAGCGGAAGCCTTGCTATTAAGCTAAGGTTGTTTTCCCTCTAGTAGGGCATGATTGCGACAGTAGGGGGTTCCGGGAGAAAGGTTCTACTCTGTATTTGCCTCAAGGATGTGTCAATGGGCTGCAGGTCATAAGGAAATGTAATTTCACCTGCCATTTCGTTCTTGCCTTTGTTCCCCACGTCACCATGGAGGGGAGGGTGATGTTGGGGCCCCAGGAAACGGAGGCTATAGGTTTCTGTCGGTAAGATCGCCTTTTCCTTGATGGAGACTCCTGTCCTGCGGGACTGTGATCTCTGTCAGTTAACCCATTTGTTTCCTTTCCTTTCCTTCGTCCTGGGGCAGCCGGGAGTGCTGGAGAATGTCACGCGGATCCCACCCGGGGTGGGGGGTGTTGTTAACTCGTGCTTGGCCCTCAGCTTGCCTTATGCTCCCTCATCAAAGGCGTAGGGATGGCCAAGCGACGAGAGGGGAGAAACTTGGATCCCTAAATGACCTCACTGAGCAGAGACACCTGCCAACATTGGCCTACTGCCCACATTCAGACTGTTATGTGAAAGAAAAACACATTTCTATTTTAAGGCACTGTATTTGGGGGCCTCTGACATAGCAGCTTAGCCTAATATATATGCTAGCTAACATAAGGCGTGGCTAGGTGCCTAATGATCTGCAATGTGGTTTTATGCTGGATTCTGTTTAGATCTATGTTATTTATTGCTACCCTTACTCTAACAGAGATTGCTAAGACTTCTCAAGACATTATAGTAGACCTATTTCCCCTTTTGCTGATCATTTTGAATTCCTTTAAAATTTTTTTTTTTCAACGTTTATTTATTTTTGGGACAGAGAGAGAGCACGAACGGGGGAGGGGCAGAGAGAGAGGGAGACACAGAATTGGAAACAGGCTCCAGGCTCCGAGCCATCAGCCCAGAGCCCGACGCGGGGCTCGAACTCACGGACCGCAAGATCGTGACCTGGCTGAAGTCGGACGCTTAACCGACTGCGCCACCCAGGCGCCCCTGAATTCCTTTTAATTTTAAAACCAAGTATATGTGAGGGGACACATGGAAGATATCACTCTTGACACGCCTGAGTACTTATTTGTATCGGGCAGTGGAAGTTACATCATCTGGTGGGTTCCCTTGCTGCTTTGCCTTCCAGGAAAGTTAGAGCCAGTTTAGTTAAACGCTCACTATAAACCTCTATTGCTATACGTTTCTTTTTATTGTACTTCTTCCCCTATGTATATTTCACGTCTGTTTGTTTTATCTTTTTTTTATAAGATTTTTTAGATGGTTATTTATTTGAGAGAGAGCGCGCGCAGCGGAGGGGCAGAGAGAGGAGACAGAGGATTCCCAGCAGGCTCCGCGGTGACAGCAGAAAGCCCCGTGCGGGGCTCGAGCCCACCAACCGTGAGGACGTGACTTGGGCCGAAGCTGGACGTGTGACCGACTGAGCAGCCCAGGGGCCCCACATTTGTTTGTTAGGAGGTTCACTGCTCCTACTGTCATGCCCCTGGGTGCCTTGTCCATGCCCTTCCTCTGTCATCCGTGTCTTTCCCCTCTTTCCCTGAGCTCCTGCTTTCCCAGTGACTCAATGAAGTGTTTTCTCTGTGCACCGGTGGCCTTCCGTACAGAGCACTCCCCTCGGACTTCTGTTGGAACTTCTAGCACACTGAATTTGCTTTCGCAGTTTGACGTCCCTGCTGGAGTGTGACCATTGTGACCCTCACCGCTGGTCGTGCCTTTCACACGTAAGGGTGAATGTGTCCCAGACCAATTCGCTGTAAGTTAGTCTCTTGCAAAACCCCCTGGAGACAAGGTAAAGCTAAGAGCTTAAAGCAATCCATTCTGGTAGAAGCTGTAACGGTAGGACTTCAGTTCCAGCCCCTGATAATGACATAGGAGGGGCTGGTGCCCTTCCAAGCACGGAGGCTGAGATGGCAGGGCTGACTTGGAACCAGAACCACACCAGGGCTCATGTTGGATCCTAGCTTCTATCAGGCTGGGGGGAGGAGCCTGTGCCCCACTAATCATGCAGCTAAAAAGCCATAGCCCGAGGACAGGGTCCGTTCCTCTCCCAGATTCTGATGTCCCCTGCTACTGCTCCATGAGTCCCCTCCGTGAACAGGCTCCAGCAGGCCACGGCTGTCTGGCCTTTCGTCCTGCTTCCCTGACACCCTGGGCCCCCCTTCTTCCCTTAGTCATGGAACCTCATGAGTGTTTTGGCACACGTGGCCGCCGGAGAGGGATTTTTTTTCCCCAGGTACTCTTGCAGCCCATATGACAATAGGACCAAGAGTTAGCCAATGGAGTGTAGACAGAAGTGATGTGTGCATTTCCAGATCACATTTTTTTAAAAAGTTTTTTAATCTTTATTTATTTTTGAAAGAGAGAGAGAGAGAGAGAGAAAGCGGGGGAGCGACAAAGAGAGAGGGAGACACAGAATCCGAAGCAGGCTCCGGGCTCTGAGATTCAGCACAGAGCCCGACGCGGGGCTCGAACTCACGAACCGTGAGATCATGACCTGAGCCGAAGTCGGACGCTCAACCAACTGAGCCACCCAGGCGCCCCTACATTTTTTTTTTTTAATTAGGAAATTGGGTGCCTCCACACCACCCAGCCCCATCTCTGTTTCCTGTGGGCTGGAATGTGGAATGACAATATGAGGAAATTTTGACCATGGCCCAAAGATAACAGCCTAGGGTAGGACAAAACGATGAGCTAGGAAGGTCTTGAGTGCTGGGAATGTTCTGTACCTCCATCTGGGGGGTAGTTTCACGGACGTGTACATATGTAAGAATTGATTGAGCTACCCTCTGAATATTTCAGAACCGTATTTTACAGAAGTTATGCCACAGCAAAAAAAAAAAAAAAAAAAAAAGAGAGAGAGAGAGAGAGAGAGAGAGGGAGAGGGGGGTGGGGAACCTGGTTCCCTGAATGACCTCATGGAGTAGAATTTTACCTGTCACTGGTCCCACGGCAGCGAGGCCACCCTGGCTGGAGACCAGGCCACAGGACTCTATTAGGACCATTCACGAGGCCTTACAGAATGAGCGGTAAACCGCCAAGGAGGCTGAGGGTGGGAGCGGGGGATCATTCTAGACAGCAGGAGTGAAGGCCCAGAGGGGAGAAAGCACGGACGTTTTCGCGTGGTATAACTAAAGCCCTGGGTGTGCGGGGCGTGAGGGCCCCGGGGGCAAGGGCATGTCCTGTGGTGTCTCCCTTTGACAGCGAAACCCGAAGGTGGAGGGAGGTTCAGTCATCTGTCCTCTGACGTCACTGCTGACGTCATTCATTCCTTTGTTCTTTCACTGAGCAGGAACCAGGTTCTCCGTGGGACCTGGCGGTGGCCCTGTGGGACAGAGCACCCTCCCTGGAGGGGCACCAAGGCTGTATGGACCCCCCTCGGCCCCCTTATTGTGGGTCATCTCCCTGAGGTACCACAGATAAGTCCCGAAGATCCTCCTTTCCCAAAGAGCCTTTTCCCGGAACGCTAACGTTTTGTTTGTTTTTTTTTTGAGGAAAAAAGTTCTGTGGTAAAATCAACTGAGAAAGTGGGTTTGCTTCCTCCTCCTTGGAAATTCTTGCAGGTCAGCTTCTTAAAATCTCTGGGAGGTAAAGAATATTTAAAATTTTGTGTATGAGCTTCCCAGGCCCGCCGTCACAAAGTCCCACAGTCCGGGGGTGGGGGGGTGGTGAAAACAACAGAAACTTATTCTCTTATTGTTCTGGAAGCTGGAAGTCCCGAAGGAAGGTGCGGCCGGGCCGAGCTGGTGGTGAGAGCGGGTCACCTGGGGACTGAGGTGGTGACCACACAGGAGGCCTCCTGGGGCAGAAAGGGCAGTTCTGGGTTCCTCCTTGAGGCCTGGGGGTGGGGACAGGGAAGGCCCACAGGAGCCAGCTTTTCCAGGACTGTGCCACAGGAGGCTTTCAGGCCTGCACGGGGGGAGAGGGGGACACGACGAACGCGGGGTGCAGCGGAATTTGGGTCCAGGTTACCCTGTCCACCTCACCACCCGTCAGAGCCAAGAAGCTGCGGAAACGCAGCATCTGTGGGTCCCGGCTCCTGTCACACCTGGGCCTGTGCCGCCTCGCAGGCTCCAGGGGCTGATGTGGGTGGCGTTTTCACATCTCCTGAGCTAGTTTATGGAAAGCACTCAAAATAAACCCCACGTCTATAAACAAGTTTCCTTCCTGCTTATCAATTTTCCCCTCCGCTGGGCTTTGCAATTACGTACGTAACGCCCACCTCACGCCCTCTCCCCCCCCCCCCCCCCACTTTGTTGCCTCCTGGGAGAAGATTAAGGAAAATTTACCATTTTCTCCGTGGTAAAAAAAAAAAAGACAGGGATTCAAGTTCAGGGCTTGCCACCGACCTGCTGCGTGACCTTCAGCATAGACTCTAACTCCCATCTTTGCCTTTATAAAATGGAAGCCATGATACCACCAGCCCTGCCGACCTTCCTCATCGCCATCCTGTGCCAGGGACTATTATAGAAGCAATGACTCTCAAAGTTCCTCGTCAGGTGCAATGCACGAAATGTACCGTGCAAGTGCGTTATATATCTTTATTTATAGCTCTTTCCATACAAAAATATGGTACTTAGTCATGTATTAATCAGAAGAAATTAGCATAAAAGTGTTTCCTTTCTCTCTTTTAAGGATAAACTTTTAGAAGGAAAAAGTAAAAGGAAACATTCTCTGAATATGGTAATAAGAAGAATGCATCTTTTTTTTTTTTTAATGTTTATTTTCGAGAGAGAGCGAGAGGGACAGAGCGTGAGTGGGGGAGGGGCAGAGAGAGAGGGAGATGAGAGAATCCGAAGCAGGCTCCGGGCTCCGAGCTGTCAGCACAGAGCCCGACACCGGGCTCGAACCCACGAACCGTGAGATGGTGACCTGGGCCCAAGTCGGACGCGTAACCCACGGAGCCACGCAGGTGCCCCAGAAGAATGCATCTTTTAGGTCAGGTTTATTGGGAATGTAAAGGACCTATCCTAAAATTGGGGCGTGTGGTTTTGGGAGATTTGCCAATTACGTCCAGTCGTGCAAACATCATCCCAATCGGGACGGAGTCTTTGTGTCATCCCCAAAGTGGACCGGGTCCCCTCTGAAGCCAGTCGCACCTCCCCTCCCCCAGCCCCTGGCCACCTCAGGTTGGATTTCTGCCCTTAGAGTTCTTTCTCTAAACGGCATATCTGTGAGATCATACAGGAGCTCTTCCTGTTTGACTTCTTTCTCTCCACCTGACGCTTCTAAGATTCATCCGGGTTGTTGAACGTGTCAGGAGTTCATTCCTTTCGCCTGCTGAGGCCTCGGTAGGATGCAACCACCGTTGTTTATCTGCTCACGCGCTGGCGGACGTTTGGGTTGTCTCCAGCTTGGACTTATGACAAATACAGCTTCTGGGAGCATCCATGTACCACTCCTTCTATGGCCATGCTTTCCTTTCTTTTGGATAAATACCTCGATGGGGGGATGACTGGATCATCCGGTAGGAGTATGTGTAACTTTTTGAGACACTGTCACACTGTCGTCCACAGTGATAATATTGTCTATCTATCTATCTATCTATCTATCTATATATTTAACTTTAGCTGTCCCCCCAGGTGTGTGGTGATGTCCCCTCATGGTTTTAATTTGTATTTCCATAATGACTAATGATACTGAGCATCTTTTTTTTTTTTTTTAATATTTATTTATTCTTGAGAGAGAGACAGAGCACGAGCGGGGGAGGGGCAGAGAGAGAGAGGGAGACACAGAATCCGAAGCACGCTCCAGGCTCGGAGCTGTCAGCACAGAGCCTGACGTGGGACTTGAACCCACGAACTGCGAGATCATGACCCGCCACCAGGCGCCCCGATGATACTGAACATCTTTTTATGTACTTATTTACCATCCGTATTTCTTCTTCCCTGAAGTGTCTGCTCAGATATTTTGCCTGATCTTAAAATTGGCTCGTGGCGTTGAATTCTGAGACTTTCGAAATACTTCGGGGACGGGTTGTCTTCCATAATATGTGTGTTTTGAAAATAGTTTTTCCGTCCATGATTTTTTTTTCATGTCCGTTTTCTTGAGTGTCTTTCAAAGAGCAGTTTTCTTAATTTTGATGAACTTCGATTTTTTCCTGTTTTGATTACTACTTTTTGTGTCTTATGTAGAAAAGAAATTAAAAAAAAACCTTTGCCCAATTCCCACATCAGAAAGATTTTCTTTTACGTTTTCTTAGAGTTTTATTGTTTTAGGTTTTACATTTAGGTCTATGATATATTTTGATATGACATATAATTTTTGTATATGATGTGAGGTATGGGCTGGGGTTCTTTTATTTTTGTGTGTGTAGGGATATCCAATCATTCTCACACCATTTGTTGAAAAAAATGTATCTCTCTCCACCGATGACCTTTTCATCTCAGTGAAACATCAGTGGACCCTATGTGTAGGGTTCTGTTTCTGGATTCTCTATTTTGTTCCATTGATCTAAATGGTTTTTCTTGCACCAATAACACACTGTCCTGACTACTGTGGCTTTACATTAAATTTTAAAATCAAATTATGTGATTTCTCCAACTTTGTTCTTATTTTTCAGAATTGTTAGACTCTTTTAATTTTTTTTCTTTGAAGCTCCAGACACATTTTTGGTCGATTTCTACAAAAGAGCCTGTTGAGATTTGAATTTGTATCACTTAGAATCTATAGATCAGTTTTAGGAGAATTGACATATTAATAAGATTGAGTCTTCTTTTTTTTTTTAATGTTTATTTTTGAGAGAGAGAGAGAGAGACAGAGACAGAATGTGAGCGGGGGAGGAGCAGAGGGAGAGGGAGACACGGAATCTGAAGCAGGCTCCAGGCTCTGAACTGTCAGCACGGCTGACGCGAGACCATGACCTGAGCCAAAGTCAGACGCTTAACCAACTGAGCCACCCAGGTGCCCCTAAAATTGAGTCTTCTGATCCAGGAACACGACATATACATTTATTTAGGTCTTCTTTGATTTCACTTAGCGTTGTGTAGTTTTCAGCAAACAGAAAACTACATATTTAAAAAACTTTCTTACCAAATATTTCATGCTTTTGGTTCTATTCTAAATAAATGTATTTATTTGTATTATATATGAATACTTCTATATTCCTATTTCCAATTGCTCATTGCTAGTATATAGAAACATGGTGGACTTTCATACCCTGATCTTGTGTCCTGTGACCTGGCTAAGCGAGTAGCTTTTGGTGTGGATTCTTTATGGTTTTCTAGATAGACGATCCCATCCTCTGTAAATGAAGGCAATTTACTTTCTTTCCAATGTGTATCCCTCCACCTCTTCCTCCTCCTCCTCTTCCACATGTTTCCTCCTCTTGCTGTGGCTTGGCCTCCTTGAATGTGAGCAGTGACAGCAGACATTCTCACCCTGTTCCAGATCCTTGGGAGAATACATCCCATCTTTCACCATTAAGGAGGATGTCCACTGTAGGCTTTTCATGGATGCCCTTTATCAGATTGAGACATCTCTTTGTTTCCTGGTTTGCTGATCTATTTATTTGTTTTCGCAGACTTTTTTTTTTTAATGACTTTTAAACATTGTTACTTATTTTTAATTTTTTTTGGAAGGTCTAATTGGCTTTATTAAGTGATTCATGAATCAAGCCGCATCCCAATCTAGCAAGTAGAGGGGAGCTTGTAAGACTCTTCCTTTTTTTTTTTTTAAATATATATGTATTTTTTTTAATGTTTATTTATTTCTGAGAGAAAGGGAGACAGAACACGAGCAAGGAAGGGGCAGAGAGAGAGGGAGACATAGAATCAGAATCAGGCTCCAGGCTCTGAGCTGTCAGCACTGAGCCTGACACGGGGCTCGAACCCATGACCCGTGAGATCGTGACCTGAGCTGAAGTCAGACGCTTAACCGACTGAGCCACCCCGATGCCCCCTAGACTTTTCTTAAAAAGCAGTTTTAGGTTTATAACTAAACTGAGAAGAAGGGGGTCGCCTGGGTGGCTCAGTCAGTTAAGTGTCTGACTCCTGATTTTGGCTTCGTCACGATCTCACGGTTCATGGGTTCAAGCCCCGCATTGGGCTGCACACTGACAGCGTAGAACCTGCTTGGGATTCTCTCTCTCTCTCTCTCTCTCTCTCTCTCTCTTTCTCTCTCTCTCCCTCTCTCACTGTCCCTCCCTGAGTTTGTGCACGTGCTCTCTCTCTCTCTCAAAAATAAACTTAAGAAAAATACATTGAGAAGGTACGGAGATTTCCCATATAATCTCTGCCCCCACGTGTGTTCAGCCTCCTCCATGATCAACACCACTCAGCAGAATAGAATTCTTTTTTCAGAAAGAACCCACACTGATCTATTATAATCACCTGAAGTGTCATAGTTTATCTTAGGATTTACTCTTGGCGCTGTACATTCTATGAGTTTGGACAAATGTACAGGAACCTGTATTCATCCTTATATCGTATGGAATATTTTCATATTAAAAATCCTAAAAATCCTCTATTTTTTGCTGATCCGTCTCTCCTCCCTCACCCCCGGCAACCACTGATCTTTTCATTGTCCCCGTTGTTTGTTTTTTTCCAGAATGTCACACAGTTGGAATGATACAGGGTGTAGCCTTTTCAATTTGACCTCTTTCACTTAGCAAGATGCATGTAGGGTCCCTCCGTGTCTGTTCATGGCTTCATAGCTCATTTTCTTTTCAATGTGGATGAACCGCAGTCCATTTTTCCGCTCACCTACCGTAGAGCATCTTGATCGCTTCCAAGCTTCGGCAATTATGAGCGAAGATGCCATAAACATCCACGTGCGGGTTTCATGTGGCCACGCACTCTCAATTCCTTTGGGTAAATACCCAGGAGCACGATTCCCGGATCTTAGGGGAAGGATATGTTTCGTTTGTGCCGCCGAACTGTCTCCCAAAGTGGCCCCACCATGTTGCATTCCCAGCAGTAAGAATAAAAATTCCCGTTTCTCCACATCCCTGCCAGCATTTGCTACTGTTAGCGTGTTGGATTTTGATCCTTCTCATGGGTGTGGTGATATCCCATTGTGGCTTTAATTGACGATTCTTTAATAACATACGATGTTAAGAATCTTCCCTTGTGCTTATCTGCCATCGGTATAACTTCTTTGGTGAGATGTCTGTCCAGGTCTTTCGCCCACGGGTTTTCATGGACCCCAGGATTGCTTGGGGGGCATCACTGAGTGTTCTTTCACGAACGGCACACCTGATGTGAGGGTCATAGACCAGAGGAGGCCCCCGGCGGGGGGGGCGGGCGGGGAGCCGTGAGGCAGAGGTTGTGCTGTGCGTGGCCTGCCTACAGGAGGAGCCCACGGACGCCAGGCCGTGATGCCCGAGGACAGGAGCACCGATGTGACTTGAGCAGCCCTCACACACAGACGTCCTACTAGGGAGGATAAGGGGAAAGGGAAGAATCTGAATTTGGCTAACTATCCAGAAGAATCAAAGTTTAAAATCAGAAGCGAGGGGGTGAAGTTAAACTTGAATTTCCCCCCACTGTCGTCAACAGAAAAGACTGGCGGGAGGCTCAAGACGTTGGTAGGGCCATGCTCTCTCTGAAAGTGTCGGGGGTGGAGGTATCCCAGGCCTCTCTCTCAGCCCCTGGCAGCCTCGGGTGGTCCTTGCGTTACAGATGCATGATTCCAATCCTCCGTCTTCACGGCGTCTTCTCCTTGTGTCTCTTCATGTCGCCCTTCCTCTGTGTGTGTCTGTCTCTGTCCGAATTTCCATCTTCTATAAGGACACCTCTCCTATTGGATTAGGGACCACCCCAGTGGCCTTAAAATCTGCAAAGACCTATTTCTCTCTCTCTCTTTTAAATATTTATTTACTTATTGGGAGAGTGCACGCAGGGGAGGGGCAGAGAGACGGGGACAGAGGATCTGAAGCAGGCTCTGCACAGACAGGCTGACGGCGGTGAGCCCGACGCGGGGCTCCAGCTCACAAACCGCAAGACCATGACCTGAGCCGAAGTCGGACGCTCAACCCACCGAGCCACCCGGCCGCCCCAGCAAAGACCTGTTTCTAAATAAGGTTACTTTCTAAGACACTGGGAGGGAGGACTTCTTCAACATACCTTATTTGGGGGATACAGGTGGATCCATAGCGTCCACATCCCACGGAGTTAGGGCTCTCAGGACGCTCTTTGGCCACCCTGCACGTCAGAATCTCAGGAGTCCAACCGCATTGTCAGCGCACGGCTCGTTACCGTCGAAAGGGACAGCTGTGAAAACTGTAAGGAGCACTGGCCTTGGGAGGCCCAAGTCCCGGTTTGCCATGTAGTAACTGGGTGGCCTTGGGCAAGTCCTGTCACCTGCTGCACTTACTTTCAATACCTGTAAAACCAGAATCAGGGGCGCCTGGGTGGCGCAGTCGGTTAAGCGTCCGACTTCAGCCAGGTCACGATCTCGCGGTCCGTGAGTTCGAGCCCCGCGTCGGGCTCTGGGCTGATGGCTCAGAGCCTGGAGCCTGTTTCCGATTCTGTGTCTCCCTCTCTCTCTGCCCCTCCCCCATTCATGCTGTCTCTCTCTGTCCCAAAAATAAATAAACGTTGAAAAAAAAAATTTAAAAAAAAAAACAAAAAAAACAAAACAGAATCACTATCTGTCCTAGTCCGCTGAGACGGCCGTAACAAAATACCATAGCCTTGGGGGCTTAAACAGAAGTTTGTTTTCTCACAGTTGTGAAGGCTGGAAGTCCAAGGTCAAGGTGCCGCTGATTTGGTTTCTGCTGAGCGTTCTCTCTCTGGCTTGCAGACTGCCACCTTCCTGCTGTGTCCTCATGTTTCAGTGGGGGGGAGAGAGAGAGAGCGAGAGAGAGCAAATTCTTTGATGTCTGGTCTTATAAGCACACTAATTCTTAGGAGCAGGACCCTACCTTTATGATCTCATTGAATCTTAATGACTTCCTTAGAAGCCCCATCCCCAAAGACAGCCACCACCGGGAGTTAAGGCTTCACATATGAATCTGTGGTAGAGGGGACACAAACGTTCAGCCACGGCCCACCTCTTGCAGTGTCATTAAGAGGGTTAAAGTCGATGCTGAAGGTTACCGTGAGCACAAGGCCTTGAAGAAACTAATAAAAAAAGCACTACCTTCCCTGGATTGTCTCCATGATAGGAGATTATTTCTCCCTTATGTGGCCGGATCTTTTTTTTTTTAATTTTTTTTTTTTCTCAACGTTTTTATTTATTTTTGGGACAGAGAGAGACAGAGCATGAACGGGGGAGGGGCAGAGAGAGAGGGAGACACAGAATCGGAAACAGGCTCCAGGCTCTGAGCCATCGGCCCAGAGCCCCACGCGGGGCTCGAACTCACGGACCGCGAGATCGTGACCTGGCTGAAGTCGGACGCTCAACCGACTGCGCCACCCACGCGCCCTGTGTGGCCGGATCTTTATAGTGGGTGAGCCCCATACCCTAAAAAATACATGGGCTTGCTGAGAAAGGAACACAGAGCCCCAGAGGCTGCAGAAGCTACTGACTTGGGAAACACCAAAAGGACCTTACTTAACAAAACCCTCATCGACGCCCACCGTGCGTCTGGGGACACGTGGCGACGACACTGAAGAGCAGGGAAGCAGAGTGCCTTGGGCAAGAGAATGACATTCTTAGGTAAGGCATGGAAGGTCTTTCCCGATCCCGTCAGGAATGGTCATATCTCCATCTCCACTTTCCGTCCTGTGGGCCGGTATTAGGCTCATGCTAATTATCTCATGGGAAGGAGAATGGGAATGAGCATTTATTGAGTACCTGCTGTGTGCCCAGAGATTTCACCCACATGATGGTTTTCAGTTCATTTACTCGACTTGGAAGCTTGCTGGTGAGACATCCAAGGCTTCAGAAGACACAGCTGGTGAGTGGCAGGGCTGGGCTTTGAACCTGGGTCTGTCTGACTTCACAATGCTTTGAAGGCAGGGGTCCGGCCACTGTTTGAAGCAGATTGCTCTTTGAGGGTTACCTAAGCTACGTCCTTATGGGTGTATATGAGGTCCTTGACGGCGGGGATCTCATCAGATTCATTTACACCTTCTCAACAGCACCCAGCACAGTACAAGGAGGTGGTGGGGGGCGGGGGGCTTGGAAATGTTCATTGGAGCCATGGTGGATGGGTAGTGCCTGGATCAATGTCAATATACTTATTGATATGATATATCAATATCCTCTCCGTGAGAGTCCTGCCAGCAATCTTTACCCCCCAAGGGTCCCCACATCACAGGCTGGACCATGGCTCTAAGGGCTCAATCCTCTCTTCTTTTGATGTATGAAAGGTGAAGAGGAAAGAAAATGGCGGTGGGGTGGAGAGATGGCTTTCCTGGTATCCCTTGAGTCCCAGACCTGAAGCTGTCTTGTCCCAACTTCTCAGGCCTTGAGTCTGCTCTTGACGGAGGCCGACCCTCATTGGCTTTCTTGTGCATGGGGCGGGGGGGGGGGGGGGGAAGGGTTAGGAAAGGGCTCAGCACCCACAGTCTGAGAATTGTCGATCGACCCCTTCAGAAACCAGCATGGCTGTATCAGAGGGGCGCGCTTCCCAGCCTTGTCCTGCTTACGGAGATTTGGGTGTTTGGCTATGTTCATTTAAAAAGTCCAGGGGCGCCTGAGTGGCTCAGCCGGTTAAGCATCCGACTGCGGCTCAGGTCACTATCTTGAAGTTTGTGGGTTCGAGCCCCGCGTCGGGCCCTGCGCTGACGGCTCGGAGCCCGGGGCCTGCTTCAGATTCTGTGTCTCCCTCTGTCTCTGCCCCACTTGCATTCTGTCTCTCTCTCACAAATAAATAAACATGAAAAAAAAAAAATAAAGTTCTGTTTAAAAAAAAAAATAAATAAAAAGTCCACATACCCCAGGAGACGGGCAACAGAGTGCTCCGGAGCTCAAACGGCTGATTTTTGCAAAAGTCAGATGCTGGGTAAATCAACAGCGCTCCCATTTAAAAACCATCAAAATCAAGGTCCGTTTGTTAAGCCGCTTATTTGGCACAGAGGGCTGCCACGACTACAAATGAAATGCTTGCTCCTGCTGATGGCTTCCGGAGGCCCATCATTCTGCTCACTAAGAACCCCCTGGTTTAACCCCTTGTCCTTCCTTCACTGCTCGGTTCCCTTTGCCTTCTTTAGTCTCGAGCGCTTCTCAGAGCTGTTGTGGGACCCAATGAGCTAGTGGGGTGACAGCTTCGTTAAAGATTAAGCTATCTGTCTGAGGGATTATCGCTTCCGTGATTTAACTCTTGCTTTGCAAGGCAGTTTTTCCTCATATTTACACCCTCCCTCTCCAAGAGGACTGTCACGACCTCAGGGCAGGCATCGTCTCTAATCAGGCCTCCGCTGCCTTGCACACAGTGTTTGATTAATATTTGCAGCTAATATTTGCGGTTTGAGGGTGTGTGTGCGAGTGTGCGTGTGTGTGCGCACACGCGCATATGCATATATGCGTGCATGCACCTGTGCGAGATCCCTGGGGATGGCACCATTAAGGAGCCAACCCCAGGGAGGCAGTCAGCAGCGGGTTTTAAAGCCCAGCTGCTTGGGGCGAGGGGTGGGGGGTGGGGGGGGTGGTTGATAATGGGAAAAAGTCAGCGATTATCATGTAAGGGGGACTTTTGGTAGTGGGGGAAGCTCTTAGAAAATCAGCCCAGATGTCATTTTTCTTCTAAACCCCAAATCAAGATTCTGGCTGTGGCTGCCCAGAGAAAGAGAGGTGCCCGTTGGTACGGGAGGGGGGTTGTCCCTGCAGACGGACATGTTATTCAAGGGCAGAAAAAGACAAGGCCGTTGGGAACGTGACAGGCGGCCAGTGGAAGATAGGTCCAGAGGTAGGTCCAGCATATTTCAGTTTGGGCCCTTGGGATGTTCCCTGTGGATCTTCTTGAGATTAAGAAGTTGTGGTAAACGCAGAAAACAGTGGAAAGGATGTGGAAAATGACGTGACGTACCCAGTTACCATGGCGGACAGGTTAGCTACTAATAGGGGAGTTGGGGTACGCAGCTATCCCTGTGCCTTTGGTTGTCTCCATAACACTGTGTTCGAGTGCGAAGAACCTCAGGTGTTGCTGTCCAGGTAGATCCCACTGACTTCCTCAGGACCGAGGTTTATGACGTGTGCCACCCACTCCTGGCATGCCTCCTATCTTGGATTTCCCAGCTTGAGGCTCGTTTACAGATCCATGCCAGACCATATGCCCCGATTTTTTTCAAAGCGTGTGGTTGCCTGAGGATGACGCCCCAAGTCCTGTCCCCTGGGCACTGCCGCGTGCTCTGAACATGCCAGCCTCTCTATCCGTCCGTGCCCCTGTCCTTCTAGCTGAAGAGTGTTCTCTCCCACCCCCACCCCGCCCCAGCTGCTCGTTAATTTCCCACTCAACCTTCGAGACTCGATGTCCCCTTTCTGAATTTACTTTTCTCATCTGTGAAGCTAGAATAATTACCCTCGGCCTTAGTCTGCTCGGGCTGCCCTAACAAAATACTAGGAAGCTTCAGCAGCGGGAATGTATTTCTCACGGTTCTGGAAGCCAGACATCCAAGATCAAGGTGCGGCTGATTTGGTCTCTCTGAGATCCCTCTCCCTGGCTTGCAGACGGCTGCCTTTTCCAAGGGTGCTTACGTGGCTGAGATGTGGGAAGAGGTGTCTCTTCTCATAAGGACAGCAATCCTACTGATCACTCTTAAGACCTCATTTAACCTGAATTACTTCCTTGAGGCCCCATCTCTAAATACAGGCACCCCGGTGGGTTAAGGCATCAACGTATAAATTTTGAGGGGACACGTGTATTCAATCTATAACACTGGGATTCATAGTTGGTGTTTCAGAGCCCAGGAACACTCAAGGCCCTCACTTGATCAATGGGGAAACTGAGTCCCCAGCGAGGAGATGGTGCAGGAAATGAGAAGGATGGCCAGGGGTGCCCACCTTATCCTTCCTCGCAAGGAACGAGGCATGGGTGGAAACGGCCAACGTGTAGGGACGTCGGGAAAGCTCTCGGGATGCACTCTTGTTTGCCTGTTGGTGTTCACGTGAGTCCGGGGAGAGTCAAGTCAGGGCTAGTATTGCCACCAAATGAGAATGCCACAAACCTATATGGAAAGACTTTCAAGATGGCCCGTCGAGGATTGCGCAGGGTAACAACTCGATAGCCCTGACTCTTCTGGTAGAAAGAGCACGGAAGCTAGCGGATGAGGAAGAGGAAAACTGGCGAGCCTGGGGGGGGCTCCCTCCTGTGGGCTGCCCCTCAGCACCCCCGCGTGCTCCAGACACACAAGGGGAGCCTGTCTGTCCGCTGAGGGTGGGGAGCCACGGTCACGGGGAATCCCAGTGATGGTTCCCACGTGGCCAGCAAGATTCCAGCAATTTCCCACTGAGCCGAAAATTGCTGCCTCCCCCCAGGCTGAAGCGCACAGATGTTCCTCTCTGATCAAGGGTATAATTAACACCTGTCAAGGCAAGGGGCTGGGACGGGAGGGGGATTCCACTGTCGCTGCAAGCACCGTCCCTCCGGAAGTGCTCAGTGTCTAGGAGGCACATTTCCTTCCCACGTGAAGGGATTAAAAAGCCATCTCAGAAAATGAAGACGCAGGTGGTGTTTAGCTGGGCTAATGTCTCTGAGTTTCCGTGTTCCGTTTCTTCAGCACGCGTGCCGACAGATGCCCGATGAGCTACGGAAGCTCGTTCAATGACGGACCCTACCCACGAGCAAAAATGCCAAATCGGGGCATGACATTTCACCTTGCCCCTCTTGAACTGTCCGTGGGTGAGAGGGGTTATTCATTAGCAGGTACTTGTATCTCCGTAGTTATTTCGTACAAAGGCAAACGAGGGAGAGATTACCTTAGGAGCTCTGTTTATGACCGATTTTTTCCCCTGGAAGCTCAGCCATCAGCGGAATACCTGGTGGCAAATGAATTCCTGAGAAGGTTATGGTCTCAGGGGACCCAGCTGCGCATGTCCCCAGGGTTACTGCCCCAACTTTGAGATGCCGGAGTTGGTCATACGCAGATGACATCTGCTTTGCAGCACCTTTGGGTTTTGAGAATTCTTACCTTCGTCATCTCCCGTGTACCTCACAACGGCCTTATGATGTAGTCTCTATTCTGATACGTCCAGTTAGTACCGATCCGATTGGTCAAATGACTGGGACGGAGGAAGGGGAGGGACTGATGTCAGAAGCCGTACGCTGTCCCAGAGAGGAGTCCCTTATCCTCCTGTACTGAGAGGTGGGGGTCGGACGGGCGGCGTGAGCCTTACAAGGACACCGGTTCCACTGGATAAATGTACGGCATCATTCGTAGCTCACCTTAAACTGATTACACCGGCAAAGACCCTCCTTTGACATAAGGCCACTTATATTTTTGGTCGTTGACCCATTCTTGGCAGGGAGCTCCCCCAAACCTTAGAATTTCATAAATGATGAGAGCAATACAGGTGTCCTGTTACGTGAATGGGGTGGCTTTTGGAAAACAGCTAAGGATGGGGGCTGGCTGCCAGGAAAACCAACCTTGGGATTACAGGGTTGGTGCTTTTACTCCTACGAGACCTCTAGGAGGGGAGAGGGGCCGGAGATGGAGTTCAGATGGCAGCGGTCAATGATTTAATCAGTCGTGCCTGTGTAACGAAGCTCCATAAAAGCCCAGAAGGAGAGGGTTTGGAGTGCTTCCGGGGTTGAGGCCCACGTGGGGCTTTAGGAGAGCGGTGCACCTGGAGAGGGCATGGGAGCTCCTCGCCCTTTCCCCATACCTGGCCCTGTGCGTCTCTTCCATTTGGCTGTTCCTGAGTTATATCCTTTTATAATCTGGTCATCTGGCGAGTAAAATATTTCTCTGAGTTCCGGGCGCTGCTCTAGCAAATCAGTTGAACCCAAAGAGGGGGCAGTGGGACTCTCTAATCTGTAGGCCAGAAGCACAGGTGATGCCCTTGGACTTGCGGCTAGCACCTGGAGTGGTAGGTGACCGGCCGTCTTGTGGGGCTGAGCCCCTACCCAGTGGGATCAGGTGCTCTCCCCAGGCTGATAGTGTCAGAATGGAGTTGAATTGTAGGACACCCAGCTTTAGCTCTGTCTAGGAATAGCTCTGTGTTAGCCTAGATTCTCTAGAAAAGCAGAGCCTGCGGCAAGATTTTTTGGGGAAGGAAGGAGATGGTGAAATTTCGGGGAAGCAAGGGTGAGGGGAAAGGGAGTGAGACAAGAAAGTCGGGAGGCAGGGGTGCCTGGCTGGCTCAGTCGGCAACCCAAACATAACATGTCCCACTGAGGAGCCCTCCACAGTCAGCATTTTGGAGCAAAGAAGGCCAGGCTGGTTCGTTTAGTCTAACTATACCAGTGAGAAATCTTAGCTGTGTGCCCAAGATTACACAGCTGCTTATGAAAGGGCCACTTGGGAACTCTGCCTGCCCGAGCTACTGCCCTCCTCTTCATTTCCCATGCTACTTTCCTGGCGATTCTCTTGCAAGAGAATGTGTAGAGGAGCCTAGTGTTGTTCTTCAGTGTGGAACATCTGCCCCATGCCATGTAGGAAAGTGTTCTCTTCCTTATGTACTTTCCATTTCTCCTATCTGCTAAGTCCCTCAAAATCAGAGCCTTTGGCATCTATCCATCCATCATCCAACGATCCACCCACCCATCCATCATCCATCTATCTACCTACCCATCCATTCACCATCTATCCACCATCCACCCATCCACTTATCCATCCACCCATCCATCCATCCATCCATCCACCCATCCATCCATCTATCCATCCATCCATCCATCCCTTCATCTATCCATCCATCCATTCACCATCCACCCTTCTATCCATCCATCCATCCATCCATCCATCCATCTATCCATCCATCCACCCATCCATCCATCCATCTATCTATCCATCCATCCACCCATCCATTCATCTATCCATCCCCCATCCCTCCATCTATCCATCCATCCATTCACCATCCACCCTTCCATCCATCTATCCATCCATCCCTCTATCTATCTATCTATCTATCTATCTATCTATCTATCATCTATCCATTCCTTCACTCCTCAAACATTCTCCAGGTCTTATTCTGGGTGCTGGGGACACGAAAACAAAATGGAGGGCATCCACCCTCAAATAGCTCATTGTCTAGAGAGGGAGACAGACATACGTGTAATCAACAATCCTCCCAGGACAAAGAGGGCCAGGGAACCTGGGAGAAGCACCATATGTCTTGGGGATTGGGCAAAGGCTTATGGAGGTAAGGCTAGGGGGTGATGGTTGAAGGGGAATCAGTCAGGCATCTAGCAGAGGGGTTCAGGAAAGATATGCAGGCAAAGGCCAGGGAACCGAGAATTGCCTCCAGATTGGGAGCCAAGGCTCAGTGGGGCCTTGAGAGCAATACCAAGGGCCTTGAACTTGACTCCGGGTGCAGTAGAGAGCCATTGGAGGCTTAAAAGTAGGGGTGCCACCAAATACTTGGATTTTCAAAGAGCACTTTGGCAAGTAGAGGAGGAACCAGAATACCTGGCCTGGTGCTTGGGAGATTTGGGCCCAGAAGAGGTCTAGAGGGGACGACAATGAATTTGATTTTGGATGTGTGGAATCTGCGACAGAGGAGAACTCCAATATGGCAGAGGACAGCACCACCTGAATCTCAGCCTTGCTTTCTTCCTTAACCCCAAACACCTTCCCTTCTCAGTGCCTCTCCAAACCGTGTTTCCATGGGAGGGTGGGATGGGGGGGGTGGTCTAATGGCTCTAAGAAGCCTGGAGGCTTTTCATAGGTGGAAATGTTCAGTTATTTGTAGGCACATCATAGGAATATATATATGTGTGTGTATATATATGTATGATGGGGTTTTTTTGGCTTTCTCTTCATCTGCTCTGTCTGTCGTTACCCCGCATACATGACTGGAAATATTTGGCGTAATTTATAGACATGCATGAATGCTTTTGTATATTTGAGATCTGCACACTTTTTTGCTTGAAAGTGGTTTTTGTTAAGGTCCTGGCTGGGTGGGTGCCAGAGAGAGAGACGGGCAGACACAGCAGTGAATGGGGCGAGGCTCAGAGGGAAAGGACTTTGCCCTCCTCCTCTTTGACTGCACCCCCCTTAGCGGTCAACATCATGTTCTCCGGGCACTGAAGCCCCCAGGGTAATATGGCCTGGGACAGTGACCCTCCAGGGGTAGCAGTTCCTTTAGCCAGTCCCCTCCCTCCTCGGGCCCACATCAGAGGGACAGCTGTGTCCTCTTGCTGGGCTGTCTTTTTCCAGACCCCTCACTGGCCACACCTTCTGCCCATGCTGTCCTTCCCTTGAACTTCCAGCCACCACGTGCATGCTTTCTTCTCCCGCTTGCAGCCACACCTCCTCTCTCCCAGTTAGCATTGACCTCGATGCTGGACCTTCACACCATGTTTAAGTATTCCATCCTGCTTTGGCCTTTGGGGCCCTCAGTGAATACTCTACATCCAAATGTTTAGCGTGATCAGGGAGAGCTTTGCCACAGGCAGCCTTGGACAGGATTGTAGGGCCAAGGGGTCAGGGATTATTTCCTGACCACTGGATTTTACTGTTTGAAGTCTTTCTTGTCTTTCTAGATTCCTCGAGTGGGTTTTCTCTATTTTTTGCCTGCCCAGGCTCAGACTCACGCCCGTCTAATCCTCTTCCCATCACATCACACCCAGAACAACCTGCTCCAAGATCAGCTGTGGACAATCAGGATGGCTGCCTGGCTCCAAGATGGCCCAGTGGCCGTGCCCATGACATTTACTTTGTCCGCAGCCACGTCCGGTGAGTTCAAGAAAAGAATCCAATTGGATTCTCTCTTCTGCTATGCTTCCTGACACCTGTTTCGGCTCCCACTAACAGCTTAGGAAGAATTTTAAAGAGAATCTGGCTTCTCCAGCTCTAAAGGCTCCAGATTCCTGGGCTTTTGGCTCTTTAGGATAGCAGTCAAATTTTGCCAAAAGGGCAGAGAAGTCCTCCTTTAGCAAAGTTACATTTTGTCTCATGCTCTCTGCTTTCAGATGGGTCCCCCTCAGCCCTAGGCTTGTCTCCTTACAGGACCCCACAAAAAGCTTCAAGAAGCATCCAGCTCACGTCTGTCTAACAGTTCCCTTCTAAGCCCCCAGTGCTACAGTCTTGGTAAAACATGGTCTGGATCCCAACACAGATCACTGTTAAGGACCTGTTTTGCATTTGTGAAGCAAGAATGCCAACACATCAACCCCAAACCCTGGTCAACTTGTTAGCTTCCATTCGCGTAATCTCTGATTTTAAGTTTCATGTAATGATTACATTTCCTTGTGCGAAATTTGGTAATGATGATGTTGGAATTTGCAACCCAAAGTGCTTTAAGAGCCCTTTGACTCTTTTGACTAAAACAAATCAAGGCTAGTGCTGGCTTCAGGATCGGTTTGATCTAGTGTTTTGACAATACTAGATATTCGTGTCTGTCTCTCCATTCTGTCTTTGACCATATTCACTTCATTTGAAGGCTGGCTGTTCTCAAGGTTACAAGACGAATGCCATCTGTTTTAACAAAAACTATGCTTGCACATCCATATCCAGGGGGAGAGGGAGCTTCTCCTGCCTCATTCATCCAACAAAAGTCTTCTGCTATACTTTGGAGCAACCTAGGTACTGTCCCCATGGCCAGGGAAATACTCTGAGTGGCTTGAGGCTGGACTAACTCACCTTTCCCTAGAACATTAATGGAGGCAAGGGAGATATACATGTCAAGGGGGTGATGCTGGTGGCTCAGACTGATGGGGGCCCCCCTTTATTTTTTTTTTATTTTTTTTTTATTTTTTTTTTAATTTTATTTCTTTTTGGGACAGAGAGAGACAGAGCATGAACGGGGGAGGGGCAGAGAGAGAGGGAGACACAGAATCGGAAACAGGCTCCAGGCTCTGAGCCATCAGCCCAGAGCCCGACGCGGGGCTCGAACCCACAGACCGCGAGATCGTGACCTGGCTGAAGTCGGACGCCCAACTGACTGCGCCACCCAGGCGCCCCTGGGGGCCCCCCTTTAAAGCTGGGGTGGGAGTCATCCTGTCCAGACTCCATGGCTTCTCCACATTGTGGGGAGGCGGAACCAAAGCTGGAGAGGTGAACACAGTGAGCCATGCTGTGTTAGTGCACTCACAAAAGTATTAATACAAACTACAGATGTAAGCATGTTCCCAATCCCTAACCTCTTCTGGCTTCTTTTTCTGTCTGTTAGTATGTTTTTACAGACAGGGACATTAGAGCTCACTTATATATTGGCGCTGAAAAGCAAAGAAGTTTGTTTCCGATTGTTTAGGTCTCATATTGTAACCCCAATATTACAAAAAAAAAATAGTTGCAATGATAGCAACTCTTCACCTTGTAGTTCACAATGCACTTCCTTTACTGCTCAAAATAACCATCTGATGTGGCTCTAGTAAGTATCATCTCTATTTTGTAGACGGCAAGGAGACTCAAGGAGGCCGAGTGACTTCTCCAAAGTCACACAGCTAGTGCATGGCAGACGTGGGACTCAGAGCTTAGTTTTCTGGCTAGAGATCCAACATGTCTAGAAAGATATGACCTTCATGGCTTCAGAGCATGGAATGATTTGCCCACCAGGAAGTAGAAAAGGCCTCTTTTCTTCTGGAGAGTTTTCATGTTGTACCACTCCTTGTTGCCTTCATGCCATGAACTCCCCATCTCCAGAGGCATCCAAGTTGAGGCTGCGTGCCTATGAGGAGGGATACAGTGGGTGAAAGGTTGACCCAAATGATGTTCTCCAGTTGAAAGGTTGACCTAAATATGCTCCTCCAGTTCTGAGGTTCTGGGTCTCCAGGCTTTCTGGAAACCTGGCACCCCCATCTATATCCCTGGGAAGTCCATTCCTGGGTCCATCTATATCCCTGGGAAGTCCTATTTGATTGTCATGACTGGACGAGGAAGGAACTTCTGCTCCTCAAAGGGCTCTGCTGTGCAACCCAGGGTGTGACTAATGCACAGGAGGCTCCCAAGGACACTTAAACCGTATACATTGATGACTGGATGCTGACTTGGAGGAAGGCACTGAGCTCATGACATCATAATTATTTGGTTCTCTTGCACTGAAACATCCCACAAATGACAGTAATTATCAAGTCCTGCCTGACATGACATTTGCTTCAAAACATGAGAAGACATTTCTGAATTTCCTTTCTTTATTCCCATCCACCTGCCTTCCCTCTATCCGTCCCACTTCCCACTCTGCTCCTGGTTCATCCTACACCACTTTCCTCTTTCCACACCATGGCCTTTCTCTGCTCATCTGACCCATAATGTGCCCCCGCTGTCCCCCCCCCCCCCCTTCTCTGGCCAGGAGCAGATATGGAGCTGGGGACACCAAGAGACAAGCATCTGTCAAATGCTTCCCAGGGTGGGACCCTGAGGGGCTCTGAAAGTGTCTTATTGTCAGGGGCTGAGCCCACATGTGTGACTGGCCCTTTGCTGAATTCCATGGGGTATAAGGAGGCACTAGCTATTTCCACACCTGACATTCCCTTTCCCCTGTGCTGAGCTGTGGACTGGATTTCCTACATGGCAGCTAATCATCAGTGTAAACACTGGACTTGGACGTACGCACCCAGAGAGATTTGTCTGAAAATCATCACTTACTTAAAAAATTGAAGACACTTAATTTTTTTAGGGTAGTCTTAGGTTTGTATCAAAACTGATTGGAAAGCATAGCATTGTCACCTACCCCATTTTTAAATCAGGTTATTTGCTTTCTTATGGTTGAGTTTTAAAAGAGTTCTTAGTATATGTTGGATAACAGTCCTTTATCAGATGTATCTTTTGCAAATATTTTCTCTCGGTCTGTGGCTTGTCTTCTAATTCTTTTGACATGGTCTTTTTCAGAGCAGAAGATTTTATTTCCTATTTTATTTATTTCATTTTTGTAAAGCTTATTTATTTATTTTGAGAGGGAGGGAGGGAGAAAGAGAGAATGTGAGAGCAGGTGGGGCAGAGAGAGAGGGAGAGAGAAAGAATCCCAAGCAGGCTCCACACTGTCAGCACAGAACCTGACGCGGGACTTGATCCCATGAACTGTGAGATCATGACCTGAGCCGAAATCGAGAGTCGGACGCGCAATCACCCAGGTGCCCCTCAGAGCAGAAGTTTGTAATTTTAGTTAAGTCCAGTTTATTGGTTATTTCTTTCATGGATTGTGCCTTTGGTGTTATATTTTTAAAGGCACCGCCACACCCAAGGACATCTAGGTTTTCTACTATGTTATCTTCTGGGAGTTTTATAGTTTTGTGTTTTGCAGTTAGGTCTGTGATCCATTTTGAGTTAATTTTTGGAAAGGGTGTAAAGTCTATGTCTAGATTCATTTTTTCACATATGGATGTCCAGTTGTTTCAGTACCATTTGTTGAAAAGACGAATCTTTGCTTTGTAGTCCTTTGCCCTTTTGTCAAAGAACGGATGACTGTATTTATGTGAGTCTATTGCTGGGCTATCTACTCTATTACATTGATATATTTGTTGATTTTTTTTTTTTAACTGCCACACTGTCTTGATTACTGTAGCTTTGTAGTAAGTCTTAAAGTCAGGTAGTATCAGTCCTCTGACTTTGTTCTTCTCCTTCAATATCGAGTTAACTATTCTATTCTGAACCTTTTGCCTCTCCATATGAACTTTAGAATGATTTTGTCAATATCCACAAAATAACCTGCTGGGATTTTGATGGAATTGCATTGAATTTATAGATCAAGTTGGGAAGAACTAACATCTTGACAAAATGAATCTTCCTATCCATGAACATGGGATAACTTTCCATATATTTAGTGTATCAGACTTTTGTAATTTTCTTCATACAGATCTTGTTTAAATTTTGTCAGATTTATACCTAAGTATTTCTTTGGAGGGGGGTGTTAATGTAAAGAGTAATGTAATAGTGTGTGTTTGAGTTAATTAACAGGGGAATTCTTCTGGGCGGGCCTGGCCTAATTAGGTAAGCCTCTTCAAAGAGGGCTTTGGTCTTCACTGAGATCAGAGAGGTTCTGCTGTTGATCTCAAAGAAGGTTAAGCATCCATGAGTCCTATAGTTGCGAGGAAATTCTGCTACATGAATGGGGAAGAGGGGCCTGAGCCTCAGACAAGACCCCAGCCCCAGCCAACACTTTGACTGCAGCCTTGTAAGACCTTGAACAGAGGATCCAGCTAAGCCTCAGCAAGACTCATAAGACTGTAAGATAACAAATGTTTGTCATTTTAAAATGACAAATGCTGAGTTTGTGGTAATTCATTACACAAGAGCAGGGAACTAATTTTATATGTACAACACTGACCTTTGGGGAATAGGAATCTGGGGAATGCAAATACGGGCTTTCCCATTTAAAAAATTTTTACAGTAAGTATATGTTAATTTTGCAATTAGAGAAAAGGAAAATGCTAAAGGACTTGTTTCTAAGAGAGTTTTCTTTTATACTCCCAGTGTGCTTAAAACATTTTTTTTAATGCTTGTTTATTTTTGAGAGAGACAGAGCGTGAGTGGGGAAGGAGCAGAGAGACAGGGAGACATAGAATCTGAAGCAGGCTCCAGGCTCCAAGTTGTCAGCACAGTCTCAGACGTGGGGCTCGAACTCACAAACTGCGAGATCATGACCTGAGCCGAAGTTGGGCACTTCCCTGACTGAGCCACCCAGGCGCCCCTCCCAGTGTGCTTTAAAAGCAAGTTCAAAAGCAAATAGCATCCACTCCTCTCCTGGTGACTGCTCTGCTCCCAACCGGTGGGGCCTGCAGTGGGAGAGTCCTCCCATTGTCTGTGCTTTTTTTCCCTAGGAAAGTCAAAGCAGCGAATCTCGGGCCCAGAGTGGGTACTACCTGCCAGCCTCTAGGGCAGATGTACTCGTGCAGCATCTCTGATGTCTTCGTACATATCTGGGACGCGCGGTGGCCCCGTCATGTGCACCGTCCTCCCACTCACGACCTGAGCTGGATGAGTCACAGTGAATGGAGCCAGGGAGGCGGAGGTGTGTGGGCGCAAAGGCACATGCCCACAGCAGGAGTGGCATCCAACAAGTCCAAGCCTGTCCTTCCTCCCTCCCTTTGCCTTCACATTTTCAGCATCTTATACTGCATAACGCCTGTTCACGCTACGATTTTACTTGTTCCCTATACATCTTATACTCGGGAAGGAAATGTTCACTAGTTCCATTTTTCAGATGAAAAAAACTGAGGCATAGAGAATAAAAAAGCAGCTCAGGGGCTGGGACACAACTGACATTTCCTGGCGATTCAGGTTTACATCATCGTCTCCTCTACCCTTGTTCTCCATCCAACACCCCTCCTGCCAGCCGGCCTCCTGCACTTGAGTCCCAGGCACAGTTTGTTCAGACAGGAGTCAGTGGGCTTCTAGTCAATCAATTCTTTGGGACTCCAGGGGCAGCTCACTGCACTGACAGGTGCATAGCAAATGATGACATGTAAATTTCCGACGGAGTACAGAAGTGAATCCTAATGAAAGGTATTATTAAATTCAGCCAAACACAAAGAAATGTTAACTGAACAGAACTGATTATTCCATAAAAAGGGTGTAGACTGCAGCTTGTATCATTTGTTGTCTAGACGAATCACTTAGATACACATGTGCTGGTTTTAATTAGTGCCGTGGAAATTGAGCATTCTGTAGCCCAAAATGTTACTGTTCAACAAATAAAAAAATACATATTTAATAAGGAAAACTATAGCTCAAACAATCACTCTCCAGTGACACCTAAATAGACTGGTTTTTTTTTCCCTTCCTTATTTAAATGAAAAACCTACACGAGTCAAAATTGCTGCTGCTTCTTGCGTCTAATTGAAGGTTTTGTGTTCCCCACCCCCTATGATATCACGAAATGTACAATTCTAATAGAAGTCATATGCAGGAACGAATACACCACAGCAAGATACTCTCTATTTTTAGCCAAAAAGTCCAGGCTATTTTTTTTTTTCCTGGTTTGATCCCTCAGGAAGTTCTTGATGCATCTAGCTTCCTGGCTCAAGTTTCTACACATCAGTGACTCTTGAGGAGAAAACAGCCAATGGATTTTTTTTAACCTATGGTATTCCAGCATAACCCTCCACAAAATCTGGACTGGGTGTAGGGGTAGAGTGAGGAGGGGCCTGTGTCTAGCATGGTGGAGAAGGGGGAGGTCTAGGGAAGATGCGGCAGGTGTAAGGGAGGAGGAAGCATGTCTTGGTCTGCTTGGGCTGCCGTAACAAAACCCTTCCGGCAGCCAGAAGTCCGAGATCAAGGTCCTGATATGGATTCTGGTGAGGGCTCTCTCTCGGGCTTGTAGATGACCACCTTCTTGCTGTGTCTTCACATAGTTTACCTCTGTGTGTGTGTGCAGAGAGAGAGAGAGATCACTAGTTAGTCTTTTCTCAAAAGGACACTAATCTTATTAGATCAGGGCCTCACCTTTTTAATTTTAGTTATCTCCTTAAAGGCCCCATCTCCAAACACAGTCACATTGGGGGTTAAGGCTTCAACATACGAATTCGGGGGAGGACACAATTCCTCCCCCAAACAGGCCCAGGGAGAGCACCCAGTGCGGAGGAATCCACAGACCCGCCCTGCAAGCGTGACTCGCCGTGTGAATCAGGTGCATGGGGAAAGCGTGGTGGGGTGAGAAGGGAGGACTTTCTGTGCTCCAGCCTGTCAGCAGACAGGGCTCTAGGCTTGTGAGGCTTTGGGAAGGAGGCTAAGAGGCTGGGGCGTGGGGCTTGCAGGTTTGGAGGGGTGAGTGGGTGCAGTCTTCTGCTCCCCTCTCTGTGGTGCTGGGGCTGTTCCCTATAGGGCAGGGTTCCTGTGCCTCACCTCTCCCCTCCTGGTAGGTTCTGGCTTCAGGACGACCTCAGCACCTCCAGCAGGGGTCCTCCTCCCTGCCCTCCCATTGTTACCAGCCCTCAGACTGCAAATACCTCCCTGGCCTTGACCTGTGACTTACAGTTGTCTCTCTCTCATGCACCTGCTGTCAGTGGCGCCTGCTCAGCTGTGAGCTGCCTGCTGACATTTGCTCTGCTGTATGTTACATCTGCTTCTCCCATGTACGCTGACGTTTTCTATACTATCTCAGGAAAAAATGCTGGTTAATAATAAATTAATTGCATAATCAACCCACTGCTGAGCAGTGAGTGACCTGAGCTCTAAAAAATGGACTGTCCAGATTCCTCACAGAACCTACTAGGCTCTATGTGGTCTGTTTCCAGCTTTGCCCATCAGTACTGACCCGCCTCCAAATGACATGTAACCCCTGCACAGGCAAACTGGGGAGGTCCTCAGACCTCAGGGCTCAACCTCCATGCAGTCTCTTCCAGACGCCCGAGTCCGCAGCGGCAAGGGATCTGGAACCCAGAGACTTTGGATCTAGAGACCATACCGAAGGGTGGCTGGAGTGGGGGGGGGGCCCTACCTTCCTGAGGGATCACCATCACACCCCCCAAATGCACACCTAAGCCAAGCGAATGCCCTAAGCAAACACAGCCTCTTCCTCTTCCGACTTCTTGCCACGATATCCAGGGCCGCCCCTCGGCGCCCCCTGTAGGGAAATTCAGGAAGCACCACTCCTTGGGGGCACCTCTCCACTACTCTCTCACTGCAAACTAGGTATTAGTTACAAAAAAACATATTTTCTACTGGAGTATGAACCCAGCTCCCATAGCCAGGGTGGAGCGTGTGTGTGTGTGTGTGTGTGTGTGTGTGCGCGCGCGCCCTTGGGCGCTTTCCATTGGAGCTCAATAAATATTTGAATAAATGAATGCGTGTTTTAAAGCCCATTAAACTTACACTAAGATGCAATTTGAACGTAATTCTGTAGGTTAACTAGGGAGCAACTGAGAAGGCCAGTGATGTGAGTAGGAACCGTAACATGAATATGGGGCGTGGGTAGGAGGCAGCGCTGGACTACACTGGACAGAAGAATCGGCCTTTGTGCCCGGCAGGTCTCAGTTCAAATCGCACCTCCACTGTTATCAGTTGTGTGACCAGAACACGGGCGGGTGACGGCTGTGGGCTGTGACAGCAGGGGATGGCGGTTCAGACCCCCAGCTTTGCCACCTGCCGGGTGATCTTGGGGGGTTACCTGACATCTTATTTCCTCAGAGAGAAGCATGTGGAAATTACCCGAGCCAAGCGCAAAGCAAATATTGTTATTACTCAACCTTTCTGAATCTCAACTTCTTACTCTGCAGTAACAGGTTGTGAGGCTGATTTTAGGCGGAAAGGACAGAAATTTGTAAAAAGACATTGCACCAAACGATATGTATTTTGTGTGATGTATCCTAATACAATGTTTGATACTGACTCATTAAAGAAAAAAAAAGTGCCGTCAGTGACCTAGGAACTTGATTTCATAATCCATTAATGGATAGAAACTAAGGGTTAACAAACCCGGCTAGGGGCATCTGGCTGGCGCAGTCGGTTAAGCATCTGACTTGGGCTCAGGTCATGATCTTACAGTTCGTGAGTTTGAGCCCCGCCACGTGCTCTCTGCTCTCAGCGCGAAGCCCACTTCAGATCCTCTGTCCCTCTCTCTGCCCCTCCCCTTTGAGAGAAGGCACACAGGCCTTCTCTCAAAAATAAACATTTTAAGTTCTATGTAAAAAAACCACAGTCTACAGAATTGTGTGTGCATATGTGTGTGTGTGTGCAAAAGTTTTAATTCCAGTAGAGTTAACACACAGTGTTATATTAGTTTCAGCTGTATAGTGTAGTCAATCAACAATTCTATACGTTACTCAGTGCTCAGCATGAGCATCAGTCCTCTTCACCGACCGCACCCTTCCCCCCCTCCTCCCCTCTGCTAACCCCCCCGTTTGTCTCCATAGCTAAGCGTCTGGTTTTTGGTTTGCCTCTTTTTCCCTTTGTTCATTTGTTTTGTTTCTTAAGTTGCACATATGAGTGAAATCATGTGCTATTTGTCTTGCTCTGACATTTTGCTTAACATTTTACTCTCTAGCTCCATCCACGTGGTTGCAAATGGCAAGATTTCATTCTTTTTTATGGCTGAGTAATATCGCATAGTATATATGTATACCACGTCTTTAGCCATTCATCTGTTGGCGGGCACTTGGGCTGCTTCCGTAATGTGGAAATAAGTAAATTTCCGAGTAATAAGCCTATTGTAAATACGGCTGCTATAAACATAGGGGTGCGTGTATCTCTTCAAATCTGTGTTGTCATATCCTTTGGGGAAATGCCTAGTAATACTTACCAGGTAGTACCGAGCAGCAGAACTACTGGCTGAGAGGGTAATTCTATTTTTAATTTTTTGAGGAAACGCCACACTGTTTTCCGCTGTGGCTGCACCAGTTTGCATTCCCACCAACACTGCCTAAGGCTTCCTTTTCCTCCCCATCCTCGCCAACACTTGTTTCTTGTGTTTTTGATTTTAGCCGTGCTGACAGGTGTGAGGTGATGTCTCGTTGTGGTTTTGATCGCCGTTTCCTTGATGATGAGTCTACGGATTGCATTTCTTTTTTACTTTCTTTTATTTTTTTTTTAACGTTTATTTATTTTTGAGACAGAGGGAGACAGAGCGTGAACGGGGGATGGTCAGAGAGAGAGAGGGAGACACAGGGTCCGAAGCAGGCTCCGGGCTCCGAGACGTCAGCCCAGAGCCCGAGGCGGGGCTCGAACTCACGGACCGTGAGATCATGACCTGAGCCGACGTCGGACGCTCAACCGACTGAGCCACCCAGGCGCCCCAACGGATCATATTTCTAACAGACTATTTTCTTTTTTTTTTTTTTAAATTTTTTTTCAACGTTTATTTATTTTTGGGACAGAGAGAGACAGAGTATGAACGGGGGAGGGGCAGAGAGAGAGGGAGACACAGAATTGGAAACAGGCTCCAGGCTCTGAGCCATCAGCCCAGAGCCCAACGCGGGGCTCGAACTCCCGGACCGCGAGATCGTGACCTGGCTGAAGTCGGACGCTTAACCGACTGCGCCACCCAGGCGCCCCTAACAGACTATTTTCCAGAGCAGATTAGAGTCACGGCAAAATTGAGAAGAACTTGCAGAAATTTCCTGCCTACCCCCTGCTCCGCACCGCTCAGCTTCCCTATCAATATCCCCCACCAGGGTGGCACGTTCGTTACCATCGACGAGCCTGCAGTGGCACCTTATCACCCAGGGCCCATAGTTTTTACACTGGTGTTCACTCTCACGGTTGTACATCCTGTGGGTTTGACAAATACGTAAAGATACGTATCCCCCATTATGCTATCACACGGGATAGTTTTGCTGCCCTAAAAATCCTCTGTGCTCGTCTAAGTCACCTCTCCCTCTAGGATCTTTTTTTTCACACGGTCTCTGGGTCACAGATGATGTTCAGTAATTTTCAGTGTAGATCATCCTGCCAGCTATTGCCAGGGTTCAGGCAGGTGAGCGGCTGAAAGACAGCGGTGGCCACGACCCCGAAGAGAGACGCAGCGGAGGGTGTGGGAAGGGCAGGCAAGCCTCGGAGGTGGAGTGGGGAATGGGGAGGCAGGAGCCCCAGGGGCCGCCAGTGGTAGTGGGCGGGGGGGGGGGGGGGGGGGGGGCTGCAGAAAAACAGGACGTGGTGGACAGCTAGGGCCTCCCCGCGGGATTTCAACCTGCTAACCCTGGGTAGATCAATCGGCCAGGACTGCAGGAAGCTTCTGGATTAAGAAGTGGCCACACCGGGCTCTACTGCCTTTTCACTGTGTGACCTTGGCCAGGTCCCTTCTCTCCTCCAGGGGCTGGACTGGATGTCCTCGCTGTTCACTGTGGAGGTGGAGGCGAAAAGGTGGCGCCCACGGCCCGAGGGGCAGCGGCGGGGGTCGTAGGGAGCCTTCAAGGACCAGGGAGGCCGGGCGGGAGTCGGAGACCCGGAGGGACCGCGGACGCGGGCGGGAGCAGCCTCGGAAGGGGCTTTCTCGGGCACGGGCACGCATTCCTGCCAAGCAACAGGCGGCCGCGGGGCCAGAACTTTGGGGCCTGGGCCGCCGGCCGCTTTAAAAGCCGGGGCTCCGGGCCGCTCGGTGACCGTCCCCCGGAGGGGCGGGCGGGCGGGCGCGCGCCGGGGCGGCTGGGGCGGTGTTGCCCGAGGGTGAAGCCGCTCCCCGCCGCTGCCGCGCGTGCCTTGCGGAATTTCACCAGAAGAGGGTACAGTCTGAAAGGCTCTTGACGTCAGGCTGGAATCCCTATTGTGCTTGGAACCGGCTCGGGCAAAGCGAGCCCAAGTTCGCTCTCCGCACGCCTGGGCGGACTGCGTGGGTCCGGCAGCTCCGGGACTCGTCCCGCGCGGGAGGCGCTCGCGGGGACCCGCGCGGCTCGGGGAGCAGCCCGCCGCCGCCGCCGCCGCCGGAGGAGGACGAGGAGGAGGAGGAGGACGGCCGCCCGCGGGGGGACCCTAGTCCTGCAGGGAGGCCGAGCCGGGGGCGGCGGGTCGCGCCGCCCGGGAGCCGGGTGAGTGCCCAGGGCGAGGCCGGCGGCCGCCAGAGCCCCCCACCCCCACCCCCTCCCCGCGCGCCCCGGCGCCCCGGCGCCCCGATGCCCGCCCGGAGCCCCGCCGCCGCCGGGTGCATGCCTCCCCCGCGGCGCGCCGCTGCCGCCTGCTGCCCGCTGTGACCGCCCTTCCAGGCAGCCGGGCGCCGGGCGCCGGGCGGGCTTCCCCGAGGGCGGCGCGCGGGTGGCACCTGCGGGACTGGCGGCGGCGGCGGCGGCGGGGCGCGGAGCCGAGGCGGAGCGGGCGCTCGCCGGGAGGATGGACGCGGCCGCGGAGCGCAGCCTCCCGGAGCCGGGCAGCCAGGGCTCCCGGGCCGGCGACGACATCGAGATCGTGGTCAACGTGGGGGGCGTGCGGCAGGTGCTGTACGGAGACCTCCTCAGCCAGTACCCCGAGACCCGGCTGGCGGAGCTCATCGGCTGCCTGGCGGGGGGCTACGACACCATCTTCTCCCTGTGCGACGACTACGACCCCGGGAAGCGCGAGTTCTACTTCGACAGGGACCCGGACGCCTTCAAGTGTGTCATCGAGGTGTACTATTTCGGGGAGGTGCACATGAAGAAGGGCATCTGCCCCATCTGCTTCAAGAACGAGATGGACTTCTGGAAGGTGGACCTCAAGTTCCTGGACGACTGCTGCAAGAGCCACCTGAGCGAGAAGCGCGAGGAGCTGGAGGAGATCGCGCGCCGCGTGCAGCTCATCCTGGACGACCTAGGCGTCGACTCGGCCGAGGGCCGCTGGGGGCGCTGCCAGAAGTGCGTCTGGAAGTTCCTGGAGAAGCCCGAGTCGTCGTGCCCGGCGCGGGTGGTGGCCGTGCTGTCCTTCCTGCTCATCCTCGTCTCGTCCGTGGTCATGTGCGTGGGCACCATCCCCGAGCTGCAGGTCCTGGACGCCGACGGCAACCGCGTGGAGCACCCGACGCTGGAGAACGTGGAGACGGCGTGCATCGGCTGGTTCACGCTGGAGTACCTGCTGCGCCTCTTCTCGTCGCCCAACAAGCTGCACTTCGCCCTGTCCTTCATGAACATCGTGGACGTGCTGGCCATCCTGCCCTTCTACGTGAGCCTCACGCTCACGCACCTGGGCGCCCGCATGATGGAGCTGACCAACGTGCAGCAGGCCGTGCAGGCGCTGCGCATCATGCGCATCGCCCGCATCTTCAAGCTGGCCCGCCACTCCTCGGGCCTGCAGACGCTCACCTACGCCCTCAAGCGCAGCTTCAAGGAGCTAGGGCTGCTGCTCATGTACCTGGCCGTGGGCATCTTTGTCTTCTCGGCCCTGGGCTACACCATGGAGCAGAGCCACCCCGAGACCCTGTTTAAGAGCATCCCCCAGTCCTTCTGGTGGGCCATCATCACCATGACCACCGTTGGCTACGGGGACATCTACCCCAAGACCACCCTGGGCAAGCTCAACGCGGCCATCAGCTTCCTGTGCGGGGTCATCGCCATCGCCCTGCCCATCCATCCCATCATCAACAACTTCGTCAGGTACTACAACAAGCAGCGGGTCCTGGAGACAGCGGCCAAGCACGAGCTCGAGCTGATGGAACTCAACTCCAGCGGCGCGGCTGAGGGCAAGGCGGGGTGCTCCCGCAGCGACCTGGACAGCCTCCTGCCGGAGCCCGCGGGGGAGGAGGGGCCGAGCTGGAGCAGCCGGCTGAAGATCTCCCACAGCGACACCTTCATCCCTCTCCTGACCGAGGAGAAGCACCACAGGACCCGGCTCCAGAGCTGCAAGTGACGAGGGTCTTCCGGGCACAGACGGACTTGGGCCAGCGGACGGAGGGGCAGGTGTGGCGGGCCTATCAGTGACTTCCTGGGAGGGGCTGTCCTTTGTCCCCTCCACGATCTCCTGAACAGAACTCTGGAGGCCCTCTCGGGCACCCCTGGTGAGGCTGGGTAAGACCCCTTTCTGTTGTCGGCTGTCAGGAGCCGGGGGTGGGGGGGGGTGGGGGAGAGCGGGGGTGTCTAGGAGTCACGGGCAGTGTGGGGTGACGGAGGGCACGGTCTGGCCGACGGCAGGAGCCCTCGCCCGGTTCTGTATCTCCTTCAATAAAGCCTCCTGCTCTGCGCACCCACCTGTGTCGTAGGTTCTGTCACAGGCCGGAGGTCCCCCCACCCCTCAGACATGCCTTAGGCACACTCTGGTGCCAGGCCAGGAAGGAGGTGTGCAGCCCCCGGGGGCGGGGGTGGGGGAGGGGCTATTTTTAGTTGAGAGCTAATTAAAGAAGGGTTCGTACCCAGGGTTCAGCACCGAGAAGCCTTGCCACATTCCAGGAGGCTCTGTGCGGGCGACTCCTTCCTTCTGTTTCCTTCTGAGGAAAAGCTCGCTCCCTGGAGGGGGAGAGTTCGCAGAGCTCGCGACGCCCAGTGGCGTGGTCACCATTTATTCACCACCTGCGGGAAGCCCTATTCGGGACTTTTTTCCATTCCTTCCAGCAACCCTGCTGGATAGGTATGCCCATTTTGCAGATGAAGAAAACTGAGGCCCAGGACCACACAGAGCAGGGATTCAGCCCCAGGGGTGAAGATCCCAATGGCCAGGCGTTCTCTCTGCTGTAAGCTGGCCTTGGGGCAGAGGCATGTGCCTGAGCCTAGAAGCGGGGGGGGGGGGGGGGGGGGGGGGGGGGGGAGGGTCTGTGGACCAGAAGTGCTGAGGGTGGGTGTTCCCGTCCTCCAGCTCCTCCTGCCTTCTAGAACCAGCACCTCGGAGGCATCAGCTGAATGGACAAGGCTGAGCATGCACAGGTGGCCCACTTGCAGCCTGGTCTGAGGGCCCCAGAGGAACAGAGACAGACAGACGTGGGCTTGAAGCCCAGAGAATGAGGAGGATCGCTCTGAGATGCCTTCGAGCTCCGACACTTTTTTTCTAGCGTCCCTCCCTCGCCACTTTCTTTGTAGCTGTGTGGTCTCAGGCCTGTTGATGAACCTCTCTGATCCTCCTTGCGATCATTCCTTAAAGGGAGATATCAGAATGAACTCGGAGAACCATGGTGCTTAGCACAGTGCCTGGCGCATAGTAGGCACGCAGCAAAGGGCAGTCATTTCTGTCACCGTGTGCTGAGACGGAGGTGAGCCACACAGCTGTCCACTCTGGCCTCCAGGGTCTGGGCTGGGCATGCAGGGCGGCAAGGGGTGGGGCCAGGGCACGGCCACACTGTTTATATAGTCAAAGGCGGTCAAGTCCCCTTGGCACGGAGTTGGCCCCGGCAGGCCCCTCTCTCTGGCTGTCTCTCTTCCAGGAACCCCAGAGCTCTGTTCTCCCTTCCCTGGCTGAGGCAGCTGATGCCCAGGGAGGAGCCATGGTGGGGGAGGAGGGTAGGTGGTCCCCCCCCACCCTCCTCCGTCTTTCCCCTTCTCCAGGCCCTGGTTTTCCCACATACATACGGAGGGATGATTTCTCGGGGCTCCTTCCAGGATTTCGAAGCCTAGGGTGTGAACGTGTTGTGTTGGGGATTCCAGGGGGTGGGAGGCTGCCACGTGGGTAGGGGGACTTGGAGAGGAGGCCTTGAGAAAGAGGGGCGCAAGGCCCTGAGTCAGTGTTGTGTGCACCTCCCCCAAGTTTCACCAGGGAAATACTGGGTCAGGTGACCCAAGGAGGGCAGAGGACCGGTGGGGCTGGGGTTGGGGGACTCAGCAGGAAGGGGAGAAGTGGGGAGAAGGGGGCTTGTTGCGTGGGGTCCTGGTCTGTGTGGACCTAGCCTCGGTGGGGGGGGCTCTGATGCCTGAGTGGGGGAACAAGTTTCCCCATGGGGGGAGGCCAGGAGGACCCCGGATTGGGAGGGTCCTTCCTGTTGATTCACCTGGGGGTTAGGGGAGGGTATCTTTACGGCTACAAAAGCATCCTGGAGCCCAGCTCATCTACTGGGGGGGAGGACACCATATCTGGAGACGGTGATTTGTCTGACCCTTCATGAATTAGGCTTAGGTGGTATTCTGGTGTCAGAGGAGCTCAGAGAGCGACAGGCTTGTTGTGGAGGAGTGGCCACGGAGCTGTGGGGACCCTCACCCCCCACCCCCCCACGACGGGGAATCTTTCCAGGGCACAGTAGAACCACCTGGGTCCAGGCTGCGCCCACACCCATTACATTAGAATCCTCGGGGGACAGCCTGGCATCAGAATCTTTTAAAAACTTGAACGTGCACACGAGTCAGCTGGAGAGCCTGCCAGAATGCAGGCTTTGAATCCGTAGATCTGCCTGGGCCCCTGAAATTCTGCCTTCTCCTCAAACTCCCAGACACGGCCCGCCACCTTCCAGGAACCCCGGGGCTGATCCTTGAGCCACACTTTCAGTTATCAAGAGGCCAGAACGGCGGCTGGCACACTATGGCCCGCCCCCCCGCACATGTACAGTCCCTGGGGTAAGGACGTTTCCCACATTTGTAAATGCTTAAAAAATAATCAAAGAAAGAATAACATTTTGTGGCCCATGAAAAGTGTCTGAAATTCAAATAAAGTCTTCGTGGCACAGCCACGCCCATTTCTCAGATCCTCTCGGGCCGCTCTCAGCTACAGGGGCAGAGGTGAGGAGTTGTGGAGGAGATCACGTGGTCCTCAGAGCCTAAAATATTTCTCTGCAGTAACAGTGTGCCCCCACCACCCCCGCCCCCGGGGCTGTTGGGAAGTGGGAGCTCAGTCAGGCCTTGGAGAGTGAGTAGGAGCAGAAAGGACCGTGCCAGCACCAGGGGCATCCTGAGCAAAGACAGGAGTGTGGGGAGACTTGTGTCCCTGGGGGTCACGGCTCCCCCCCCTTTCTTTCCTTCCGAGAGTCCCCGAGTCCCGGTTTCCTGCATCAGTGTCTCTGCAGTCCCCACGCCTCTTTGCAAACCAGTCTCTCCCTCCTTTCCTGACCTCTGGTCCCGAGTCTCACCGAACCTCCCTGGTCCTGGGCCTGGGGCCTAGCATCCTTTCCTTGGACTTGGGTGATTCTGAGAAACTTTTTGGGCCTCGTTCATTTCTGAGAACGAAAGAGAGAGCAATGTTTCTTGGAAACGCAGAATATCCAAGTTAAAAGAAAAATAGGCATGGTCGAGTCCACCTGTCCCCCCATTGCGCTGATGGGAAAACTGAGGTGGCAAATCGTGCAGTTGAGTGAGCGGCGGGGGGGGGGGGGGTAATGAAAGGCCCGAAGTTCACAGCCGGATTGGGGGTTCCCTTCGTTCTCACAACATTGGGAGCATTGAGTGCCATTTTGAAAATACAGAACTTGGAGTGCAAGACTGGGTGTGTGTGTGTGTGTGTGTGTGTGTGAAAACAAATCCCGAGGGAATTATCTTCGGTTTTACAGATAAGGAAACGGGGGCCCAGACAGTAGAAGCAACAGGCTGGTGGCCAGGCCACTCCTTGGTGGCAGAGGTGGGAGCTGTGCCCACGGCCTGTGCCCCCCCCCCCCCACAGCCCGGTCACGATGCTCTCCCCTCCCCCCCCACCTCCCCATCTCCATGAGAACTCAGGGCCCCCCAGAGCATCTCCCCTAGCATCCCCGAGAGCTTCCCCATGGTGTGAGAAGCCGTCATTCCAGATGGACCGGTTCTGGTGGTGGTGTTTTTTTAAGGAAAGAATGAGAAGGAAAACACATTTCCTTGGGCGAACAGCCTCAGACCAGATGCTCGGGCCACGGCCACGCAGAGTTCAAGAGCCCTGTTGGCATTTGTAGGAGGTGTCTGGGGCATAAAACCTGCCATCTGGGGCCTCGAGGTACCACATCAAACAGTGAGACAAAATACCCAGAAAATGGGGGTTGGGGGGGGGAATCTATGAGAATGGCAAGGCCTGAAATTACTTAACGCTTCCTGAAAACTCCTGACAGAGGCAGGGTAGACTCCAGCAAGGGCCCAGGGTTACGGTAATGGGTGCACATTGCCCGATTCAAAGGGGGCCTGCGAACGGGGGGCGTTTGGGTGGATGATGGGCCAGGGTGGGGAATGCTTAGAAGGCAGGGGGCCTTGCCTGCCCCTGGCCCGGGCTGGGAAGGGGCTGCCTTGCTCCTCCGCAGCCCCAGCCAGGCCGGGGCCTCCCCGCTGCCGAGCAGGAAGATAATTAAATGTCTCCGGGAGCCTCCTGACATCTCCTGGGAAACCGGGGACAGGTGTTTCCAGAAAGACCTCCCACCTTTCCCCAGAGACAAGACAGCCCCATGCTCCGTGCTCACAGGAATGTCTTTGCCCGCAGATATGTAAGGGGATTTCAGCTGTGCTCGTAACCTAAGGGGGAGCCCCCCTCTCAAATGCCGCTCTCGGCTTGTACCAACCTAAGACTACAGGGCTACAGGGATGCTGTGGGTTTCCAAAAGGGGGGAACAAAAAACAAACAGAAAACAAGAATCGGGAGGCTGTGCTCTGTCGTCTCATTGTTTCCGAGGCTGTCACTAAGCCTGGGTGCCAGCCGGAATCGTGACTTTACCTCCCCCCTCTCCACTACCGGCCGGAAAGGTGTGCCCGCCCCGGCATCAGATGAGACTGCTGTGTAAATTGCCCGCGGTCGCACGCCTAAAGGGAGGTCGGCGTGGGACTCCAGACACCCTGCGGGGGCAGCGTCCCTCCTCCTCCGGGAACGAGCCACCGCTGGCCGGGAGGGAAAGAGAGCCCCGAACGGGGCACCTGCCGGCAGCCACATGGTTTCTTTCCCAGCACAAACGTGATGCCTGTTGACGAGGGCTCGGCTGGGAACACGAGACCTGCACTTGCCACGGCGGCAGCCCAGCTCTGGCCGAAGGGGCCGATACCCGGGCTGGGGCCAGTTGCCACCGGCATGCGTGCTGGCTCAACGGTCAGGAAGCCGGGTTTGAAGCCAGCGGCCTCGTCTCTGCCATATTCGACTCGTCGGGCTCCTTTGCTAGAATTGAGGGGGCGGGTCACGCTCGGGCCCAGTGGTGACAGGGAGCGGAGGCCCAGCCAGGTGACAGGGGAACTGGAGCCCCCCGGGAGCACCGGCTGCCACCCCTATCTTGCACCGGTGTGGCTACGGGAGGTGAGAGCCAGAGCCCCACCCCCGTGGCGCCTCCCCAGCCCCAGACTAATAGCTTGGCGCTCAAGGCCCTCCAGGGCAGGCTCCAAAGTAGGTCTCCAGCTTTATTTCGCCCCTCCACTGCACCAGACCCAGAGGCTTTTCACATCCCCAAACACTGGTGCATTTGAACTCTCCCCTTGGAGCAGAGGGCTCCTATTGTCCCTATGGCCCTTCCAGCTTTTCTACCATCAGAATTCTACTCCTGCTTCCGGACCGGGTTGAAATGCTCTCCTCCCTTCTCACAGCCACGGCTGCCCGCCGCATGGCCCAGAGAGGGCAGCAGCTGTGCTATAAAGATTCTGGAGCCAACCCCCGGGCTCTACCCCCGGGGGAAACGGACCGCAGGAGAGGTCACGCGGCTGCGGAGAGCCGCAGGGCTGGCAGCAGTCCGAACGGGACCCCTGATCCCGTCTCCACGCTCGGCTCCCTCTGTCCCCTCCCCATCCCCTCCTGGCTACAGGTTTGGGCCAAGCTTCCGGTTTTAGAAATTTGGCTGAGAGGCGGCCCCTCACAGCTGCCCCGTCGCGGACACGTGCGGCGTGGCTCCGGGCACGAGGGCAGAGCCCAGGGCTTACCGTCTGAAAAGGCTTTGCAGACTTTTGCTGCCACATCTTCACCTTGTAAAGTGTTGAAGTTCACAGGCAGAATAAGGGGTCTGTATCCTTCTCTACATCTCACAGACCTGGGAGCACACGGTGAAAGTGCCAGCCAGCGTGTGTGTGTGTGTGTGTGTGTGAATAAATCTGTTTCCGCCTCCTAAATGAAAGGACACTGGTAAGTCCCGAAGCCTGGGGACCGAGGCCCCACTGTCCCTGCCTCACACTGCCTTTCCTTGTGCTGCTGGTCGTCGGACAGTGACCTGTGCCATGAGCCCCCGAGGGCAGGCTTGCCTATGCGCCACGGGTCTATCTCCTGGCACTTAAACCAGTGCCTGGCACACAGTGGGTGATTCCAAAATGCGAGATGAATGGCCACGGTGCCATGGGTGGCCTAGACTCCCGGCCAGACCTAGACCTTCTCTTTCTTGTCTTCTATGCGGGGCTGTCTTCTCTCTTGGTGGTGGGGTCTGAGCATCAATCTCCAATGTAGGAGAGGGGGGTTCACCCACCTGACAGTTCTCGGTGGCACCAGCGGGCTGTCTACGATTTAACACAATTCTGACACCGTCGGCCAGAGACAGCAGCAGGTTCCTCAGGTTAGAGGCTCGGTCCTACAAGACCGCCTGTGCCAGCTGTTGGTGGCCTGGAGGTCCCAACGACCTCCTCTAACTCAGGACGCCAGCCATCAGTTCACCTGTGCTTCTGACCCCACTGGCTGTACATCAGAAGTCATCCCATCCCTTCCTTGGGTTTGATTAATTCGCTAGAGAGGCTCACAGAACTCAGAACAACTCTGCCGCTCCTGGGGGAAGACCCACTTCAAAAGGGGGGCATTCACTCGGTTCAGGGAGGCCGTGGGAGGGTGGAATCCCATTTAGGGGATGAGCAGGTGACTCCCTAGGCCCTCACCCCCTCTCTGCTTCCGGTGGGTCTTGAGCTGCGGGGTCTAGAAGCCATATTCTTCCCAGATGATGTTCTGAAGTGTCGTTCAGAATACAAGGCAAACCCCTGCCATTCTCACTTCCCGAAGCCAGTACCCCCAGGGAAAACGGCACCCCGGGGGTCTGGGGAACCTAGGAGCCCGGCAGCCAGAGGGCCTCTGCTGTATTCGCTGTAGCCTGTTGACTATAAAAACCCACTCACTTGTCCCCTGCTTCCAATCTGGGCCCTGAAATCCATTTTCTATGCAACAAAGCGATTTGTCAAGACTGCTGATTCAGTCATCACCTTGCTTAACTTCCTCCTTCTTCCTGCCCCCCAACCCAGCCCTTGAGGTGAGGTCCAAATTCCTTGTCGTCCCTTTGAGGCCTCCAGGATGAGGCTGTGTGGCTTGCTCCTCCCCTATCTGTCTCTGTTCCACTCTCACGCAGGCCATCCAGTGGGATGCTCTGGGCTACAAGTGACCAGGAAACCTGACCCACACTGACTTAAACAATAAGGTTATGCTTCAGGCTAAGGGCAGGTGGGTTGCAGGTGTGGCTTGATTCAGGGGCCTGGATCCCTTTCCCTGCAGTTCTCCCAGCTCTGTCTCCCCCACATGTGGGCCCCGTCCTCAGATAGCAGGATGGCTGCAGCAGGTATATGCTCACCCCTACAGAAACATCCAGAAGGAGAAGAGGCAGAGAGAATAAAGAAAACTTTCCCAGAAGCTCCCGGGAGATATCCCCTTAGCCCCTTTTCAGTGGGCTAAACTGGGTACTATGCCCATTGTTGGATCCATTCTTGTGGTCAGGGGAAGGCTGTTTGCTGACGCCTGGGTCACCGCAGTCCTCACTGACTATCGATGGAGCTGTTGTGATCAGGCTGGAATATTCAGGGTGTATGCTTGGAGATGGCCAGTCCCCAGACCGCATGGTGTGGAGGTAGACTGGAGGCTGAAACATGCATGGACCCCACCTTTGTCAGCCTGGTGTTCACACGTGCACCTGCAGTCCATTTTATTAAGCATCTAATACATGCTAGGCATTGCCCCCACCCCAGCGGAAGATGCTGTGAACTACAAAGTACCACATCCAGGTCCTGATGGAGTATGTATGGGCACCATCTTCAAGGTCAACACGAACTCCTCTCTTATACTTGACATCCAGATAGCTCCTTCTGGAAGCCAGGCGCCCAAAAGGCACAACTCGCCATTGAGTCCAGTCCGGGCCCAGCGGGCCTTTGTGAAATGCCTCCATGCCCTACAGGCCACCGAGCCTCATAGTTCGGTGACCTGCAGCCACAGGTAAATCATCTACTTACCAACACACCCGAAGTACACAGTACGGGAGAGAGAGCGGGAAAACGCCAGTGAAAAGCTCTCGTTTGTGAAGAGGCCAGCTGAGCTCTCCTGGCCTATAGGACTTCTCACATGCCACTGGTCAGGCAGGGCTCCCTGGGAACCGGCCAGCGGCCTGTGCTGTGCACTTTGGGGGAAACAGCCCGAGTCCACTGTCCCCAGTCGGCCCCTCGGGAGACCCTCCCTTGACTGCCGTCCTCCAAGGTGGCTGCAAGGGTCCCTCCTAGGCCTGCCTCCACCCAGCAGCCACGGGCGGCAGGTGCCGAGGTGGGGCCCAGGGTCCGCTGGCACGCGGGCTACCAGGCTGTTGTCAGCCGCGCTCAGGGTTTCTTTGACACCCTCCCTCTTCATCGCTTCGTGGGCTTCCAGTCAATTCCGTGACCCACAGTCAGCGACAAAGATCTTGTCGAGCCTGTCTCGTGTGGAAACCCCTCTCTCCTGGCTACCGGCCGTGTCTCTGCCCTTCACCCCAGACCTTGGCTTCACGGGCTCCCCATTCCTGCCGGCCCCTGCAGGGAAAGTGAAGCTGTTGCTTCACGTGGAAGAGCAGAAGTTCCTCCCAGTCCCCTGGCCGCTTGGTCACAGGTACCGGCTTCCCTGGACACGGCCAGGGGACTCTCGCGGGGGCGGGGGGAGGGCTGTCCAGCTGGTGGTGTGCCCCTTTCTTAGCTCTCATTGGCGGCTTTCAGCTCTCCTCTTCTGGTATGAATGGCAGTCACGAATCTGTCCCTAACAAACACGCCGTGGCCTCTCACGGGCCGGAACTGGGTCACCCCTGTGGTGAGGGGACGGCCATGCCCTGGCTAGCACAGGCCTGGGTTCCTGGAACGATCCCTGGTGGAGGAGGGCTGCAGCAAGGGAAGATGGGGAAGATGCTGAGCAGCGACGGCCGCGGTGCCCGTTACCCTGAACACTGGCAGCTGCCCAGCCCACCCCTACCTTCCCCCTCACCCCTGGGCAGCCTCTATTGCTCCCTCCCCTTCTGCGGGAACACATCACAACTGCCCCACGTCTGCCTGATTACCTCCTGCTCATTCTACAACACGTAGCCTCTTGGTCACCTCCTCCAAGAAGCCCTCCCTGATAGCGCAGTGCAGGTGTGCTCTACATCTCTGAATTCCTTGGCCTCCCTTTATCAGAGCACCTGCCTCACCTTGTCACTGCTGCCACGCCTGGCCTCCCGGCTGTGGGCTCCTCCGGGACAGTTGGGTCTTCTCCCCTAGATGGCCCTAGATCGTGGAATTGATGGGAAATCTATTTCTTGTCTCCCTCCATCATGGAATTGACAGGAAATCTACTTCCTGTCTCCCTGGATGGTGGAATTGACAGGAAATCTACTTCCTGTCTCCCTCCATCATGGAATTGACAGGAAATCTACTAAGTGTTTGAGGGAGGCCAGGCTCTGTGAAACCCCAACCCAACCCAGCCCAGCCCAGCCTAGCCTGCCAGAGTGTCTGTGGAGTAAGGTAATGAGGAGGTGGGTGAAAAGAGCCATGGGGGGGAACCCCAGCTGTTTTGGGGCACGGGGGGAGGGGGATGGAAGCCAGTGCCCCTCAGAGGGGGTCCCATGAGGTGTTCACCTAAGCCCAACACCTCCGAGAGACCAATGGCAAGAAAAAATGGGGTTTGTCAACAGCTGTGTATCGATGGGGGCTGGGCAGCACTGGGCAAGGGGCTGCGGTCACCCCCAATGCGACCGGAGCCAGGAAGGATTCGGGAAGCCCCGGGGTGTGTAGTTCCAGGCCCTGCCTCTGCCCTATGGGCACCCTGTCTGAGGGCGAACACACACTGCCTGATGGGAATCTGTCCGAAGAAGAGCCCACACCTGCTCTGACTAGCAGATCTCTGGTAGCCCATGTCCTGCCCTTAACAAAGAAAGGCCACTTTCCTGCCAGTGTGGTAGCATCAGAAGACCCCCTGTCCGTTCATTCTCCATTCTGAGGCCCAGAAGATGCATCTGAAATGCAGATCAGAGGGGTCGCCCCTCCACCTAACACCTTCTGTGGCTCCCCATTAGTCTGGGAGACCATCTAGGCTCCTCAGGGCTGCTCCCAGCCTCCCTTGTCTACACCACCCTCTTCTCCAGACCTGCACGTGGTCACAATCATCTGAAGCTTGAAATCAGGCTTTCTCAACCACGGCACTCTCGGCACTTTGGACCAGATTGTTCTCCATTGCGGGGAGCTGTCCTGTGCGCTGTAGAATGTTTACCAGCAGCTCTCACCTCTACCCCTGGTACCCCCACCTCCTAATTGTGATAACTAAACCTGTCTCCCTCCAGACATTGCCACATGTCCACCCAGGCTGAGAAGTACTTCCCTAAATGCCCCGTGCTCTTTCCTTCTGTTCTCTTAAATCCAGGGGCCTCACTAGGAGGGCTCGCCCTCCTTGCCAGCTTCTCTCCATTCAGATGCCCTCCCCCCATTCTTCAGCCGGTGCTTTGGACATCCCCTTCCTTAGGACAGCTTCCTGGCCGTCCCCTGCTCTGCTGGCTGCCCTCCGTGCTGTCCTCCTGCTCACACACACGCCAGGGCTTCGGGCCTCACGGTGCCTTGACCCTCTCGTGGTGATCTGCCCCGTGTCTGCCCGCCAGGGGTGACTTTCGGGCGGCGGGGGCCTGGTGGCTACATCAGGGCCAGCAGGACCTAGAGGTTCCGTTTTAGAATCTGTCCTAATGTCATCTTGGGCTTGGACAGGTCTGGGGTTCACGTACTTTTGTCCTCCGTCAAACTCTTGGAAGGCCAGCTAGAGGGAGCCCTTCAGGGTCGGTGTTGGCAGGTCCCTGCTCCGGAGTTTGGGAACCGTCCCGCTCTGGGTTGTCAGCAGCTTCCTCTGGCCTCTCCGTCCACGTCCAGATGCTAGCAGGTGTGGTTCTCCTTCTTGTCAATCCAAAGATGGCTCGCGGCCGGCAGTCATGTCAGGTACCCCGGGGTGAGGCTCCCCCGGACACCAGGGGAGGCGGGCCTGGGTCTCGGGCAGGGCGGTCACCCCTCTGAACGGTGGGAAAACTGACACTCAAAGACACGAGTGAATTGTCCAAGATAATTCAGCTCAGGAAGCCCCGAAGCCTGGCCTCAGGCTCACCCCCCATCCACTTTGCCGTGGGCCCAGCTCCCTTTATTGGAGGAAAACAGTCCTCAATGGGTAAACAAAATATGGTCTCTCCAGGCGGTGGAATATTGCCTGGCCGTCAAAAGGAACGAAACGCTGACACACGATACAACGTGGTAGAACCCTGGAGATGTTCTGGAAGCGAAGGAAGCCAGGCACCCCAGGCCACAGGGCATGTGATTCCATTTATATGAAGTGTCCGGGATAAGCAAATCTGTAGAGACAGGAAGTAGACTAAGGGTTGTCCAAGGCGGAGCTGGAGGGGAGTGAGGGACAGGGAGTAAGCGCTGAAGGGGAAGGGTCTATTTCAGGGGTGATGAAAATGTTCTCAAGCAGACTGTGGTGATCGTTGTAGATTACCTGTGAATGTGCCGAAAACCATTGGGTTGTCTACTCTTAGTGGGTGAATTATATGGTATGAGTTAGATCCCAACGAAGCTGTTAAAACTCACACCCAATGCCAAAACTCACACTCCACACCCATGTGGAGAATGCGCATATATATATATTTTTTAAGTTTTATTTTATTTGTGAGAGACGGAGAGCATCCCAAGCAGGCTCCGTGCCATCAGCAAAGAGCCCGATGTGAGGCTCGATCACATGAACCATGAGACCGTGATCTGAGCTGAGATCAAATGTCCAACCTTTATCCGACTGAGCCCCGAGAACGCACATATTTATCACGACATCTGTTGCATGGTGACCAGAATCTTTTTTTTTTCCAGCTATTTATTTACATGTGGTTTTTCAATGGGATTCCTTGTTTGCACCCGTCAGAATCACCTAGACGGTTTGTTGAAAGACACACGGCTCCACCCCCCGCCCCAAGTTCTGACTCAGCAGGTCTAGGGGCAGGCCTGAGCGTCTGCATTTCTAGCAAGTTCCCCAGGACCACCGCTGCTGCTGGTCCAGTGCCCACTCTTAGAGGACCGGTGTCTGAACTCGCTCATGAGTTCTGAGGATGTTTCAGTTGCTTTCCTCTGATGTGTGAGTTTTAAAAATGATATCATCTGCACAGAAGGACAGTTCTGGTTTTTTTCACTTTTTGAACTCACGACCCTGAGATTAAGACCCAAGCTGAGATCAAGAGTCGGACGCTTCCCAGGCGCCCCCGTTTCTTCACTTTTTAAGTTACGCCCTGTTTTGTCTCATGTTTCTGTGCGGCCGGGATCTCCGCCGCGGGGTGGGTTTAGGCATCATTTTCTTGGTGATGCTTCCTGTCTGTTCTGCTCGATGCCTTTCATCAAGTTCAGAAAGTGTCGTTCTTTTCCTGGCTTTTTAAAAAAAATGACGGTTAAAAGCCAGGAGTAAACTTTTAAATTTCGCTAAATGCCTCTTCAGACCTACTGAAATGAAATGCTTGTATACATGTTACATTTCCTTAATGTATTCATGCGGAGATGTAATAATTGAATGGTTTCCTAATGTTTACATACCCTTGCATTCTTGGAATAAAACCTATGTGATCATAAGGCACTTTTCTCTTAATTCGCGGCCTCATAGAGTGAGCTGGGGAACCTTCTGTCTTACTCAGTTCTTTGGAACAGAACATGCTGATGATGTTCTTAGACCCAAATCCTTCCCACTGAACTGTGTAACCTCTACCCACCTTCCTTCCAGCCTCCCCCTCCACTGCCTCCTCTCTCTTTTGCCCTCTCCTCTAGGATCTTGGTTTTCTTTCAGGCTTTTGCTTCCTGCTGCCACAGGGCTTTTGCACATGCTGCTTGCGCCCCCTGGGAAATGTTCTCCTCTCCTCCTCGTGCTTCCTTAGCTTTTCAATGCCCTTCTAAAGTTTTCAGCCTGATTGTAGCCTCTTTCCTTGATTTCCCCCTCCAGGTCAAATGTCTCCAAGCTACACTCTTACTGCACCAGCGTGCATCTCTTCTTAAACTCGCCACGTTTGCAATTTCACCTTTATTTATATGATTTTTATTTATACAACTAACATCTATCTTCCCCCACTAGACTGCCAGGTTTTGGAGGACAGGGACTGAGTTTTGGCTTACCTTCGAACTCCCAGAATGCAGCACAGGGCCAACCCCATAGTCAGTGCTTAATACATACGTGGTGAATGAACGGGAGCATTTACTCCTCACAAGGAAATGAGACCGTTTGGCTTGTGTTAATATCACTTCCCAGCAACCCCAACGTTGGCCAGAGATTTTTAAAATGTTTGCTTCTCCTAGAACCCTTAGCGCTTCACGTGATAAACTTCCCTTTCTCAACACATCCCTTCCGGTCAGTACCTCCTGACTGGCCACGACATTGAAGTGAGATTAGGTTCTTGTGGTTCCCTCTGCCTTCCCTCCCTCTCTGGCCCCCACGCCTCTAGTCTCTGCACGCCAACCTTTAAACTGTGTACGTTGTTCTGTGACTGTATTTCTGTGCTTTGACCGTCAGCTGATTCTAAACAAATTCAGATCAATGGCCAGCATTTTCACTATCACGATGAGGTGACAATTCTTGACCGCAGATATGGACAGGAGGGAGGAATTTGATGTCGACAGGTGAAGGGGGCAGTGCACGATTTATTATTATTATTATTATTTATTATTATTATTATTTTTAATTTTTTTTCAACGTTTATTTATTTTTGGGACAGAGAGAGACAGAGCATGAACGGGGGAGGGGCAGAGAGAGAGGGAGACACAGAATCGGAAACAGGCTCCAGGCTCCGAGCCATCAGCCCAGAGCCTGACGCGGGGCTCGAACTCCCGGACCGCGAGATCGTGACCTGGCTGAAGTCGGACGCTCAACCGACTGCGCCCCACCCAGGCGCCCCGGTTATTTATTATTTTTTAATGTTTATTTTTGAGAGAGAGAGAGAGAGAGAGACAGAGCACGAGTGGGGAAGGGACAGAGAGAGAGGGAGACGCAGAATCCAAAGCAGGCTCCAGGCTCCGAGTTGTCGGCACAGAGCCCGATGCGGGGCTCGAACTCACAAACCGTAATATCATGACTTAAGCCAAAGTCGGCCGCTTAACCAACTGAGCCACCCAGGCGTCCCAGTGCACAAGTTTTTAAAATTTCATGCATCGATTCGCCTTCTTCTTATCACTGGGATTGTCCGGATCTTGGCTACCGTACTTGCTGAAGAGGAATGTGCCTTCCCTGTTGCAGGAGTTCTTTCCGGAGCCTTCCAGTTTCGCGACTGAGTTTGTGCCATCTGCTCTCGAGGTGCGTTACCCTGTCGTCATCCCGTGGTCCTTCTTCCTGCTGCGTCCCTGGGTGCAGAGTACAGGTTTTCGTTCCTTGGCTGCTCTGTCCCCCTCTTTCTTGGATCCCTTTTGTGTCTTGCTGGAGACATATCCTTGGGTGTATCTTCCAGGGTGGACCTATGGATGGGGAACTTTCTAGTCCGTGTCTGTTCGGATGTGTCTTTGCTTTGCCCTCACCCACGGGGTTGACGGCCGGGCTGGATGGCACCTGCCAGGTGGATGCACCCGAAGACACCTGCTTTTTCTTCTTTTACAGGTCATTTGATTTTTCACTGTCGACGATTTTAGGGTTTTTCTGCATCTTTGGAATTCGGAAGTTCTTTCAGGACATGACATTTCACCTCGAGAGGATGCGTTTTTTTTTTTTAATTTTTTATTTTCAACTTTTATTTATTTTTGGGACAGAGAGAGACAGAGCATGAACGGGGGAGGGGCAGAGAGAGAGGGAGACACAGAATCGGAAACAGGCTCCAGGCTCTGAGCCGTCAGCCCAGAGCCTGATGCAGGGCTCGAACTCACAGACGGCGAGATCGTGACCTGGCTGAAGTCAGACGCTTAACCGACTGCGCCACCCAGGCGCCCCGAGAGGATGCATCTTTTAAAGCTTTTCCCATTCAACCCTTGGTAGTTGGGGGACTTGCAGTTGGGAGACGCAAGCCTTTCTTTAGCCCAGAGAAATTCACGTCCATCATTGCTTAGTTTTTGTTTTTTCTCCTGTATTTCTGCTGGTATTAGAAATTGAGGATCGGGGCACCCGGATGGCTCGGCCAGTTATGCGTCCGACTTTGGCTCAGGTCATGATCTCACGGTTCTCGAGTTCAAGCCCCTCATCAGGCCCCGTGCTGTCAGTACGGAACCCGCTTCAGATCCTCTGTCCCCCACTCTCTCTGCTCCTCCCCAACTGCGTTCTCCCTCTGTCTCTCTCAAAATAAAATTAAATAACTTTCAAAAAAAAGTGAGGATCCATTCTACACACGTAGTCATGCTGCCTGTGTGTGTGTGTGTGTGTGTGTGTGTGAGACACGGTAGTTTGTGTTTTCTTTTGCCTTTCTGCCCCATGTTTGAAGATTTTCTTGGCTTTATCGTCTACATGATTGGCTCGGTGTTCAGCTACGCCCATTTTATCGTTCTTGTCATTGCCCGAGAATATTTTTTAGAGGTAGGACTCTTTATTTCCAGGAAACCTTTCCTTTCTGATTGCCCTGTTCAGTATGGGCTACGGTCTCGTGTGACTGCGTTCTCTCGTGAGGATGTTCAGAAGGCAGAAGTCCGCATCCCTTTTGCGGAGCCTGAGCCTGGAGGAGTGTGGTGGGTGGAAGGGGATCTTTTCTGGGTCTGAGCCGCCACCACACGGAAGAGGCAGGCCTCTGGGCGCAGAGAGATCACCGCTCACCTTCCTCATGGGGCACGGAGCCAGCGAGCAGTATGATCTTCGTTCCCGCGGCCTCAGTCTCCCCATCCGTAAATGGGAAGGCGCTTCCTACCTGGACGAAAGGACCCACGTGGGCCAAGCTGCCGTGGGCCCCTGGATTTGCACGCTGGTTGTGAATGAGTCTTCATCAATTAATCCAGCACGAGGCCCTCCACGCTTCCCACCCCCTTTCACCAGCGTGGAAACTTGCCTCTTGTTTGTCGTCACCCCAGACCTGTCTGGCTTTTTGACTATATATGTGTATGTATGTATTTTAGTCATTTCTGGGCAGCTTCTCATGCATATTCAAATCCAAGCAGCTAGGATTGAGAATGATTCAAATGTTTGTTGCCCCGTGTAATTGATCTGAATATAGCCCCCATCACCAAAGGCTGTGGTTCTCTGCCAGCCTCCTCAACAACCCCCAGCCCGTCTGGGCCAAGGAAGATCAACAAACCGGATACACTTCCGCCCTCAGGCCTGACAGGAGACTAATTGGCGGGGCTGGGAGAGCCCTTCTCATCCCCCCCCCCCCCCCGGGGCTTTTGTTTTTCTTTTACAGGATTCAGATCCTGAATCCCAGTAGTGGTGGTGCATTGTGGGGGCCGTATGGTTGCCCTGGATCATGGAAAAAGGGGTGTTGTAGGTCACGTGATAGAAAGGGAGCACCTCTGGCCATCCTTCCTGCCCCTGTTCCCAGTGTGAGAGTTGGGACAAGTCACCTACCTCCTCCTATGGCATCATGGCCCGGGAGGGGGTTCAGTGTAAGGGGAGTGCTGGGGTCCCATCCTGGCTGACCAAGCTACCGGCGGTGTGAGCTGGGGCAAATGTCTCCATCCACGGGCTGGCTACGGGGACTCGGTGCTCTGCGGGCTCAGACCCAGAGCCGGGGCTCAACAATGTTTGCGGAATGAACCAAGCCGAACTGGAGCCTGGAGTGCAGATCCCTGCCGTGGAGGAGGCAGAGTCAGGACTGGAGAATGTTCCCTGTGGCTGCAGGGTCGGTGGTCCCACACACGCCAAAATGTCATCGTAATTAAAGCCACAAACGGGGACCCAGATGCTGAAGGATGGCCTGTGCTGCACGGAGCGTCCCCTGGGGCTTGGAGGGGCTTGATGGAAGCTTCCATGACCTTCCACTCCTCACCGCCTCACTCCCCACCCCCTCATCCTTCCCACCTTTTCTCACTGGGGAGCCCCCAGCCCCCAACCATCACTTCCTGGACAGGGTGGCCTAGCTCCAGGGCCTGGAGGTTTGCATTTAGACTGAGACACCAGAACCCAGCAGAGACAAGTCCCTGGGGAAGGTGCCTTTGCACTTGGACACCCAAAGCTCTTCCTCCAAAGCCTCCAGGAGAACAGAGAGTTAATAACACTCATTACTAAGCACTTGTCATCACTAAGCATCACCTACCCCCCATCCACTGTCTCCTCCCCACCATCAACCGGCTTCCTCATTCATCCTGCAAGGATCCGCCCAAACCCCACCTTCAGACCCCCAGTCCCATTCCTCTGAGCATGGTGCCCTGGTTTTCATGCTCCATGGCACCCCCCCGGGGATGAGCCTCCTCTCTGGGCATGGAGACTGCCCTCTGATCAAGTGCATAAAGGGGCAGCGTAGGTCCGCCTTCTCACACTTGAGCCTGTACCAGAATCCCCTCAGGGAGTAAAAACACACACCACCGGGCCCACCCGGAGCCAGTGCGCTGAGGATTTGCATTTTGAAGTTTTTTAGGTGATACTGATGTTGCTGATCGGGCACCAGCTTTGAGAACCACTGGCTTAGGGCCGTGGGAGCCTGGATGGGGACAGGAGAGCAGCGCCCGGCCACTCTGGGTGTGGGACCCATCAGTCTGCAGATTTGACGTTCAGCAAGCACCCACTTAAAGAACTGAACCCAGAGACTACAGAGCAGTCACTTAGCCTTCTGGCCTCCCCTGGAGAGGACAGTGACTCCAAGGACGTTGGGGAATGTGACATCATAAGAAATATATATTCGATCTCCGTCCCCAGTTCCTGACACAGAGCCCCTAGGCCCCCTGTAATTTCCCAAGTGAGGGTAGTGATAGGAATGTCTACATAGAGCTCCTTGGAATTCCCCGGGGAATGGGAGCGTATTTTGTTCTAATGAGGCAACTCTTGCTGGCTCCTGGCAGGCCTGTGACCAGAAAGACCAACCCACGATCAGAAGCTTGGAAATTTCAGCCCCATTCTCTGGGAATGAGAGGGGGATGGAGGTTGAGTTAACGATCTCTTGAGTTAACTGATCACGTCCTTGTGATGATGTCCATAAAAATCCCTAAAGTACGGGGTTGGGAGAGCTTCTGGGTTGTTGGGCACATCGAGGGGCCACGAGGGTGTTGCACCCCAACTTGGCCTGCAGCCTGGAGGAGGGTGGAGGTGTTTCTCACATTGAAATAATGTTCCCCCACCCTTGCCAGCACACGTGTGCACACACACGCACACACACACACACACACACACACGCACATTCAGGCATCCACTTCATGGCCCCAGAGAGTTAGAATTTTTCAGCTGGGAAGCGTTTGGAGACACTAAGTTCAATCTTCCCCTTTCTAGAGATGGAGAGGCAAAGGCCCAGAGGAAGGTGACACAGTTTATTCTTCTATTCAGCGGACTCTGACTAAGCCTTTGCTTTGCGGCTGGCTCAGGAGGTGATGGTGACAGAGAAGAATAAGGCACTGTGTCCACAAAGCAGTTCCATTCTGAAGACCCCAAAAGGCAACTCACCGGGGCTCTGGCTAAACCAAGGGTAGGACTTGTCGACTCTGATGAAAAGCAAGCCTGTGTCAGGGACAGTTGGCAGTGGGGGCTCAGATTGGGAAGGGTCTGGACTATCAGGGTCTGTAGGCCACTGGGAGGGATGGGTGCTCTGGCAGCGGGGGTGGGAAGGGCCATTCTTGAGAACCCACAGCAGGCCCGCTTGCCAAGCCTCTTTGGGGCTGGAAAGTTGAGGGTTATCCCAAGGTCGAGAATCCAGTCGTGGGGAGGCCCAACCTAATAAGTCGTCTCATCTGATGCATGTGACGTATAACATGGTGAGAGCTACAGGTGACACTACTAAATGACTTCTAGAAATTTACCTTTGCGTGTAGGGAGGGGAACCGTCGGGGTGTGGGATTAGTCCGCGGGAGGAAGCCTCCATGCGCTCACGTCCCTCAGTGCTGTTCCCATCTTCCCAACACCAGCCACCCAAGTTGTACGGGGAGACATTTGCCTTATAAAGCACGTCTAGCTTCAGCCCTCTTTCCTCTTGTGGGAAAAGAGTGTTACATTTCTTGGATCTGTAGCTCCCTTAGACACTCACGTGGAGGTGCTTCTTGGGATCCACTTTAATCCGCTCTCCGTGGGATCACCCATGGGTCGTGGTCATCCATGAGATTCATGCACAGCCTAGCCAACCCTGCCTGGGCCCATGGGTTGGAGATGAATAAGGCACAAGCCCTGGCCTTAGGAAGGCGGGAAAGAAACATGGCAAATGTAGGGGGCCACTCCATTCCAAGGAGGGATGTCAAGACGAGAAAAAAGACCCCAGACTCTCAAGAGGCCCAGAGCCCTAAGCCAAAGTTTGGGGCTGGTGATAAACCTCTGTGACGTATGGGTACAGGAGAGGCTCTGGAAGTCATCTGAGTGCACAAAGAGTGGGATTTCCAAGATATCTTCATGGATTAGGAGGCAAATGAAAAGAGATCGTTTGACATAAGGACCGTCTCAGAAATTGCTGGCCTTCTGATCTGTGTACACACACACAGTTTCCTGCTACTAAACAAAGTCATGACATGGGGCCGAGTGCTTGGTCTGTGAACCAACCGTCTCTGGACTATTGGATGAGACATGGTCTGGTGGAAAGAACAAGGCTTTGGGAGTCAGCAGACTTGGGTTCACACGCTTACTTCTTGGTTCTGTTACGTCAGAAAGGTGACTTAGTATCTCTGAGCTTGGAAGTAACAGCCCTTCCGGGAGTTGATGTGAGTTACGGGTAACAGAGCCTACTGTCCGAGCCGGAGAAGGCGGCCCCTTCCCTGACCCCTCCCCAATCCGGACTGTACTACAGGCCCTCCGGAGATGTCTGTGGACCCTGCTCACCACCTGACTGATGATCGCTGATGGAACTAAAGGCTGGGTTGAGAGGGAACCGGCTGGGGCAGGAAGCCAAGGGCATTGCCTGGGTCCAGGGAACAAGTACCAGCGATGAGGAAGAACAAGGCTGCAAGGGGCCTGGGCTGGGGTCTCCGGGTCCCGACCAGCTTGGGCGGGGGGCGGGAACCAGCTTCCCAAGACCCAGGGATGGGTTTCTCTTGAGTCCCAAGTGTCACTGAAGGGAACAGCCGGAGAGAGCTCCTCCCTCAGCACGGCCTCCAGAGCTGCCGCCTGTTCAACGTTTGGAAAGGTGAGCCATTGACTTGGGATTTAAGGCTCTGCTTCAGAGGCATTGGAGGAGATGACGGGACGAGATGAAACAGGCAGAGAGGCTACACAGAGGCAAGCGCCTTGCACCTGCACCCGGCCCCAGGCCGCCTTCGCCTGATGCTAACAGCTAACACTTCTGAGTTCCAGGCAGTTGTTGTAAGTGACACGCCACCCCGCCCTGACTCCTGTCTGGACCACCCTCCCGAGGCAGTATTATTTTGACAACCTTGCTTTGCGCGTGGGAACCTGGGATGCAAAGAGGCGTCCTACAGCTTATTGGAGGTGAGCAGGACTCAAACCCTGCAGGTCTGACCCCAGAGAGAGCCTCACAGGAACCACCGCACCTGCCGTGCTCCCAGGTTAGGATCTGTGGGTATCTCCCCACCAGGGCTCTTGGCTGGACAGGGCCCACCCCTGCCGGCAGCCTTCCTCATGGCCCCAGACCCTTGGGTCCCAGCCACATGGGGGGCAGAGAGCTCAGTCCGCTCACTGCTTGTCTTCCACCTAAGGATACCGAGGTTCCAAGGGCGAGGGGGTCCTCCCAGGTCAGTCCACAATCCAAGCAGAGTGTGCATGGCCCCAGGGCCTGGCAGGAGCCCGGGAACTGGAGACGAAGCCACACGAGGAAACAGTCAGCCTTTCTTCCATCAGGGGAGCTTTGAGGACATGGAAATATTTCCAAGCTTTTAAAAAAAAAATTCTTAAATCCATATTTATGATTTGTAATAGCAACTAAAAAAGAATATCTACACCAACTGTCAGCAGATCAATAGGAACTGATTTGGAGGAGGAAACATGCACATATTACAAAAAGTAAGTCATCTCCATTTGGTTTGAGGATTTGACAAGGAAAGCATGTGATTTCTGTACTTCTTTGCCTGTGACCCACAACATGGAAGGCACAGCCCTCCAGCCCTGTGTTCCATTCTTAAAACACAGAAGAGCCAAGGAGAGTGGAATGTGTTGTTGTTTTTTTTAAAGAATTTTTTGATGTTTATTTTTGAGAGAGACAGAGAGAGACAGCACAAGTAGGGGAGGGGGAGAGAGAGAGAGGGAGACACAGAATCCGAAGCAGCTCCAGGCTCTGAGCCATCAGCACAGACCCCGACGCCGGGGCTGAACCCACGCGCTGGGGGATCGTGACCTGAGCGGAAGTTGGACGCTTAACCGACTGAGCCCCCCAGGCGCCCCTGGAACATGTTTTAATAAAGGTGGTGAAAGCTGGCTGCCTGCCGGGAGCTGGGAACCATTGTCTGCGGCACCCACGCGTGGCCGTCTTTTCCTTCCATCTCCCGAGCCGACAGCGGAGCTCCAGCCTGCCCTCCTGTCTCTCCAGAAGGATGTGATGGCCCAGGGCACCAGGGCCTCTGGGAGAGGGCTCTGGGCAGCTCTCTCAGAAAGAACTTAGCAAGCCTTCTTCTTCCATGCTAGATGCCTATTATACAGAATGAAAATAATTCACAGAGGTAGAAGGTGGAATTGTAAATCCAACGTCATGGAGACAACGAACCATCATTCAGATTCTTCTCCAGACACATACAGTCTGACCTGCAGGGAGCCTGGAAGCCAAGAAGGGAGGGAGGGCTGGCCACATCCACGCTGCTGTCCACAGGCAGGGGAAAGAGGCAGGTGTATTAGGCAGCGTGGGCTTCCGTAACAAAACGTCATAGACTCGGTGGCTTAAGCAACCGAAGTTTATTTTCTCACAGCTCTAGAGGCTGCATGCAAATATGAGATGAGGCATGAGGGGGTCGGGGTCTGGTGAGGGCTCCTCGTGGCCTGCAGGGGGCCACCTCCTTGCAGAGTGCTCACGTGGTCTTTTCCGAGGTTTACACACGTGGAGAGAGAGGGCAGGCTCTCTCGTGTCTCTTCTCATAAGGGCACTGATCCCATCCTGGGATCCCACCCTGATGACCTCGTCTGACCCTCATTACCTCCCAAAGGCCCCACCTGCAAATACCGTCACGGTGGGGATTCGAGCTTCCACGTACGAATTTGGAGGGGACGCAAACATTCGGCCCATGACACGGGGCAACCCCCTACCGCGCACCTGCTGTGTGCCCAGCATGGTGGTCGACACTTTGCATCCACTGGTTTACTGGTCCTCACACACCCTGACAAGCACGGATGATGATTCTCATTCTACATATGAAGAAATCAGGATTCGTGGCAGAGTTGGAATTAAACAGGGATGCCCCTTTTGCCACGAGGTAAAGATTTCAGGGAAAAGAAGATGCCCAAGTGGCCCCAAAGGGAGGGAGCTGCCCTGTTAGCAGCTCCGGATCCTCTCTTGTCCCCTATCACCCCTCTCTGCCCACATGGGCTGCTCCCGCCGGGGAGGAAGAGACCGAGGAGGCCCCTTGGCAGGTGCAAAGTGACTTGATGGACCCTGGAGACACCCTGCACCGACCCTGTGCATCAGAGAAGGGGTTTCTCAGAACCCTGTGGCTTGTGACATCAAGCCTCAAAGAGGGCCGAGTAAGTCCTTGAGGACGGTTTTCTCTAGCAATTATACTGGCTGTTGAGTAAACCTTATTAGTAATTAGTTTGCCTAAGATAGCAGCCCCTCAGGGAGCAGAAGAAATGGTAATTACTACAGCCAGCCCGTCCAGCTATATCCTGCAAAAATCAACATTTTTGCATGTTTCTCTGGACCATTTTAAACCCCGGGGCCCCAGGCCCAGGGCTCTGCTGCTCACCAAGTACGTCAGCATCTTTGACACTCGGTCTCCTCGTCCATTCAGCAGTGATCACAGCTTCACATCCGGCCCTGCAGACTTGTGTCCTTGCCAACTAGCTGGGGTGGGGACGGTATCCCGGTGTGTTTCACTGACCCGGGGACGGACGTTCGAGAGGAGCAGCTAGGACCCTGTAAGCAGGGGAACGGGGAGTCCTGGGGAGCACATGCGAGGGAGGAGTCTGAGGCCTGGCTGTACCCGAGACGACCGTGTCGTGCACCAGACGACCTGGTGGTGTGAGCTCCATCCTGAAGCCATGGGGAGAGACTGGAGAGCCTAGAGCAGGCAACAGACAGGATCAGATTATCGGTTAAAAGGAACACTTTCAAGATAGGGCAGCAAGGGTCTGGAACATGGCAGAAATGGAGGAAGGGAGACTGGTGAGGAGGCCACGGCGGTGATTAAGGGGGGCCATCATCCAGGGGGAGTGATGAATGGCAGACCTCTGCTGACCTTACCGTGGAATTCACCAGAGCCCGGATAACGGGGAGTTGTGTGGCGTTTTGTGTCCCTGTGATTTGGGATAATCTGGGACCTGTGTCTCCCGCCCCCATAACTGTCCATCATGGGGTGACCGAGGATGGTTACCGCGGCCCCAGCAGTGCGTGGCCTTCCCAGAGAGGGAGGGCGGACTGGGCGGAGGGGTTCCCGGGCACAGTCGCATTTAGGGGCTCGTGTCGGGGGCACAGCTCAGGAGACCAGGAGGAGCCTCAGGGCCGGGTGAGCAGGACCAGGAGAGCACGAGGTCACGGGAGGGTGTCAGGTGCAGAGGGGCACCAGAGACACGAAGCCTTTGAGAACTGGGAGTGCCCGTGGAGAGGGTGCTGAGGACCTTCACCAGAGCTCGAGGTGGACACGGGGCGTGGCTGAGGAGGGAGCGGGGGTGAAAAAGTGAAGGCAGGAACCCAGCCTCTCTCCGGAGTGCAGGCAGAGGCTCTGAGCAGGGATGCGGCTGCAGGGAAGAGGCCGCGGTCCTGCGCACGGGGGAGGGGGCGCGGGGGAGCCTGTCCTGGAAGTGACGGGGACCCGTCTCAGGTGAACCTGGACGAGAGGCCCAGTGGAGGTTGAGGCGCGTGGGGCTGGCGGGTGTCGACTCCGTCTATTCTCAGGCCTGACGTCAACTCCCTGTTGGACTTTGGGTCCTTCCAGCTCCTCTCTGGGCTCCAGCTTCCAGAGCTGGCTCAGTGGCTCCACGGTCCACAGCCCGCCTGCGGTGGCACGGCTCCCGGGCACGGAAGGGCCAGGATTGAGGGGTCTGCTGGGCAGGCTCTGTCTTAGTCCGTGTGCATTTCCTCTAGTGAGCTTAACCGCCTACAGTTTACAAGTGAGCAACCCAGGACTCGGGCACAAGGTGCCCGGGCCTACCCCGTGGTAAGTGGCTGTGCCCAACTTCACCCCAGGCCCGCCCGGCCCAGCCCGTGCTGTCCCCCCCGGCACGTGAGCATCACGGGAACAGGTGTAGCAAAGGCAGAGGCAGCCGGCTGGTGGCTGGTGACCAGTGGCCGGTTGCATGGATGGACAGATGGCTGGGTGGATGTACAAGTACATGGGTGGATGGAGAAAGAGCCTAATTTGCCAATAAACGCAGCTCATCTCTTCCGGCCTGCTTTCTGCCGGGTGGCTTCTTCTCTTTTGGGTAAAGGCTCAGACTTGCGGGCTTCCTCCCGCTCTAGCCTGCTCTTCCTCTGAGATGCGGGTGCAACTGTGTGTGTGTGAGTGCGTGTGTCAGAGAGTGTGTGAATATGTGAGTGTGTGTGCCTGCGTGTGCACCTGGGAGGGTATGTGGATGTGTGTGTGTGTGCCTGTGTGTGTGTGTGCCTGAGTATATGCCTCTGTGTGTGTGTGTGTGTGTGTGAGAGAGAGAGAGAGAGAGAGAGAAAGAGAGAGAGAGTGTGTGAATGTGAGTGTGGTCCCATGTGGCCGCATGGAGATGTGATGGGTCCCTTGCTCTCTCTGCTGCCAGATTGGTCTGGCTGGGCCACTGCCTTTGCGTCTGGCCATTTGACCTTCTAGGGTCCGCAAGGACAAACATCGGATTCTTGCCCCAGTCTTGCCCCAGGAGCTTCTCCATTCTGACCCCCAGGCCTCCTCTGGTCCCCCCCGGCCTCCTTGGCACCTGGGCGTCCCCTCCCCAGGGAGCCTGGGAACTTGCAGATCGTCTGCAGTGCCCACAGGTGTCTGTTCCATTGTCATAGCCAGGACACCTCCCTCCCCAGGGCCACACGCTGGCTCCCACACACCAGGAGGAAGGTGGATCCCCTGCCACAGCAGAGGTGTGGGCTAGGGGACTCTGCTGGGCACAGGCTTCCCCACAGCTTCCTGGATATCTGTGTACCTGCCCCAGCCCGGGGCCAGGCTTGGGGAGGGGAGGGTGGGGCACAACTCGTCACCCCTCCCCCTCCTCTCTCCTCCCCGCTCCACCCCACAGGGTTCCAGGCCAGAGGGGCAGGTGCCCGTTGCCAGGACCCCAGCATGGCAAATCCTACGTGTCTCCCCGGGTCACTGGCCGGGTTTAGTTCTGGATGCGTTAGTAAGATTCAGAAAGTCTTTCTTTCTGGACAAAGCCTAGTTTTCAGGGAGGCTTTGCTGCGGACTGAAAATCCCACTCTGGATGTCAAAGCTGGATGTCGCCTTCCTCTCTCTCTCTCTCTCTCTCTCTGTGTTTCTGTCTCAATAACCCAAATCCTCCCCGAGGAAAACCCGGGATCCCACCGTCGCACGTGCAAAGTGGAAAGACAAAAGCCACTGTGTTGAAGAGTCCATCTCACCGTTATGCTGGCTCAGGGTTTTGGAGGCTGAAATGCCTGATTCAGACCTCGAAGGTTAAGAGGGAAAAGGGTAGAGGGAATCGGGCGCTTAATAAACACCCTGCGTGGCCAAGAGTGTTCCCTCCACCTCACTAAATCTTCCCAGCCCCCGTGAGGCTGGGATTTCACACACAGGAAACAAGGCTCGGAGACAGAAGGCAGTGTAGCCAAGATCACACAACCAGAGTGAGTGAAAGAGGCAGGACTCAGGGCGCCTGGGGGGCTCAGTGGGTTCAGCTTCTGTCTCTTGATTTGGGCTCAGGTCATGATCTCATGGTTGGTGGGATCGAGCCCCACGTAGGGCTCCATGCTGACAGCGAAGAGACCGCTTGGGACCCTCTTTCTCTCTCTCTGCCCCCCCACCCCCCCACTGCTCTCTTTCTCTTAAAATAAATAATCTTAAAAAAAAAAAAAAAAGGAAGGGGGCAGGACTTGAATCCAGAACTCCTGATCCCAAGCCTGGGTTCCTTACAGCTGCCACGGCACCGTTCTTCCCGGCTGTGCACAGCTGCCTGGGGCTTACAGTCCAGCACGTTGAGCATCCGGTGACTGCACTGGGCACTGACCTCACACCCCAACCCGCCCAACTTCTGTGCTGTTTGGGAGGGAGGTAAGGACACAGTCTCCAGTCCCCACGCTCCAAAGCGCAGCATCTGGTTTAGAGCAGCATGTAACATACAAGAGCGAGAACCAGGAGGTGAGAGAGGGGAGGCAGGGGGACAGCTTCGGCGATGACGTCCGCCTCCAGGAGGCGGGGGTAGGACAAGCTCAGGTGAGGGGACCCCTGCAGCTGCCAGAGCGGTCACCTCTGCCAGGAGCTGGGGGGTCACTAGGATGGCTGCAGCAAGGGCACGGGTGGACAGGACCCGGGAGTTTTCCCCAACCAGCTTGGGTACCTCCCAGCCAGGAGGTCAAGGACCAGCTGAGAAAGGGATAGGAGCCAGTGGCTGTCAGCCCCGGGCCAGCAGCCGCCGGGTTTTAGACTTTTCTCTCTCCGCAGTGGTACCGATGGCTGAAAAAGGTTTGCACAGCAGACCAGTCTGTCTTTTCATGGGCAATCAGGAAATGTTCATCTAGTGCATGTGATTATGTGGGTATTGTGGGTATAAATCCAGATGGTCGCTGACTATTGTTCATTTACTTAGATGCTCCTCGAGGCATGATATAGACGGGACAAACCATATTGCCGGAGGGTTGTAGGGACCCTCTTATCAACCCCCTCCTTTCCTGGGGCCTTGGCAAGGGAAGGCACATGAGCACCCTGGATGCAGGGCTCTGCCCCCAGCCTGGCCCTCTCCCCTCTGCCCTGTGCCGCCCCCTTGTGCCATCTGGCAAACTACCCAGAAGATGTTCTTTAAAAAATATTTTTTTCTGGGGCGCCCGGGTGGCTCAGCCGGTTGGGCGTCCGACTTCGGCTCAGGTCATGGTCTCGCGGTTCGTGAGGTCAAGTCCCTTGTCGGGCTCTGTGCTGACGGCTCAGAGCCTGGAGCCTGCTTCAGATTCTGTGTCTCCCCCTCTCTCTGCCCCTCCCATGCTCATGCTCTGTCTCTCTCAACAAGAAATAAACGTTAAAAAAATACTTTTCAGGGGAGCCTGGGTGGTGCAGTCGGTTAAGCATCCGACTTCAGCCAGGTCACGATCTCGCGGTCCGTGGGTTCGAGCCCCGCGTCGGGCTCTGGGCTGATGGCTCAGAGCCTGGAGCCTGTTTCGGATTCTGTGTCTCCCCCCTCTCTGCCCTGCCCATGCTCATGCTCTGTCTCTCTCAACAAGAAATAAACGTTAAAAAAATACTTTTCTGATAATAAATGTGATTTGCATTTAATAAAAAATGCAGAAAGCATAAGCATAGAGAAGAAAGTAGAATTAGACAATCATTATTCACGTATTGTCAGCTTAGCCATATCTACGTCATATCCTTGTACCTATTTTTACATAAACACCCAATACGTGCGTTTATATCCCCATATGCATAAAACACGCTCATAATTGGTTACATACTGTAACATCACTTCGGATCCTGTATTTTTTTGGGTCCTGAAAAATTCCTCAGAAACACAACTTGTAGTGACGGCCCGACAATATCCATCACATAAATATTTATTAATTGGGGGGAGAGTGCAAGCGGGGGAGGGGCAACGAGAGGAGGGCAGAGGATCCGAAGCAGGCTCCCTGCACTGACAGCAGAGAGCCTGATGTGGTTCTCGAACTCACGAGCCGTGAGCTCATGACCTGAGCCAAACTCGGACACTCAACGGAGCCACGCAGGTGCCCCAAGAGTCCATCGTATAAAAGCACCATCCCGCACGTCGGGGCGCGCTGTGTTTCTCTACCAGAAATACTTCAGGGATGCACAGTGCTGTCCCTCCGGGGACTGAGGGCCTGGCCTCTGCAGACGCCTGAAGAATGCGCCACTAACGAAACCAGAGGTGGGGGGCAGGATGCCGGAAGGCCTGGGCACCCGGCCGAACCCTCTCCCCTTCCCCAGACCTGCCACAGGAGACCCGTTTTCCACGCCGTAACCCATCTTGAGCATGAAAAAAACACTGCTGATGCAAAAGACAAAAACGGTCTGTCTTTTTCTTGTCTAAAAGCTCTCTAAACGCTAAACCCCTTTAAACGCTAAAGCCGTCTCCCTGCTTACAAGCCCTTCACTGATTTCCTGGGACTAAGCAATCTGGCAGCTGGGCTCCCAGCAGCCTCTCACAGCTGGCCTGTGGGTACCGGGCCAGGCGGGAGGGACCGTGGCAGTGACGCCCGCTGTGGCTCTGCTTCCTACAAGGCTGCTGTTGCAAGGCACTGAGGCAGGAAGTGATCCGGGCAGAGCCCCGGCGCGTCCCCAGGGAGCCTGCGGCCGAGAGCTCAGGCCCCCACCGTAGGCCTTCCCTTCTGCCTGGTGGAGACTGCTGACTTCACTACAGGGACCACCGGTGGCCTTTTGCTTGGCCCGGAGGGCCAGGACCTATTATGGAACCAACCTCCAAACCACAGCATGCCGGAGTTTGAGGATTCTGAGACAGAGGCCCAGAGAGGGAAAGTAACTTTGCAGAGGTCACAGAGCAGGGCACCAGCCCAGGTCCTTGTCTTTTCTCCAGCTCCTCTCCAGCTCTGGTCACGGACATTCTCACCATCACCCACCTCATTGCCAGTGTGATGTCACACCCGTTCTCTCAGCTCAGCCTACTTCGCAGGGTCCTTTTGAGAATAAAACCTAACAATGAGCATGGGGCATTCTGAAAAGATCCACAGAGCCTGATGTGGGGCTCGATCGCACAAACGGTGAGATCGTGACCTGAACCGAAATCAGGAGTCAGACACTTAACCCGCTGAGCCCCTTCCCCCCCCCCCGCCAGGCGCCCTTCCCATTTAACTCTCGCAACAACCCTAAGGACGTTTATCGGTTCCTGTTTACCGGGAAGGAAGCGAGTTCAGAAGTTACTCCAACACTCACGGCCACAAATTACGTGACGCTCCCAGACCACCCAGGAAATCTGAGGCTTAGTTGCTGTCAGAGAGCTGCTCCAATGCCTTGTGGGGCCTGCCCCACAAGGAAGGTTCTAGAAAGCAAGCCGGCAGTCCTTCCAGTGCCCACTATGAACGGCCGTTCAGAGCTGGTCGGGACTCCACGACTGACAGCCTTCCTGGGTTTGAAATATCGGTGACACTTCTAGGCTGCGCTGTCACAAACCCCGAACTGAGGGGTCAGAGCACAGGAGAGAAGGAGAAGGTGGAGACGGACGTGTGGGAGGCATTTGCTAAACATTCACAAAATTCCCGCCGAATGCCCAGCACTTGGCTGTCAGACGCTGCGGGAGGGGAGAGGGCGGAGCCAGGAGGCGAAGTGATGATCCTCGTCCCCCAGGGGTCTCCTGTGGAGGAAGACAAGACGTGTGTGCGCGTGTAACCGCGCGATGCCTGGGACTCCACGAGCAACGGCTGCGGCCTCACAACCACCATGCAAACCGCATTGCTCCCATCTCACAGATGAGGAAACCGAGGCTCTGCGTGAACGAGTAACTTGCCTAAGACAAAAAAGGGGTGGAGCCAGGATTCATCCCTTACCTGGAAGCCCACACGCTCTCTCCCGCTCCTTGATGTCTGCTTTTTAATTAAAATAACAAGATCCCGCCCCCTCCCTCCAAATGCTACGGAAAGCACTATGCAAACTCGAAGGCAGGGGGATCTCTCTGCCCCGTGGGGTGCATTTGCACTCCCGGGACGGCTGCAGCCCCGTAGCCGAGCCCCCCGTAGATGGGAAAGAAGCTGAGCCCTCTTCTTGCGGGTGTGCACGCGCTCCAGCTCCCTCGCCCTCTATGGACGTCTCTGCCGCCTGCAGGCCTTCTCAGGGGCTTTAGGGTCCAGTTTCCCGCTGCCCCTCTGGTGTTCCCTTCACCTCCCAAACTCTTTGCGTTTTAGTTCTGTTTCAGGGTCCTCTGCTAGAAAAGCCCAGATGAAGACAGAGGCCTTGAACCCCTAGTGACTCATATCTGAGCACAAATAAGGGAGTCCCAGAAGGTTCTTTTTTTTTTTTTTTAATTTTTTTTTTAATGTTTATTTTTGAGAGAGACAGAGACAGAAGGCGAGTGGGTTAGGGGCAGAGAGAGAGGGAGACACAGAATCCGAAGCAGGCTCCAGGCTCCGAGCCGTCAGCACCGAGCCCGACGCGGGGCCTGAACTCACGAGCTGTGAGATCGCGACCCGAGCCGAAGTCCGACGCTCAACCGCCGGAGCCACCCAGGCGCCCCATTTTTGGGAGTCACTGAAGGTTCTTGAGCAGCAGGAGTGACGTGGCCGACACCGCACTTCTGGAGCCGCAGTGGCGAGACCCAGCGCTCAGCAGAGGAGCCCGGGACCCCCAGCCTCTTTGAGGTCACGGAGCCAGCGGACGGGAACCTATCCCCACACTCAGAGCAGGAAGGCTGGGGGATGGGCGGGGGGGGGGGAGATGGGGAGATGGGGAGATGGGGGCTGCTCCCCACCCTCCCCGTCTCCGGGCCCTGCTCTCCCAGTGCCAGCCGGAGCTCTGTTTGTTGTCCGGCCCCAGGAGCAGCCTCCCAGGGGCGGACCTCAGAGCCCCCAGGAGGAGGCGACCGTGTCTGCCTTCCTCTGTCCTGCCTCTAGCTCCCCAAAGCAATTCCCGCTGAATGAGTTCTTCCTCCCAAATCCAGCCGCGAGACTTCTCGGCCTCTCCCATCTGCCCTCCAGGTCACACTGGAGGACCTGTTGGCAAGAGAGCTCCAGTCCTGCACATGCCCCCCCCCAGCACCTCCAACCTCAGCGTCTCTGGACAAACGCACCTGCAGGGAAAAGATACCCTGGACTCGGATCTGGGCCGCTGGCCCGGGGCGGGGCCTTCTCTTAGCCCCCACAGCCCCAACCAGCCCCGCTTGGCCACGAACCTGCTACTTTCTGGGCCTCAGTTTCCCCAGAGCGAGTCCCTGTCTGTCACCTCAGCTGCACAGCCATGGCCGGTGGGATGGCAGATAGGCTCCCGGGACCAAGCGCTGCCTCTCGCCAGCCAGCTGCCCTCACGCCCTGGTCGTTGGCTCGCGGCCCACTCCCCTGCTTGCCACACTGTCTCTCTCGCCCTGGATCTGCGCACACACTGCTTTTCCGGCGAGGACGGCTGTTCACACCCCCCTCGCACCAGGGACATTCCCATTCCTGACTTGACGCCTTGGCTCACGTCTTGGCTAAACGTCTCTGAGAGGTCGGTGCTCAGCCCGTGACTCCGGCCCCAGCTCTGATCAGTCCCCCCCGCCTCTGCTGTCCCAGGTTGTGCTCACACACTCCTCCAGGGGGTGAGTCCTGTCCTCCCGGACAGGAGCGCTTCTGTCTCCTCGATCAGGCCACCACGTTCCCAAGGCCGCAGCCCGAATCTGTGTTTATTCCTGGTGGGAAGTTCATGCGCGTGTGGAACCAACAACGTCTGAATGCACGACTTGGTGAATGTAGGGGGCTCTGGGAGGGGACTCTCGGTCTCTCTCTCCCTGTAGATATAATCTTTCTAAATGTATAGGAAAAAGAACTTTAAGAGACTGCTCAGCACCCTTGTATGAGCAGAGCTTCGGGGAACAGGGAAGAGGGGCTGTCCCCACACAGAGGAAGCAGGGAGGGGGACACGAGGGGTGCAGGAGATGGGCTGAGGAGTAGGGTGGCCAGAGTCGCCGGCAGAGAGACCCGCAGAGCCCCCTGGGGGCCCGTGGAAGGACCAAGGAGGACTACCCGCCGCTCTGGAGTGGAGGCTTGAGCTAAGGAGAGAGGTGGCCAAGCTACAGTCTCCAGGGTTACGAGCTGGGACCCCTCAATGTCCCCGTGCCCCCCTCCTCTCCCTCGGGAGCACGCCAGGTGTGCCGTTCCCCAATCCAGCATTCTGACACCCCCCCCCCAGAGGCCTCCCGAGTCCTTTCTGCACTCCGGGTGCTCTCCAAAGCCCCCCCCCCCCCCCCCCGGGGACCTTGTGACAAGCCTCGCCCCTGCCGCTCCCTCTCTGGGACTCACGCTCCAGCCCCACGGATCCAGGCGCCCTTCCCAGGGCTCACTCTCCCCTGCTGGCCTCCTCGGTCCTGCGTGCAGGCTGTTTCTGCCATAGCTGCCCTCCTCCTCTTCTGGGCTTGTGCTCAGTGGGGCCCAATGCACATTTATTGAGGGGCTGCTGCGGGGCACCAGCGGCTCTCACGCTGACCTTTCAGGGCGTTTATGTTCCTGGGGCACCTCCCCTGCGCCGAGCCCCTCTGCTCCCCCTCCCCAGTCCAAGGCGACCCTTTCGGGGGTCTCACTCCACCTCGGGGACTTGCAAAGGCCACACTCGCCGTTCCCGGGGACACGCGAACACTTCCCATCAGGAGTGTGTCCTTGGTTCCATTCGCCAAGAAGATCGCGAGGTAGATGTAGAAACTTTCCGACTCCAGGGGAGGAATAGATACAAAATCACCAAACAGATGGCCTCCCCCATCCTTTCTCACTTCCCCACCGGAATCCCATTTCTGTCACCTTGCAACGATACAGAATTTATCTTCCTTTCCTGAAAGGGAAAATCAAGTCTGAGACACAGACTGGGTCCTTAATAGGAGATTTCTCTCTCCCAAGGGTCCCCTCTGTGCCCTGGGGAGCACTTGGTCCACGTCGGTTTCTCGGGCCAGGCAGGGGTCTGCACAGGAGGTGGAGAATTCGCAGGTTCCCGCTCCCTCCGAGGGCCCTGCACTGGGACTGCGAGGTCACGGGTCTCGGGGCTGGGCAGGGGTGGGGAGCGGGGGTTCCAGATGGAGAGCCAGAGCTGAATTTCAGTTCTGCCCTTGGCGCGAAGGGACGCGGTGGTGACTTATGAGATCTTGCTCACCTCTAGTGTCTTCTCCTCATAAAATGAAACAGTAATACTTTCAGGGTTGTTTGAGGATTGAAGCCCCACATTACTCAAAGTATAGGTCTAACCCATAGATAGTATGTGATAAACTCAAGCCCCACCTTGAGGTGTAGCTCCTAATAGGTGGCTCACATCAGGGCTGGGACCAGGGTGCTTGAGAATCCGAAGAATCAGCTGCATGAACCACCGTTGATTTTCAAACAGCAGCAAAAAACCAGATATGCAACCAGAGCAGAAAATAGGAGACAACTGAGGCAGGGAGGCATGGTGGGGGGTGGGGTGGGGAGACGGAGAGATGAGGGGAAGACGTATAACTCAAAATGCTCTATTTTCATTTCAAGTAAGTGGTAAAACAAAAGAAACAAAAGAAACTCATACCAGAGACCCAAATAAATTTGAAATAGATTAAACATCAAGATTACACGTTAAGATTAAACATCTATAAAAGTCCCAGGAGAAACTATTGTTTAATAACTGCACATCCTCGAGGTGACGAGACTTTCAAAACATGATGCCAAAGGTAGAAACCGTCAAAGAGAAAATCGATCGATTTGATCATTCAAAAAGAATAGCTCGGGGCACCTGCGCGGCTCGGTCGGTTAGCGTCTGACTTGGTTTAAGTTGAGGGCGTGATCTCGTAGTTTGTGAGTTCGAGCCCCCTATCGGGCTCCATGCTGACAGGGCAGAGCCTGCTTGGGATTCTCTCTCTGTCCCTACCCAGCTCACGTGCTCTCTCTCTCTCTCTCTCTCTCAAAACAAATAAATAAAAACTTGAAAAAAAATTTTAAAAAAAAAGCTCTTCTTTCCAAACCAACCACAAATATAACCAAAGGCAATCTACAACCTTGGAGAATATATTTCTAATATACCTGGTAGTAAGGCATCCAACAACCATAATGGACAAGTAGCTGTTAAAAATCAATCGAAAAGAAATACTCCAATAAGAAATGACAAAAGAGCGTGGAAAGATATCACAAATATATCAAGCATACTCAGAGCAACAAGCATACTCAGAGCATACTCAGAGCAACCTTGCTCACCAAAGCAAACATGTGCATAAAATAGAGGATTGATTTAAACTATCGTTAATATTATGTGATCGTTAAAATAATATAGTGGAAAGATACAGGAAAATATATGTGTGTATACATTACTCATATACATCTTACCATTTCCACATACATAAGCACTTGCGTATAAATAATATGGAGGTGGATAGTCAGTGTCACACATGGAAGTTATTATATATTGTCAGCTGGGATGCAAGATAGGTTACAAACTAGTAAGGTGTTCATTATAAGCCCCGATGCATTTTTTTGAGTACACGTGTGCAGAGACAGTAATACTGTATATTCGTTGACAGCAGCGATCTCGGGGGAATAATTTGTATTTCCTCCTATTTGGTTCTCAGCATTTTCTATTTTTCTCTGCAATGAATATTTATTACTCTGCAACAAGACAAAATTTTTATTTTAAGAAATTTTTATTTAAAGAAAAGAACGCTCCACTTTGACTACTCCTGACGGTATTGTCCTAAGTTGAATTCTGAAAAAGAAGTTCGTAAAGGTGATCAATGCAATGTGAACGCCACTTCATGGATGAAAGTGCCTCCTACAGAAGGTGGTAAGACAGAACATCTGGCCGTAGAATCTCCACTCGGGGAAACGTGAGTGGATCGCTTCTCAGCCTTTTGGCTAAGATCAAGTGTGGAAACGTGAGTGGAACAGAAACATATTTTAAAGTAGAGGGGCCATATTCAAGGCATTTAAATTGAGAACCAAGACTAAACAAGTCAGGGAACATTATCATACGAGTATCGTAATTTCAAAATAAATTGTATATTATAGTTAGAAGATATAAAAATAATATAACTATACATTGAGCGTAAGAAAGGAAGAGAATGTAAATGCGTCATCCTCTATGGAGTTGAGATACTATTTAAAATTTAAGTATGCGGTTATAATTACTTGTCTAATTTAAAAATTTTCATGACCTTGGTACAGGTTTTCTCAGTCTCAACACTATTGACGTTTTGAGCCAAACAGTTCTTTGTCCAGATTTTCCTGTGGGGGCGCCTGGGTGGCTCAGTTGGTGAAGCGTCCGACTTCGGCTCAGGTCATGATCTCGACGTCTGTGAGTTCGAGACCCGCATCAGGCTCTGCGCTGACAGCTCAGAGCCTGGAGTCTGCTTTGGATTCTGTGTCTCCTTCTCTCTGTCCCTCCCCTGCTCATGCTCTCTCTCTCGCTCGCTCAAAAATAAATAAACGTTAAACATTTTTTTTAAAAAGAAGACTATCCTGTGTATTATAGGTACTGGCAACATCGCGCCTCTGCCTACCAGAAACCAGTGGTATCTCTTTCCCCTGAGACCCCTGAGGCAACAACCAAAGGGTCTCCAGATGATGCCAAATGTCTCTAGAGAGACAGCTCCTCTTCGGAACCCTTGCCTCAGAGGGATCATTTAAGAGCCTTCTTGTAATTAGAAAAATAAATTATCGAAAATTACGAAAATAATAAAGGGCCAAAGATGGTCTTCAAAGTCCCATCTAGATATAAAGTCTTAGGTTCTCTGCATTCTCTCGCCAGCGATGGCTTTGTTGGCTGCGGTCACCGTCCAGAGGGGCTGTCACAAGTGAATGGTAGCCACAGGCAGGGCTCGGTGAGTCAGGTGGGAGCTGGCGGGATGGCTGGAATGGTGGAAAAGGGGACCAGCGACAGAGGGAGCCAGTGCCAGGAAGGTCCTGAGAGGGAGGGGAGGGGTCACAGCCAGGGCTAGGGCTGTGCTCACTGCAACTTGCTGCCTCTTCACGGAGGAGGTGGTTTGGCTTCCTTCCCACAGCCTCACTGTCTACCCGGTCCTGATAGATCCGCTAAGAGAGACCAAGCCTCAGTCCCCTGGCAGCACTGAACCAAGCTGAATGTGAGAGATCGTTGGCATCTGGAGATGGAAAATGGGGTGGACAGTTGGCCATTGCCCCCCTGGGTCCAGGAGGTGGTTCTGACGGTGAGCTGCCTGCCATCCACAGGAAATAACATTGGATTTCCAGACTCGACCACAGCCCAGAGTTGCCTGGAATCCAAGAGGCGGGGTGACTTCTCTTCGCTAGATAAAGCTCAACGCGAGAGTGATGCCTTGGGTAGAGCAGACATTCCAAATGGAGCCCCGATCCCCAAAGCGGGATATGGTCCCACCCCAAGTTGTGCTGAAGGAGCCTCCGGCTTTGGACCATAGGGTCCCCATCCCTGCGACAGCTGAGGGATGCTCCATAGGTACTAGCGATCTATGTATGACACGGCTGCTGGGGACAGGACCGCACACCCTGCCCCCAACCTCCCAGTGAGCTGGCCCATCAGGTCCCTTCCTTAGGAGTGCAAATGTGGAAGAATAAAGAGAATCCGAGTCAGCAGGGGGAGGTGACAGTAAAAGGAACCAAGGAGAGACAAGCCAGCAGAAGCCCTGAGAACAGCAGTGCAGGCCCCGAGAAGGGCAGACGTGAGCTGCTGTGGAGCTGTGTGGCTGAGGGGCTGGGGAATCCTGGTCCCCCGGGTCAGAGGCCCCAGGTGCCCCCAGGACTGGCTCCCGCCCGGCCTGGGCAGGTGTGACCTATGTGGCAGCTGGAAATTCTTAATCACTTTTTTTTTTTAATTTTTTTAAACGTTTATTTTTGAAAGGGAGAGAGACAGAACGCAAGCAGGGGAGGGGCAGAGAGAGAGAGGGAGACGCAGAATCCGAAGCAGGCTCCAGGCTCTGAGCCATCAGCACAGAGCCCGACGCGGGGCTCGAACTCACGAACCGTGAGATATGACCGGAGCCAAATTCGGGCACTTAACCCACTGAGCCACCCAGGGGCCCCAAAATTCGTAATCACTTTTGAACAGGGTTGTCCTTGTTTCATCGTTTCGTGCCAGGCCCTGCAAACTGTGCGTTGTGAGTACAGCCCCTGCTCTTTTAAGTGTTACTAAGGTAACATTCATGTCACACGACATTCACCATTTTAACCGTTTTAAAGGATAGAATTCAAGGGCTTTTAGTACAATCCCGGTGTGATGCCACCATTATTTGTACCTATTTCCAGAACATGTCCATCACCCACAAAAGAAGCCCCGCTCCATTAAGCATTCAACCCCCCCCCCCCCCTCGCGCCCCACTTGTCCCTGTTCGCCAGCTCCTGATAAGCGCTAATCTATTTTCCGTTCCCTGGGGATCTGCCTGTGCTGGACATTTCCTACGAACGGGATCATACAATGTGTGGCCTCCTGTGTCTGGCTTCTTTCACTTCTGTTTTCAAGGCTCATCTGTGTTGTGGCATCCTTTTTTTAAAAAAATGATTCTTGGGGCGCCTGGGTGGCTCAGTCGGTGAGGCAGCCGACTTCGGCTCAGGTCACGATCTCGCGGTCCGTGAGTTTGAGCCCCGCGTCGGGCTCTGGGCTGACAGGTCAGAGCCTGGAGCCTGTTTCAGATTCTGTGTCTCCCTCTCTCTCTGACCCTCTCCCATTCATGCTCTGTCTCTCTCTCTCTCAAAAATAAATAAACGTTAAAAAAATTTTTTAAAAAAATGATTCTTTACTTTGGGGAGAGGGCAAAGGGGGAGGGGCAGAGAGAATCCCACGCAGATTCTGTGCTGCTAGACTGACAGCAGCGAGCCCGGCGCGGGGCTCGAACTCACCAACCGCGAGATCCCAGGCGCCCTGGAACCGCATGCTTTTTTACAGCTCAAAATGCTCATTTGTTAACCCACGCGCCTGACGTGCGTATTTGGGCCGTTTTTATTTCTCGGCTCTTCTCAAATAATACTGCCGGGGGTGGGAGGGAACCCTTGGGTACAAGTTTTTGTGTGGCGTACGTTTTCATTTCTCTTAGACGTCCACCTCGGAGAATTCCGGGGTCACAGGGTCACCCTGGCTTAACTTTCTGAGGAACCGCCGGGCTTTTTGCCACAGCAGCTGCCCCACCTGTGTGCCCGCCAGCAGGCCTGAGCCCTCGACTTCTCCACACCCTTGTTCACGCCCCGTTCTCTTTGTTTTGACTGTGGCCTTCTTGGTGGGCGTGAAGTGATAGCTGGTCTGTGGCTTTGACTTGCGTCTTCTTGACGACTACTGATACTGAGCGTCTTGTCTTTCCACGTGCCCATGGGCCGTTCATCAATGTCCTCTGGAGAGGTGTCGGTCAGACCCTTTGCCCGTCTGTTACTTGGCTGTTCGTCTTTCTGTAGTTGAGTTGATCCCTGCGTTTGGGTTTCTTTGAGGTTCCGTCTTCCTTATTTCCCTCCTCCCTGCAAATCCTCACAAGAGTCTGTCTCTTCCCCCCCACCAGCAGGAGTAGCTTTTCTTTTAACCAAAAAAAGAGCACAGATACTAAACTTCTTACAGTTTCCTCCCCCTTTCTCCTAACCTCCGCCCAAGGCGCTAGTCTCTTCTTGGTTTAGTTACCATCCCGCCCCAGCCCCCGCCCCAACATGTTGGGCAGGGTCATCCTGGCTCACTGGAGAGTTGGGCCCATTTTTAAATTTGACCCATTAAACCTTAGATAGTTAGCGTAATTCGGAGACTTCCTTCCCATTTGGGAGGAAAGAAGGTCATTTGTCTCGCTCAGCCATGGATTCATTAAGAGGCTCCTCCATGAAGGGGCTGTTCGTGGGGCACTTCCCATCAGAGGGGATCACCAGACACCAAGCAGTGACTCCCTGTCTTCCTGAGCAGGACACGATGAATTTTGTACTCTGACGAGTTCCAGCATATCCCCAAAGGACTGACACGTTCAGCTCATGCTCCAGACTACATTATGTTTCTTTTTTTAAAGATTTTTTTTAATGTTTATTTATTTTCGAGGTGGGGAGGGGCAGAGAGAGAGGGAGACACAGAATCCGAAACAGGTTCCAGGCTCCGAGCTGTCAGCACAGAGCCCGACGCGGGGCTCAAACTCACGGATTGTGAGATCATGACCTGAGCCGAAGTTGGACACTTAACCCACTGAGCCACCCAGGCGCCCCAGACTACTTTATGCTCCTGACAAACCGTGCATTAACTCGTTCCTGCCACCTTTTTCCTGGTAGTAAAAAATGACTGTAGCAGGGGTGCCTGGGTGGCTCAGTCGGTTAAGCCGGTGAACTCTTGATTTCAACTCAGGTTGTGATCTCACGGTTTGTGCGTTCGAGCCCCGAGCTGGGCTCTGCACTGGCAGTGTGGCACCTGATTTGGATTCTCTCTCTCTGCCCCTCCCCAGCTCACTCTCTCTAAATAAATAAATAAATAAATAAGTAAACTTAAAAAAAAAAAATGACTGTGTCTTCCAGCTGTGGTAGATTTTGGAAAAGAGGAAATAAAATCGAGAAACTTCTATTGTGGTTCAGGCTAGTACTAAGCACCAAAGTCCCAAGTAGAGACGGCGGGAAAAGCCACATGACTGCTCAGCTCCCTGCAGGCCGGGCCTCGGAAGCCCCTTCACCGCCCCCTTTGGGGAATGGGTTCCCACCATGGTCCTCAGACGAACTCCGGGCAACCGTGCCCTCTCCTGAGACATTGCACTCAGGCCAGATCACAGCCCGGGGAGCCCCACGCGGGGTCCCGAGAAACCCAGGTCTTGACACTGAGCTTGGATGGCCTTTACAAAAAGATAAAGGGAAAAAAGCTGTAAATCCCCCTTGAGGAAGGAAGAAGGAAATACAGATTGCACTTTACTGTGTGGGGCCGGGCACCGAAGGGTCCGTATGGTGATTGCGTTGGCCCTTGGGTCACCTGACACCTTCTTCATAGGTATTGTTCCCATTCCTCATTCTTCCGAGCCCAGACATCTACAGGGGGCAAACCTCTCCTGCCTATTTCAGCCCAAATTACTCCTCCCTCCGGGCCTGTGGGAGGCTGCCTCCTCTGTGCCAGGACTGGGGGTGAAGAAGCCTTGGTCCAGTCTTCCAGAAGCTCAGTCTGAGGAGACAGATTCACGCAAAAAATAACCGTGGGCCAGGCAGATGGCGATGAGGGCGAAAATAGAGGCTCGTAGACTGTGGGATCCGCGAGAGGGAGAGACAGGCCGTGATGTGGGGTTGGGTGAGGGCGTCTATAGAGATGCTTTTGACCACATGGGTGTGGGGCCGGGCCCTGAGGAACCAAGGAAACCAACAGTTGTTGCGACTAATAACAGTAGCTAACATTTGCTCCCAGAACTATGCTAAGCACTCAACTTGTCTTGAATCATTTAACCCCCCACAACCACCCTCGGGGGAGGATGCTAGTATTGGGGGTCCTTTCACAGGTGAGGAGACTGGGGCATGGAGATGTGACGTCATTGGACAGAGGCCACATGACTCAAAAGTGGCACAGCAGAGTTTTGACCCTGGCGGTCTGACTCCAGAGTATGGCCGGGCAGAGGGGCCCTTAGGACTCTGTGGACAGTCTGAGCCGGGATAAGGGAACCACAGAATATGCAGAAAACACTGGGACCTGGCCGGGGCATTTGGGGGGGCAGTGGGGTGTGTGCTGTGCTGACCGTCAAGAAGAGACAGGCCTAGAATACTGGGGTGGGAGATTGAGACACCATCACGTGGTGGGGGGGCCTCAGTGGTGGCTGAGCAAGGGACACGGGCAGAGTCGCGGTTTCTAAAAATCCTAGGATGGGCAGACATGGCCTTGGAGAGAGGGCCACCAGGAGATGTGTCACCTCACTGGGCACCCAGAATACCACCTGGGGAAGCTCTTCCTAAATGACAGCTCACAGGATTCTTTGAGTTTATTCTTCTCTTCACAAGCAATGTGGAAGAGAGTGCTGTGGTCCCAGCAGGACATGACCCTCCCTCCCCACATGTCTCCCCATGCGGTACCCACCGCCTCCTGGTGGGGGTGAAGCCTTCAGCAGCCCCCTTCCCCCTGTGCCCCTCTGTCCCCTTTTATAAAAAGAGAAAAATCCAGAATGCCAGGTTTTGACCACCGGTCAGATCGTCCCTCTCGGCAGATTCTGACCTCACTCCTGGGCCAGAATCTCCTTCTGTCTGTCAATGGTCAACTAATACCTATGACCTTGAGGGTAGAAAACAGGCATGAAGGCTTCTTCCTAGGACACCTGCACAATAGAAGGAAGGCGGAGAGCCCGGAACGCAAATTCACCTTGAGTTTCCACCCTCCTATCAACCTGGGAATGGGCACAGGGACAGAATTTGGTGGCCCTTGGTCTCAGGGAAGGCACCTGAGGGCAGGTCTTCTGTACTCATCACGTGGGGTGCAGTGTTTCTCCCACCAAGGAAGTCTGCCCAGACAGGAGAGAGTGGTTCCAGAACACCCAGGTACTGGGCACTTTCCTGCAGAGACTGTTTTTCGAAGATGTCACTTCTCAGGTACCGCAGCTTAAGAGCCAGGAAATGCCATTTCTCCAACTTATGACAAGCCTTGAGTCTTTGGGGAGGCGGGGAAGGGGTACAAATTGTTTTCAAGTCAAATCTCCCTTCGAACTGTTGCTTGTTCTACTGCTCTGCCTTCTTTTTGAGTGTTTCAAACCCACGCAGCTCAGCTCCTGGTGCTGTGCCTGGGGCTCTGGGAGCCGGAGACGCTAAGGAGGTGTAGAAGCTGGAACAGGGAGGCGTCTGTGAAGGAAGTGGCCCGGACTCTGTGGCAGGCAGCACAAGGAAGCAGACACCTGCCTTATAGAGATTGTGGCATGGCGGCAGGTGGGCTCGCCAGCTGGTGATAGACACTGAAGCCGACACGAGGGGGGCATAAGCATTAGGCCCATGGAGTGCCATGATGGGTGACGGTCGCAGGGCCAGACCTCCGCAGGACTCCAGGCCCCATATTCTAGGCCCTTCTCCTTGTCCGTGGAACCCCCGTTCCTCACTCACTCGGGGAGCTGGGGCCCTCTGCCCTGGCTCAGCTGGTTGAGACCCGCCCTCAGCACGGAGCTGGGGAGGGGGGAGGCAAGCCTTCCACTCCCTGGATGTCTGGCTACCCAGCTCCTGACGTTTCCGGAATGAACCGATTCTGAGCTGTAACCCACTGTTACAGCTTCAGGTGTGCCCCTCGTCCCTGACTGTGGGCACGGAGCAGTCTTAGAACAAAGGAGGAAGCATGGATGGTGGAATTTCTGGAAGCAGGGGCTTTTTGAAGTGTAGGGGTGGGGGCAGCCTTCCCAAGGCGTCTCTGAAATCACCTCGCACGGGCTGTTTCCTGCTTCACGGCTGCGTGGGACCAGCCCTCGGAATAGATTTCCAGCTGGTCCTGTTCTAGACTGAAGTCAATTCAAATTGAGTTAAAATATCAGAAAGGATATGCCTGGAGAATTACTTGCCTCCTTCCGCCCCCCCCCCCCCCCCAGGATGGGAAGTTTGAAGTGAAAGGAACTACCCAGAAAAGGCTGAGTCTTAGGGCCCCACGCCATCTGCCACAGACACACATTGTCTTCCTCAGTGGGAAAACCAGACCCTCCTCGGCGGGCGCCCCATGCTTCATGGCCCGTAAGCCTCAGAACTGCGTGGCATCCCAGTTCCCATTTTTTGGAGGAAGAAACTGAGGCCCAGGGAGATGAAAGGCCTCAGCCAAGGCCATTTGCTTCACTGATGGCAGAGCCAGGGTTTAAGCCCAAGTTCCTGAGCTCAGAGTCCATTCAGGGTCCATTCATGCCAGACCACAGGCTGCATTAGGTAGCAGCATATCCGAGCACCATAAAAAGTGTTTAAAAAGTAACTCGAGAATGTTTGGCCACTGTTTCCTGGCCCCTTTGATCACTTGGGATAAAATGCACCTTCTTAAAGATTCACAATTGGTCTGAGAAAAACTAGGGTTTGTAAAAGCCCCAGGAATGTTCCTTTTGGTTTTTTTTTACGGTGTTATTCATTTTTCCTTTACTTTATATTTAAGCTTGGGTACAAGTGATAAGCTGTCCATAAAGACCCGATGGGCACACGCTCATTAGTCCAAGGTAAGGCAGGTACGCTGGCTGGGTGTGGAATTTTGGCCCCAGAGGACAGGTCCGAGGGTGTCAGACACAGATAGGAAGTGCCCTTCAGTGCCCTTCTGCCCTGGAGCTGCTGGGGTGCACATCAAAGGTCTTTGCCCTTGGGACATCCGTGACCGTCTTGCCCTGGGCTTTATGCTGCCTCCTCAAACTTGTCGGTGACCAGGTTATGAATTCCCCAGACTCTGGGTGATTTCCACCCCTTCAGTGGTTCAGGAGTATTTTTTTTTTTTTCTGAGAGTGAAAGCAGGACTTTCATAGACATATGAAATGAACACCAGGCAAAAAATTTTTTTAACTAACGAATGAGACATCCAGTAAGATTAAAAAAAAAAAAAAGTTTACAGGAAAATCCAAAGAAGGGACATCTACATATGTGTATACATGCATATATCTGTATATATGTCTATACACATGCGCTCAGGGATACAGAAATAAATTTGCTATTAGATGCAAGACTGGCTTCTTCCAGAGGGGTGGTAATCAATTGCAGTTTGACAGGACACAATTATTTACATTTCTATGAACAGAAATAATTTGCATCACCATCTGCTCTCCACAGTTAACTTTAATCTTTAAAAGTAATAATCAAAGACAATGAATGACACAGATTCCTGTAAATGAGATAACCCAGGAGTGTCTCCTATACAAGGTCTCGCAACCCATCCAAAGGACATCCGATCACTTTTTTTCTTTTTTTGCCCATTTCAGAGTTTCCAAGTTTTTCTCACGTGCTCTGGGAGCAACACACTGTGGCCAGGGTGGCAGAGAGCTGTGAGCGGCTCTGCTTGGGGGCAGGTGTATAACCCTACACCCACCATTCCGTCCAGAAGGCAGGGACATGTAGCTTGACCACAGCTACACGAAGCCCCTCTGAGGATATTGGAGTCTTTCCCAGGGACAGCAAAATAGCTCTGTTTGGAATGTCACTGCCATCTTGTCCCCATGTTGTCCACCGCGAGGGCGGACAGTCTGTATCTAACCGTCTTCTTCAGATTTTCTCTTGCCCACGCTTCTTGAGTGCAAAGCCCTGTTTTTAAGCAGTTTCCAGGTGCCCCTAAGTTTCTGATGTTTTCTTCTGGTCCGGTTTTCTGAAGTCTTCATACGAATGATCTTACATCATCCATTAATTTACTCAGCATATGCTTACGAATACAAGCCAGGCTCCATAGTTACTGCTGGGTGTTCAGCTATAAACATTGAGCACAGAGTCTCTGTCTCACTGGGCTTTCCTTCTAGTGGAGAAGAGAACAGCACACAGGTAAACAAATACATAATATTATTATTTCCAGTAGTGACAGTCCTCAGAATTTAGATAATTGGACCAAAGGTGATGGGGCAGAGAAGGGTGGGGCAATCAGGGGTGAGACCACTAAAATGGGGGTGAACCAACCCTGCAGAGACCATGGGTCAGAGCACCCCATGCAAAGGGCCGAGCACGGATGGGGTCTCCAGGGAAGGGGCTCCAGGGATGAGTTCACCCCATCGACAGCCAGACATACACAATATTAAATTCTGCCGTCTTTCATGGTTTACCAAATTTCAGGCACGTAAGCTGTGTGATTGCACATTTTTTCATTTTGTGCTTATAAAGTCACACTGGTCAGGGTAGTAGAGTGCAGTGTATTTTATTGAGCTGTTTGTTGGTTTCGTATATAACCTTTACATATTTAGGCACATGGTGTGAGGGCCTTGCCTTGTCCCAGGTCCCCAACCTAGGAGCAGGATTGGTCGACTGCAGAGGCGCCCCCTGCTGGTCTTCCATGGCTCTGGATGTAGAATGAAAAGCTGCAGAAGGGGAGGACCTACTTGAGGGCAGGATGAAGGCCAGACTCCCTGCACCCGGGCCGGTTCTGCCTATGTTTCCACCACCAACACGTGTCCTCGCACACCGAGCTCTGCTCATCTCCAGGTGAGCCCGACTGGCTGACGAGTGGCTTTGCACCTGTGTTATTTTTTTTTTTAATTTTTTAACGTTTTTTTATTTATTATCGAGAGACAGAAACACACAGAGCATGAGCTGTGTGGGGAGGGGCAGAGAGAGGGGGAGACACAGAATCCGGGGCAGGCTCCGGGCTCTGAGCTGTCAGCACAGAGCCTGACGCGGGGCTCGAACTCACCAACCGTGAGATCATGCCCTGGGGCTCGAACTCACCAACCGTGAGATCATGCCCTGAGCCAAAGTCGGTCGCTTAACCAACTGAGCCACCCAGGTGCCCCATCTTTGCACCTGTTTTAAACCTTAAACCCAGAAAAACTGGCCTGACACCCAAATGAATTCCTGCTATTGTTAAGGCTCTGTGTTTTCTTTCATGGGAAACTGAGGTGGGGGGGGGGCATTCTGATGTATTAGGTCCAAAAAGCCAAGAGAAAATGTAAATGGCTTCAAACCCACTGAGAGAGTTCTGGCGACAGGCAGGAAGCACAGGCCTGCCCTTGGGCTCCCTCCTTGCCTCAGACTCTAGGGTGAAACTTTCCAGGACACAGGGTGGGATTGGTTGCCTGAGGCTGCGGGGACAACATTGGTGACCGGCAGAGCAACTTGGATGGGGACTCTGAAAGGCATTTAAAGGACACAGCAAGAGCCACTCACCTTGGCAGGGGGACCTCAGTAATGAGCCACTATCAGTTCCTTCAAATGAGTGCATAATGTGGTAAACTGTTATTCCCTGGACAATTAGCTATCCAGCTGTTCCTTAATAACACTGAGGCATCTAACCTTTTCATTCCAGGTGCTATTTCCCTGTCTCCTGCATATCTAATTAGCACCTACTCCAGGAGGCAGCGGGGAGGACTCATTGACTGCCAGGGCCCCACATGCCTGCTTGCACTGCGTCAGCGCGGGGCCACACGCCCTTTGGAGAGGAGAAAGGCGGCACAGAGGGGTCCAGTACGCCACAAGGCAGTGACCGTGCTGAACCCTGGGGATCAGGTGGGCAACACCGGAGCTCAGGACGGGAGGGGTCGGTTGCCTCCAGTTGGGGCATCGAGGAGACCTCAGAGGAGAAGGGCTGGGGTGTTCTAGGTGGAAGGGTCAGCACTCTCCGTTTTCACCCTCAACTCCCTGTACATTCTCCGGGCTCTGAGACACTGACAACACAGAGCGTTTGTGGATTGGCTCCTGCCTGGGGCAGACCCTGGCTTCCTGGCTCACAGGAGGGTCCAGGAGCCCAGGGCTAAACAGATGCTGGCAGTGGTCTCTCCCCAGCTCCCAGGGTGCAAAGACAGGACAAAGCTTCCTGAAATGCAGGAGGGGCTGCTCTGCTGGCCCTCTGATCGGCTTTAGCCATCAGGAGGGGGCTGATGGCACAAAGAACTGCAGGGATAACAGCACAGAATTCAGACCTGTGAGCAAAGGACTAAGTTCTCCCTTCTACCATCACATCACTGCATGGCTCTTTTTTTTTTTTAATAATATAATTTATTGTCAACTTGGCTAACATACAGTGTATACAGTATGCTCTTGGTTTTGGGGGTAGATTCCCGTGGTTCATCGCTACATACAACACCCAGTGCTCAGCCCAGCAAGTGCCCTCCTCAATGCCCATTTTCCCCTCTCCCCCATTCTCCCATCAACCCTCAGTTTTTTCTCTGTATTTAAGAGTCTCTTATGGTTTGCCTCTCTCCCTCTATATTTGTAACTATTTGCACAGCTCTTTTTAAAAAAAAAAATATTAGTTATATTCTGTTTAAATTGTTTTTGGAATATTCTAGTTTTGCTAGACCGTGCATTCCTACACCCTCCAAGAGGGCAAAAATTGGTTCTCAGGGTAAAAAATTCTTACTCTTTTTATGTGTAAAATGCAGACAGACATATGGAGCATGAACTGATATGCTGTGTGTCTGTGGTATTAAAGATTTGAGACGGGGGGGTGAACAGGAAATCAAAGTCTCAAAAGGCCATTTAGGAACAATAATGAAGATGATTCTGAGAGCTGCCGGGCTCGATGGAAAAGTGCCTGATGAACCCCCCCCCCCCCCCCGCTTTATTTAAGAAGCAGGTTTGGGAGTGAGTTTGGGTGCTGTGGAGCTTAGTAAGGGCACGTGATTTATCCATGTATTCAGTTGTTCAACAAAGAGCAACGAGCATCTGTTACATGTCAGGCGCTGTTCTAGGTGCTGAAATAAAAGTGCCTGTGCTCAGGGGGTTTCCTTCTAGGGGAGGTAACAGACAAGAAACAGTGAGCTGACGTATGGGGTGTCCGTGGTGAGAAGCACTCTGGGGAAAAGCAAAGCAAGGGGGAAAGCACGTGGTTTGGCGAGTGCAACTTAAAACGGGGAAGTTAGACAGGGTCTCACCGCACAGAGAACGCTGGGGTAAAGTCCTGAGGGTAAGGAAGCTGTCACAGGAGCTCTGGGGGCCGTGGTTGTGGTCAGGGAGAGCATTCCAGGCAGAGGGCACTGCAGACGCAAAGCCCCCAAGCAGGAGGGTGCCTGGTATCTTCAGGGGGCAGCAAGGTGACCGGCGAGGGGAGAAGAGGAGGTGGCGAGGGCAGAGGGATGGGGTGGCATGCAGATCGCGCTGTCTGTGGTGGCCACACGAGGACTTGGGTTGTCACTCTGAGTGAGGTAGGTGGAAGTCCGTGTCAGTTTTGAGCAGGGGAAGACACTTGCTAACACATTTTAGAAGGATCTCCTCAGTGGCAGCACTGAGAACCGACTGCACGTGACAGAGGGGGAGGCAGGGAGGACGGTGGCTGTGCCCAGGGTGGCCCGAGCCTGGATGGACATTTGAAGGTGCAGCTGGCCAGATGTGTTCAAAGGCTGCCTGTGGGCAGTGGAGAAGCCAAGCGACTGGAACCTTAAGTAATTATCTAACTTCACACAGCTTCAGGAGTTGGAAGAGAAGTTATCGGGGAGAAAAACATTCTCCTCCCTTCTGGAAAAAATATCATATTGGGGTACACATGTACATACAACTCCCGGGGCTTCCAGTACAAGATGGTTGACTGCGCATTTGCAAAAATCCTTGGATGGTCAAAAACCATCTTCCCAGAAACCCTTTGAGGTTGGCAGTAAGGAGGTTTACAAGGGAATGAACTAGTAAACTGTTGAGAAATGGAAGAGGCACAGCAGCAGCCCCCAAATCATGGTGCATCTCTGGAAGTTAGAAGGGCATGTGCAGAAACGGATAGATACGTCAGTGGAGAGAGCCCAGCTACAGAGTTGGCGAGAGAGAGAGATTACGGGAGGGGGTTAGTTTTCATGGCAGAACCACCAAGAGTCCGAAAAGGAAAGAAACAGGGTGAGAGAAATGATGGAAAATGAGAAGATGCCATTCCCCCATCCCCACAATGAGCACAGACACACACATGTCCCCTCCAAGGCTGACGCCAGGAAAATTCTCCCATGAAAGCAATACCTTCCAGGGGCATCTGGGTGGCTCAGTTGGTTGAGCATCTGACTCTTAGTTTTGGCTTGGGTCATGATCTCATGGTTTGTGGGTTCAGGCCCCACATGGGTCTCTGCGCTGATGGTGCGGAGTCTGCTTGGGATTTTCTTTCTCCTTCTCTCTCCACTCCTCCCACATCTCTCTCAAAATAAATAAATACACTTAAAAAAAAAAAAAGCAATAGCTTCCTTGACATGATATTTCCTGGGGATAAAGCCTGCCAGTTGGAACAAACCTCCCAGGTACAAAGAGTGAGCATTCTCATTCAGAGAGAAGCTGATAACAGCAGAAGAACCCAACACAGCTGCTCCCTGTAATTAATCTTCTTGGACCTTCATTGAAAACATAAATTAAAATAACACTGGCCAGACACCTGCAGGGAACGGCCAGAAAGAGAAGGACCAAGATGAGCAAAGGCCCCTGGGAAAACAGAAATAATTGGGGAATGAAAGAAATCTTTAAAAGTAATTATAATTAGTATCCTCAGGAAAAAAAAAAAAAAAGAAAGTATTGCATCGGTGGAAGTAAAACACTCTGCACAAAGGGAGAGAACTCAGAGAGCATGAGGAGTTTGTTGAAATAAAAAAGATGTCATTGCCAATGTTATAAAACAACAACAAAAGCACGGCAGCAAAAGTCAAGAAAACCTCCCCAAACAGAGAGCAAAGAAGGACACGGGAAGAAAAAAAATCTAAGAACGAAGAGACACATGAGTTTCAGATGGCATGAACAAAATGGGGAAGAACTCCCCAACTCGGAGATCCCAATGAATACCGATGGATAAGCGATTCAGACCTGGGTCTAACCTCATGAAAATTTAGAACACCAAATGTAAAGAGAGCTTCCTAAAAGCTGACAGAGAGAAAAATCATTATTTTTTTAATCTATTTATCGTTACTAGTATTATCATGATTTTTATAGGTACTTGTTCGGCTTCAGACATCTCATCAGCAACAGTGAATGTGAGAAGACAATGGAACAGGGCCTTCAAAGTCCAGGCAGAAAATTATTTCGATCCTAGAATTCCATACTCAGCCAATCAGACAATCAAGTAGAAGAGAAGGGTAGAAGCTTTTTTAGACATACAAGGGCTTACACAAGTTACCTTCTGTTCGCCTTTCTGAAAAAAATTACCCAAGTAGGCACCCTAAAAAGAGGAGAAACGCATCCAGCTGCTTTGTGTTTGACTCACGTGGAATTAGAACCGGGCACGTGACATCTGTATAAAGATTCTGGGATAAAGCTGTGTCAGCAGAAGCTGGGAGGCAAAACACGTTGTCAGCCCGGAAGTCAAAATGGTCAGATTTGGCACTGACATATGAGAGATGCTATTATCGTTCTTGACTGCCTGCAACATGGCCTGGGAACCCTGCACTTTCTGGTTGGTGGTTTCTCATGAGGATGCAGACAAGATGACAGCTCACGGGCAGTCACCTGAAGGTTTGCCTCAGGCTGGGGGAATCTGCTTCCAGTGTGGCTCGCTCACAGGGCTGGAACACAGGCGGTGGCTCTTGGTGGAAGGCCTGAGTTCCTCCTCACGTGGGTCTCTCCAGACAGCTGCTTGAGTGTCTTCGTGGCATTCCAGAGCCAAGGGATCCAAGAGAAGCCTGGAAAGTCACACGCCGTCACTTCTGCAACATTCTACCGGTCACCCAGGCCAGCCGTGATTTACCGTGGGAGAAGACTACACAAGGGCATGGGACTAGGAAGTGGAGATCATTGGTGGCCATCTTGCAGGCCGACTACCACAGTCTGCCTTCTGCCCACCCACCCCCCCCCCCGCCCCACCATGATCCAGGTTCCTCCCACATACAAAATATAGTCATCCCTCTCAAGGACCCTCAAGGTCTCATCTTCTTATGTGTTTCGTTTCTTTGTGATGGCAGTAGTCTTTTCCCAAGTATCAAAGTCTACTTTAGTCAAAGTCTATATTAACGATAAATTACCACGAAACTTAAAAGCTTGAAACAGACGTGAAGATTTACTTTGTCTTATGGTTTCTATGTGTCGGGATATCAGAAGCGGTTGTCTAGGCGGTTCTGCTTCAGGGTCTCTCAGGAGATGCATTTCAGTGTGAGCCTGGGTTGCAGTCATCTGAAGGCTTGTCTGGGCTAAAGGAGCTGCTTCTGAGTGGCTGTCTTGTATGCCTGGCAAGCTGATGCTGGCTGCTGGCAGAAGACCTCAGTTCCTGGAGGACCCGGGTGGCTCAGTCGGTTGAGCACCTGACTTCAGCTCAGGTCATGATTTCATGGTTCGTGAGTTCGAGCCCTGCATTGGGCTCTCAGCAGAGAATCCACTTTGGACCCTCTGTCCCCCCCTCTCTCCGTCCCTCCCCCGCTCATTTTCCCTCTCTCTCTTTCTCTCTCTCATTCTCTCTCTCTCAAAAATGAATAAACATTAGAAGAAAAAAAAAAAAAACAGAAGACCTCAGTTCCCTTCCAGGTGGACATCTCTCCACAGAGTAGCTTGAGTGTCCTCACAACATGGCAGGCTTCTTCCCCCAGAACGAGTGATCCCAGAGAAGTCAAGGAGAAAACTGCAATGTCTTTTATGACTTAGTCTTGGACTTAAACTCAGAAATAACACACTGTCGCTTCCAGGGTATTTTCTTGGTCACTTAGGTCCACCCATGATTCAGTGTGGGAGGGGACGACCCAAGGGCATGAATACCAGAGATGGAACATCATAACGAGCCATCTTGCAATGCCAAAGCACTGATGAAACAAGACATGATTTTGAACCGAGAGAATGTAAGAAAAGGGAATTCATTGAGAATATTTCCTTTCCAACATCACAGAATTAGTGACAGAGGTTTTATTTCCTTCTCTATTAATGAGTTCTACATTGAATATCATTTGCACAGTCATTGTATTACAGACATTGTCTCTTTGACGTCAATGTTAAACATGTACAAAAATCATGGAAGACTCGAAAAATTAGAGGTACAAGACAGACTCTCAGTGTTTGAACAATAACGATAGGAAAGCGATGGGAGAGCAGGAAGCAGGGGTGTGGGCGCAGTGAGCAGAGGTGGAGAGCAGTGCAAGGACACGAATTCTCCAGCACACCCAGGGGAAGCACAGACACTTCCTGCCGTTGACAGATTCACAAATAAAGGCTTATGTGTAGTATTTATACTTACGTAGGTAGCCATTAGGTTCTTAGGGAACCTCAGAAAAACTATAGATATAACTTTTAAAACTGCAAGGAGATGGGGCACCTGGCTGGCTCGGTTGGTACCGTGTGACTCCTGATCTCGGGGTTGTGAGTTCGAGCCCCACGTTGGGGGTAGAGATTACTTAAAAAATAAAATGTTTCAAGGGAAGCAAAAATAACATAAAAACAGGGAGGGGGACAAAACACAATCTTAAGTACAGAGAACAAACTGAGGGTTACTGGAGGGGGTGTGGGTGGGGTGGTGGGCTAAATGGGCAAGGGGCATTAAGGAGGGCACTCGTTGGGATCAGCACTGGTGTTATATGCAGGCACTGAAGTAATCTCAAGGTTTTAGTCTTTGTGGATGTGAGAGTCAATGTCTATTGACTTCAAATTAATAAAGCGAAAGGACTAAACATTTTATTAAAACAAAACAAAGCAAAATCAGGCAAATGGCTTTTTAACCTTTGAAACATGCTATCTGCCTACTGCGTGATATTGTGGCTCCGTGTACATTTATTGCCTTTTAAAAGAATAGGTATTTTATAATCTCACCCTGCCATTAGAGAGCCCACATTCGAAGAATCCGAGGTGGAGTTAAAAGATGCAGAGAGAAAGAACTCCGGTCTTCCCAGTGCAGGGAGGGGCTGGAGAATTTAGAGAACAAGAGCTATTACAAACGAATAGGTAATATGAACTATAGGCCTGTCGTGTAGGTTAAACAAAATATTTCATGTGAAGCATTAACCCCGCGTCTGACACCCAGTGAGTACCATGCAGATGTTCACTGTTGGCCGGTTTTTACAAATATAATACTATTAATACAACAAAACATAGTATGTTGATTAAAAAGGAAAGGGCCTCTCGATGTTAGTCATAATGAAGTAATAAATTCGTATATATTCATTACCCAGTTCAGGAAACACACTACCTCGATACTAGCAATAGGTACGCCTATACCAGTGGAATACTAGGAGGCCATTAGAAATGATTTTGGAAGATCATTTTACTGTTATGGAAGGCTACTAGGTGAAAAATCATGTTTCAAAACAGTATATTCCACATGATGCTAGTTTTAATGGCTAAGCATATGATAAATGAGCACGAATAAATATTTATTGAATGAATGGACGTTCTAATGGCTATACACATGTTTACGCGCGCACACACACACACACACACACACACCTCATCCACCAAAATATGAACACCGCTTATCACTAAGTAGAAAAATTTGGAGGCGTTTTTACCTTCTTCCTTTTTGATTTTGCATTCTCTAAATAATCCTTAAAATGTTTGCTTTACCTTGGGGCACCTGGGTGGCTCAGTCAGTTAAGTGTCAGACTTTGGCTCAGGCCATGACCTCGCGGTTCATGGGCTCAAGTCCCGCGCCGGGCTCTGTGCTGACAGCTCGGAGTCTGGAACCTGCTTTGGATTCTGTGGCTCGGGTTCTCTCTGCCCCTCCCCCGCTGGCGCTCCGGCTCCGTCTCTCTCTCTCTCTCAAAAATAAATAAACATTAAAAAAAAGATTTTGTGTTACCTTCGTGGAGCAAAGCAAACAAACGAAAATGGAGAAAGGAGTCATAGGAAGTTATTTAAAGGCGTATCAGAGACTCTAAAAAAAAATCGTTGACACCATGACTTGTCATTTTACTACAAAGAGCATCGTGGTAGAAAATGCATTCATTGTCGGCGGAAAGTTGCTCTGTGCTAAACGACCCGTGGGAAGGTGATTTGGGACAAGAAGCGCCATCTTTCTCCATCGTTCCCAAGTGACAAGCGTGAGATTTGTTGGCTTGGTGTCTGGAAGCAGATAATCGATCTGTGAAGGGTTGGCCTCACAACTTAAAATCGACGATGAAGGGCCCAGCACTGGGGAAGGAACCTTCACGACACCTTCCCTGTCCACTCCGGAAGGTCCAGAGCCTACGGTCCAGTATTGCAGGACCGAAAACACAAACTGACCCTGCTCGTTGGCGGGCTTTATCTTCTTCTGGACCTAATTTATCCGATTATGCAAGCCAGATCCTTACTCAGGGTTGAGAGAAACTCTCTCAAATATTAAATGTGGGCTATAGTTTTTCTTTCTTGTGATTCACGGAAGAGCTTTGAGTTCCTTTATACTCGTGCTCACAAAGGACAGCTGTTCCCAAACTGACTGCTGAAGACGGTCTACCCTTTTGTAACAGACTATTAACATTTATCTTTTGAAAATTTGGAGGTTCAGGTTTTGTCTTTTCCATGGCATTAAAATGTTGGCCATTTTAGAACAGAATCTGCCATTCCAATGGCTTTAGAACTCTTCTGAAAAGGAAGCTTTAAAAAAAAATTTTTTTTTTCCTAAAAAGAAAGGGGATTATCAATGGTCTCAATAGGGAGATAAGAAAGGAAAGAAACAGACGTGTTCCTAGGCATTCTCTGCCCTTCAAATCCTTCTGCCTACCCTTCCCCCACGCCCGTTCCAGCCAGACAGAAAATCTATTTTGAATGTGAATCAGAGCTGAGGCCCATTACCTGCCAATTTTCCATAATTTTCAAGTAATATTGCCTTTAAAATGTTTCTCTTGAAATATAATATGGCTGCCAAGTCTGCATTGACTTGTGGGAAATTCTTTCGAAGAAGAGATACAGTGGCAAGAACAGGAAATCAATGTTTCTTTAAGAAAATTAAATTGAGGGGCGCCTGGGGGGCTCAGTTTGTAAAGGGTCCGACTTCAGCTCAGGTCATGATCTTGCGGTTTGTGAGTTTGAGCCCTGCATCGGGCTCTGTGCTGACAGCTCGGAGCCTGGAGCCTATTTCGGATTCTGTGTCTCCCTCTCTCTCTGCCCCTCCCCTGCTCACGCTCCGTCTCTCTGTGTCTTTCAATAATGCATAAATGTTAAAAAAAATTTTTTTTAATTAAATTGAATTGAAAGCAAAAGTAACGAAAGTGGCTTTGCCCAGGAGAAAAGCCAGGAGCTGGAAAGACCCTGGGAGACCTTCTTGGAACTCAGGAAGGCGGGAAAGTTCTAGGGCAGGAAGGATGGTAAAGACAATGACCCCCTCCATCCCCTGATACCCGCTGCCCAGCTGGCCTGTTCCCAACGCTCTTCACTCGCTACCTCATTTAGAGGTCTCTAAGGGGTCAAAGAGCAGGTACAGTAGGGGGGAGGGAGAGAGGGATCTAGAAGGTTGGAGACTGTGGTCAGAGTGGACACTGGGTTTCAGGATTTGCAGGGTGACATGTGTCCGGGTGGTGGTAAGTTCCAGCACTGACCAGACTCCGTAACTAGTGACCTTTCCCTGCTAGGGCACTTAGAGTCCCAGGAGCTGCCACAGGAGAAGAGTCCTATGTCAGTCTGATCCTGAGTCAGTCCGAGATCTCGTTATTCACCCCTGTGTGTTTTGTTGTGTTTTGTTTTGTTTTTTTTTTTTCCTAGCTCCCCTGATTTCTTTCAAGTGCCTCCTACAAGGGTTCTGTAAGTAACCTGTTTTGATTTTTCCCTTCACTCAGCCTTTGGAACACCTTAAGGATGTTCATTCCTTTTTTGGGCAAAACAATTACTGTGCAAACAGACTCATTTTCTCTTGCCAGTTACCTTAAAGTTATCACCGCCACTTAAATAGAATCTGAACTAAAAATAGGCATGCTGAAGTGGCTTTCCACCTGCCCCATCTTGCCTCCTGCACCTGCGGTCCCATCAAAGCAAAAGAAAGCTGTGTGCAGACACACAGGCCCCCACCGGCAAATGCAAGCTCATTTGGGGAACGGACACCAGATGACAGACCCTTTTATCTCTCAGCCTCCCGTCTCCCTGTATTTTTCAAAAAGCTAGGGAACAGAATAGCAGAAATGCTAAACTACTTTTTTGGCTGTAGCTCTGAAGAAAGAAGGATCTGAAAAGTGGTCGGCCTGTAGGATAAAGACGTGGGCTGGATGTGCTGTTGCCTGTTTAAATGTCAAGGTTTTTGTTGAATAGGCATTGAGTTGCAACAGAAAGGTCAAAGCTGACAGACTAAACCCATACTCAGAAAAGCAGCGCGAAGTTCCTTTTTTTCCCCCACCACCTCCCCTCCCAGACGGAAGGTTGCTAACGTCACCCTAGCCTCAGCACAGCAATTAATGGCTCATGAGTCCAAGCCAAAAAATAAAAAATAAACCAGATTAAGGAACTTCTCAGTAAAGCGGAATAGCCGCTTCATGTCCTGCTTAGACCTAAAACGGTTCGTGACAACTAGAAATCTTTTTTTTTTTTTTCTGTTTGTTTTTGGTTTCGATTAAAGAACAACTTCCTTTCCTTTCGGCAAATGATCAGAGGGAGTATCAGGTCCTGTGAGGCTCCAGGCTCCTTCTCTTCTCACAATGAAATCATCTGATTCCTGATACAGCCTCAGGGTCAGCCCTGGCGTTAGGACCCACCCAGACTCTGCTTGGGGGGAATCTAGAAGCATCAGATTAGCATCAAATAAGTCATTCATGACGGTGTCTGGTCCGGTTTGTGACACACCTACCAGGGGCCAGGCCTGATGCTTGTGCCTGGGGATGTTTAGATTTAATAATAAATAAACGGCAGAGGCCCTGCCTTCCGGAATCCCCCCGGCAGCCTGGGTGAGAGACAGGGAATCAGGTACCTACAGCACAGGGAGGTGGGGGCTCTGACCAGGCGGCGCAGGGGGCTCGGGGAGCCCAGAGGATGAAGGGCAAGTCTGTCTCCCTTTGACTTTGAACCAAATCCCAGGAAATGGGGCCCCTGCCAGTCTTCCTTGGGGTTTTGTATTCCAGCCCAGAAGCTGGTCTTATTTTATCCTGCGCACATCTGGCTGTTCTCACATGTGGGTGCCTAACAGAGGATGCCAACCACCCCCCACCCCACCTTCTTCCTCTCTCCAGATGCACTGCTCTCTACATCACTGCACTCACCTTGACTGTACGTCAGCCGCACCTGGGGAACTTTTAGAACGCTGCTACAAAGACCACATCGGAAATCAATTAAATCATAAGCCCTGGGACGGGACCCAGGCCGAATGAGTTTTGAAAGCCTTCCAGGAGATTCCAGGGTGTAGCCAAGATGGAGAACCCGTGCCTCTGCTTGTCCCTTGACCAGCCTGCTCATCGACTTCTGACCTGGAGTCCACCTGCTGGCTCCCGCCCCCACCTGGGAGGCCACGTCCATTGCCGGGTCCCAGGGCCTCCCGTTCTGGCCCATCCCAGGCCATGGCTCCCGACATGCATTCCCATAGCCGGAGGCAGTCAAGGGTGGTGGAAGGATGCTTCTATGGCTGGTGCCTCACAGAGACTTCAGAGTCCATTAAGTCTATTTGCTTTGAGTTTCTGCATAGATCAGACACAGGGAAGAGACCCAGAGGATGAGCAGACAGTGCCCGCCATGCATTCCAGCGGGCACAAAAGAAAGTTCTGGCATCCTTCTCTCGGTGACGTGGAAGGCAGCTGCAGGACCTTAGGGCATGAACGACATTTCTTTTGTTGAGCTCCTGCCAGGTGTCCCTGCTCTAGGCTTTTCCATGCATATTTCGGTTCTCCCTCATGTGAACCCCCTTTAACGAGTGAAAGAACTGAGGCCCAAAGACCATGACTGGGTGTTTGAGTTCATGCAGCTGGCAAATGGAGAAACCAAGATGTGAATTTAGACATGCTGCTGAAGTTCGAGTTGTTTCCACCCCATCTAGTTGTTTCTACCACGGCAGCTCAAGGAGAACAACGTGGTCCTCGAGACAGAGCCCGTCGGGGCACAATCACCATTCCAACAGCACCTCCCATGTCCCGGGCTCTGTCCAGGTGCCTCAGACAGGCGCCGGCTGGGAGGAGGAGGCCAGCTGTCACACGGACAACCGCACCAGGGTGTCTGGGGGCTGGGATTGGCAACACCATTCAATCCTGAAGCTATCCGGTGATTCGGGTTTTCCAACCAGTCCCCTGTGAGTCTGGACGTAGGGCCTGGTGGCCAGCACGTGGGCCCCAGGCCCTTGGGAGACCTTGGCCAGGCAGGCAGTTCAGTATCCACCGGGCACAGGATCTTTCCAACAGGAACCTCAGGTGAGCCTCCCTCCTGGCCTCTTGGATCAGGGGGCCTCAGTTTCCACTTAGAGGTTTATTTTCTCCCCTCCCTTTTTCTGCCTGATGATAAACCTTGTTGCTTTGTCTTTGGAATGACACTGGAATGATGTGTCTTCCGAAAGCCGGGATCCATTTATGGGTGAAATAATACGAAAAACACGTATGGAGCTTTATTGTCATTTCTCCGTAGATGCTGGGTGAGGGGACAGCTCAACAGTGAACCTTATGGATGATGTCACGATTACTATGGGCCTCCTGAGATTTTTTTAGCCAAATAATAATTTTTTAATGTTTATTTAGTTTTGAGAGAGAGAGAGGGAGAGAGGGAGAGCAGGGGGCGGGGCAGAGAGAGAGGGGGACAGAAGATCTGTAGCGGGCTCTGTGCAGAGGGCCTGACGCGAGGCTCGGATTCACAGACCTCGAGATCACGACCCAAGCCAAAGTCGGAAGCTTAACCGGCTGAGCCACCCAGGCGCCTGGCTTTCAAGAAGCCCCACTTACCAGAATGTATGGCGTAGGGGTTCCAATATCTCAGAGATTCCACCTGACTTCAAATCCCATGGTCTTTTTACAGCGTGGCTCCTCACGTAGGATTCCTCTTAAAACTAGCCCAGTGGAACCCAGCACTGGCCTCAGGCTCCTGCCCCCTGCCCTTTCCAGCTGCGGACTCAGCCCCCGGGGCAGGCGTTCGAACACCAGCTCCCCTCCCCGCCAGGGCGCTGTGTTCTCGCCTCCCCAGCCTCTCCCACCCGGCTTCCCACTTGGCTGACATTCGACACCAGCTGGCGGCTTAGATGTTTTCTCTTTCAAGCCCAGGAGCCAGACTGAAGGTTCTCTGGAGGAACCCTTCCAGCGCTGGGAGTCCAGGAATCGGGGGTATGAGAGTGGCCTCTCTCCCAGGAGGCGACTCCAGCTGGAGCCTCCTCAGGGCCTCTGGAGGAGGACACGGCACTCAGGCCGGGAGCCTTTCCCGTCATCTGCCTTTCTGAGCTGTGCTCTTGGGCCAAAACATTGTGTGCTTTCTAGTCCCCGAAACAGGGGAGCCCACTTTGAAGGGAGAGCAAGCCCCTCCCAGGTGTGGTTGTCTGCTTGGCCTATTGAGCTGAATCCACTTTCCCCAAGGCCATGCTGTATGGACGGCTGACGGGGGACAGAAGCAGCAACCACACAGTAACGAAGACGGAGTGAGCCACCAGGCGTCCAGTGACATTTCCCAGCGGCGCCTCCCTTCATGAGGGACAAGTGTTTGCAGGTTCTGCTCATTGTGACAGGCCAACCCCACAAAGAAAGCTGTTGATGGGGGTGCTTGTGTCCAGGCGCCACTGCTGGGGAGCCCTGGGACCCCTCAAGGCCGGACGGGGACGCGTTCGCGTGACTGTCCTGTCCGTGTTTGTCACAGGCTGCTAAGACGCAGGATGGCAGCCCGGGGCCCATTCTAAAGAAGGATTTCCACGTTATCTGGCCATGGGACGATGACCTCCCTGCCTGCATAAGTTCAGTCAAAGACTTACAGTCCCTGTCACTGGCCCCTAAGCCCTCCATGGCTCCCTTTGTCAACAGCGTGAAGGTGGAAGCTTCGAGGTCTATGCGAGGCTCTCCAGTACTGGTCCCAACATGGCACTCTTCATGCGCGCATGCGCGCGTGCGTGTGTGTGTGTGTGTGTGTGTGTGTGTTGTTTCTCCTCTTTCCGTGAGGCCACCAGTCATACTGGATTAAGGTCCCATCCTCCTCCAGTATGACTTTTTGGTTAACTAATTACATCTACAAAGACTCTGTTTCCAAGCAAGGTCGTATTCTGAGGCTCCAGGAAGGACCGGGGGGCTATTTTTCAACCCAGTACATTCATACTTTACTTTTATCTCGTTCATTTTTTTTAAATTTTTTTTTCAACGTTTATTTATTTTTGGGACAGAGAGAGACAGAGCATGAACGGGGGAGGGGCAGAGAGAGAGGGAGACACAGAATCGGAAACAGGCTCCAGGCTCTGAGCCATCAGCCCAGAGCCCGACGCGGGGCTCGAACTCCCGGACCGCGAGATCGTGACCTGGCTGAAGTCGGCCACTTAACCGACTGCGCCACCCAGGCGCCCCTCGTTCATTTTTATAAATATTACGAAAGTGGTGCTCATTTGTTCTGTTATTTGAAAGCAAACAAGAAAAATGAAACAAAAGTCAGAAAGCCTTCTGGTTGATGGACACCCTTCAGAATCGTCTCCAAGCTCACATGTTATATCCGTACACCCTGCCTCTCTCCTGCTGCAGTGTTCACGGAGGGTGTGGTACTGAAAGGTTGGTTATAACAAAACTGGAGAGCTGAGTGGGTCCGGTGTCCCTGCTGACCTCCCGTCCGGAGGAGGGGACATGCTCCCTCACCAAATCTCCCCTCCCCACCCCCCAGCACTTTCATATTCTCAGGCTGGTTCCCTCGGGGACGCTGTGGTGACAGCATGGGGTACTCTGGGCTACCATAAAGGGGACGGGACTGGCCCAAACGAAGAGTTTCGTCTTAGGGGTCTTTGTTTCTAGAACATCCCTCAGGAAACAGAGCTCTTCTGTCCTCACGGCTTTCCCGCTTTTTCCCTCACGGCTTTCCAGCCCCTGGGGAGTGGCAGCTGATTTAAGCTTCTCTCTCCATCTGTTTGGCGCAGATGTTCCCCAGCCCCTCAAAGACCAGGTCTCCAGTTGTCCGATTCAAACTCTCCTGCTCTGTGTCTTTCTCCCTCACAGCACTGGGTTCCTTCTTCCTCTTTTGGTTCCCGAGATCCATGGAGTCATTTTTTTTTTCCAGAAAGTTCTAGAGGCTTCTTCTTGCTCTACTTTACCAGTCAACTTGGCCGCACACCCTATTTTATAACAGAAAGATAAAGATGGGAATAATAACATAGAGAAAGTGGTGACTGCCAGACTTTCATGCTTCAGGGGAGAGGTACTCTTCTCCTCAGAGGTGGACCAGGTTCTGTTGGAGACAGTCTCGGAGGGCATTTGGACCATGAGAGGCGGGACATCCTGGACCAGACCACGTGGGTGGGGAGTGAGGCAGAGAGCATGCTACTTAACAAAGTAAGAGGTATTGGGGGATTATTCACCGTCAGCTTCTTAGTGACCAGAGAAGGGACTGGGCATCCGAATGAGAAATCTGGGGGGCAGAGAGACCTGGAAACATGGAGGAAGCCAAGGTCTAATGGGGGACCCAAGCCAGCGAGAAAATCTCCTCCTCATCAGTTTGTGGAGACTGAGACTCCTGACTTTCCACCTGAAGCGCCATGCCCCTGGCTCTTGAGTGACACCTGTCAAGCACGGCCACCGTGTAACGGCAGTGCTCCAAGGGGGTGAAGGGGACAGGGTGACTTTCATCCCCCGAGTGGTAAAGGGCAGAGAGGGGCCAGGGGCCCCCAAAGACAAGAGGGCAAGTGAGGACTGGAATTCAGCAGGGGAAGGACGGGCACAAGCAATGACCTCGAGAATGCTTAGATATTGGGAAAGGGCACTGGGCACTGGGCTTGTTTGGGTGTTAAATAGATGGATGCCCTGCAGGATGGGAACGTTGTGGACATCTGAGTTCCACAAGCATGGATAGTTCCCCAGATTGCAGGGTGCCTTCTTCCGTGTCTGGCTGCAGTAGAATGACTCTCGTCTAGCGTTTTCTGTCCTTTGGCTCAAGAGAGCAGACTTTTGTGGGGACTTTCACTGACTGTGCCCTCTGGTGTCTCTGGCCTCTTTTGCCCCAGTCTGGGCACATGGGGCGACAAGCAAACCCAGAAACTCATTGTCGTGCTCCTCACGTCTCGATCCCTAACCAGCCTGCCTTCTCTCTGCTTTTGAGATCCTTCCTGTGTTCGTTTTCTATCTCATGTCCAGAGTTTTGTTTTTTATTAATTTTTATTTTTTAGTGTTTATTTATTTTTGAGGTGGGGGGGAGGGGCAGAGAGAGAGGGAGACACAGAGTCCGAAGCAGGCTCCGGGCTCCGAGCTGTCAGCACAGAGCCCGACGCGGGGCCCGAGCTCACGGACCGTGAGATCATGACCTGAGCCAAAGTCGGATGCTTAACCGACTGAGCCACCCAGGCACCCCTTCTAATGTCCAGAACTTTTAACCAGACCTCACTGGTTAAAAGAGAGAGAGAGAGAGAGCCCAAGCGGGGAAGGGCCAGAGAGAGAAGAGAGAGAGAGAGAGAGAGAGAGAGAATCCCAAGCAGGCTACACACTGTTAGTACAGAGCCCAATGCAGGGCTTAAACTCATGAACTGTGAGATCACGACCTAGCCGAAACCAAGAGTCGGATGCTCAACTGACTGAGCCACTCAGGCGCCCCAAGTTTTTGTTTTTCTAAAGAAGCAGAGGAAAAGGTGTGCGAGGAGTGTTTTGGAGGAAAAGCCTCTGTGATGCACACATCAAGGCTTCAAGCCTCACCCCGGTGGAGGTGAACTTGCCCTCCAGGGAATTCACACAGGGGACCTTCACCTTGGCATAGGCGGTCCTGTGTGGGGTTGAGGCTCAAAAGCCAACTTTCAGCCCCAAATCCAGTACAGATGAAATTACTCTTGGTGGTGGGATTTTAGGCTTGCCTTTTCTTTCTTTCTTATACTTTGATGTGTTTGAACATTTCATATGCAAATATTCTAATCTACCCTTTCTGTTCTATTCTATTCTAGCCCACAAATAGCCACCTTCTCTACCCTTGCTCCCCCATCCTGGACAGGTAGGCCCAACCCCCTGGATGATGGGCCATCTTAGGGGTCCTGTTGCCCCCAGCCCGTGTAGGACACCCCCTTAGGAGTAAAACCGTTTCTGGTACACCACTTTAAAAAGATCAACCGAGGCATCTTAAGAATTATGAGAGCTTATTTGAGTAAAACTCAACTCCAACTTGAAGGTGCCCAATGGTGTGCTCCAGCAAAAGGAGTTGGGGGAAGGAGGGTTGCATGCAGACAAGAGGCAGCCGCAAAGCGAAGAAAGTATTTGAGTGGCCGTAGCCCAAGTGGTCGCCTTATTTGGAAAGCCTAGTTGGCTGTTTGTGATTGGGTGCCCTTAAGTTTCCGTCGCTTAACCTGGAGGCAATACAGGCTTAGGTTATAGTTTGCTTACAAAGCTACTAAGGCATTAAATCATCTCGTTTTGGTCCTGCTGAGGAAGATCCTAAGAAGGCCAAAGGCTGGCAGGCCGGCCTCGGGGTTCTGGACAATGTCATCCCTTCCCGCACCTTCACCTCATCCTCCAGAGTACCAGAGCCGGGTCTGAAGCCTCATCAAATGAGAGCTGTCCAATTCTCAGCATCATCCCTTCTCTGCTGACCTCTTGTCTAATGGCCTCCTTGTTTAATCAACTTAACACCACAGTCCCCCATTAATAGGAGTTTGGCATCAGTCACTAGCCCAGGAGTCTGTTCCTGGTTAAACCTAACCTTCCTCTTCTACAAAGCCCCAGGAAAATTCTTTCTGGTCTCCGCATCAGTCAGAGCCATGCTCTTCCTTGGCAACGGGTTTATTTTTACCTTACAGACGCTGAGAGTCAGGGGAACAATCATGCTATCATGTTTCCTATTCCCATTGGCTGCTAGAAAGCTCAGAGCCAGAGCGCCGCTTATCCCCAGCAGGTGCTTAGGAGGTCGAGGCATGTATTTTGTGCGACAGTCTCACTCCTGGCTTCGTTTTACTTTCCCGTACTTATTTTGCCTTTCCGGTATCTGTCTTCTAGTTAATTGTATGGATCTATCTTGAAGTATTATTTGTATATTTGCAAGATTTCTCTTCCTTTCCGGAAGGAGGTGGATGATGGGCAGATGGATAGACAGGGCGAGGGAGGGAGGGAGGGAAGGAAGGAAGGAGGGGAGGAAATAAGGAAGGAAGGAAGGAAGGAAGGAAGGAAGGAAAGAAGGAAGGAAGGAAGGAAGGAAGGAAGGAAGGAAGGAAGGAAACAAGGAAGGAAGGAGGGAAGGAAAGAAGGAAGGAAGGAAGGAAGGAAGGAGGGAGAGAAGAAGGGAGGAAGGAAACAAGGAAGGAAGGAAACAAGGAAGGAAGAAAGGGATGTGTGCGTGAATAGACAGATGGATAGGTGGATAGGGGTGAATCAGTGGGAGGTAAGTGAGTAGAGAGAGAGAGAGGGAGAGAGGGAGAGCCCTCTCCTCTGCTAGGGTCTTGATCTACCATTATTTCTCGAATTGTCCTACAAGATGTGCTTTCCCAGAAGATGGAGAACCACCAACCTTCTCAGAAACCACTGCCATGAGGCTGTGCAATTGACATGGAGCCTATGGACAGCCTCAAGGTCCTCCATCCAGGAGGATCTCCCTTCTCTTGCACGCTTTCTGTGAGGTGTGCTACGTTTTCCTTTGTAGTCATTTCTTTAGGTCACTTTCAGTGAGGGGGTCACTGCTTTCCCTATGTAGGAAGGAAGAGGAAGAGGAGATCTGCGAAGGACACATAATATCTGAGGCAGGTGCCAAGATCCCGGGGTTCTCAGACTCTAGAGGAGATTCCAGCGATGTGAACTCTCAGGAAGACCATCACAAAGCCAAAAGTAAGCAGAGCAGATGTTGGAGGACTGGAATATCACCACGCCCACGAACATCACCCAGAGGAGAGACCCTCAGAATTAACTCTTACTTTTCTACCTAATTCTGACTGACTTGGTTTCCTGGTTTCCACCTTTCTAGGAGATCGGCAACCTCCCCTTGTGTTCTTCCTTGCACGGATTTAGTACCTTGCCCCTGGACTCCCGTTGCCCTTACATTCTGCGTTTGTAACAATGAAGTACCAGCCTTCTCTTTTCCTAAACCAGTCAGTACAATCTCTTATGTATTATTCATGTCTTTCCAAATAGTCTATAAACAAAATAATAAAAGAGCACTGTTCCCCCTCTTTGTAATGTTCCGATTTCCTTTGATCTTGTTGATACTTCCTTTTCTTTCTTTTGTAGTTTTGCATAAAAGTGCCATAGAAATTAACATTGCAAATGTCTCCTTTCATTTCATTCTCCTCAGGAAGAGTTGCCGCGCTTCAAAGGCTTGAAGCCAAAAGAAAGAAGCTGAATCTATCATTTATTTTTGGAATAATCAGTTCCCAGCTAATTTGCTCATTAATTTCATGACTGCGTGTGAGCGGGGAGCACCAGAACGAGGCTTGTCAGACGGGAGCGTCCTCATCCCGGGTCCTCCCTCTGCTACCGAGCTCATCCCGAGTAAGTGCGTGGCCCAAAGCCACAGAGGATGGCCCGTGGTGGAGAGGAGAGGACCGCACTGGGAACAGTCAGCGAGGGGGAGGCAGATGATGCAGGACGGAGAGGAAGGAAGGGGCTGGACCTCACAGGACTGAAGAAGGGACAGACACGGTCTGGTGATCGTGTGAAAATCACTTCACCGCTATGTGGACAACGGATTAGGGACACTAGTGAAGAGGGTCTTACAGGGACCCGGGGAGAGGTTAGGTAGTCCTTAATGAATTAGTTACCTTAATTAAGGTGACCCTGAATTAATGAAGGGTAGGCTCCTGGTAGTCGAGATGGGAAAAGTCATCTTTTGGAGGCTGAAGAGCCTCTCGACAGGGCTTGCTAATAGGTTGGGTATATGAGGAGGGGGAGAGAGAAATGAAGAAGTTAACCTTGACGTATGTCTTGAGCTCTGGGTTGATATGGATCTCACAAAGGCAGGAGGGAGACGGGCACGGGAGCCGTTGGAGAATCTTAGCAGAGGTGTCCTGCAGCTATTGGGAACATGATACCCGAATCCTACAGGGGGCGCAGTTGTGCCCCCATTGCATCCATGCAGGAAGGAAGCCCAGGGAGGTCTAAGGTTCAGTTGCTTGCCTTGCACACCCCACTCTATCGTGGAGCTTGTGTTTGAGCCCTGAGCAACTGAGAAACTGAGCTCTGTTGCATAATTAAGGTTTTCAAGACGTTGGGTTTATCCTTTTAAGAAGTGAAATATTTGACTTTCAAACGTGGATGGGAATTTGCCCAGACCAAATCAGAGACTGTACCATTTCCTCGTTGCCCCCCCTGGGAGCCCCGCACGGGCAGCCAGTAATGAACGTAGCTCGGCCCTCGGGTGAAGGTGCCCCCTCCGGGTTCTCCAGGGTGTGTGGGCCGTGCCGTGTGCCTGGTGGTCCAGATTGCCTTGCTTTTCCTGGGCCACCGAGAAAAACTCCCTCACGCACCTCCTCTCCAGTTTTATTCTTCATCGCCATCGACGAGAAACAGCAGGCTGTTCCTGCTCTTGCCAATTATTACTAATTTTCTGGGATTTGTCGGCTGCCAATGTAGGTTGCAACATCAGAGATCAAGAACACACGCCTGTGAAAAGAATAGGAAAAATAAGGTAGTCTTGGAGTGAGGGCCAGAGGGTTTCCCTTATGGAATGAATGATGTATCTGGGTGTCGGGCTTTTGGCTGCGCAGAGATCTTCTGGGTTCACATCCGGAATCAGAAGCTTGCGGAGGGCCGGAGAAGTCCGATTTCTGGATAAACAAGAAGGCTGCCAGACCGAGCTCTCGGCCTCCCTGGGTGACACTGGAGCTCTTGCTTAGACCACGGTCGCAGACACGGCTAGTTACTGGCTGGATACACATTCCCCCCCGTTTTACTAATTAAAGGAATCCCAGTCAGGAAGAGACATCAGTGTGTCCAGCCACATAGTTACCTTCCAGTCTTCTAGGCGTCCCTGCAGCGGGGGGTGGCCCTGTGACATTGTACTTGTTGTGAGCTTAATCGTGTCCCCCAGATCACATGTCGAAGTCCTATCCCCAGGTCCCCGGGAACACGACCTCATTCAGAAATGGTATCTTTGCAGACCTAAGAGGAGGTCGTTCCCGAGTAGGGTGACCCTTATCCAACATGACTGCTGCCCACAGAAGAAGAACAGACACGAAGAGATCAAAGCACACAGGGAGAAACTCAGATGACAACAGGGACCAAGATTGGGGTGACGCCTCCAAAAGCCAAGGATGGCCAACCACATGGGAAGCTGGAAGAGGTCAAGGAAGCATCCCCCCAGAGCCTTCAGAGCGTGGCCCTGCTGACAGCTGGATTTCAGACTTCCAGCCTCCAAACGGTGAGACAAGAGATATCCGCTGTTTTAAGCCACTTGGATTGGGGTACTCGGTTGTGGCAGACCCAAGAGGCAAACACAGTACTGAGGAATGGGAACAAAAATCTCTAACTGTGTCCCATCCCTTATGGAAAGGGAAGGTTCCTGGCTCTCTGGCCTTCCTGCCTGGTCAGGGACAGGCGGTCTGAGGTACAAGCATAGAACCCAAGCCAAGGACAGCAGGGCAGAAACGCATGGGGTAACGTTCCCCACCTACAAATAGAACAGTAAGATCTGAGTGCCACACCCTGTCATTTCCTTCGGACACGAGGGTAAGAGTGCGGAGAGCTGTTGGCATCTGTTCGAAAGGCAGTGAAAGAGGGCCGTCTAGGTGACTCAGTCGGTTAAGCGTCCAACTCTTGATTTCGGCTCAAGTCATGATCTCATCGTTGTGAGATCGAGCCCCACATCAGGCTCCACACTGAGCGAGGAGCCTGCTTGGGATTCTGTCTCTCTCTCTGCCCCTCTCCTGCTCATGCTTTCTCCTGCCTCCTGACCCCCCATCTCTCTCTCTCAAAATAAATAAACATTTAAAAATAAATTAAAAAGGGGCGCCTGGGTGGCTCAGTCGGTTAAGCGTCCGACTTCGGCTCAGGTCATGATCTCACGGTTTGTGAGTTTGAACCCCGCGTCGGGCTCTGTGCTGACAGCTCAGAGCCTGGAGCCTGCTTCGGATTCTGTCTCCTTCTCTCTCTGCCCTCCCCACTTGTGCTCTGTCTCTCTGTCTCTCAAAAATAAATAAATGTAAATAATAATAATAATAATAAAAATAAAAATAAATTTAAATAAATTAAAAAAAATAAAAGCAGTAAAAAAGCATACCACAGCAGGAAAATAAGAATAAACCAGAATAATTGTTATTATTTTAGGGACAGCCATGCTGTCAAACACCACAGCAAAGCATCTGAAGTCAGTTTAGAAAACATAAGAATCAATATTAGCAAACAAATTCAAGATACTATGAGGGGAATGATCTTAGAAACATGAGAACCAAGGCTGCGAACAGAGGTTCACAGAGGCCGATGAAATTTACAATCAGAGACACTCACCAAGACCATGTCTCATAAAAATTTTAAACCACAAGGGAAAAGATAGAATTGGGCAATCACCCAAGCAGACAAGGCAGGTTACAGCGAAAGGGTATGAATCATTGCTGCCTTTGACTTCTCCAGGAATCTACCTTCCCAAAGACAAAAGAAATACATCTATAGGTCCCAGTGCGGCAGCAAACAAATGACCTGAAGACTAGTTACGCAAACAACTTGTCATTCATTCCTAACGCTGCAGAATGACGCCTCAGACCTGCAGAATGTCCTTATATGGCCCTACATAGATCAGAACCCCTAACAAGATGCTGTTAGGTTTGAGAACCTAACGTGCACTAAAATAAGCCACAGCAAACCCTGAGGAAATAAAGGGCTATTTATTAAATGAAGTTAAGCTAACTGCATAGGGGTGCGGAAATGAATTTAGACCTACGCCTCGCATCATGCCCCCGAAATAGACTCCAGATGCTTCAAGAAGTTAAATAATTTTAAATATGTGAAATTCGGGGGAAACTTGCTGAAAATAGATTTGAATATTAATCTCAACTTCCGAGAGAGGCTAGCTTCTTCAAAACGGAATCGACAGGAGAAATTTCAACGGCAATCAGGTACGACACCAGCAAGGACGCGTCACCACATTTCCTCTCCGGCAGTGCTACCCCGCTTTGCCAGGGAGGGAGGAGGCTGCGTGCTTCCCAGCTTCCCAAGAGGAGCTGCCGTTCCAGGGGACCGAGGGGGGAGGGGGTGTGACCCGGAGATCGGGGAGCTGCTGCATCTCCAGGCTGGAGGTGCAGAAGGGGCAGGGGTTGCTAAGGATACAGGAAAGCCACCAGCACCCCGGGCTGGAGGTCACAGCCTGCGCTCAGCCCCACGCTACTGGAGCTGCTGTCCCCGAGCCACCACCAGGAGCACCAGGACTGACACCTTCACCCCGCTCCTGACATGGTGCCAGGGCCTCCCTTTGGCCAAATCTAGCGGCTCCCCGGCTAGCAAGGGAGGCTGGGACGCATAGTTCAGCGGCTTTTGGCCCCGCACTGTGTGACAGGCAGAAGGATGGCCCCTATCCTCACCCCCAGCCCCTGTGAATGTGCCCGGGTCGGTGGCAAGGGGGACTGGGGTTGCAGGTGGAACCAAGGTTTATAACCAACTGGCTAAAATAGGGAGATTATCGTGGATAATCCAGGTGAGTCCAATGTTCTTTTTTTTTATTTAAAAAAATTTTTTTAATGTTTATTTTTGAGAGAGACAGAGAGAGACCGAGTGCAAGCGAGGGAGGGGCAGGGAGAGAGGGAGACACAGAATCCGAAGCAGGCTCCAGGCTCCGAGCCGTCAGCACAGAGCCCGACGTGGGGCTCGAACCCGTGAACTGTGAGATCATGCCCTGAGCCAAAGTCGGACGCTCAACCGACTGAGCCACCCAGGTGCCCCAGGTGAGTCCAACGTTCTTAAAAAAGGAAGCAGGGTGGGTGGCACCTGGGTGGCTCAGAGTGTCGGACTCTTGTCGGACTCTGAGCTAAAGCTCAGGTCATGATCCCAGGGGTGTGGGGTGGAGCCCTGCGTGGGGTTCTCTCTCTCTCTCTGTCTCTCCCTCTGCCCCTCTCCCCCGCTCACATGTGTTTTCTCTCTCTCAAAAAAGAAAAAAGGAAGAGAGAATCAGAACAGAGACCAGAGAGAGGGCAGGGTGAGGATTCGTCTAGCATTGTTGGCTCTGAAAATGGAAGAAGGGGGCAGCGGGCCAAGCAGACAGCTTCTAGAAATGCAGAAGACAAGGAATCAGTGTCTCCCTTAGGGCTCCAGGAAGGGAACACGCCTTCATGTGAGCCCAGTGAGACCCGTGTTGGACTCCCGATCTACAGAACCCTAAATAGTAAGAGTGTAGTGTTAAGCCACTAAGTTTGTGGCAATTTGTCATAACAGCTGTTGGAAACAGATGCACTTTCCCCATCTCAGAGGAACATTCTGAGTCACCCAAAGGGTTGCTGCTTAAAATGAAAAAGCAAAAGGCCCAGGACTCCGAGTTAGCAGAGCCAAAACTTCCCTGTTCTAGGAACCTAGAGCCTCCAAGAAAGTGCTATTATTAGCTCTCCTTTCTAAATTAAGAAAGGGACTGGGGTGCCTGGGTGGCGCAGTCGGTTAAGCGTCCGACTTCAGCCAGGTCACCATCTCGCGGTCCGTGAGTTCGAGCCCCGCGTCAGGCTCTGGGCCGATGGCTCGGAGCCTGGAGGCCGTTTCTGACTCTGTGTCTCCCTCTGTCTCTGCCCCTCCCCCGTTCATGCTCTGTCTCTCTCTGTCCCAAAAATAAAAACAAAAAAACAAAAACAAAAAACGTTGAAAAAAAATAAATTAAGAAAGGGAGGCACAGAGAGGTTAGGCACCCTACCTAAAGTCACACGGCTATTTCGCGACAGTTCCGGGATTCGAGCCCGGGCAGTCCGACTGCAGGCTGTGTTCTCATCTACTCCCTGATACTGTCTTCTTCATGACGAGCCATGTAATTTTTGTGTTGTTGTTGTTGTTTTTTTTTTTTTTTTTTGCCATGTAATTTATAGCAGGAAGACACTGGAAAAATCTCATTATCTGACAACAGGATTAAGTCAATTGTTACCATGCCTCAACTCAATGGGAGTTACGGAGGTTTTGAAAATGATAAGTATGAGCAACATGCGGAAATATTTACAATGTGAAATGAAAACAGCAGAATGCAGGATTACTCTTACCCCTGATCACAATATGCCAAAGCCTTAACAGGAGGGAGAGGAAATGGAGAACTCGCTGGGGAGGGTGCCAGGAACGAGGGCCCGTGGCCTTTCGTGGCTCCTTTATATGAAGGTAGTGCCAGAGCTCACAGCACGGCATGGTGAAAGAGACGGGAATCTGTTGTCAGACAGACGGACTGGGGCGACCAGGAGCCACTCAAGCTCTGTGTCTCGTATAGAACGGGAAAACGCCCTCACTGGCTGCTGTGACGGTCTCATCAGACGAGGTCTGCAAAACTGTGGCTGCTGTTCGGTAACGTCAGCCCCCTCCCTCTCCCTGACCTTGCCTTTGCCGAATGTTTTTAACAATACAACGGTTTTTGAGACCCTAGCGCTTTTAAGGCTTATGTTGGGGGGTCACGAAATGTTCCAAGCTCGCTTATCTTGAGGACGATGGGCAGGGCCATCGTGAACCCCAGGAGGGGTCCCTGGCGGTCAAGAGGCTGCGCGGGCTCCCGGCTCCCCCGCTGGTGTGTCAGGCGTGTGCCTGAGCTCCGGGGACCCTCACCAGTCGGGTGGCCGCCATCCGTCACGCGGTCATCTCTAGGCGCCCTGCCGTGCCTCCTGCCTTCCTTCTCCCCTGGCCCCAGGCAACCGCCCGTCCGCTCTCGGTCAAACTGGTGGTTTTGAACCAGCAATTTGGATTTGTTGCCAGCGAGGGCTGCAGTCAGAGTCTACACTCTTTTTGGGTAATGAAATAGGAATGAAATTATGTCGTGAGCTTACGGGACAAGGCAATCGCAACCTCCATTTGTGCACTGATAGCTGAGCTCTGATGAAGTAACTGTCAAGAGAACAACTCCTTTTTAAGTCTCTCTCAGGGCGTGATGTGTACTCCAGTAATCAGCAGACAGGTAAGCGGGTCTAAACGTCTCCACTGTCCTTTGGCAGATATTAGACATCCTGTTGGAGCCCTTTGGGGCTCAGTCAATGTCGCCAACGCGGGCTTAGATGATTGACATCTAAGCCAGGAGCCCTGGTTCCTGGTTTCTACCCGTCTCCTTCCCCGAGCCCTCCAGACCCAACTCCCCCGCTTTGGAAACTCTGCCCCTTCCCAGTGCCTCACTGCCAGGGCCATCCTCCTCTGCGTAAGTGCCGGGTGGCTCTCTCCCGTGCCTGTTCGGGGAGGGTCCCTAGTCTGAGCCTTCCAGCACCACAGCACCAGTCTGACTCCGGCTTGGATGAGGCTGCTTCTCTGGATGTGACTGCCTGGGCTGAAGTGACTCACAGAGAGGCCTTCTTCGTTCTCTCCCTGGTTTCCCTGAGGCCAGGTGGGGTGGGAGGTGGGGGTTCAGAGCGGGCGAGAACAGGCCAGAACTACCAAATCTGGGACATCAGGTATATAACTGTGCCTTAAAACAAATGCGGGAAAATATCAGCTATAAGAACAGCCCTTGGTTGATCCTATTGAGAAGTTACAAAATAATCACAGCCTGGGGACCGGAACCAACAGAATGTGAGGCGGTAACCGACGGCCGGAGGGTGGTTGGTTACCTCCTAGAAAGCACGTTCTAAAAAGCAGGGGTTTGGACCCCTGCTCCATGCCCCGCAGATCGCGTCCTCTGTGATCGTTATGGAAACTCCTAGCCTTGGTTTCCCCACAGGATGACACAACCACTTCTGTGGATCCCAAGGAAACCATCAAACACCGTAAGTAAAACATCTCAGTGTCCAGGAACAGACCAATAAATGCTCAATAAATGCTCCCTCCTCTCCTTACACAGCACTGAAAACTCTATTTACTCTTCCAGATGGGAGACTTTATAAAAAATTCATGACATTCATTTTTTTTTTTTTTTTCAATTCACAATAGATACACTCCAGAGTAATTCCCGGATGGGTAGGTGCCTCCCAGATATCAGTGAGAGTTACCAAGGTGCCTCCCAGTTACCTGTGAGAGTGCAGGTGACAGCTGATGGCCTGTGACTGGCCCACTCCACACCCCAGGAAAGTCGTGACAACCTGATCTTGACTGTGGCTCTAAGGTGCTAGTGGCCCATCCGGAAGGAGGCTGCCCAGCCAGGAGCGGGAGAACGCAGTGCCCCATCTCAAACTCAGAGCGGTACAACCTGGGGATGCGCGTAGCCATTTGCCAGCTCCAGGACTGAGAAACAAGGGAAAATTTGCCCCAGCCTGATTTGTTCTCCCAGACCTCAAAAGAAACTAATCTCCATGGAACAAATATCTCATATATTAATCATTTGAAATTCTACTCCACTCCTCTTCAGAGATTTAGTGAATGTCTTATTAGCTAAGATGCTGAACATAATTTCTAAAATAACCAAATAGAAGTCTACATTATTGTTTTCCGTTATTTCTACAAGCGTTGGGGGATACCAGATGGCTTGTAGGAACAACGGATTCTACAACTATTCTTGTAAAAAAGTGAATTACGAGTATCCATGGATATTCTGGCTCAGAACCTGAAGCTTTCCAATGGCAATTAAAACATGTGACACTGGTGAGGGGATAGAAAAAGCCACGGAACAAAGTCGAGAATCCAGAAACATGTTACCTACTAAGGGTCTGATGAAGATGCTATTTCAAATCAGTAGGAAAAAGACAGACTAATCAGTAGATGCTAGTGTTACAATGGGCTACCCATTTAGAAAAAAAATTCAGATTGTGCCCTAACTCTTATCTCCTACATGAATTTTGGGCGCATTAAAGATCTAAACATATGTCTTCAAATCTGGAAGGAAATTTAATGACCTTTAAAAAGGAAAAAAAAAAAAAAGCCAAAGCATCCAGGAAGGGTTCACTATGAGGTCTCTCCGGTTTCAACCCCCCTTCTCCCTGATGCCGGGAAAGAGGTCTTTTCCCAACAGGTCTGCAAGTTATGTCCTTCCGATTCTTGCGCGCTCATGCCCCTCCTCACCACCACCACCCACTCTAAGCCCAGTGCCAACATGGAAGAGAGGACGTAGAAATTACTAAGACCTTTGGCAAGAAAGCAACCTCCAGCCCACCTTCTCCTCTGTAGTCATTTTCAGTTCCTTCCTTGGAACATTTCAATATATTCTGGATGAAAGGAAGTGGGAGGGAGAAAAACATGGTTGTACCCAAATGGGAAAACAACTCAGATGTGCCCGTTTAATGGAGGCTAATGGGAATGCTAGTTACAGGAAATAATGGAAACCGTGTAAATTGCAAAGGCTTCTAGGAGGAGTCACCATGGCTCAGGAAGATGAGTGGGAATTAAGCCAACAACAGGAGGGTGGATGAAAAGGAAATTAACACAGAGACAGAAGGTAGAGGGGTTTCTTTCCATCTGAGAGATAGAGAGAAAACAATCAGCCCCAAAAAACGTTCCCAACAGATAACAAAGACTCAGAATAGAACAAGGAAGATAAGCGGCGGAAGAAAATTCGAAGGAAATCAGTTCGCATGAAGGAACCAGCGTTAAATGGGCTTCAGATTTGCTGACTGTGGCTTTGTGCCTCGTCCTGACCCTGCCACGTCATCCCGATGGCTCCAGAGGGAGAGAGCAAGCCTCCGAAAAGTTAGACTTGCCCAAGTTGGCATGGTCCGTGAAGGCTGGAGCGGGGACGCAGACCCAGGCCTTCTGACTTCACATACGGGACCATTTCTATTGCTTCATAGAGGCTTTGTTGAAAATTAAAGGCAGGGGAGAAGTGAAGTCAGGAGCCAAAGGGTGGAACCTCAGAGGTCCCAGAGGGACTCCAAGAAACTCCGGATCTCCACCAGAGCACAACCGAAGACTAATTCTGGGAATTTAGTGCTTTGAAGCACGTATTATATATTTGCTGGCACGCTTCCTATTTTTAAGAGCAAAATTTGATGCCCAGAAGACTTGTAATTAAAGCCCACACAAGCAGCATCCATGACTGCACTCTACCCTGGTCAGGGAGAGCATCCGCCTCCCCAGGCGAGGAGCAGGCAACATCTCTGAGGCACCACGCCCCAAAGCATCGGAGACCGGAGTCCAATAAGGGCACTTACAAAGGCAAAGAGCCGCAGCATTTATTTTTACAGACTTTAAAATGGCATCCTCGCGACCGAATGGTTTTTCTTTGTGACCATGCTGCCCCAATCCACCTTCAGAAGGCAGGCAGGAAGGTCCTGCAGAAACGGCTCTCTCGGGGGCGCGGGAGGGACAGGGGTTGTCTGTGTCTGCTCTCAGGATACCCTGCGGTTTCCGACCAAAGAGCAAGGGCTGGAGTTGAGAGCCATTTCCAAAAGCAGGGAAAAGCTGTCGGAGGACTGCATTTTAGCTGAGCCCAAAGGTCAAAGAAATCATGGTCTGTCGGGATTCGATCAGACTTCCAAGCTGGGGCCCTAAGGACTCTTGGCGGGACTCTGGATGGAGCGGCTGGGGAGCCTGGGCAGAAAACTGGCTTTGTTGTTCGACTAACTCCAGGCTCAAAATTGCCAGCCCCCGGGGCGGGGGCTTGAGGGGATGGCCTACCTGTCTGAGACTTGGTCAGAGCAGGGTGGGGGTCGGGGCCTCTACGTTCCGATGAGCCGCATCCCCAGAAAGGAATCGACATGGCATGGTTTTGCTACATTTCATGATTTCCCACAAACTGCTTCGGGTCGGGTCGCATCCTCCCTTTTGTTCTCTGGTCTGCCCCTCCCCCATCCCGCTGTGACCCTAGGGTCTCTGGCAGAGAGAGCAGGGGTGGGGGCAGGTCCCACAGGCTTCCTCCGCCGCTGACCCGCAGCGGGGATAGATGGATTTCCTTGGGTGAGGGCAGCGGCTTCCTCCGGTTTCTCTGGCCCACCCCAAACCATCTTCTGTCCCCCTGGAGTCCAAATGGAAACGACACTTGTTAAAAGGCTGTTCAACAGGCTGGATGAAAGGCGGTAAAGCGTGGGATTCTTCCAAAGGAACCAAAGAGACAAGTTGGGAACGGGGCAAATGCAGGAGTAGCCGGTTTGTCCCCCAAGCCTCCAAAATCCTCGGGGGTGAGGAACCGGCAGTAAACCAAGGACCGCTTAGTGAGGACGCGGGGCGCTTTGCCAACGGGTATTTGGTTCAGTGTTCAGGGTGACGTGGTCAGGTGGATAAGCAGGTGTGAATGTCCCTGTGTGGACAGCGGACGGGAGCCTCTGCTTCCTGACTCCCTGTCCAGTGCTCTCATCATGGCCTCCCCTCCCCCCCATCCTGGGCTGTTCTCTGCTAGACGGTCCTAGAAGGTGGGTGTGATATACAGCCCCCTAGGGGACATGAGGTCTCAGAGAACCAATGAAGACATCTCTTCCCTCGCGGAAATGGTATCCATACATTTAAATTGGTATCTTTATAATCAGCTTAAGGGCTTCTTATTTTAATATAGCAGCTGAGAGGCAAAATCAGGTCCCACTTCAAGTGCTACCAAAATCTGCTGTGTGGGTAGCTTCTCCGATGTGGAAATGAGGCACCCTTAACAGCCACCCACACAACAGCCTAATTTTCACTCAAGAGTCGCTATTGAAAAAAAAAAAAAAGAAGAAGAAGAAAAGGTGACTCAAAACCACCAGCAACTTTGAATTTAACTTCGGAAAATCTCTAGTTGATGGAGCTGGGGACTCGTCCAAGCAGGGTGAAGACCCCAGCGGGGGCGGGGCTGGACTCCAGCTTTAGGCCCCGGTCAAGGTCTCGGACCGGCCTGTCCTTCAGGCACGCTGCAGCTGGGTCACCGTTCTCTGGACGAGGGGTGTGCATGCCCAGACTCAGATCCACGTTTACACCTGACCCCAGAACCACAGTTGTGAAGACGTCGTTCACGAGGCAGTCGAGGGAGAGTCCAGGAGGAGGACAAGTCAAGTCTCCCAGATCGCAGGAAACACTGATTCCTTCCGGGCCCCCCAAAGCTGTCGCTCAGCCGGCCTCATCACCTTCCGCGTGACGCGGGGACGGCCGGCAAACTGGTCCTCCCGCCTCGGCTAGGCCCTGCCAGTCTCTACTCCTCTGTCAGGCTGTGGTCTCTCTCAAATCCCTGCGAGGACATCCCGGGCTCCCTGGAGCTGACCCTTCCCTCCCCCAGCATCCCCCAACCCCTTTGGCCTCACATGCACCCTCCGAGGGACCCACATGGCGGAAAGCAGGAAACACACTTTGTAAATACGACGGGCTGGTCAAATGGGATCTGCTACGGGAAGGAACAAAGTAAACAACCAGGAGGGACCAGAGGGAGCCTCTCCCCAAAGTCCTGCTAACAGGCAACCGATGATTCTGTACCAACCCTGACCGAGGAGCCAGCCTCAGAGAAGAAGGTTCTGGAACAGACTGTAAGGGGTGGGGGAAGCCTGGTCACACTCGGAGGAGCCCCTCAGATGGGGTGAGACGTGCACACGGCACAGCAGGAGTGCTCCCGGCCCAGGCTGTCTAACACGGTTGTCAGTAGGAACCCTCCTGGGGGACCACACGCCCCCCCAAAGGGTCTTCTGCTTTGTCTTGTCGCCCGGTGAGTTCCTGCGCTCTCCCTCTGCGGCCCCTTCACACACCCTCACATAGCGAGAGGCCGAGCTTTGAAAGACAACAGCTGCTTCTTGTTTTTGTTAAAATATCCCCAGTGTTTGGATATGAGAGAAGGAGAGAGGAAGAGAGAGGCAGGGGACGGTGGTGGGGGGGCGGTGAAATACGCATTCACGCATAGTTAAAAAAATTAATCAAGAGTGATAACAAAAGTGTCATGTTCCCCCTCTCTCCCCATCACCTAGCCTCAGTCCAACCCCAACAATATGCCAGCAATATATGGATATTTCCACCCCACAGGTGAGGCTCTCGGCTCCCACGGTCTCCCACCCCTCTCCTCTTGCCTTCCGAATTTTCCGATGATGCCGTTTTGAGTCCTTAACCAGCAATAGAGGGAAGTTGTTCCGCATCTTGGCTAATAGTTGTATCTCATGAGACTTTAATTTTTCGTCAGTCTCGGGGGGGGGGACGGGATATTAAGTGATATCCTACAATGGTTTGAGTCTACATTCCTTTATTTACTAATACGGTTAAGTTTCTTTTCATTCTTAATTGGCTCTGTGTTTCCTCTTCTGGGAAATACTTCCCTCTTCTTTTTTCTTTTTTTTTGTTTTTTTTTTTGTTTGTTTTTAATTTTTTTCAACGTTTTTTATTTATTTTTGGGACAGAGAGAGACAGAGCATGAATGGGGGAGGGGCAGAGAGAGAGGGAGACACAGAATCGGAAACAGGCTCCAGGCTCTGAGCCATCAGCCCAGAGCCTGACGCGGGGCTCGAACTCACGGACCGCGAGATGGTGACCTGGCTGAAGTCGGACGCTTAACCGACTGCGCCACCCAGGCGCCCCTCTTTTTTTTTTTGTATTGGATAGTTGTGTTTTATTAGAAATATTTATAGATTCTAGATCTTTCACCAGTTATGTGTTGAAAATACGTTCTGCTAGTTTGTGGCTTATCTTTTTCATTTTTTTTATGGCATTTGGAAGGACGATACTCCTTTAATCCCACCAAATGTATCTGTCTTCACCTTTACGACCTATTTAAGCGATCGCTCCATGGCCTGAGGCTATAAGGATATTTTTCTAGATCTTCTCCAACTTTTGACTTTAACACTTAAATCTGTAATCCACTCGAGAGTGATTTTTTATTATTTTTTTTTAACGTTTATTTATTTTTGAGACGGAGAGAGACAGAGCATGAACGGGGGAGGGTCAGAGAGAGAGAGGGAGACACAGAATCTGAAACAGGCTCCAGGTTCTGAGCTGTCAGCACAGAGCCCGACGCGGGACTCGAACTCACAAACCGCGAGATCATGACCTGAGCCGAAGTCGGATGCTTAACCGACTGAGCCGCCCAGGCGCCCCGAGAGTGATTTTTGTATAAGGGTTGAAGTCAGTGTCTGATGACCAGCTACCCCAGCTCCACTCATCACACAGTCCTTCTTTCCTCCACTGAACTTTAGGACCAGCTCTGCCAACATCATGTGATCTTGGGAGCCTGGCCACTGGGTCGCCCGTCCTCTGCTTGTGCATCTCTGAGCCAACACAAAACTTCCCCAGTTACCTTTGCTGTGTAACACGCTCGAAACCCCAGAAGGCAAGCTCCCCACCCAGCTCCAGTCTGGTTTTCTTTCAAAGAGTTCTTAACTGTCCTCAGCCTATCATTCTTCCATATAGATTTTAGGATAATCTTGTTGGGTTTAAGGAAAAATCCTACCGGGGTTTTAAAATTAGAATGACATTAAATCTATAGACCAATTTTGGAAGAATTCACATCTTTGTAATATGGAGTCTTTCCATCGATAAATGTAGCTGGATGTTTTCCATAACGTCGCTCAGTAAATTTTACCATTTTCGCCATAAAACTTGGGCATATCTTTGTTAGATGTATTTCTAGGTAGCTGGATTTATTTTTGTTTGTTTGTTTTGTTTTTTCAGCCATTGTCAATGGTATTTTATTTTAAATGACAATTTGTAACTGACGTGTGGCGTATGGAACTACAGTTTTTAATTTTTAAAAAAAATTTTTTTTTCAACGTTTATTTATTTTTGCGACAGAGAGAGACAGAGCATGAACGGGGGAGGGGCAGAGAGAGAGGGAGACACAGAATCGGAAACAGGCTCCAGGCTCTGAGCCATCAGCCCAGAGCCTGACGCGGGGTTCGAACTCACGGACCGCGAGATCGTGACCTGGCTGAAGTCGGACGCTTAACCGACTGCGCCACCCAGGCGCCCCAACAGTTTTTAATTTAAAAATGAATCTAGTATCTTGTTGAACTCTTATGAATTCTAATTGTCTAATCTCTTGGGTTTTCTACATAATAGTCATATCATCTGCAAAAATATGACAGTTTGGTTTCTTCTTGTTCAGTCTTTAAAACTTTTATTTCCTGTTCGTATTGCTCTGGCTGGAACTTCTTGTACCACATAAAATTATATTGTGGGGGTGGGCATCACTAGCTTTCTTTTTCTGGGTTTCACCAGGAATTACTTTAATGCTTCACCGTTAAGTAAGATGGTATCTGTAGGGTTTTTGTAGATATCCGTTATTAGGTTAAACATGCTTTCTTCCGAATCTTAGGTGCTCAGATTTCTTTCCTTTTTTAAAAAAGTCACACGTGGATGTTAAATTGTATCAAACGCTTTTCATGCCTCTATTGAAGTCACTGTATTCTTTCACCCTGTTAATGTGCTGAATTACATTAACAGCATTTCTTTGGGGGCAGGAGAAATTGAGGCTTAAAAAAATTAAGAAATATCTTGTAATCAAAACCCTTTGTGGGGCGCCTGGGCGGCGCACTTGGTTGGGCATCTGACTTCGGCTCAGGTCCTGCTCTCGTGGTTTGTGAGTTCGAGCCCTGTGATGGGCTCTGTGCTGACAGTTCGGAGCCTGGAGCCTGCTTCGGATTCTGTATCTCCCTCTCTCTCTGCCCCAACTCCGCTTGTACTCTGTCTCTCTCTCTCTCAAATAAATAATAGCATTAAATAAATAAATAAAATAATTTATGGCATTAAATAAAGCATTAAATAAATAAAATATAAATAAATAAATAAAAGCATTAAAAAAAGGTTTAAAATAAAACAAAAACCTTTGCTTAAACCTCAGCCTTTGTTGGCTGATTGGATTGCCAAGCCTGGAAGACACATATATCAAAGTACAATAGCCATGTCGTATGGACAAAAACTGTAGGAACCTGATAGCACCACTTCCCCGATGAAGAAATGAAGGCTGTTGCTCTAAACGTGTGCGTCTGAGAGGGAATTCGGATGCCGCAGTCCCCTGTCAAATGTTGCTTGGAGGAAGACAGCTCAGGCCCTTAAACTGTTTTTGTCAAATTTATTAATTATTTAAATAACAAACATCGACTTCTTTATTCCCTTGAATCGCTAACAGTGAACACTTCTCCCCCTCGGCAGCCTGGCCCGCCTTGGTCAAGAGCAGGAGATCTCAGATGACTTCAGCTCTGATGGCGGGAACAGCTGCGCCCCTCCTGGGCTCATTCCTCCAACAGCCTTTGCTCCGCTCCATCACCAGGGCCATCATGTCTGTTACTAATTTTCTTTTCTTCTTTTTTTTTTTTTAATTGTTTTAATGTTTATTTATTTTTGACAAAGAGAGAGAGAGAGAGAGAGAGAGAGAGAGAGAGAGACAGAGCGTGAGCGGCCAAGGGGCAGAGAGAGAGGGAGACACAGAATCTGCAACAGGCTCCAGGCTCTGAGCTGTCAGCACAGAGCCCAGACGCGGGGCTTGAACTCAGACCGCGAGAGCATGACCTGGGCCAGAGTCGGACGCTCAACTGACTGAGCCACCCAGGCGCCCCCGTTACCAAGTTTCTTGATGCCAGGAAGATATCTGGCCTTCGGATAGCCATCCTGCACCCCATTCTCCTTTTTCTGATTAATTTTATACTTCCTGAATATCATTTCAGTGGATGTTTTGGAGACAGGAGAGGTATGCTCGGCTCGCCATTTTGAATCATAACCCAATCAGCCCTTTAATGCCCAGGAAATCAACCAGGGAGCTCAGAGATAGCATCATGGGTCTCCCTGGCTTCATGCTCCAGCCCCTTTCCTCTGTCCCGAGACCTCGGTTCACATTTGCTCCCTGGGACTATCAGCCTGTGAAAGCAGGAACCAGGTTCTTTCTCCAGCACCAAGCACCCGGGCTTGGCAGACGGCCCCCACGCAACACGCATGCGTGGCTTTCTGAAAATAAATATCTGTTGAATGACTGAACCAACGAATTAATACCAACAGTACAGTCAGATTTTAACAAGGCCTCTGTAAATATATTGGACAAAAGACTTCCTTTTTCTTCTGCATTTGAAAAACCGGGGAGGGAATCTTTTTAATTATGAAAAATGGATTGTTTTCTTATCTCAGTTCCACAGTGCAGTCTGCAAGAGCCCCAGCCAACCCTGCTGAGAAATAATTCACAGACCCCTGCGGAAGGTATGCCATAGCCCAAGCATGAACAGTGTCGGGAAGATTCCATCCCTTTTCAATACTGGAAGCTGTTTTTCAGGTCCAGGAAAAGTCCTTCGGGATCAAAGTTCCTGCCCGATTTCTGAAAGTAAAGGCGGTGATTCTAGGGAGCTTGGCTATCATGAGAAACTGTAAAAATTGCACTAGAAAATGTCTAGGGCAGAAGCCAACCAAATGTATGCATAATGAACCCTCTACACAGCTTTCATGGTTGTGCGGATTGAATATATAGCAAACCAAACTATGCTACCCCAAATTCACCAAGTCCCATACCAGAACCTACGTCCTCTGCCATTGACGTACGTGGGCACCTCTGTACAATCTATCTTGCGATGCCCTGGGGGTAGTGTAGGCTCCGGCTTCTCTCACCAGAGAGGAGGCAGCTCCTCGGACAGGAAAGCTGCAAGGACCCTAGAGATGTGGAGTCTCAGCTTCCTCAGAGCTCTGCCCGCGGGCTGGGCCCCACCATCTCCTGGTGACACCTGCCTGCCTCAGCCCACACCCGGCAGGAAGCAGAGAGGAGAGAGATGGCAGGAGGGCTCAGTCCCAGGGACCGTGGAGCCCTGGCTCCTCTCTGGAACTCCGGCCTCCCGGCACCAGCTCTCACACCTCCCCTTCCCTGGGCCGACACGCCGGGTCTATCCCCTGCCCACCGGCCGGGTCCCACCCGGACAAGACAACCGATAGCCTGGGTCTTTGGGGAGGATCCCGATTTCCGGTTCTCTGGCCCATTGTCCTCCGAGGACACTTACGGAAGGTTCATTGTTTAGAATCTGAGTTTGGTCATCTCTCCTTCCAGCCCCTCTACCTTTCTGTTCTCAACCCTGTACTCCAGCCTGCTCTGGAATACCGGCCATCCTGGCTCCAAACCTGACGTGTTCCAGAATGTTCAACCTTCCTGCCGCCCACATCTTAGATTGGCACAACTGTGGGCATGTTGGCAACCTACCTAGATGCGATGAAATAACCCAGCTTGACCCTTTACAATATGGACCCTGGCACCTCTACCCTCACTCACCCTGTGCCCTGCCCCACAGGGGCTGTGAGAAGTGAGACGTGAGGCTTTTAGGAATCCATCCCCAAAGATGAGGCCAGTCTTGCACCGAGCGCCTGTTGCTTTAGATAACAATGGTGTGGGTCTGCGCTCATCATGACTGTTTTCTGGGGCCACAGGCTGTATCTGCTGACAATGAAAGCAGTCAATGAATGGTAACAAAACCTCCTTCAAAAATCAGGCATCTCGTCCCCAGAGCCAGAAGCCTGGTTTCTAAATAGGATTCTCCAATAAAAGGAACCAGGGCTTCCTGGAAAAAACGCCTGATTCTAGGGACGGAGCAGGAGAAGTACAAGATAAACCTGAAGAAGTCTGTAGTTATCAGAAGGTAAAGCAGTCCTCAAAAAACAAAAGGACGGGGCGTGTTAAAGGGACCCGGAACGGGGCGCCTGAGTGGCTCAGTCGGTTAAGCGTCCGACTTCGGCTCAGGTCGTGATCTCTCAGTCCGTGGGTTTGAGCCCTGCATCAGGACCTGTGTAGACAGCTCAGATCCTGGAGCCCGCTTCGGATTCTGTGTCTCCCTCCACTGCTTGCACTCTGTCTCTCGCATTGTCTCAAAAATAAATAAATATTAAAAAAAAAATTTTTTTTTAGTAAATAAATAAAGGAAGCAGCCTGAAAGAGTCAAAGGCCGGGCGCGTTTGAGCAACAGAATAAATAGCATAGTATGGACCACTGCTCGAAGTACAAAATACATCGGCAGGGTCCACCCTGATTATAAAGAAACACTTGAATGAATAAAGAAATAAGATAAGAGACAAGTCTTTCGTACAGAAGAATTCCACGAATATATGTACGTATTACCCATCCAACAGGTGGAGATTTTCCTTTGGGTTCTGGATGATATCACCATCCATGAGCTTGAGTCCCGCATTGGGTGAGCCCCGCTTGTCTCTCTCCCTCTCTCTCTCTGCCCCTTGCTCACTTGCGCCCCGCCCCCCGCCACCACTTGTGGGATTCTCTTTCTCTCTCTCTTTCTGACCCTCGCTCACATGTGTCCTCTCTCTCTCTTAAAAACAAAAACAGAAGGAAAGTTGGTGCAGTCCACATAAAGGCTGGGGTCCCAAAGTAAGGTCCCAATGTTGATTTTTTTTCATTTTGACAAACAGATCATGGTCATGTAAACTATTAATGGGGGAACCCGGAAGAAACTCTCTGTACCGTATCTTTGCAACTTTTCTGTGAACCCCCAAATAAAATTCATTGCAAAATAAATGTATTTAAAAAAATTTAAAAACAGGGGTCTCTAAACCCTCAAGCCCTGCACAACTCAACGCAGCCTTTCCCAGGAAACGTGTCCAGGATGGGAACCCCAATGTCGTTTCTGCCTCCAGTGACAAAGGAACCAGAAAACGTGCCGTTCTTCGTTGGCCTCTATTCCCAGGACTGGAGCAGGGCTAGCCGCCGGCCAGGCCTGGTTGTCTGAGTCTTGTCTGCGCGACCTGGAAACGCAGGGCGACCCAGAGGCTGTGAGATCAGGGGTGATGTGAACAGCAGCCCTGCAGGTGGCCCGGTCTTGATTTCATCCCGCTCTCCGATGGGTAAACCCCAGCACTTCCCAGGAGGTGTGCAGCTGGTGTATAAACAGGGAGGGTGCAGGAAGGGTCAAGAGACAGCGGTGTTGGCTCCCTGCTCCCCAAAGCCTGAAGTGAAAAATCCCGCGGGAAGCAGGCAATTTTGGGGAGCCTGCCAGGAGGTGCCAAATGCAAAACGCTGCCATCCCAGCGTCCCAAACGCAGACAGGCCCTTGTTCCTCCGGGGCAGCCACGGACGGTCAACACAGCAGCAGCTCAAGGGTGTCTCCCAACCCCAGGGGGGGAGTGGTTACTTAGCGGTTACCTAGACCAGAGTACTTACCTAGTCCGACCCCCCCAAACCCCGGAAGGTGGAGTCACCATCCTCCTTCTAAAGAGGGCAGGGAAGGGGTGGGCGAGGACAGGGCCGGGTCCCGCTGTCCGAGAAGAGAGTGGGCTTTATTGCCTGAGACGGGAGGAGGTGCCTGGCCCGGAGGACTGAGCCGCACCAGAGGCTGCCCCAGAGAGGCCGGCGTGGGATGGGGTCGACGGCAAAAGCAGACACTGGCCTGCTGGGCCCCCGCCATGGCTGAGCTAATGGGAAAGGCACAGGCGCCGTGGAGTTAGTCCCCAAAGCAGAGGACGCTTGAGGGCACCTGAGTCCTCCAGGCTCAGAGGTTGAAGCCCTGACGCCCCTGTGACTGCGTTTGGAGAAAGGGCTTTTAGAAGGTAATTAAGGGACCGATGCCTGGGTGGCTCAGTCGGTTAAGCATCTTGATTTCAGCTCAGGTCATGATCTCACGGTTTGTGAGTTGGAGCCTCGAATCGGGCTCTGTGCGGACATTGAGGAGCCTGCTTGGGATTGTCTCTCTCTCCCTCTCCGCCCCTCCCCTGCTTGTGCACTCTCTCTCTCTGAAAATAAATACATAAACTTAAAAAAAAGAAGGTAACTAACATCAAAGGATAATGGAGTCAGAAGAGTGGGGTCCCAATCTAGTAGGATTGGTGGCTTTATAAGAGGAGGAATAGAGAGAGATTTCTCTGTCTCTCCCTCTCCACGTGCATGCACTGGAGAGGCCACGGGGAGACACAGGGAGAAGGTCGCCATCTGGAAGCCAGATAGATAGAGAGTGCTCACCGTAAATGGAATCTGCCAGCACCTTGAATTTGAACATGCAGCTTCCAGAACTATCTGTTGTGTAAGCCCCCCAGCCTGTGGTGTTTTGTTATAACAGCCCGAGCCAACCAAGACCTCGGTGCAGATGGGGCTGCTTCACAGAGACACATCCGAGCCGCCCCGGGGCTTGCTGGGCAACCAGAGAAAGCTTCCTGGGGGAGGAGGGCCTTGGCTGAGAAATGGGGATGGAGAAAGGACGGAGGGGGGGGGGTAGGGGGGTGGGGAGACCTCCCCAGGAAAATGGTGATGGAAGAGGCAAAGCCATCTTCCGAAAATATGTTCTGGAAAGATGCTGTGCTCTTTTCTGTGGTTAAAATTCCACGTTGTGTCAAGAAGATTTATGTTTCCATCTCAAAAAAAGAATCATGCCAGGCATTTTAAAAAAAAACCTCTTAAAAATAGAAAAATGAGGAGAAATGAGTGGTTGGAGAAGTAGAAATGTGAAGCTGATGTGTTTACCGCTTTAGGCCAGAGGAAGAGTTGGGGGGGGGGTGGTTCGTGGGTCTCCCCCTCTTCCCGCCCCGAACCCACGCACCGGAGGTGTGGTGCATGCACCTGCCGTGAAGAAGGCCTGCCCGGAGCGCAATGAATAAGCAGCGAACCCATTTTCTCGGGTCGGGAACGTGCCTGTTGCTGAGGGAACCAGTCCCGAAAAGAAGGGAATCTCAAGTGAATGCCTCGTCTCCTCTGTTTGGCCCCAAAGTGACTGTCGGAGCTGGCTTCGCAGAGACGCGTAGAGTCTGGTTTGATTCCAAGTCAGGAGACATCCAAAGTTGCAGCCAAGTACGATCAAAGAGGCCGGTGTCTGAGCAAAACCCCAGGCGGGTGTGTGGGATCCCCGTGCAAAGCAGGACTGAGGCCGGAGGGCCCCGAAGAGGGGCGACTGACCCTGCGGTCAAGGGGGGCACCGTCCTAGAAGGCCCGCGGGGTGGGAGGGTCCCCAGGCAGGCGCGACGCAGACCCCCGGGGCCCTCCCGTGCGGCAGAGGATGGGGCAGCGGTGAAGAACCAGACAGGGAGCAGGTGTCCGTGTGGACACAGAGCGCCGGGTACCCGGGGCCCCGACCTGCCCTAACTCCCCTGGTACCTAGAAGCTACCCAGGAAGAAGGAGGAGGCCCCAGACTGATCAAACCTAGGTCTCTGCCACTTCTGGCGAATGGCACTCTAAGTTTAAATTACGAACAACAGAAGAAGGAAGGTTTATTTCTTGAAGACCACTATCGGCTACCCTTCATTTCGTGCAGCCAATCGTATTCGAAGTTCCTACCGTGGGAAGGAGCACATTTGGAAAGAAGGACAACTCGCCCGTGGGTCTATTTCCTGCCCCGGAATCGGGTAACGAGACCAAGGGGAGGATTTGTTTCCGGAGAAAGAGTAACAGAAGGTGAGGGTAGAAATGCGCGCGACTCGGGCCTCCTGATGGCCTCCTGGGTGCCATCCGGGCGCCCAGGGCTCCACAAGAACGCTGCACCTGACTCTCCCTGGCCAGGAAGGAAGTGCCTCCGGGTCACAGCCCCACCTCCCTTGCCCTGTAGACCTTTGCAGGTGGAGGCTGTGTTTGCTCCTCTCTCCGCCGGCGCTGACTGCAAAGTCAGCCTGCACTCGATGAGTGTTCACTGTGTTTGGGGAAAGGGAACGAATGTAACGAAACAGCAGAAAACAGCATCACAGGTGTTTAAAAGGAGAAAGAAAAACCGAAGCCTGTGTCCCTTGAATACCACCTGCCAGAAGTTCACTCCCGCGGGTATTTAAATATATTAATTTGGGGCGCCTGGGTGGCCCAGGGGGTCAAGCGGCCGACTCTTGATTTCAGCTCAGGTCCTGATCTCATGGGTTCGTGAGATCGAGCCCCGCATGGTCTCTGTGCTGGGATTCTCTCTCTCTCTCCCTCTCTGCCCCTCAGCCCTGCTTGCCTGCTCTCTCTCTCAAAATGAATAAACATTAAATATATATATATATATATATATATATTCTTTCAATATACCCAACACCCTAAGGTAGATACATTAATTGCATTTTGCAGATGAGGAAACACGCCCAGGGAGGCTAAGTGGTTTTCCCAAAGCCACTCAGCTGGTAAACGGCAGAGAAATTCTTTGAACCCAAAGGCGTCTTGCTCTAAAAACCTTTGCTCTCCCCACTAAATTGGTTGCCTGTGACAACTGTGAAGGAGTGTCTGTGGGGCGAAGGGCCACTCACCTCCTCTTTGAAAGTCACACCCCCTTTTACAGGCCTTACTCATGGAATCGCACCCACCACCGAGCCTCTTGCTTGTGTAAGGTGCCCGCCGCAGGTGCCGGGGGGGGGGGGCGGACAGTGGCACCAGGCACACAGCCCCGCCTTCTGCTGCTTGTCTGGGACCCCCCGGGGCCCGGGGGCGGTGGGAGGATGTGGGAGAGGCCCCCTGACTCAATCACAAGTCCCAGAGCTTAACTTGAAACCCGTCAAGTAGGATCCGGTTCAATTAGCATAAAAGCAAATTAGCAATTACCAAGCTGTCAAGTCACAGCAGAGGCTCAGGAATTTCAACAACTATCAAGACATCATTTAAAAATATTTAATTCCACTTACATCATTCCAGCTGGGGAATCAGATTGCTTTCGCTTGGTTAGAGGTGTTCTTTGGGGAGAAGCATTAAAAGTGCCAAGAGGTTTCTCCCCCCACATAATGAGCAGGCACGCGGAGAGCTGTGTAGACACGTTAGAGATTTACATGGAATAACCAAGCATGTTACCCAGCTTTCTGGAGACAGTATAAACTTTAAATAAGATTGAAAATCCATCATACCTATGTCGATCGGATAATTAACAACATTTGCTGTCAGTGCCGTCTAATGCTACAACGCCTCAGGATGGTCCCTTTCTGCACTTAAACTTCTGAATCAGGCTTCCGTGGACAGGTAGTCACAGGTCCTGGTTCTCCGAGGGCGAGCGGCTCTCTCTGAGGGTGTGTCCCCAGCATCCCTCTCTCTGAAGACGTTCCCAGCATCCTTCTCTCTGAGAGTGTGTCCACAGTACCCCTGTCTCTACGAGGGTATGGTCCCAGCATCCCTCTCTCTCTGACGGTGTCTCCCCAACATCTACAGACAGCAACCCTGTGAGATAGAAATTATTATCCCCAGTTTACAGGTGAAGAAACCGAGGCATGGGATGTTTAAAGAACTTGACCAAGTGATAGAAGCCATAGCCAGACATAATGACTGCAGATCTAGGAAGTGCTTGGATGAAAAAGCCAATCTCAAAAGGTTATGTACCGTAAGGCTCCATTCGGCAACATTCTTGAAATGACAAAATTCTAGAAAGGAAAACAGATTAGTTGTTGCCAGGGGTTGGGGTCGGGGTGCAGGGCGGGGGGAGGGGGGTGTCATTATATGACAGCGACAGGAGGGATCGTTGTAGTGTTGGAACCATGCTGTATCTTGACTATGGTGTCAGAGATGCGGACCTTCACACGTGATAAGGTTGCACAGAACTAAACACGCACAGAATCGAGTACGTGTGAAACCGAGGTATCTGAATCAGAGGGCACAGGTCTATGTCAATATGGCGGTGCTGTTGGGCTCAGTTCTGAAAGATGCACCCCTTAGAGGAAAACGGGTGAAGAAAACATGGGGTCTCGCTGTGCTGTTTCTTAGAATAACTTATAAATGTGTAATCATCTCAAAATCAAAACTTCCAGTTTAAAAAATAGCATTTATAAAACGTGTGCATGGGGACACCCATCAAATGTAGTATATATCTAAGAGGCTGTGACGTGATGTGCAGAATTTGTATTTGTTTCCATCTGTCTAACAGCATTTGTTTTTTAGAGAATGAACAACTGGGGTGGGGGGAGGGCAGAGGGAGAGGGAGAGAGAGAGAGAGAGAGAGAGAGAGAGAGAGAGAAGGTCAAGCAGGTTCCATGCTTAGTGTGGACCCTGATGTAGGCTCGATCCTCTGACCCTGAGATCACGACCTGAGCCCAAATCAGGAATCAGACTCTCAACCGACTGAACCACCCAGGCACCCCTTCTCTAACAACTTTTACAAATTCTATTTTAAGGTTTTATACATGCTGTGAACTTCAACTAAAAAAGGTATAATAAAAATAAATGCGTTTTGGCTTAAAAAAAAAAGTGCTCAGAAATTTAGAGGAACGATTCCCTTCTTGCTGAAAGAATGATGCGGACGATGTTTGAGTTCGGTCTTGAAGGATAAGGATAAGGTGTGTCTTGACAGGTCAGGTGAAAAGGAAGAATGTTCCATGGCGAAAGGACAGAAGCCAGGTTCAGACAATTCAAGACAAATACAGTCTGGGTTTTCGAGACCTGGTCCCATTCAGACAGGAAGCACAGTCCCAATCCGTACTTGCTTAATCTTCAACAATGTTGATTTTTTTTTTTTTTTCAGTTTTGGGGTAAAGTTACATTCAGTTTTTGTTTTCCTTTTGAACGTTTTTTTTCCTACTTACTTAAAAATTGCGTGTCTCCCCCTGCGTTTGTCCTCTCAATGCCCTGTTCTCGGCTGTCGAGGAGACTCCGCTCGTGGTGATGGAAAAACCATGACTCGACAACCAAAACACCGCAGTTCAAATCACTATTCCATCCCTCGCTTGCGAGCTATCATCCCACAAGTATCTGGACTTCAGTTTCCTCTTTTGTAAAGTGGAGATTATGTTACCTACTTTGTAGGGTTGTTATGACCACCCAGCAGCACGGTATACGTCAAAGTGCCTTGCCAATGGCAAAGTGCTAAAGGGATTGTGAATTGCTAATATTGACAAACTCACTCACATGAAGGTATGCATTACTGATAACAGCTTCGTATCCTGCTCTTTGAGGACAATCACTGTGGGAGACAGTACAGGCTTGGAAAAAGGCAGACCCGATCCAGATTCCCGATATGCCACCGCATTAGGGGAACCTCATCCCCTTGTGCAAGCCCTCTCACGTTTCAGTTTCCTGGTCTGTGAACAGGAGTAAGAGAACCTCACAGGGTTGCCGTAAGAATGAAATTGTGACAAGTAAGCAACATACATTAAGTGCAGCGAGATAATTTCTATAAAGTACGTATAATATATGTCATTCACTATTACTATTATTATTAATATTTCAAAGGAGTGTCCTTTCAAGTGATGGGAAGGTAACCCCTGGGCTTGGCTTAGATGCATTCTACTGCCCAACCCACGCTCTTCCCGCCCCGACCTCACCTCGGTTTCAGCCGTCCATCTTCCTCCAGGGTCCTAAAATGCCCACCTCTCTCCTTGTGCAGAGGCCTCCTCAGTCATCTCTTGCTTAGTGAAGCTCATTCTCTAGTGGATTCTGCCGGAAAGCATTAGGGTGCAGCGTTCCCCAAGTTCTTGTCCGTTTTGAAAACTGTCTTACAGGGGCGCCTGGGTGGCTCAGTCGGTTAAGCATCCGACCTCGGCTCGGGTCGTGATCTCACGGTTTGTGAGTTCGAGCCCCGCATCGGGCTCTGGGCTGATGGCTCAGAGCCTGGATCCTGCTTCAGATTCTGTGTCTCCCTCTCTCTCTGCCCCTCCCCCACTCACACTCTGTCTCTCTCTCAAAAATAAACCAAAAAAATTTTTTTTAATTTTTTCTTGGATTATCATTTTGAATATTAGCTCTGTCTGTCTCATTTTATTTCTTTCCTTGGGGATTCCAGTAACACGGATGTAATTCCCTCCTTGACTGTCCTTCCCACAACTTACTCTCTAATCTTAGTTGTTTCCATCTTTTAAAAAAAAAATTTTTTAATGTTTATTTATTTCTGAGACAGAGAGAGACAGAGCATGAGTGGGGGAGGAACAGAGAGAGAGGGAGGGAGACACGGAATCAGAAACAGACTCCAGGCTTCCAGCTGTCAGCACAGAGCCCGACCCGGGGCTCGAACTCACGAACCGTGAGATCATGACCTGAGCTCAAGTCTGGTGCTCAACCGACTGAGCCACCCAGGCGCCCCTCTCCAATTTTTTTTTTCCTGAACTCAGTCGCCCTTTTCTTGATCTCTTCCTAGTTGTTGTTGTTTACATCTTTCTTCTTAGTTTTTGAACTTCTGATTCACCGTGGTTTTATCCTCAAAGGCATCTTTGAGTATATTTAATTCTGTTCGAACTGTCCTCTGGTCTGGGGAGCTGCTAACACTGGGTGGACCCATCGATCTTTTACGTATCGGTGCCCGTGGCATCGGCGTTTTGCTGGACTCCCGGCTGAACTTCACTCTGTCCTGTCAGCGGGAAAGTCCAGGGGCTCGAGTGGATGTTTTTGTTTGGTTCGTTCGGCAGCGAGGGCAGTGTTTGCATGTTTTCCCACGTGTGGCTCATTTTTCTTGCAGGACCCCAAACTTTCTCCTCTCGTTCCTGCCCCCCTCCAGCACCCAGTTTTTAAAAGACTCCTTCCTCTCTCCCTCCCTATTTGCCTTTCTAGCCTCAGAAGCTGGCTTTTATTATTTATTTAATGTCTTGTGCGTTTTTGAGGGAGGGGAGGGGCAGAGAGAGCGGGGACAGAGGATTCGGAGCGGGCTCGGTGCTGAGAGCAAAGAGCCCGACGCGGGGCTCGAACTCACGAACCGCGAGATCAGGACCCGAGCCGAACTCGGACACTTAACTGAGCCACCCAGGCACCCCTAGAAGCTGGCGTTTTTAAAGACAGCTCCTTCGAACTACACGTCGTTTTAAGTCCCTTCCTGGAGTCTGTGGACTGATCTATCCAAATACACTCTTCACGTTTTCATATTTAGGGTCCATTTTGTCTTTGTGACGATGGCTGTGGACCAGCTTCAGGCTCCCCACCAGCACTACTCTTCTCTCCTGCCTTTGTTTTTCCTGGATTGACTTCACTTTCTTTTTTTAAATGGTTATATATTCTTGAGACAGAGAGAGAGAGAGAGAGAGAGAGAGAGTGACAGAGCGCAAGCAGGGGAAGGGCGGAGAGAGAGGGAGACGCAGAATCCGAGGCAGGCTCCAGGCTCTGACCTGTCAGCACAGAGGCCGACGCGGGGCTCGAACCCACAAGCTGTGAGATCATGACCTGAGCCAAAGTCGGAAGCTTAACCAACTGAGCTACCCAGGCGCCCTTGGACTTCACTTTCTACAAAGCCTGAGGTCGGGTGAAGAACATGAGAAATTGTGTTATTGGATTCGGTGGATTTTTTCTCTCGTAACTTATTTGGAAGAATGGGCATTCTCTGCCTTCGAATTTTTCTGACAGTGAACATATGTACAGAATTTTCCCCAGAACATTAGAAATGAGGAAAGGCTTCCGAATTCCTTTCATGAATCAAGTGTAACATTGGTACCTGTGCCTGATAAAGACGGGAGGAATATAAGATCGCTACGAACTAATATCACTCGTGAGTATCAATGCAAAAATGCTAAATAAACTATTAGCCGGAAACATCCAATACCACGTTAAGAAAACACTTAAGAAATGAACAAGCCGACTTCATCCCAGCAATGCAATATTTACAACATGTGGGGCTACACAGATTAACTACAGGGCTCAGTCGTATGGCATCTGCCAAGGCATCGTGAATATATAGAAAATCAGCTTGCCAAATGAAAGGAGGAATATGAATTATACATCCAAAAACCCACCCAGACAGCACGCCACGCTTTTAGGAGACAATATTTGTCGAAAGTTGAGTTAGCGAACACATCGAAACGCACTTAAGGCAGGGTTTTGACTCTCGCTGGATGAGTTTCAAACACCTTTGTGTCCATGTTCACGCTGGCTCCTTCCCTGAGCTGTGTTCAGATATAGATGTTGTCGTCCTCTTCCAGCAAGGACAGGGCCAACCGTTCTAAGGTGCCCCCTCCCCGGGCCCCGGCCTCCTGTGAGCCACGTGTTCTCCTGAACTGAGCCACGTGTCCGTAGACTAAGCTGCCACGGTGGGTTTGGGCCGTCCTTCAGTCCTCCTCCCTCCTGTCTCATCTGGCTCACCCTGGTTTCCAACGAAAATGGCTCTAACAGTAGGAAAAGGCTAGTCTTACGTTCTAGGCCCTGCTGTGCTTAGTAGGTGCGAGACTGTAAACAAAACACAGAATGGTCTACCTCCGCCTCCTCGTCTGTAAAATAGATCTTCATCCTTCACGGGGTTGTCGTAAGACTGAAATGATCTAGTCCTTTGAAAGGAAGAAAGAAACACACGCAGAAAAGCGCAAACATACAAGTACATGGTCCTTGTTGCATAAGGGGAACAGGGTGGCTGTCATTGTAAGCTTTGGGCCAGGAAGTCCGCCAATTTACTACAGTTTAATCAAGAATACATCCTGGGGCGCCTGGGTGGCTCAGTCGGTTAAGCGTCCGACTTCGGCTCAGGTCATGATCTCACGGTCCGTGGGTTCGAGCCCCGCGTCGGGCTCTCTGCTGACGGCTCAGAGCCTGGAGCCTGCTTTGGATTCTGGGTCTCCCTCTCTCTCTGCCCCTCCCCTGCTCATGCTCTGTCTCTCTCTGTCTCAAAAATAAATAAAAACATTAAAAAAAAAAAGAATACATCTTAATTCCACCCCCCCCCCCATCTAAATTTACGGTTTAACAATAACTACTTTAGCCAGGAAGCTCTAACTGCTTTCATTCAATGAAATAAAATGAATGTCTCATTTTGCTTGTTCTTCCACACAGAGAAAATTCCTCTCAACAATTACAGGAAGAAATCACGTGACAGAGACAGTCCTCCGGTGACTAATCTTGTGGAATACCTGTCTGTCTCCTCCTCGGGTTCCAGAACAATCTACCCACTGAGAACAAAGCCGACTGACATGCTCTTCCCCACGCAGAGAATGCACAGGCTGGTTCCCAAGGCTTGAACACCCACCATCTCTCCAACAAACAAAAGCCTGACAATTTGTGCACTGCTCTTTCTTTCTTTCTCAGGTCAAAACACCAAGTAAAGATCAAAGACATTTGAATTTGAAATATACAAATCCTTGACACTTCGGATCGGGATCTCTGCCTGGGACCACGAAAGAACATTCAAGTCTTCTGACATATTTGTAGCACGGGGTAGGCTCCCTTGTCCCTCGAAATCCCTGTCAAAAGAGGTCTGCATAACGCAAACCCGCTCGTGACCTGGTGGTTGATTAGATTACAACAGAGTCTCTTCAATAACTTCGTTTATTAAAAAAAAAAAAAAAAAAAGTTTACTGAACTCCCATTATGTGGCAGGCACCACACTATGTCTCAGCTGCCCAGTGCAGACCACCCAGATGGGGTCCCTGCCTGCGGGGATCTGACCATCCAGCCTGACAGACTCAGACATTAATCCAATAACTAGACAAGCGCCTCGCTCCCCCGAGGTGAGGGTGTCGAGGAAGGCTTCACGGTCTTCATGGTTGCAAAATGGCTGCAGCTGTCTGGGCATCACACCCAAATCTCACAAGGGCTAGAAGAGGTTCCCTTCGGCCAGACTTGTTTCTCATACCTGTGTCAAAGCCAGTCACAGAAAAGATTGAGACCTCCGTGACAGGACTGCACCTTCCTCTAATGCCATGGTGGCATCTAGACAGAACCGGCCACGATGAAGGAGAGAGAGATTTTGAATGACAAGCCAACTGCCCACTTCCCCCTACTGGGTTCCAGGCACTTCTTTTTTTCTCCTTGTACCGTTTCATTTTTAGTCACTGTAAGCAAGGACTTTGAATGCCAACCGCACAGTCATTACAAAGGACTTTTGCTGCACCAAGAGAACAGGCATGCCCTGTGGAGTTTATTACAATGGATTTCCATTCCATTTCATTTGTTTAGTAGAAAAGTCATATTCAAAACTCACATTTTCCTCCCCTCTGGGGGCCTCCACTGTTCAGATTCATACCATCAACAAGCAGTCCTAAAAGCCTGTCAGATAATCTAAATGAAAAGGAGAACAAGAAAGATTTCTGTGTTGTTTGTCTGTAATATCCTAGGGCAAGACTTGAATTTGTTTATTTGGAACAATATTGCAGCTTGCAAGGCCTATGAAAACTCTCAGTGCTATAAAAACATCTAATAAATGCAGCTCTTAAAAACAAAATTAGTACAGGAACAGAGTCTCTTTGTTATTCTGTAGCTTTAAAAACACTAACAAATAAAGTTAATGTGATATCTTTAACTTAAAAGCATTAGATGGTTTTAGTATCTGGGCTTCAGCAGATGATGTTTCATGGAATTCGCAAATACGGTGACCACAGTCCATTTTATGAGAGTACTTTTTTAAAGTTTATTTACTTTGAGAGAGAGAGAGAGAGAGAGAGAACAAGCAGGGGAGGGGCAGAGAGAGAGAGGGAGAGAGGGAGAGAATCCCGAGCGGAGCCTCTCTCAGGGCAGAGCCCCATTGCAGGGCTCGAACCCACAAACTGTGAGATCGTGACCTGAGCTGAAATCAAGAGTCAGACATTCAACTCGGAGTCACCCAGATGCCCCGGGCACCTTTTGTGTGTGAAGATGCCTTACCCAAGGATGCTCCCACCCCTCCTCCTGCTTATAAAGTGTTGCCTTGCATTTCCCGATGAACACCCTCCCACCCTCCCCTAAGCCCCCACCCCACTCCCACTCTCGTCCCCAAGACTCACACATGACTCCTGGACATCGTGCCTTGTCTCTTAGCTCCTTTCCTTTGCCTAAGATCTCCCTCTGTCTAAAGTACCCCCCACGTCGCCACTCCCTTCCTTGCTCAGATAATTCAGCCCATCCTGCTTCTTAGTCTCCGGGAGCATGTCCTCAGTGCCCGCACCCACTGCCATCGACCGTATGCTGGGACACTCGGCGCGTCCTCTTTGCCCCACATGACCCCTCATTGCGCTACGACTCTGATAAAGCCAGCTTCGCCACGGACACTGCCCTGGGCCCCACGCTTTCGGGCGCTGCTCTGACCTTCCCCGGCTACCCCTCCCCGTGGGTCAAGGCCGAGGAGATGCGCCCACCTGGAGCCCATGCCCCTCCCGATCCAGATGGTGCTCCAGGTGCCCAGGCTTCTGGGAACTCCCACTCAAATGACCCCCAGTGTGCTTTGGGCCACCCTCCCGAAGGGGACACAGGCTGGTGGGCACACAGGCTCCTGGGGCCAAGGATGAGCCAGGCAGTGGCCGTTGGAGAGGCTGGAGGCAGCTGAGGCTCCTGACTCCCGGGCATGGGGAGAGAAGAGATGGGCAGACCTTGGCGTGGGGCTGGGGCTGGAGGTCATTGTACGGCCGCCTTTCCACACGAAACCCCGATTCATCCAGGAATTCTAAAAGCATTCCTTGCCTTCCAGGCACTCGTGTCAAGATAGGAGAAGGGGTTCTGCTTCCTCTAACACCTCATAGTAGACGGACGGGCCACAGGCGTCCTCTTGTGCCCCCGGCCCGCCCTACAAGCCTTAGGGGCACGTCTGCGACAAGTCCCCTGGCGTGATGCTCGGTATGATGGGCCCCTGGGAGGGTTGTTGGTGCGGGTTGCCCTCCAGACTTCGGGGGATTGGCTGAGGTAACCTTTACCTCCTGGGGTAGCCAGGTGGCCTTCCCCAGGGGAGACCAGCCCCCACCCTCCAGAACATTCTCTGGAGAACTTACAGCGTTGACAAAGTAGCCTGAGTTCCAACAGCTTGGTGTTTAATATCAATTGTTTCTGTTTGAAATTTGCCTCGCGGTAACACTTAGGTTTCAGTTTTTGTGATGATATTTGATTCTGAGGGAATTCAGTCTGCCACAATAACTTCGATGGAAGATTTCTTGCGGCGCCATAGAATCCGCTGCCTGCTGAACGTGGGCATCGCGCGCGGTGCCCGCCGGGAGACGCGGCTGGTGGTCACATTTTTGTAACTTGCAACACTCTGGACCAGGGGCTCCCAAGTGCCCGACATATAGAGACGACACAGAACCACAAAAAAATCGGTCTGGGGCAGGCACAGGGATCTGGGTCGGCCAGGATTTTGTGAGTTTGGGTTTTGTTTCGTTTTGGTTTTCTAGCTTCCCGGGCGATTCCAGGGGACTTTGTGTGGCGGTCACTGCCCCAAACTGGCAAGGGGCCCGGGTTTCAGTTCCGCAGACCCTCATCACATGCCAGGCCCTGTACCATTTGGTTGCACGCGTGATCTTCTTTTGAACCTTCCCGGCCATCCTGTGAGATAGGAAGACTTCATTCTCCCCTCCAACAGAGGAGAAAACGGAGCTAGGGGAAGGCTGAGTGGCTCTCAAGATCACAAGCCGAGTTCATGGTGAATCTAGGGCTTAACTAAAGACTTCTGGCTCCAAGCCCAGCGGCCTTCCGCGGGAGCACCAGCCAACGGCAGCCTTGAGAAATCGCTCAGCCCGCACTGCGTTAGCAAAAAGGTTTATGGCCCAGCTTTCTCTTCGGAGACGTCAGTTTGTCAGGATAATTCCCGGTCGCTGTGCATTCTCCACATTTACGAAAAAAGCCTGGCAGCCGCACTCAGAAGTTCAGGTGGCTCCCGCCACGATGAAATCAGGGCTGGCCGAGGGAACCATGGCGTTTCTAAAGACGTCGGTCTCTGAGGCCATAATGGGCCATTAGTGAAGGGAAAAGCTCTCAGTCCCCTGACAACGCCGTTTAATGCAAGAACACGAGAAAGCTTTTACAGCTTCGAGAGCAAATGCACGAGGTTTCACTTTTTCAAACGCGGTTCCCCCAGGAAAGCTCTGCCCTCACAACGGTCCCCAAAGGGTATTTCTTGCCAGTAATTTTGCAGTCGTAAAGGCATCGGCTTGTTTCCTACGGTTGTTTTCAGAAAAACTGGTGCACGGATCCTGTTTGTTCAAAGGTCCCTTGAGAGATGAAATCTGCTTTTGGGGATTGTTGCCATCCATCCCCCAAATAGCCTCTTCTCTCTGGCAGAAGGAACTGGGCACTCGCCCATCTTTCTTGCTGTCTCATCGTCCTCTCTCCTCCCTCCCTGAAGGCCCGTTGTTCTGCACTCCAAGCACAAAGCACCCCTCTCCATTCTTCTTTCATGTGACCGTGACCCTGACCGTTTTCTTCCTAGATACGCCGGTTTCTTGGCCGTTCTGATATTCCTGTGGAGCGATCGGAAGGGTCGCGAGGAGTAAAGTTTAGCGCGAAGCCTGAAGATGTCTTTGGGGCTCCCCCTTTTTTCCCATAAACACAAGCTCTTTGCTTGGATAAACATGTCTGGGTAGCTATATGGCTTTATACACAGTGTTTACAAACTGCATAACTAGTCCTACACTATGCTTCTAAATATATACGTATATGATTATATAATATTCGTAATTAATATATAATATACTTAATATAATGCATACCTATATTTGAAGGGTAGTGATTTGTATACACTTTTTTACACAACCACATTTCTTTTTAAAAAATTTTTTTTTCAACGTTTATTTATCTTTGGGACAGAGAGAGACAGAGCATGAACGGGGGAGGGGCAGAGAAAGAGGGAGACACAGAATCGGAAACAGGCTCCAGGCTCTGAGCCATCAGCCCAGAGCCCGATGCGGGGCTCGAACTCACAGACCGCGAGATCGTGACCTGGCTGAAGTCGGACGCTTAACCGACTGCGCCACCCAGGCACCCCTACACAACCACATTTCTGCATTCCCTTTGTTTACACAGATTTGTGGGGGGGGTTCTTTTGGGTTTTTCAGCGATAACATGTGACAATAATGATTATTTTACCTCTTCCTTTCTACTGTGTTTGCCTCATTTCTCTTTCTCATCTAATTGGCATCAGCTCTTCAACAATGTTAAATAATAGCGTGATACAAAGAACTTTCAGAAAATTCACCGTATGTCAGGCCACAAAGAAAATCTTAGTAAACTTCAAAGAATGGAAATTGTACAAGCAACATCCTCCGATGATAATACGACAGAAGTTGTGATGTCAGCAATAGAATAAACAAAAAAATCTCTTCTACCTGGAATTAAGATACATACTATTAAACAAACAGAACCTACAAGATGGGCAAACATCTTGTAGGGCAAACAGAACCTACAAGATGAATTTACCCAGCTTCTTGAAAATAAAATGGACTGAAAACATATCAGTACCGATGGGATATGCAAAAGCAATTATCCAGGGAAAATGTATAGTATTAATGTCACGTAAGTAGAGTACTACTCTGGATGACAGAGCAAGCTAAAAGAAAACAGAAGAAAAAATAAGGATAAAGCAATTTAAGGAGTTAAGAAAAAGAAAAACAGTGGAAGTAATAATAAAAAATCTGGCTCTGAAGGTGAAAACCCTCAAAAAAAAAAGACAAATCATCAGCTAACCTAACCAGGAAAGAACTAAGCCATACACCTGATGAGTCTACGCCGAAAAGCACAGCCCCATCTCACTAGTGAACGTCAATGCAACACCCTTAACTAGAAAATTAACAGAGGGAATCTAACAGCTTTTTACAAAACATTTGTAATCCAAAACTCGTTCATGTAGAAAACCCAATAAAATAGCAATTAAAAGATATCGCCTTGGGTGCCTGGGAGGCTCAGTCAGTTAAACATCCGACTTCGGCTCAGGTCATGATCTCGCGGTACGTGAGCTCGAGCCCCACGTCAGGCTCTGTGCTGACAGCTCGGAGCCCGGAGCCTGCTTCGGATTCTGTGTCTCCCTGTCTCTCTGCCCCTCCCCTGCTCATGCTCTGCCCCTCTCTCCTTCAAAAATAAACATTTAAAAAAAGATAACTTCTTAACATGATTTCACATATATAATATATATATAATGTATTATGTATAATATATATATGATATATTACATGTAATATATATATATGATCCAACATTGCATTAAATGGAAAACACTTGAAGATTTTCACTAAAGTGAGGAACAAGCCAAGGATTTGTCAAGGAACAAGACAAGACAGTGTTAGCACTGTATTGGAGTATTAGCCAATGCAATCAGGCAAGAAAAAAACAAGAAGAAGCATAAGAATTAGGAAAAAAAAAAAAAGGTAAAATTCTCACTACCCGCAAATGATGCGATGTTATCAGTGGAAAACCCCCAAACAGCGATGGAAATACTGTTACAAACAATACAATTCAGTTAAGTAGCAAGGTACAAAATGAACATAGAAAAATTGATAGCTTTCATACGTAAGAACAGCAACCACTTTAAAGCATACTTCATTCATATCTAAAGCATTCATTCATTCAGGTCTACAGCCTTTGTCACAGTTTGTGTTCTCGGGGAAGCAGCTGCCAGGATGCAGTCAGAGTGCAGAAAGTTGAAAGCGAAGGAGGCTGTGTGGGAAAGGAAGAGCCCTCAGACCCCTCATCTGTGAGAGTCCCCACCAGCCCAGCAGGAGATCCAGAGTTAGCGTCGTCCTGTGTTGGTCAGAAGAATAGCCAGGCTATTAGAATGGCCTGACTCAGCCGATGGCCAGGGCCCCCCTGAAAACATAACCAACACAAGAGGTGGACTCGGATATTTTGTGATGTATAATAAGAAATATATATTTGGTCGTCTTCCTATTTCTGGCAGAGCTCTGATGAAACCCTAGGAATTTCCTAAGTGATGAGAGCCACAAAGTGTCTTTTGTAATGTTAACGAGGTGACTTTTGGCCCCACTGAAGGATCTGGCTGGTTGCCAGGCCCGTTCCAATCCATGGGATTGGAAGGTTGGAGGCTTCAAGCCCACTGCCTGACCTCCGGGGACAGGAGAAGAATATTGCAAATGTGATTATCAGAGGAATTGACAGCCAATGATTTAACCAATCACGGCTGTGAAATGAAAACTCTACAAAATCCCCAAAAGGATGGGGTTCAAAGAGCTTCTGGGTTGGGGAACACATGGAGATTTGGGGAGAGTGGCACCCTAGAGAAGGCATGGAAGCTTTGCACCCCTTTCCCATGCCCTGTGCTCGATGCACCTCGTCCCTCTGTCCGTTCCTGAGTTATATCCTTTTATAATAAACCAGTAATCCAAGAGGTACAATGTTTCTCTGAGTTCTGCTAATTAATCGAACAAATTAATCCAACCCAAGAGGAAGTCATGGGAGACTCCCATCTGTAGAAACTCCCACCTGATCTGTTGATCAGATGCCCATATGACAACCCGGACTTGCTACCGGTAAAAGAAGTGGGGGCAGTGGCAGGTGGGGAGTGCAGCCTGGTGGGACTGAGTCCTTAACCTCTGGAGTCTGACGCTATCTCCAGGTAGGGAGTGTCAGAACTGAGTTGAATTGTAGGACAACCCGCTGGCGTGAGAGAATTGCTCGGTGCTGGGAGAAAACCCGCACACGCATCGGAATTGGGTGCAGCATCCTGTCCTGGAAAAAGTCCCTGCTGGAGACGATCAGCTAACCGCCTGCTTCTCACTGGAGAGACATTTGAGCAGCGTGTTTCTGTGTCTTCCAGAACATCCAAAACCTACATGGGAAACAAAACTAGAAAGCCCTCTTGAGACAACAAAAGAATGCGAACAAATAGAAAGACATCCTTTGTTCTGACAAGGAAACTCAACATCATAAACATGTTAGTTCTCCCGAAATTAAGTTAGAGGTGGAAATGCAGTCCAATAAAAATATCATCAGAGTTTTGGTTTGTTTGTTTGCTGGAGCTGAACAAGTTGATTATGAAGTGCATTTGGAAAAACAAACAAGCAAGCAAAAAACAAGTGAGCTTTAAAAATTGTTATTTATCGGAGGAGAGAAGGGATAGGAAGGATAGAGAGAACAGGTTTAGGTGTCAGTCTTCCCTGAATATGCGTGTTTTATAGATTCGATGTAAATATTTTACGTATTTTGAAAGAATAATACACTTTACAAAGCAATCCCTTAAAATAAGGGCAAAATAAAACAGATGACCCTCTCCATGTCTCTGCATGTGACCCATCCCCATAGAGAACACTATTCCAAGTGACTTTAAAGCATAGCATCTTGATTTTACCCACCAAGGGGGATATAGCCTCTGAACAAAACAAACACCCCCGCCGAAGAGGGCTTAAACTGAGTTTTGCTATTCATATTATTGGTCATAGTTTTGTAGCATTACTCCGAAACTATTGCGTGTGCATTTGTGGCATAAAAAAATAAGCATTAGGTTCAACTCACTGAAACTGGAATTTTTGGAGTGGGAGAAGGAAGTGTAGTGTAAAGTCAACAAGCCTAACAAAAACTGCGTAAGTCTGTAATTTGCTAGTGAGGGCCACTAACAAACATGAAAACAATGACGAATCCAGAAACAAGATGCTCCCCCAGCTCCCAGTTGTGGTCACTAACACCATTTCTTTTTATTTATCTGTTTATTTATTTTTATTTTGAGAGAGAGATAGTGCATGAGCAGGGGAGAGGGGCAGAGAGAGGGAGAGAGAGAATCCCAATCCGGCTTCGTGTTCAGTGCAGAACCTGACATGGGGCTCGGTCCCACGACCTGGGATCACGATCTGAGCTGAGGTCAAGAGTCAGACGCTCAACCAACTGAGCCACCCAGGCGCCCCAATACCATTTCTCACTAAAAGGAAGCCAGGCCTCCTTGGAGGAATAACTGATTCCAGGCCTGGGACAGGCAGTGTGCTGGAGAGCCCAGAACATATTCACACCAGAGGCAAGGAGTTATCAAAGATTACTAGAGTCATGGTGAATGACTTGACGAGTAAAGAGAATCCCACAGCCCAAAATTGGATAATTTGAGCATTAGCAAGGTTAGTCATCTCAAAAGATCAAAACATTCCAAATATGTCTAAAATAGTGAGTTCATAATGACAGGAAAAGCAAAACGTAAAATTCCTCATGGGTCACCTTTGGGGAATACTAAGACACCAACTCTGTTTGGAAAACTGAAAGGTTAAGAGACAGAGTCAAGCATTTATCCTACTGTTCCCATATGAAATGTACCTTGGGATAGCCAAAGAGTTGATGAGGGGAATGTTCTTTCTACTGAAGGAAGCCAGCTTAAGAAGAAATGGTAGAGTTAGAATATTACCACTTAGCAACCTCTGAGGAATGAATAGTTGTCAGCAATAATCATCGGAGGTTGCTGACGTCACAAAAAGAGACCGCCAAATACTATGTGGCTCCCGATGGAAATACGTAGCTCATCTATGAAGTAGGACTCCGCCCCCAAATTAAACCTAAGACCGATGCAATCTTTAGATCTAACTACCAATTTACGAGAAAAACAGTGGACAGGGGAACATGTCAAATGACACCATGGAGATGTAATCAGCGAAATCCATACCACGGGATATTGAATTGGATTTCCTCACAATAACAAAGAGTGGGGGTGAGGTGGGAGCAGAGCACAAGCCCAGATGACGAGAGTCCTAAATTCTTATGCTGAGAGTTCTGTCAGCCACTCTCAATGTACAGTTTTATTTTCTTATATGTTGAAAGAGTTTAAACAGCATTTGGATTTTCTGTTCTTTAAAATTTTTGTAGCATTGTCTTGTGAAGTCATCTGGACCTTGTATTATTTGTTTTGGAGGTAGTTCTTTGACTTTTTTTTTTTTTCATGCCACGTTAACTGATATGTTTTAGGTTTTAGGTTTTCTAGCTCCTCTGGGGTCATTCTCAGTCGTGTGTATTTTCATAGAACATTGCCAATTCCATCCAGGTGCTCACATGTATTTGCAGAGAGTTGAGCAAATAGTAGGTTGAACCATAGACATGTGGTTCCATCTAATGATTTTCAGCAGAATCATTTTGTTTTACTTGGGGCACCTGGATGGCTCAGTCAGTTAAGCATCCGACTTCGGCTCAGGTCATGATCTCATGGTTCATGAGTTCCAGCCCTCGTCAGGCTCTGTGCTGACCGCTCAGAGCCGGGAGCCTGCTTCAGATTCCGTGTTTCCCTCTCTTTCTGCCCCTCCCTTGTTCTCACTCTCTCTCTCTCTCTCAAAAATAAACACTAAAAAAAAATTATTTTATTTGTTCCATTATCGTTTCTTATTTTGTATATATTTTTTTTAATTTTTTTTTCAACATTTATTTATTTTGGGGACAGAGACAGAGCATGAACGGGGGAGGGGCAGAGAGAGAGGGAGACACAGAATCGGAAACAGGCTCCAGGCTCTGAGCCATCAGCCCAGAGCCCGACGCGGGGCTCGAACTCACGGACCGCGAGATGGTGACCTGGCTGAAGTCCGACGCTCAACCGACTGTGCCACCCAGGCGCCCCTTATTTTGTATATTTATGCTTCCCTTCTTTTTAGAGATTAGGTTAGCTAATGGTTTATCCTTTTTATTTCATTCTTTACCCCCCAACTCAGCTTTTGGATTTAATTGCCATTCTTATGTGTTTTCTGGTTCATTTTATTTCTGCTTTTATCTTTATTCACTCCTTCTTTCTGTGTTCTTTAGGATTATTTTGTTTTTATTTTGCTACTCATCTGTCTTGAAAGTTTAACTTGGAAGCAGGACAAGGCACATCGGGGCTGCCTGTTTCAGAAGACAAAAGGACGCACGTTAACCGGGGGGCTGGCCAGGAGCCTCTGGCTTGCGTCAGCTGTGACATTCACAGAAGAGGAAATTCCGGGGGCGCCTGGGTGGCTCAGGTGTATGCGCATCCGACTCTCCGCACAGGTCACGATCTCAGTTTCATGAGTTCGGGCCCTGCGTCTGAGTCTGTGCTGGCAGCTCGGAGCCTACTTGGCATTGTCTCTGTCTCTCTCCCGCTCTCTCTGCCCCTCCCCAGTGCTCGCTCTCTCTCAAAATAAATAAGCTAAAAACAAAAAAAAAGCAAATTCTGGATGCAGGCATGCGACTGAAACAGAGAGAGGAAGCGGAGGGACAATCATTCTGGTTCGAGCAAGTCAGGGCTATTAAGCAGCTCGTTCAGCGCGCGAGCGGCTGCCACGAGGTTGTACGTTTCAGATCCGTTCGCAGGGGACACAACTCGCGCCTGCGCAGATGCACTCTCGGATCAGGATGGAGGGGCAGGGACTCGGAGGCAGACGCCCTTCCTGGGAGATGGGTCGCCTCCGACAGGTCACGTGGCTCAGGACTCCCTGATGGCCACCTCGCCACCCCCCCACCCCCCGAAATGCCTGCACGGGGTTCCCCAGCTCGCCTGGCCGCTCCACATTCCGCCCTTTCTTCTCCCACGGGCCAGACTCCTTCTGTCTTTCACCGGGAGCCGGTGTCTGCTTCTCCGGGTTCCCAAACTAACCCCAGAGGAGCGAGGGCTGCTGCAAGAAAACAGGCAGTCAGGCAACCCCTCGGGGGTGGGAGAGTTCCTCCTTAGACTGGATTCGAAGTGGGGGGGAATGTTAAGACTGGCAAGCAAGAGTTCATGGACGGGGACACTATCTGGAGACACAGGATTGTCTTGAGACACACAGGGCCCTTGCCAGGGGATGTTAGGGTCCAGAGTCATAGGGACCCGGTGGTGACTGGACCATCAGAAGCCAGGAGGCTGCAATTCCCATGACCAGCAAGACCCCTGGCTTCCTTCTTTGTGGTAAAAGACAGTACACAGTTTACCTTCCCCTCAGAGGGGATATCCGTGCCTCCCCCCGACCCATTAATGGGCGCTGATGACTTCCCTGAAGGAGCCTTGGCCCTGAACCGGCACCGAGTGTGTCTGCAGGCGTTTCTCCCAGCAAGGAGCTGAGGGGACGGTTAGCAGAGCTGGGTGCCCAACGGGGCAAGATCGACAGGCAGCCAACAGGGCACCGCTGAACATTTACGTCCAATAAAACACGAGAATGAGGGAGCCTGGGGCTGAGGGCGGCCACCCTAATTTTAAAAATTATGGCCCCTGGCTCTGTTCCCCGGACCCGAACCAAATGTTCAGATCTCAGACCTACTAAGTAAGCGGCCAGTGCCCTCGGGGAAGGTCCCCAGGCAGATTTTGCCTCGATGGTGCCCCGAGTCCTTCCCCGTGGGGACCTGCAGCTCCTCACTCGGGTGGCTGTAGGCTGGGAAGGGAGAGTCGGCAGACATGTTGAGGATGACGGGACATGGGGCCTGAGTTGACTCTGATCCCCGAAGAACCACCCTGTTAGAGCGGGGGCCTGTGTGAGCCACGTAACAAACAGGGTCCCGAGCAATACAGCTCACAGAGGCCCTACGGGATCCACGTGCCCTCCCTGCAGTCACTTCCCTTATCAAGGTGTCCCAACTGACCGTGACCCAAACTCACCACCTGCCCTCCACACCTGCTGCTCCTGGATGCCTATCCGAGACCACCACCGTCTACCTGGTCACCCAAGCCATGGTGGGATGGCAGCTGGGCCCTCCGGGTCTCTCCTCAAACCCCAGAAGGGACACTAAGCCCGTAGAGCCCACACATCCCGCAGACTCTTTCCCAAACCAGGGATGGCCCTCGGGGCCAGGCCTGCTTTGCTAAAGCAAGGCAGAGACGAGTGAAAGCCACGAATCGACGAAACACCTAGTCGATCACGGAGACCCTCCCCCGCACAGCTGTTCGTCTCAGAGAGGGGCGCCCTGGTTTTTGACCCAAGGTGACGTCACACAACATTCAGACAAGGACCACGTATGGCTCCAAACCCCTGCGCTGGCGAGGTTTCTCCCTTTTACCTGTCAGGCTCATTCAGGACAGGAGTCGCCTTCCTGGGGCAGACTGGGCGGGCGGTCTGCCCACACCCACGGAGAGTGGCCGGGGGCGCCTTCTGGACGCAGCTTCCTGAGCAGAATGTCCTCATTCGAAGCAGGTTCCATGGGCCATCCTCTCTCTCTGTTCTTTAGTAAGAACGTTAAAAAACACCCAGGCAAATTCTGGGCAGGGTGATTTCTCAGAGGGATTTTGTAAGTAGTACACGTTCTGGAAATGGGTAATTTATCTTCTAGAAAGGGGCACACAAAGCTTCCTGTCACTTAATGACAGCAGACAGCCCTCCCATTTGCTTCCCAGACGGAAAAAGAAAACAAGTCGTGAAATTGAGTGTCACGGGCCCTGGGGTGCCCTGGTCCTACGAAGGGGGTCCCCGGCCCGGCCCCGCCCAGGACAGGCCCTCCAACATTCTGGACCCCCAGCCTCCCTGGAGCCCCGAGGGTGAAGGCAGTTGCAAAAGGAACCTTTTCCTGTTTGATCTTCTAATGGTTTCTGTTGGTTTATAAGAAAGCTAGTGATACGTGTGGCTTTTCTGTATGCGGACATTCTAATGAATTCCCTTACCGGCGCAGTAGTTTTCAGCTGATTCTCTTGAGGATTTTGTGTGTCTCCATCCGTGAGCAGATAATGATAATGTCGCCTCCCCTTTGTCAGCGGCTGTGCATCTTAATTCCGCTTTCCGCCTCTCAACAACAACTGTTGTAGATCCCTCGAGTTGTTGGGAATGATGAAAAGGGGGCTGAGCGGCTACCGGTGGATGGGTTTGGAAACAGGAAGTAGCTGGGAGCGTTTGAGGTAAAGAATTAGCTAACAACTTCAGTTCTTCCTGAACATTTCAGTCCAAAGCCCGTAAGCGGTGCTATCAGGCAGGTGGCCCTGCAAGGGCCAGAAGGAACTGCAGGCCCAGGGTAAGAAGTCAGGGTCCGGTCACAGAGAAAAAGGGGTCTTTAGGCCTGGCAGAAGCAGCTTGGGTGTCGGAGCCCAAGAGTGTGAAGGTCTTCAGACAAGGAGGTGGCCCAATACCAGTGTTGGAACCAGAGCCGAGTGAGGGGATGTCCACGTAATGGGGGTGGCATGAGATATCAGAACCCAAGTGAGGTCAGGGGGCGTCTCCACGGAGGGAGGGCCAGGAGGCAGCCCAGCTCAATGGGTTGGAGCCCAGGCAAGGTGGACACGGAGAAGGACATCCATGGCGGGTACAGCCTGGGCAGGGTGTCCAGCAGGGTGAGGAGACCTACCGGGCGATCTCCTAGCACAGGATCGGAGAGGGGAGCATCTGCTTAGGGGAGGAGGCAGTGCCAGTGAGAAGAGATTGGTTACGTTGCTCTAATAGGTAAACACATAAGGATAACGGGAGGCCGGTCTTCTGTCGTAGAAGTTGAGTTTACAAATTTGGAAAGAGGGAAACCTAAAGCGAGCCCTAGGGGGTTGAATTGCATTAGAAAGTATCTGTGTGAACTTGGGGTTTGGAGATAGATGATAGATAGATAGATAGATAGATAAATAGATAAATAGATAGATGATAGATGACAGATAGGTAATATTAGGGGCGAAGATGTCTTTCGACTCTGCTCTCCCTTCCCGATTTGCAGTCACACTAACTCATGCACGTACGTAGGTTTTGAGTCTGCATGTTGTTTTTCTTTTAAAGTGGGTAATACCATATAATCTTGTTTACAACTGGCGTTTTCCACTTCAGAATATCTTGGAGGCCAACCATCCGGGTCAACAGAAACAAATCTAGGGTGCCTGGGTGGCTCAGTCAGTTGAATGTCCAGCTCTCGGTCTCAGCTTCGGTCATGATCCCAAGGTCGTGAGATTGAGCCTCACTGTCAGGTGCCACACGGGGCATGAGGCCTACTTTATTTATTTATTTATTTTTTTAAATTTTTTTTTCAACGTTTTTATTTATTTTTGGGACGGAGAGAGACGGAGCATGAACGGGGGAGGGGCAGAGAGAGAGGGAGACACAGAATCGGAAACGGGCTCCAGGCTCCCAGCCATCAGCCCAGAGCCCGACGTGGGGCTCGATCTCACGGACCGCGAGATCGTGACCTGGCTGAAGTCGGACGCTCAACCGACTGTGCCACCCAGGCGCCCCGAGGCTTACTTTAAAAAAGGGGGTGTCTGGGTGGCTCAGTTGGTTGAGCATCCAACTCTTGGTTTCAGCTCAGGTCATGATGTCAGGGTCCCGAGATTGAGCCCCTCCACCCTGGGCTCCGTGTTGGGCATGGAGGCTGCTTAAGATTCTCTCTCTCTTTCCCCCCCTCTCCCCCCATCTCTAAAACAAACAAACAAACAAAATCCTTATTTTAAAAAAAGCAGGGTGTTGGCATCTGGGTGGCTCAGTCAGTCAAGCATCCGACTTCGGCTCAGGTCGTGATCCCCCAGTTTGTGAGATCGAGCCCCGAGTGGGGCTCTGAGATAACAGTGTGCAGCCTGCTTGGAATTTTTCCCTCTCCCTCTCTCTCTGCCCTCGTCCGCTGCTCTTTCCCTATTTCTCTCTGTAAAAGTTTTCCAAAAAAGTAATATATACCTAAATATCTTCAAACTTCTACGGCCTTAAGGAAGAACCACTTGAGAGTTGGAAACCCCTGCAAGTTTGCGTGTCAGTAATTAGCCGTCCCCGCATCCCCGAGGAAAAACTCGGGCTTTTATTTTCAAGGGCAGAACACCAGCGTCCAGCTGGACCGGCTGACGAACCCCATGGTGGGAATGTCGCCGTTCAGCTGTGCAGGGGCCCCCGCACCGACACCCCTTCTCGAGAAAGGACAAATACAGAAAAACCCCAGGGCAAAGCGCAGGCCCGTGGGAGGCCCGCAGGTGTCATTACGGCCCCCGCTGCGCCCTTCTCGCCGGAGGAAGTGTGTGCTGTGGCCTGTTTTATTCAAAGAGGCATCTCTCTCTGCTGTTGTCTGGGGTTGGCAGCTCTTTCTTCTAATAAATAGCCCAGCTGTTTCCCTTCCCAACTGTCTCCCTCTGACCCAGTGCGCAATTGCGGACAGCGCAGACGGTGGGGGATCCTGCCCCCGGAAGGCTATTTTGCAGGCGGCCACAGAGAGCAGTGGACAGAGCTCCCGAAGTCGCACCCAAGAGCAGAGAGGTGATGGCCCTGCTCTGCTTTAAGCTGGCCCAGGGCCCCTTCGGGTCCCTCACGGCCCCTCCTGGGGACCCCGGACTTCTCACCTGAGCGCCTGGCAGGGTGGCTTCGAGGGTGATGATGTCCTGGTGGGCCCCGTCTCCCTTCTCGACGGGCCCGGGTGGGCGGGACGGGGTGGCCCAGCCGGAAGCGGAGGGGACCCGAGGGTCAGTGAGAGATGGCATCCGAGGCGGCCAGGGAGAAACTCCAGAGGAACGGAACGGGGCAGGCAAGTCTTGGGTGAAAACGGGAGACAGAGAAGGGGAGCAGGGTTTCAGGGGAAGCTGGAACAGGCGGATACGTGAAGAACGAGAGGGAAACCAACGCTGTGGGCCGGAGTACCCGGAGCCAGCTGTGGGGGTCAGCTGGCCAAAAGCAAAACACAAGGCCACGGGGTCACCTCTGCCAGCCCCCATTCACCAGGCCAGTGTACTTCACCCCTGCCTCCCCCAGCCTGAGCGAGGCTGCCCTGGGGCACAGTCCTGGTGCCAAAAAAACTTGCCCGTGGGAGTCACCTGGCCCAGAAATGCCTATGGGCTGCCCCTCCCCTCCTCCCCTCCCCCAGACACCCCTTCACCAATGACTGACCTACATGGGGACATAAAAGGCCGGGGCGCTTCAGCCCTTCTTCCTCTCTTTCTCCTTTTCTGCTGCTTTGACAGTGGACACAATGGCTGGAGCTCCAGCAGCCAGTTGAGACTGTGAGGCTGCCTTGTGATTAGAGGTGATGCGCAGCAAAACAGAAGACGGAAGGAGCTCGATGACTTCATGCAATCACCACACCAGCCCTGGGTTGCCTCATGTCTTAGTCCGTTTGAGCTGCTCTAACACACTACAAAAACTAAGTGACTTGTAAATAAAAATGTATTTATTTATCTCTCATAGTTCTGAAGCCTGGGAAGTCCAAGGTCAAGGTGCCCAGAGATTTGGTGTCTGGTGAGAGTCTGCTGTCTGGTGTATAAACGACTGTCTTCTCGCTGTGCCCTCACTTGGCAGAAAGGGCTATGGAACTTTCTGGAACTCTTTTATAAGGTAATAAGACCATTCCTGTGGGCCCCACCTTCATGACCTAAGCACCTTCCAGAGGTGTCACCTCCCAATAAAATCAGGGGCACCTGGGTGGCTCAGTCGGTTAAGCATCCGACTCGTGATTTTGGCTCGGGGCGTGATCTCATGGTTGATGGGATCGAGCCCTGCATTGGGCTCTGTGCTGACCATGTGGAGCCTGCTTGGGATTCTTTCTCTCCCTCTCTCTGCCCCTCCCCCCCCATAAAATAAACTTTATTTTCAAAAGAAGAACATAATATCAGCCATCACCATCTCAGTAAGTTAAATATTTCAAGAGCAAAAAGGATTAATTTATTTATTTTGAGAAAGAGAGAGAGCAGGAGCAGGGGGCAGAGAGAGAGGGAGAGACAGAATCCCAAGGAGGCCCTGTACTGTCAGCACAGAGCCCAATACGGGGTTCAACCCACACACCGCGAGATCCTGACCTGAGCTGAAACCAAGAGTCGGACGCGTAACCGACCGAGCCACCCAGGCGCCCCTTAAGGGTGAAAAGGGTCTCTCTGACCCAAATATTGATGATCCCAAGTGTTGGTTGGACATGAGCACCAGTCTGGTCGCACGGGGGGCTGACTGCTCTCCCCCAGACCCACTGCCCCCTTGCCAGTCTGCCGGCCCTGGGGGAGGGGGCAGCAGAGGAATCAGGAGACCCAGTTTCGGGCCACAGCCATGGTAAGTAATTCCCAGATGAGGGGCCCTGGCACTCCCCCCCCCCACTGCTCCCCAGGGCCTCAGTTTCCTCACCTGTAGAAAGAAGGCATCCTGGCTCCTTCTGAGATGAATGTTCAGTGACTTCACGATCACATAATAGCCACGGGGGTGCCAGGACTCAAGTCACGTTTCCACCCAAGGTGAGGCTCCCCAGGTGTCCTGAGTGGAGAGACGTGCCCAGCGCGAAGGTGTGGCCGGTAGACGGGCCCTGCCTCTCACTAACCACCCCAGCACTGACCAACGGTCCTCGGCCCCACAGGCCCTGAGATGAACTGAGCAGTTCACCTTCCCACGGTCCCCATGGCAACAGACACAGAGGGTCGCTCTGCGCGACTGGTTATACAAAAGCAAACGGATTTTCTGCTCCATGTTTCTCAGCGTCTTGGTGTTTCACAAAATCCAAGGACTAACTCGCTCTTGGCTTCTCCCGTGTTTTCCCCGCAAACCCCTCCACGCACCCGTGGCTCGTGAACCCGGAGTCAAAGAGGACGGATGGAAAAGGAGGGGTCCACCACGTCCTCGGGTGCAGGCGGCCCAGAGGCCTGGCCTCATGCCCCACAGTGATGGCTGGGCAGGGCCCAGGGATGAGTGGGACCCGTGTGGCCGAGCAGGGCCGCTTGGACCCTTCCCAAAGCTGGCCTAGTGGAATATACAGAATGACGGAATTCTGATAGATGCCACGACACGGATGGACTTTAGAAACATTTAGGGAAATGAGCCAGACACAGAAAGACAAATGCTCTAGGGTTCTCAACTGAAGTACTCAGAGCAGACAAGTTCATAGAGGCAGGAAATAGAGTAGAGGTTGCCAGGGGCTGGGGGGAGGAAGGGAGGGCTATCGTCTGATGGGGACCGAGTTTGAGATGATAAAAAGTCCAGGTGTAGATAATAATGATGGTTACACAGCAACAGGGATGTTTTGAACGCCACTGAATTTAATCACTTACAAATGGTTACATTGATAAATACCATGTAATACATATTTCACCCCAACTTAAGAAAGATACCCAGGGGTGCCTGGGTGGCTTAGTCGGTTAAGCATCCAACTCTTGACCTTTTTTTTTTTTAATGTTTATTTATTTTTGAGAGAGAGAGAGCGTGAGCAGGGGAGGGGCAGAGAGAGAGAGAGGGAGACACAGAATCTGAAGCAGGCTCCAGGCTCTGAGCTGTCAGCACAGAGCCTGATGCGGGGCTCGAACTCATGAGCCATGAGATCATGATCTGAGCCGAAGTCGGATGCTCAGCCAACCGAGCCACCCAGGCGACCCTCAACTCTTGACTTTGACTTGGGTCATGATCTCACGATTTGTGTGTCATTGAGCCCTGCGCTGGGCTCTGTGCTGACGGCATGGAGCCTGCTTGGGATTCTTTCTCCCTCTCTCCCTCTGCCCCTCCCCTGCTTGCTCTCTCTCTCAAAATAAATAAACTTCAAAAACAATTTTTTTTTAATACCTACTGGTCCAGGAACAGGTGCTTAGTCTTGGCATCAGAAATGGGGCGAGGGGTCGGAAGGGGGGAGAACAGTGTGCTGGGCTGGGAGGGCCAAGTCTGGACTCATCACACGGCTTCCGGGGGACCTAGAGAAGCTGCACCGTTGACCAAACTTGGCCTCCGGGTGCCCCCAGCACTGCCCGGGCACTTACAGTTCACCCGACAGGGCCATCCTCCGCAGATTAGGCAAATGAGCACCCTGGCCTGTTCCTCTGCCCCCAGCAGTGACAAATGATCATTACTAAGGAGGAAAGCATGGTCCATTTGTCATTTCTGACATGAGAAGTCCAGAAGGTCCTGGTGACCGTGGAGTCCCCTTCCTCCAGGATGTGACAGGCCATTTACCAAGCCTGTGCGGGATCTTTTATAGCCGTTCAATTTACACGAAGCCAGCACAGCTTGGGACTGAAGCAATATAATTTTAACACTTAATTACTCCGCTTCCTCATTGACAAGACAGCTGCATCCGATGCAATTTGTCATTTCATTAGGCAATAAATATTGAAAACAGCAAATAAACCAATGTGTGCCACCACAGCTCGACAGCCCGTGGGCTGACGCAGAGGGAACGGCGGCACTAGGGACCCTGCACCCTTCTTCCTCGAAATCAGATGCAACCGCCTGTTTGGGTCCCATCGGCCACCACCACCATTTCCCACCACGGGTACACGAGTTGGGGCAATTTTGACCCCAAACTGCCGGTTCTTTAGTTTGAAGACACGGAGCCACCTTTCTTGGGTCCCTGACAGACAACCCATTGAAAAGGCAGAATTGTTTCTCTGCCCCACCTGCCGCAGGCCTTTGTAACGCTCAGGGCATCTCCCGGCCACGTGGGAGGCAGAATTTCAAGGGAGGAGAGAAGGGGGGGGGGGGGGGACTCTGGACACCAAGGAGGGAAAGTGATGACCTGGTGTGGAGGAGGCCGGGCTGGGAAGGATCAGGAGAGGAGTGATGGCTGATGGACGGTCATTCCGGACCAAGGGGACCACGAATATCAAGGGGGGGGGGAACCCATGGCCTGGCCTGGACAGCAAGGAACCCCAACCAGACCAGACGTACCGCTGGGGACCAGGTCGCTGTGAGCTGATCTCACAGGGTTTCAAAGCTCTCCAGGGACAAGGCCTGGCCCGGGACCCTCTCTCTCTTGCACACACACAGACACACACACACTCTGATACCCAGCTCTATTCACTCTCACAGCTCTTTGGGGTGACGGCAACAGGAAGAGCCCCTGACCCCCTCCCACCAGCTTCCTGCAGGCTGAGGAAGCAGGGCCAGCAAATGGTCAGCTCTCTCTGCCCCTCTACCCTGTTCACGCTCTCTCTAAAAAGAAATAAATAGGGGCGCCTGGGTGGCGCAGTCGGTTAAGCGTCCGACTTCAGCCAGGTCACGATCTCGCGGTCCGTGAGTTCGAGCCCCGCGTCAGGCTCTGGGCTGACGGCTCGGAGCCTGGAGCCTGTTTCCGATTCTGTGTCTCCCTCTCTCTCTGCCCCTCCCCCGTTCATGCTCTGTCTCTCTCTGTCCCAAAAATAAATAAACATTGAAAAAAAATTAAAAAAAATAAAATAAAAAATAAAAAGAAATAAATAAATTTAAAATAAAATGAAATAAAAGAACTTGTTTTAAAAAAAAAAACACATTGACCCTGGGTTACGCATATTCTTATTATCCCATTTAACTCGGAAACAGCCATGTGAGGTAGGTGCCTTCAGCTCCGCCTGCCTAAGGTGACCCAGCCAATAAGCGATGCGGTGGAGACTTGAACCCGGATCTGTATGTTTTTTCCCTTAGCAGAGCCAGCAAAGCCAGCAGAACTATCACTTCTCCTCTTACGCCTTCAACCTGTAGAGTGACAAACTTTCTTCAGACTTAGCGCTCCCTCCAACCCTCCACCCAAAGTCAGCTCACAGATCTGGTAGTAGTCATTTACACTTTAGTGAGAATTTAAGTCCCCGTGCTACTTGCCCCAGAAGCAGTTTGCTGGTTCCAGCTCCGCTGCAACGGGAATTGCCTTAGCCAGCTTGGTCTCCCGTAACAAGATACCATTATGGAGGCTAGAGGTCCAAGATCAGGGTGCCAGGACGGTCAGGCTCTGGTGAGACCTCTTCGTGGTTGGTAGATGAGTGCCTTCTTGCTAAATGCTCCTACGGCTGAGAAGGAGGGGCCGCCTGGCCTCTTCCTCTTATAAATAAGACTCTCATCCCATCGTGAGGCCTCACCCTCATGATCTCGGCTAACCTAACCACCTCCCGAAGGCCCCAGCTCCGAATGCCAGCACTCTGGGCGTCTGGCCTGACCTGGGCTCAGGTCACGATCTCTTGGTTCACGCGTTCGAGCCCCACACGGGGCTCCCTGCTGTCAGTGCAGAACCCACTGTATCCGACAGGTCCTCTGTCTCCTCTCTCTGCCCCCGCCCCCGCTTGTGAGCGCTCTCAAAAACGAATAGACCTTTTAAAAAAACTTTTCTTAACTTTCTCTTTTATAGGTACACGTGTAAGTTTTTACAAAAATGCTGAAGTGGGAGCATATCAATCGTGCCGATCATACGTTGTTGTATTGGCGGGTTTCTTTCTTTCTTTTTTTTTTTTGTTTTTACTTTTGGCTTCCTGCCCCCCCCCCCCCCAGGCACCTTTCCCCACCACTGTTTCTCTGGAAAGCCCAGCCTAAGACTGACTTGAGAACCCAGATTAATATATATACCCACAAACCCAGGTTGAGAACCTAGCGTGTATACATCCAGAGTATGATAGAAGAATATAGGATTCAGTAGGCAGAGAGGGAAAGATTAGGGCCCGGGGTCCCTGGGTGGGGAAAAACACCTATTTAGGAACAATGCTGGGAGTGTCTGACCACAGCAAACCCCCTCAGGTGTAAGGTCCCTCTTAAGAATGTAGGGGCGCCTGGGTGGCTCCATTGGTTGAGCGTCCAACTTCGGCTCAGGTCAAGATCTCACAGTTCATGAGTTCGAGCCCCGCGTCGGGCTCTGTGCTGACAGCTCAGAGCCTGGAGCCTGCTTTGGATTCGGTGTCTCCCTCTCTGCCCCTTCCCTGCTCGTGCTCGGTCTCTTGCTCTCTCTCAAAAATAAATAAGTATTTTAAAAATTAAAAAAAAAAAAGAATGTAACAGACCCCACCTACTCCCCCCTCAGGGTTCCCCTCAGGAGTTTGACAAAAGACCTAAGTGAGGCCATAGGCCACCCCTCGTTCAATGGACACGGGCCAACCAGGAATGGACAACCCAGCGCTCAGAGCTATCCGGCCAATAGGGGTAGGACCTGGGAAGGAACGAGGGGGAAGGGGAGGGGGGCGCTGGCCAGAACCTTACAAAACAAGGACCCTTGTCCAGAGTCACGGGCATTCACTTTCCAAAGTCCCCTCTCCGTAAAAAAGAGCTTTCGTACTATTCTCCCTTTCTAATCTTACATTCTAATAAACCTTTGCCTGCTGCTCATTGTATGCCCACCTCTCCATTCTTCGAAGCAGTGAGACGACAAATCCCGGGGACTGTGGTCAAAAATCCTGCCACAATAGTTTCCTCCCCACCCGTGTAATCCCTTCCAGATCAACACACACGAAAGCCAGCGTGCTCACTGGAGGTAAATTAGGAAATTTCTCAGAAAAAGGCTCTAAAAATTCTGTCAAGTCTACTCCGTCTCTAACACCCCCCCCCCGGTTCTTCTATCCTATCCAACCCCACCGTGTCCCCCAGGAAAAGACCCCTCCTCACCCCATCTGCAGCCCACAGCTCTTACCAAGCCCCGGCACACCTTCTCCGTGCTCCCAAGGAAACTTCTGTCCGCTCTCCAAACACCAAATCATACTGAGGCACAACTTCTTATTTAACGTTTTCTTTTCTTTTCTTTTCAATAACAAAATGGAAGTTTCGAGACGGCAGGAACCACGCCTCTCTCGGTCAACACCGATTTATCAGGCGGTGGAGGGGAGAAACGGGAGGGTCTGGACAATGGAGTCCGGGGACTCCGTGAGGGCGATCTCCACCTGGGAGCTCTGGCAAGATTATTCTGTCCTCACTGCCGTCGATCCCTGCGCGTGGGGACTGGGTGAAGCGGTCTCTAATCACAAGGAACGTCTGTCAAGAAGCTAAGTCTGAATTGAAGCCTCTTTAAAGATACGTGTGATTCCTAACTTGTATTAACTGCTGTGCGGACAGAAGGCTGGAAATACTTGCAAAACCAAATCCATGATTCAGGATGATAGCAAGCAAGAATTTGGAAATCAGTGGCCTGGGTCATTCCTCGAAAATACTAGAAATTGAAACGATTGATCTGTTACCCAAAAAAGCACCCCAGAGAGAACACGAAGCCAAGCAGGAATCCATCCTTAATTCAGAAATGTCCCCCCCCCCCCCCGCCCCCGTCAAGGAGCAAGGAATCACTGTCCCTCATGACTGATTTTACAGCCCCTGCTTGAAAATTCCTGTGTAAAAGAGGAATCCGCAGTAGACCTGTTCTCCTGGAAGCTGGAGGCTGAGAACCACAGGGAGATACAAACACAAATCCGCTGGGAAAGTGATCAAAATCATCCTGGCTTTCAGACGAAGAGAAAGATCGGAGCACATCTTGGAGATTTGGCGGAAATGACAGCGCGAAAACCTTTGAAATAGACCCACATGATTGCAGGTGTCACGGAGGAAAAACCAGACGTTGTCTAATCCTGGGTTTTCTTGTTCGGTGGAGTTTGCAACTTTCATTTTACGTAAGCTATTCTGCAGTTCTCTAAAGTGTAACTCAGATTTGCTTTCTATGCTTGCCAAGGGTTTCTTTCTACATTGTGTCGATCCTTTTGTATCGATTGCCTTCGTCCATGTGAGCTGCTATCACTCAAACACTGTGACTCAGGGGGCTTATAAACAACTGACATGTATCTCTCACAGTTCTGGGTGCTGGGAAGTCCCCGATCAAGGCCCTATTTCTGATTCATAGATAATCTTTTCCTTATGTGAGGAGTGGTAGAAAGAGCCAGCGAGCTCTCTGGGGCCCCGGTTGCAAGGGCACTAATCCATTAAAGGCCCCACCTCTCCATACCGCCACCCTGGGATCTAGGACTTCAACAGATGAATTCAGGGGTGGGAGGCAATGAAAACATTCGGTCTATAGCACGGGTTAATGCCCTGGGCTTTGGGATCATTTCTTTGTATGTCTTTTTTTTTTTTTTTTTTTTTTTTTTTTTGAGAGCAAAGCACCAGTGGGGGAGGGGCAGAGCGAAAGGGGAAGAGAAGATCCAAAGAGGGCTCTGTGCTCATAGAGGCGAGCCCGACACAGGGCTCGAACTCACGAACCACGAGATCATGACCTGAGCCGAAGTCAGATGCTCAACGGACTGAGCCACGCAGACACCCCAGGATCATTTTTGCTAAGAGATTACCTCTAATGTCTAAGTCAAATCTTAATCCCTAAAATACCCCCCAAGGTATCTGAGATCTGTCTGGACACACCTGGACAGAGAACATTGTCTAAATTTATCGACTACGACATCATTTCCACGAGACCCTTTTCAAAACTTACTAATGAAATGGCAAAACGTTAACATCGGTTTCAGCTAGCCCGCCTGACATCCAGCATGTTGCGGAAGAAAGAGTGTTCGATGTTTGCAAATAGGTGCAAATATCAAACTGGATTGTCTTTATCTGTGAAACTCTTTGAAATGTACCATGAATGGAAAGGCACTTTGCTGTTGACAAACCCCAGATGTTCCTCTCTGGTTTTTTGGGTTTTTTTTTTTTTTCCATTGCTCTATAAAAACTGATGGATTCCGAAATCTTCAAAATATATCTTAGTGCACAGGGGAGCCCCCAAATGGAGTAAACCTTAGCTGTAAGACTGATGGTTCCGCCATATTCGTTTTGCTTCTACTTTGTCCCCTCTCCCGCTCACGTCTGCATCATTATAATTTTCCTTAGTAAGTGCGTCTGACTCATCTCTCACCTAGCGGTACTTTTTAAAATTGTCCCCGCCCAGAAGAACCTCTCAGATGCGTCATTAAGGAAATTACAAGCTTGTATTTGTTCAGTAATGGTTTTTCAGCTCCGTAGAAGGGTAAGGTAGCACCATAATGAATTCAACATTCCCGGGCATCTCTTCGACAATTACCAAAGAAATGAATCGAATTTACCATGGCATCCTTTGGAGCTGCATACACAGAAAAGAGACAGCTGGTCTGTGTTACACAGCACAGAATCCCCGGCCCAAAATCTTGGGACAGTGCAGAGCACATAGAAGGCTGACATTTGAGGGGAACGAGGTAGAATTTCAGGGCTTGATAATACCGAATTTTAGGGGCACCTGGGTGGCTCAGCCGGTTAAGCGTCTGACTTTGGCTCAGGTCATGATCTTGTGGTTCATGCTGACCGCTCAGAGCCTGGAGCCTGCTTCAGATTCCGTGTCTCCCTCTCTGTCTCTCAAAAATAAACATTAAAAAAATTTTTTTAAAATTTTTTGCAATGTTTATTTGTTTTGATGTTTATTTTTGAGAGAGAGAGAGCGTGAGCAGGGGAGGGGCAGAGAGAGAGGGAGACACAGAATCCGAAGCAGGCTCCAGGCTCTGAGCTGTCTGCACGGAGCCTGACGCAGGGCTCGAACCCACGCACCGCGAGATCCTGACCTGAGCTGAAGTTGGGCGCCCAACTGACTGAGCTACCCAGGTGCCCCTAAAATTTTTTTTAATAAATAAGTAAATTAAATAATAATGAATTTTAAAGCACATTTCCCCCCATATAACTCGGTGTGAACCTCTCCCTTAGGAAAAGATTGCAAAACTGTGCTTGTAACTGATGAGCTCTACAGACACATTTTTTCTTAATGTTCATTTATTTTTGAGAGAGAGAGAGAGAGAGAGGGAGAGCATGCACGAGAGAGCAGGGGAGGGGCAGAGAGAGAGGAGGGCAGAGGATCTGAAGCGGGTTCTGCACTGACAACAGAGAACCCGACGTGGGGCTTGAATGTAACAAACCACAAGATCATACCTGAGCCAAAGTCGGATTCGCAACCAACTGAGCCACCCAGGCGCCGCAGTCCCGTGTTTATTTTTGTAACAGGAATGATCCAGAAAACAAGGTTTCACCATGCTTCCTTGTCCACCTCCCCTGAAACGTCCGTTGTCTGTAATTTGGCCAAAATACATAACACTGAAAATTCCAGCAAGTTCAATGTTATCATGTCTTTTCCCTCCTTGACTGATGGACCCTCTGCCAGCATCTCCTCCATTTAGTTAAAAAAATTTTTTTTATTGTGGCAAAATACACATAACATCACATTTACCATCTTAACCATATGTAAGTGTATAATTCAATTAAGTGTATAATTCAAGGAGAGAGAGAATCCCAAGCGGGGCTCCTTGATGGCAACATGGAGCCCGACACGGGGCTCGAACTCACGAACCGTGAGACCACGCCCCGAGCCGACCTCAAGAGTCAGACAATTAACCGACTGAACCCACCCAGGCGGCCCCAGCATTTGTCTTTTTGTGACCGGCTTGTTTCACTCGGCATAATGTCCTCAAAATTCATCCACATCGCACTACGTGGCAGAAACTCCCTCCTTTTGAAGGCTGCATAATATCCCACTGGAGGCACGTGTCACCTTTTGTTCATCCACGAGGATGGGTGGTGGTTGGAGGGTTGGGAGGGTGAAGACTGAGTGCTTCCGGGCACGGGGTGACGAAAGCGTTCTAGTCAGCGGTGGTGATGGTTGCCCAGCCTTGTGAATTTACTCAAACCCACTGAATCGTCCGCTTGAAACGGGTGAGCCTTACGGCGTGGATATTACAGCTCAGCTGAAATAGGGTGACTGTCCCGGCCGGTCAGCTTGCACTGGCGGGGAAGAGCTCTCCTGGGGGTGTGGGGCCCAGGGAGAGAAGGATCAGGAATGGAACGGGATTCCAACTGCCCATAAGTAAGGACATGTTCCCCCTCCCCCCGCATCCGAGCCCGTCACTCGGCGCCCATCGCCCTCGGGGCACACACCCCTTCAGACAGGTCCTGCCCTCCCTGTACCTGAATAACCAGCAGGTGGTGACGACAGCGTCGTGCTCCGGCTCTGCTGGTAGCCAGGCACCTCCCCAGACCCGAGCCTCAGCTTCCCTGGCAGATGTCAGAAGTGCAGGATCTCAAGCCCCGCGTGAGACCTGCTGAGTCAGAATCTGATTTGAACGTGATCCCCAGGTGACATGATCCTCCTAAGCCTTTAGCTTCTTAGGGTTAAAAAAAGGGGGGGGGGGATTCATTTCCCATTTATTCTTTTTTTTTTAATATGAAAGTTACTGTCAAATCGGTTTTCATACAACACCCAGCACTCATCCCAACAGGTGCCGTCCTCAATGCCTATCACCTCACTTCCCGTTTATTCTAACGCAGTGTCATATTACCATAAGCAACCCTTCTGGGTAAGAGGCTTGCCTACGTGTGTGTGTGTGTGTGTGTGTGTGTTTGCATGCACAGATGAACACCTAGCAGGGGTCCCGGCCACTACAGAGAAAAGCAGTTCTCAAAGGAATGGCTGTGTAGATGAATGATTTGTGAAGACCTAACATTTATTGAACACCTGTTAAGTGCCGGGTTCTGGGCTAGGGGATTTCACGCACATGACCTTTCTTAATCCCCATGCAAACCCTCTGAGCAGGCTGCTTCTACCAGATTTCCAGGTGGTTGCAAATCCATGAACAAACAGGAGCACTTACTGGGTCTAACGGCACCCTTACCAACCGAGGAGCTGGGAGAAACAACAACTCAATTAAACTAACAGATGATTATCCTTTGGAGTGGAAATATTTCTTCTGGAACTCACCTAAGTGGGATTTATCCATTGCATATTACAGTCGGACACGTCGACCACGATCTTCTTCCGGAACGTGATCAGAATACACGTGTCCGCTTTTTCCCACGACGCCAAGAGAGGGCATTTTCCTTCCTGTCTTTGTGAGTAAACCTCAGCCTCATTTTCTGACCCACTAAGGTAACATTTACAAGTGTAATTCTTTCTGGGCCCCGCACACTGCCTTTTCCATCCAAGAGCCGGGCAAAACGGCTCAGAATAATCCAGAAACAGAAACCTATTCTCTCTAGTTGTGTTGTTAGCAAGCCAGCCAGCATGTAGATTGCAAACCTTGGTTACCGAGCGAGAGAGATCGTCACCGCTGAATGAGGAGAGAGCCCACACGGTCCCAAATCCCTGAGCCGAGGGGGAGGATGCGCGCTGCCTTCCCGTTCCCTTCGGCGACCCCACAGAGGTGGGGGTGGTGAATGCTCTCGGGTCACCGGATGAGGGCATTTGGGACATCCCCGAGCATTCCAGCACCTGAGCCCACAGAGCCTTCACGGAGAAGACACCCCATCTGCTGTGTGCCCTCAGCCAAGTGACTCCAACTTGCGGCTCCAAAGTCCCCTGGCAACCCAGTGCTCTGTGATCATCGCGACAGCTACCAATGCTTACCAGGCACTGTACTGAGCTTCTAAACTCCAGAAGCACCGGGAGAAATGCCAGTGTTCTTAGACGCATCCATCAGAATCACCCGGAGGATCTCTTAAAACACAGATTAGTGCCCGCCCCCCTGCCCCCGTGACACGGCTGCCAGACTTAGGAAATGAAAATACAGGATACTGACTTACATTTGAACTTGAGCTAGGCAACAAATATCGTTTAATGTGCGTGTGCCCCCAATATTGGATGAGAAGTATTCACCGTCTGTCCGAGATTCAAATTTGCCTGGATGCCTCCTAATTTATCTGGCAACCTCACCCCCCCCAGGGTTTCTGAATCAGCAGGTGGCGCTTGAGAATCTGCGTTTTCAAGAAGTTTTCAGGTGACGCTGCTGGCCTGCGGGCCACACTTGGGGACCCCCCGAGGACGGTAATGTTTTTATCCCCATTTGACAGGGAGGTTCAGCAACTGCTCCAGGGCCAGACAACCGTGACTGGGCCCCGACAGCCTGGCTTCAGGCCTGCTCATTGGCCACCTGGTGGGTTGTTTCTTCACACACTCGCTCCCTTAACTCTGTTCTCCACACAGACCAGAGTAATCCTTCTAACACTGAAGCCGCATCACGTCACTCCTTTGCTCAAAACCCTACAGTGGCTCCCATCTTCCCCTGAGTAATAGCCATGTCCTTACTGTGGCCCCCGAGGGTATTCGATGTGGCCCTGCCTTCCTCTCCGATCTTATTATCCTCACACTGGCCTCCCTGCTGATCTTGGGACACTTCAGGCAGACTCCTGCCTCAGGGCCTTTGCACTTCCTGTTCCCGCTGCTTGAAAACTTTTCCTTAACCCATCTCTCCCCGGGTCTGCGCTGCAACCTCCTTCGTTGGAATCTTCCCCGAGTACCCCACCTAAGACAGCACCTCCGTCTTCGTTCTCTATCCCTTCGTCCTGTCGTATTTCTTTTTTTAGGAAGCCTCCACGCCCGGAGAGGGGTTTGAACTCACCACCTTGAGATTAAGAGTCTCACGCTCTACGACAGAGCCAGCCAGGCCCCCCCCGCCCCGCCCTGACAGATTCCCTTACCGCACTTACGACCATCTAACCTTTTGTGTGGATCCGTCATTGTCCAACCCGCCATTGCCAAGAAACGATGCCGACGTGTTATAAAAAAACAGAGTGAGGCATTTTATGCAAAATCGTCTTTCGACGTCGCTATCAGAAATGTCTGAAAAACACCAATCGTCATCAGCTTCGGGGCATAAACACGGAACTCAAGTATCAAGCATACGTCCCGGCCCCACGGACAAAAAAGGCCGTCTTCTTAACACGCAACCGCTTGCTCGGAACGTGATGTGTTAATCCACATGCATTGGTTGCCAGCGGCAGCTCAACATTCAAGCAGCGGCCTAGAATTAAAACGTCTCCACTTTTCTTTAGCCAGTGGTAGTTCTAATTATAGCATTCAGGCTGGCATGCATATTTATTTACTCATCTCTAGTCCTGGCTTATAATTACGAGCTAGTGCATTGGACCTTGGGAAAGGGGGTGACGCATTGTTACAGTGCATTCTGAGGCTGCATGTGATTAGAGCAGGGCGGTTAAGGAAGTTGGGGCGTTATTCATTCCTATAATTATGCCGTCTTCTTCCATCTAGTGTGTGTGGCCAGGGCCGTGACACACACACAGGGAATGAACCCGTGAGTCTGTGTCCCACGGGAGGAGCATGCGAGCCACCTGCCCCCAGTTCCGGTCCTCCCCCTGCCCTAACTGCCCGGTGAGGTCAGAGAAGCCCTCCGAGGGGCTCACGATCCCGCATTTGTGAGGCTTTATCTGACCTGCCGGCAGAGCAGAAAGCAGGTGCTCAATAAATATTTGTAAAATGAAAGAAATGTGTCAATAAATGAAATCATTAAAGAAAAGCACTCAGCCCCATTTTGAACGTTCCTTTCTTTCTTTCTTTTTTTAATTAATTAATTTTTTTAGTGCTTATTTATTTATTTTTTTTTTATTTAAAAAAAAAAATTTTTTTTTCAATGTTTATTTATTTTTGGGACAGAGAGAGACAGAGCATGAACAGGCGAGGGGCAGAGAGAGAGGGAGACACAGAATCAGAAACAGGCTCCAGGCTCTGAGCCATCAGCCCAGAGCCTGACGCGGGGCTCGAACTCACGGACCTTGAGATCGTGACCTGGCTGAAGTCGGACGCTTAACCGACTGCGCCACCCAGGCGCCCCATTAGTGCTTATTTATTTCTAAGAGAGAGAGAGAGCACGAGCTGAGGGAGAAGGCAGAGAGAGAGAGAGAGAGAGACAGAGAGAGAGAACCCCAGGCCGTAAGTGCAGAGCCCGATGGGGGGGGGGGGGGGGCTTGAACTCACGAACTGTGAGATCGTGACCTGAGCCAAAAGCGAGAGTCTGACTCTTAACCGACTGAGCCCCCTGGGGGCCCCTGAATGTTCGTTTCTGACAGCGTATCTCTTATGACAGCGCCCCAGAGTAGTCGTGATCCTACTGTAGAGGCACAAGATTCAAATCCGGCTGCGTTTAGCGCCTCACTGCATGATCCCGGACAAATTACTGAATCTCTCTGGGCCTCAGTTTGCCGACCTGTCAAATGGGATGCGATGACGTGTGCTTCACACGGCTACCGGGAGAAACGAGGGAGGTGATGCGTGTGGAGCCTATGGTGTCAGATGCTCAACGGACAGTGATTCTGTGGCCTTACTTGTGCCCTCCCTCACTCCACCGACGCAGTCGCTCAAAGCCGTTCAGAGGGCAACAATGAGCCTAGCCAGGTGGATTCTGTTTCAGGTCACGCTGAGGGCCATGGTCAGTCTTACAACTGTCCTTGTTTCTTCCGCTCCAATATCCTCACCAATGTCTGCCATCTCCTGGCCAGGGCTCAGCTAGGGGGGGTGGTTCGATGCTGCCCTAGAAGAAGAGCAGGGTTGGTCAGTGTTCCCCAGGCCACAGCTCTGAGAGACGGCCCTCGTGGCCATGGGGCTGGCCACCCTGTCACACTGTCCTAGAAACCCAGGGGAGCACGCGGACCCGCATAGACCAGCCATCCACCCCCACACCTCTTCTTTCCCCCATTAACTCCAGACACACACAAGATTCTCCCCCAACTGCCTTTCGGTGGCCCTGACCTCCAACATGCCTCAAGGTAACCAGCACTTCCTGTCATAAAGCGCATCTCTGGCTTGACTTCCCAAATTTGATCTCCGTGGTTTATCACGATAATCCAAATACTAGCATTGTGTGAAATGAACGTCATTCGGGGCTTCGCAGAAAAGTAGAGAACAGTGTTTCTCAAGGAGTGTTTCTCACGGCCCCCGTGGGAACTAGTTTGTGTTTTCATTTGACGCAGATACGGGGGGGGGGGCCTGGGTGGCTCCGTCGGTTGAGCATCCGACCTCGGCTCGGGTCATGATCTCGCGGTCCGTGGGTTCGAGTCCCGCGTCGGGCTCTGTGCTGACAGCTCGGAGCTTGGAGCCTGCTTCGGATTCTGTGTCTCCCTCTCTCTCTGCTCCTCCCCTGCTCACACTCTGTCTCTCTCTCAAAAATTATAAATAAAGATTAAAAGAAATTTAAAAAAAAGAAATAATATTCTCAAAAGAAGAAAGCTAAGTTAAAAAGCAACATTCAGGGGCGCCTGGGTGGCTCAGTCGGTTAAGCGTCCGACTTCGGCTCAGGTCATGATCTCGCGGTCCGTGGGTTCGAGTCCCGCGTCGGGCTCTGTGCTGACAGCTCAGAGCTTGGAACCTACTTCGGATTCTGTGTCTCCCTCTCTCTCTGCCCCTCCCCTGCTCGTGCTCCCTCTCTCTCTCTCTCTCTCTCTCTCTCGAACAACAACAACATTCATTCCATGCAGTTCTGCAAACATCAGGGTGTGGCAGCTCTGGGTCAATCAGGTACCCACCCCCCCTCCCCCCACCTGAGGACGGCTGCTGGTTCACACATACCTTCCTACTTCCTCACCACACGCCCACCACAGACCAGACCCTGACGTCAGGAGCCAAGGGCTCGACCTTGGGGAGCTCTCAGTCTAGGGGTGCAGGCTCGGTTCTCGCGCGGGGTAGGGGAGAAGTGTTCTCATTTCTTTCTCTCCTCAAATCCTGTCCCCTAACAGCTGTCTCGGCCTCAAGGCCGGGGCCGGAGAAGGTCCCACTTCGGGAAAGACAAAGATGTGGGACAGAGGCACCCTCAGCTGCCAGTGGGAAGGTTCCGGCAAGGTGGGTGCAGGGGGAAGGGACGGAGGCAGGTGTGTGGGCAGGGGCCACCCCGCGGCTTGGCATTAGCAAGGCTCGCAGGGCGCTGTGTGCGGGCTGGGTGAATGCTGCGGGGTGATGAAGAGACAGGGGCCCTGGCCGAAGAAGTCGTCCCCCAGATGTGGCCCAGGCTCTGAACACGATCCAAAAAAGCAGCCTTGGGCGTCCCTCACAGTGAAGGCGCCATCAGGAACGGCCCAGGAGGTGAGGTCCTGGGAGGACCACACTGCTCCGTGGGGACCCTCCGAGGCACGTCAAAAATGTGCTGCAGGCTGTCAGTCCCTCGCCTTCCTTCTGGAATTCAGCATCAGAGCCTCCAACAGCTGTGTGCCTGCCCAACTAAAATATTAAAAGAAATGTTTTTGTGTTACAGAATTCCTGTGCTTTGCCAGACTCATGTTGTACCTTTTCGCGACCATTTTCTGGGCTCCCCGGAAGGCTAAGAAATACACCCAGAAGGAGAGCCTAGCCGAGGGGCCGCGACAGCACTACCGATTTGCACAACGAATCCGAATCCGAGGCTGCGTCTTGTCCTCACGCCTCTGTCCTTGTAAAATCACCTTCCGGTTGAAAAGAAAAAAGCGCATGGGAGCCCCACCCTGAGCCAACGGTGCCTGCCTGTCTACACCGAGAACTCCCCCGTGAGGACAGGAATCAGAACTCTCATCGGCCGGGCCCCCTCTGTCTGGCTTTACTTTGTCCATGTGGCTATAGCTGAAGTTGTGACTTGGGGTTACCGCGCAGTGGAACGACTCACCTATTTTACAGATGGGAAAACTGACACAGAAGAAGCAGGTGCTTTGTACACAGCAAGCAATACAAGCAAATTAAAATAAACTATTTTTAAAAGATCGATGAGTGCATAGGTTCATGTCAGGTGAATAAATAATTAAATTCCACAGGTATAAAGCCAGCTGGAGCCAGCTTCCCCAAGTCCTGCTCGGGCCATGCCACAGCATCTGATGTGTCCGGTGGCCGTGGGATTCGTGAAGGCGTGGCCTGGGGAAAGGAAGGTCCCCTGCCCCTCCCTTTCCTGCTCTGAAGGTTTCTCCCAAGTCCTATTCATTCCTCGTGGGGGCTTAGTTTTTGAATCAACTCCGTCCTTAAACTTCACCAGATGCCCTGACTGATCTACTATTTAACTTCAACTGGGATCCACACGTTCTGTTACCAGACTTCTCACGTCATAGGAAAGGCAATTTTCCAATGAGAGAGAGAGGGTAAAAACGTTTCCGGTCACGCTAATTTTATATTTTCCAAACTAGCTTATGGCCCAGGAAAGTCAAAGAGCTACAAGGCCCCATCACAGATCAACCGCGAAACCAGGCAAGGAAGAAAGAGGTCAGTGGTGGATGTAACTAGAGTGTATTATACTAAGCAAAATAAGTCAGAGAAAGACAGACACCATATGATTTCGCTCATATGTGGTATTTAAGAAACAAAACAGATGAACATATGGGAGGGGGAAAAACAGAGAGGGAAGCACACCATAAGAGATTCTTCAATACAGAGAACAAACTGTTGATGGAGGGGAGGGGCGTGGGGAGGATGGGCTAAATGGGTCCCGGGCATTTGGGATGATGTTGTACGTAAGTGTTGAATCACTGAATTCTACTCCTGAAACCAGGATTGCCGTGTGTGAACTAACTAGAATTTAAATATACATTTGAAAAGAAAAAAAAGGGGCGCCTGGGTCTGGGTGGCGCAGTCGGTTAAGCGTCCGACTTCAGCCAGGTCACGATCTCGCGGTCCGGGAGTTCGAGCCCCGCGTCGGGCTCTGGGCTGATGGCTCGGAGCCTGGAGCCTGTTTCCGATTCTGTGTCTCCCTCTCTCTCTGCCCCTCCCCCGTTCATGCTCTGTCTCTCTCTGTCCCAAAAATAAATAAAAACGTTGGAAAAAAAAAATTTTTTTAAATAAATAAATAAATAAATAAGAAAAGAAAAAAAAAGAGTGGTGGAAAGAATTAAGATTTTTGCAGAAATAGAAACTAATGAATTGACCAAAAGAGCTTCAGGAAACACCAAAGGAAGTATTTCAAAAAGAAGAAAATTAAACCTAGAAGAAGGACTGAAATGAGCAAAGATAGCAAATATGCCAGGAAAGCAGAACCAGCGCTGAGTAAATAAAAGTTATCGTTAATTAGAGGAGAAATAAAGACAAGGTGGAACTCGAATACCACGCAAAAATAACACGTAAAATTGGATGAGTGATTATAGTGAAAACATTCTAAAATTTGTGTATTTTATGGGGCGCCTGCCTGGCTCAGTCGGTTAAGCATCTGACTCTTGATTTCGGCTCAGGTCATGATCTCACAGTTCACGGGTTCGAGCCCTGCCTCGGGCTCTGTGGTAACAGTGCAGAGCATGCTTAGGATCTGTCTTTCTCTCCCTCTCTCATCAAAATAAATAAATCAACTTAAAAAATAAACAAAATAAAATGTATGTCTTTTATAGCAAATGTTTGGGTGAAGGATAGAAAAACTGCAGAACTTTACAAACTGAGTTAAATACATACGTTAAGGACAACCACGAAAAAAAATGTTTTTTAAAAAGGCAATTTTCCAAGAGCTAAAGAAGAGAAATAGAGCTTATTTCAAAGTAATAGAAGAAATGGAAATTTTAAAAATCAGGCTAAACAGAAAGTAAGAAGTAAGATTGTGGGAAAAAAATCAAAATATCAATAATTACAATAAAAATGGACTAAACTTGCTAGTTAAAAGACAGAATCTGTCAGACTGGATTTTTTGCTTTAGGACAGCCGTATGCTGTTTATAAAAGACTTACCTAAAACATAAGTGCTCGCATTTAAAATAAACGGATGGAGAAAGAAATCACAGGCAAATATTTATCAAAAGAAAATGAGTATAGTTATATTAATAGGAAAAAAAAAAGACCCCGTGCTTCATAAGACAGCAGACTTATCATCTCATGATGAAAAGCACACCAGAATGGTCTAACAGTCTTGAGTGTTACACATCTAACAACACAGCCTCAAAACAGAGAAAAACCTGACATTTTTGGGCCCTCTTTCCTCATTCACAGAAAGAAAATCAAACACGCTGGAGAACCAGCGTTGTGAGGGGTCGGGGAACTGGCGCACGGGAGTCATTAGAGCAGAGAGTGCTGCCTAGAGTAGGTGGCCATTGTCAGGGAGACACCCACCTTGCACGGAGAGACAGGGTAGACACATTACGGCTTCTGGAAGCTTCTGGATCACTCTAGGTCCAGGGGTCCTTTCAGAAGCTGATGAAACCTACAGATCTCCTCTGTACCCCAAAACTGTGCAGCTGCAGAAAACATCACAAATAATTTCAGGGGTACTGAAGGACACTCCTGAGATTTTTCAGGTTTCTGAGATAAGGAGAGGAAAGTGACGCTCCTTGAGACCATGCCGCGGAAGGAATGTCCACAGATGGGGGGGTGGGTCTCATCTTAGGGAAGAGGTCTGAGAGCCATCCTCAGTTACAGAGAGGGCCATCATGAGTCTTGCTCTCAGCAGGTCTAGGGGGCAGAATTGAGACCAGTCAGTGAAGCTGACTGTGGCAGTGAAGCTTTCTTAGAGCGAGCTCAAGCTCGCTCTAAGAAAGGCATTGCCGAGAAATGCACAGGGCATGTCATCAGGTGTGGAGCTCTCGATGGAAATGGCCCAACAGCGGTAAGGAGAGGATGCTACAGAAGGAACCGCCACCTCCAGAGGGATGCCGGACCCCAAGACCTCAAGCCCCCCTTCCAATCCCTTAGAATCCTATGGAGCAGACACGAAAGGATCAGGTGTGGGGATAGCCCCGCCTCCTCGCTTCCTTCCACAACTGTTTACTAAGCACCCCACACATGCCAGGCAGCACTGTAGCTGGAGATGGACCTCTGGCATTTTGCCTTTAGTGAAGGAAACAGACAATGAACAACATGACTTGAGAGTGGCAAATGAGAGCCGACGGGGGGGGGGGGGGGGGGGGGAGGCAGAGACTATCAGAGAGCTGGGTGGGAGCTCGCGATTAGGCGGTCACGAAAGGAACGATTTTTGAGCTGCGACTGAATGACAAGAGCGAGCCAAGCACAGCAGAGAGCGTTCCGGAGTAGAACAGCGTGCAGGCATAAGGGGTGGGGGGCAGCTTGGTGGAGCGGGAGCACAGGTGGGACACAGGTGCAGTCATGAGGCTGTGGGAAAGTTCTGTTTTGGTGTGTACTGGGAAGAATGAGCCTGTGTTGGCTGAAACGAAACCCAGGCTTTGATCGCTGAGATCGGTATAATCACTGAGAAAGTGAAAATTAGCCCTGCTGGCTGGCAAACTGAGATAAACAAGTTTTCCAATGGGACACAGATGAAGCCAACAGAACAAAGGAAACAAAGAAACCCAGGCGAGGCCATGGTGCAGCTGCAGAAATGACTAACACTCTCCCTCGAATCGCCCGGCACAAGGCTCCTTTCCAAGACTTGAGCTCCTCCGTGGGAGCGCCCCCTTGCTGCAGCAAGCCACATACACCCACTGCCGGGACTACGGGGGTGTTCTTGTCTCTTTCTAGGGGGCTGCAATGTAACCAGAACCGTATTGGCCAGCATTGTTCTTACTAGCCCGAGGGCAGTTTGCTAAGAACGTCATACAGAATTTGTGACATTTCATGTTGCCTTAACCCTCTGCGGTGACCGCTATTATTACCACCTTCTTCCCAGGAAATGGCACTGAGGCTTAGCAAGAAAACTAGAAAATAGCCAAGGGGGATTTCGACCAAGCCCACCCCCACAAGGGAGCTGTATTCCCGCGGCTGCACATGAGCAAAGCTACTCTCAGCATTTGAGGGTTGGTGAGGGCGAGAGCTGGCGCTCCGATCCAGGTCTGACCCCTAAGTGCTTGCTCTTAACCAACATATTTTACCACCTTTCGGGGCAGAAAGCCAGTGAGTGAATTTCAGCCCTCATGCAAAATGCAACTGGCCTCCCCATCTCCGATCTCGAGTGCACTTGGTCCCAGAAATGTACAAGATGCGAAAGCAAATACATTCTCCTTCCCTGGAGGCACTAACCCCTCCACCAGGGAGGGCCCCCGAGTGCACACGCACCACCGGTGTTGGGGATCGGGAGCAAACATCTTTCTTCCAGGGCACAACTGTGACACTTTAAGGGGCTTCCTCAGGTCCCGGCTGAGTTTGCGGTCTCCTGAGGACCCCTCCTGCTTTACAGATTCCCCACCAGTTTGTGGAACCCACGTGTGAGAGGCAGCTGTTGGCCTCTACCGGAATCAAAACAAGGCTACTATCGGCTAAATGATCAGCAAGCCGTTGTGCACGAAATAGCCTCCTGCCCACGTTGGTTTTGCAGCCCAAAAGCTAACTCCCCCACCGTTTGCTTCAAATATTACTTCCTGTTCCGAACCACTGTCAGATCGTCTCCTTTAACAAGGCTTCCCTGCCTCCCTGGGTTAGAAGAGAACAGATTTCCACCCGAGCAGCGAGGGAGGGGCGGCAGGAAGAACTCGGGCCCCAGGAGGACTTGATGGGGGATCGTTTCCAAGCTGCTCGACTTGCCAGTTTTGAGAGAGCAGGCAAGCCCTCCGAGCCCATCCCCGCCTCCCTCCCGTTAGACCTGACGTACAGACGCCTGTCCTCCTATTTTCCTTCCTGCTTTGAAAACCCAGAACGGGGACACCTGTGAGTCCTGTCCTCTTCCCCAGCCTTCGTTCTGGGAGGTGACAGCTCACTGTGGCCCTTGGGGGTCTGCTCCTCGTGCGTCCAAGCTGCAGGGCTCAGGCATTTCACCAGAAGGCCGCAGAGGCAGACCCAGAACCTGGCCAACAGCCAGAGCACGGTGGCCAACGGCTAGGCGTGCGGCTGAACCCAACGAGAGTCCCCTCGGCCGATGTGCAGCGAGCCCACGGAAACCACCACCCAGTGTCGCAGTGAGGAATGATGGGCTAAGTGTCGGTCTCGCCCCACCAGGGAAACTGGGAGCCAGTGCTCTCAAGTCCCGAACTCCCTGACGGCTTGCAAGTGAGGGTTTTTTCAAGGGCAACATTTGGGGCAGGGGTCTCCTGAGAAGGTGGGCGCCGTTGACTGGAGCCCCGTGAGGTCGTGTTAGAAAAACTTGTGTTGCTGCTTCATCCGGGCCCCTGGAGGTGATTCCCTGTCAGGAGACTGCAGTGTGAAAAATGCCTCCATTCCTCACGTTGGGGGTGTCACCAGGTACGCCTGGTGACTATCTTTGCGGTAACGCGGATTCACTACGTGTCCTACGGGCTCCCGTGAATGACAAGCAAGCGTCCCTATCTCTTGGGCTTAGGCCTACACGTCCCCCCAGCCGGGCCGCGGGGTGCCAGGACCTGACAAGATGGGTGCCGGCTTCAGTGGACCCTCCCATCCGAACACTCGGGACTTGTTTCCTCATCTGTAAAACGGAGAAGGGAAGACCCATGTCTATTATGCAGGGCTCTCTAGAGAAAAAGATGTACAGATTTAGACACGTAGAGTTAGGGAGATCGAAGGCCAGACACAGATCTGTTGTAAGGAGCTGGCCCACACGATCACAGAGGCTGACAAGTCCCCAGAGACGAGGTGATGAGTTGGAGACCCACGAGAGCTGATGGCGTAAGTTCAAGTCCAGCAGCAGTCAGGCAGGAAGAGTTCTTCTCCTCCTTCTTTCTTCCTTCTTCTCTTCTTCTTCTTCTTCTTCTTTTTCTCCCCTCCTCCTCCCCCTCCTCCTCCCCCTCCTCCCCCTCTTCCTCCCCCTCCTCCCCCTCCTCCTCCCCCTCCTCCTCCCCCTCCTCCCCCTCCTCCTCCCCCTCCTCCCCCTCCTCCTCCCCCTCCTCCCCCTCCCTCCTCCCCCTCCTCCCCCTCCTCCCCCTCCTCCCCCTCCTCCTCCCCCTCCTCCCCCTCCTCCCCCTCCTCCTCCCCCTCCTCCTCCCCCTCCTCCCCCTCCTCCCCCTCCTCCTCCCCCTCCTCCCCCTCTTCCTCCCCCTCCTCCCCCTCCTCCCCCTCCTCCTCCCCCTCCTCCCCCTCCTCCTCCCCCCTCCTCCTCCTTCCCCCTCCTCCTCTTCCTTCTTCTTCTTCTTCTTCTTCTTCTTCTTCTTCTTCTTCTTCTTTTTAGAGTTCTTCTTGCTCCGAGTTTTTGTTGTATGCAGGTCTTCCGGTAACTGGATGAGGTGCACAGGTAGAGTGATCTGTTTTACTCCGTCTGCAGGTTCAGATGAGCTTGTTCTTAGGAGGCAAGCTGCCGGTGGTTGTTGTGCTTCGCTGGACTTTAATCCTCGGTCTCTCCCTCCTCGGCCACTTCCACATTCTAGACCGGATCCTCCCTGGAAGAACGAACCGAGCACGGGCACTCGGCGTGGATGTGCCCCGCGCTTCCGAGTTGGCAGGGCCGCTCACGTCCACCCTCCCATCCTGCCCTCACCAGCAGGACCAGGTCAGGGTGGAAGACGGCGGCTCGTCCACGGTCTCCTGGGGGTGGGGCTGGAGCTGGGACGGAGGTCTGGCGGACACAAATCCCACGCTCTGTACCTGGCCAGGTGCTCTCCTCCACACCCCCAGGCTGCCCAGCTGCTCCCAGCTCCCAGTCTCTCACCTGGGAGACCGTCGGGAGCAGCTGGAGGAGCTCGGGGGAGCCCGGGGGCAGGGGTGAGGTCTGGCAGAGCAGGCTCCTGGGGCTCAGACCTGCTGGGTCAGTCACGGGGGGCTCCGAAAGCCAAGGGCAAGGCAGCCTGACCTGCTGTTAGAGCGTAGTACATCCCCTTGATTTGCAAAAAGCTCCTGTTCTCATAACTCCCAATCCTATAAACCACTGGAACCACAGAGCTTGGGCTGAAGGGATCCTAACACCATCCGCTTCAGGCCCCCGCAGACCTCATCTGGGCCAATAATCAGCCTGTAATCCGTTTTTAAATATCGAGATCCCGAGGGGTGGGGGAGAGGGGAAAGAGGGTGATGGGCATCGAGGAGGGCCCTTGTTGGGATGAGCCCTGGGTGTTGTACGGAAACCAACTGGGCAATAAATTATATTCTAAAAAGTAAAATAAAATTTAGCTCAAATTTAAAAAAATCGAGATTCCTTCATACCAACTAGTAAATAGCTGCCCCCGATCCGCCCCCCTCCCCGTCCCCACGACTCCCCTCTCACCTCTCACTCCTGCACACCTGCAGGCCTGCAGGCAGCCTCCAGTCCTTTCTGGCTGGTGCCTGGGCCGCACCTGTGGTTGACCATTTGGGTATCACCCGCCCCCCCACCTCCACTCAAGGCCACTGCTGCCTGAGGGCTCCTTGTCAAGCACGGGCTTCCCCCGGGGCCACTGCTGAATTCCTTCAGGGACCCCTTCTCTGGACATCACATTCATTTCCATAGTATCTCGCCTTCCCGACGCCTGGCTTCTCACAGGGTCTGGGATAACAGAACAGGAGGAGGGAACCGCAGAGTTGAGAGCGGACGGAGGAGGCAAAGCTACATGCTGCCCCCTGCTGCCCAAGATGTGCATTGCAGTCACCTCCAATTCAACTGCTTTCTCCTAAAATGCATTCAGCTGCCCATCAGTGGGAAATTACAGAATAAAGAAAATAAAGACGATGTCCCCGGAACATTTTTTCCAGTGCTTAAAGTGCCCCCAACTTCCAGGGATCCAGAGTCTTCAGAATATAAACCACTGAGTTTATAGGTAAAACTGTTTATGTGGGATGCTTTTCCTCTGCAAATAATAATTTAGGAAGAGATCAGAAATGGCAGTCAGCAGGGGCCCTGGTCCTGGCACCTCATTTCCTGCCCATGGAACCAGTGGGGGACATGGTTTCCTGAGCACACAGGCTCTGCACCAAATCCAGATATGATCAACCACCCCTAGGAGGCGGTTATACTCCAGTGAGAAATGCAGGCGTACTCCCCGACCTGAAGCGCTGTGCAATTATTATTATTTAAGTAGGCTTCGTGCCCAATGCAGATCCCAACGTGGATCTTGAACTCACAACCCCGAGATCATGACCTGAGTTGAGATCAAGAGTCAGATGCTTCGAGTTGAGATCAAGAGTCAGATGCTTCATCGACTGAGCCACCCAGGCTCCCTGACAATTATTATCGTTAACGTAAATGTCTATCAGGGAATATTTATATTATCTCCCAGAGCCTAGATTGGTATAGAGTGCCTAATTGCTGAAAATTATCAAGGATGTTCGTGGGGAAAATGGGAACTAGTTAAGTGTTAGCGAAATCACGAAAGTGCGAAAGAGTTAACACAGTGTGGCTGAGACCACTGTCCTCAAGAAAGGCCGGCTTGCAAGATTGGCCCTTCACCGGTATCTGGGAACCCAGATTTTGGGAGGGTTCCCTCCATTCCCTGATAATAGGCTCCCTATGCCTACGCTGTGCTACGATATTCCTGCTGAGAACCTGCTTTCCTTCTGGGAATCTGGAATTTGGAGACGTGCCACACGAGGTGCCTATATGACTCGCCCCCAGTGAAAGCCCGGGGAGCTGACTCTCTAAGGAACCTACCTGGTCGACAATCTTTGACACACACGTTGTCACAACTCATTGCTGGGCGGTGTGTCCCGAGTGACTCCACAGGAGAGGGTTTAGAAGCTTTTGCCTGGTTTCCTCTGGACTTCGTCTCATGTGCCTTTCTCTTTCCTGATTCGACTTCCTTTCCTCTGGCCAAAATAAATCAGAGCCATGAACATTGCCATATGCTGAGTCCTGGGAGTCCTCCCAGCAGATCATCAACCTGGGGGTGGTCTCAGAGACCCCGATCGACACCCAGCTTCCAGTTCTGGCGGGACCAGCAAAGCTGACACACTCATGCCTGGCTGGAGAGCAACATTGCCCTGTATACTGCGTGTCATTAAGATGTCCCTATCCTCTGACTCCGTCATCCCATTTTGGGAATATGTCCTGTTGAAACAGTTCCACAGAAAGAGGCACAAAGATATTCACCGGAGCTCATGCTAAATCCGGAAACAAAGTAAATGCCCAGGAAGAGGGACAATGGCTAAGTAAATTATGTCACATCAATTCTAAGAAACGGATTAAAGTGAGATGTATAAAGATCACGGAGAAACACATGAAAAGGTGTTTCCGATGTTAACTTTTTGAAGCTGAATACAAAACGGTGGGTACACTGACAGCAAAGAAATAACAAACAGTAAGATCAAAAGTGACTCTTCCAAAGTGAAAATGGCCTGGGATGCCACGGGGGTGTGGACTTATCCACAAATAAAGTAACCTTGACCGTCGCCGTAGGGATAAACTCAGAACTCTCTGGGGACTTGGTAGGAGCCTCTGGAAAGGTGTGAAAGGTGGCCCCAAGTCCTCTGGCTTTTATCACCTTGGATAAAGGTTCAGGGTGTGCGCCCGGGGGGAAATGGAGGTTGGTGTTAAGCCAAAATTTTTATCCGGGTCGGCGTTCCAGGGCACAAGAGGGAAGCCTAAACTACACAAGCAAACACTTTCCCCACCGCAGCCCCTGCTTCCTGGAGCCCCTCCGCCGTTCCCCTGAGCCTCATTTGTCTAGTTCCCAACTCCCGCAACCCACCTCTGCACCGGCTCCCTGAGGCCCCTGGGCGCTGCCCCGCAGCGGGGAGCTCCCCCTAGGGACCCGCCCTCCGCCAGCCAATTGGGGACGGGGCGGGGTCTACAGGAAGTGGGCGGGGCTCCTCGGGCCAGCCCCACCCACTCCTGAGGCTCCACCCCACCCGGTTTAGCGAATTCTCCCCTGTTGCTGGCACTTGGCCCAGTGGGGCCCCACCTGTCACCGCACATCAGAGGCTCGGCTGTAGAGTTCTACCAGAACCTACGTTAAGGTCCTTAGGGTTGCGAGAAACCCATTAAAATACAGCCCCAGCAAACCCCCAAAACCAGGGATTTTTGTCCTGTCCTGGAGAGTTGTATATGAAGTTAAATCACAAGATGTGGGGTGTGGAAGGGGCAATGACTTGCTCAAGGACACCCAGCAAGTCATTGGAAGAGCTGGAACTGGCACCCAGTGTCCTGATTCCCTCCAGGCTGGGCTCAGTGACACCCACCCAGAGTGGATCTGAACACTTTTCCAGGTCAGTGACTGAGGAAACAGAATGTGTTCAAGCAGCACCGGCAGGTGAAATCTCCCCCAAGCCCCCCACATTTTTAAATTTTTTTTTAAATGTTTATTTATTTTTGAGAGAGACACAGACAGAAGGTGAGTGGGTTAGGGGCAGAGAGAGAGGGAGACACAGAATCGGAAGCAGGCTCCAGGCTCCGAGCTGTCAGCACAGCGCCCGACGCGGGGCTCGAACCCACGAGCTGTGAGATCATGACCCGAGCCGAAGTCGGTCGCTCTACCGACTGAGCCACCCAGGCGCCCCATGCCCCCCACATTTTATTTTGAAAAATGTCAAACACATAGAAGCGTTGAGAGAATAGTACCGTGAACACCTATATACCCATCACCCAGATTCTACAATGAATGTTTTGTTCTATTCGCTTTGTCACATTTCCATCCCTCTACCATCGGTCAGTCTGAAATAGTTTCTAAGTTAAATGAAAAGCCAAACCCCACAGAAATATTCAGCCTCTACACTCACCAAGCCCTGGTTCATCCTGGAAGCACCTGCTGGCCTTGTTGGTCCTGTTCCTTGTCTCCGGAGCGTGTGGCCGGGGGACCTGGGCCAAAGTATCTGAGCAAACCACATGGCTATTCCAGGCTGTTCCAAGCTGCTCTACGTCACAGCCTGTGGTTGGCCTTACAAGAGGTGTCCCACGCGGCAGGCACCGCCGCCTCTAAACACGCTCACGGGGCCCCTTCCAGAGGTTCCAGGAGGTAGGAGCTGCCACTCCTTGGCAAAGCAGAGACCTGTCCCCGCTGTGCTGAGGGCACAGACGCCAAAGAGACAATAGCCACCGGGAAAGCCTGTTTCTGGGCCCCCGGGGTTCCACCCAGTTCATCTTCATTGGGAAAAACGTCAAGGTCACTGAATGCCAGCCTGCCTGTCCCAGCTCTGGAGCAAGAACAGAGGAGAGAGAAGAGACAGACTCCACCCACCCCACAGCCTCTGCTTTTGGGCTGGTTTTGTTCCAGAAGGTCACACCACTCAGCCGCCCCCTCAGGCAAGTGCTGGCGGCTGTCACCCCACCTCTGCTCCAGCCCTCTGCGCCCCCCCCCCAACCAGTGTGGGCTTCACCGCCTCTCACCTGGGGCCCCCGCAGTTGTCATTCCCCAGCTTCTTGTCCTTTCCTGATGCTTCTTTGCCCTGCAACCCCCTGGGGCTTCAAGCCAGCAGGGTCTCCCCCTTGTGCACTCACTCGGGGCACAGCTCCGACACCTGTGGCCGGGGGCCCCACTCACCAGCCTCAGACCTCCCTTCTCTCACCTGCCCCCCCCCCCGAAACCGATGCCCCCTCTGAAATCCCCGCATTTGTGCTTTCCCCAATTTTTCCACCTGGCAAGTTCTCTTCACCTCTCCTTGGTGCCTCTCTCGTGAAAACAGAATCCAGCGCGAGCTCAGGTGCGTTGGCTGAACTTGTCCGCACACCCCGGGGCGCCCTGTGCACACCTCTGTGGAGTGTGGCTTTGTCTGCGCCTAGTCGGCTACGAGTCTATTTCCCAGCTATGCAGAGCCGTGAGCGCCGCGCCCAGCTCCATCGGCGCCCCCCCCCCCCCCCGCCCCCGAACAGCTTCAAGGAAAGAGAGGAGGGTCTGCCAGCGGCGGGGGACAGTCAAAGTCTGAGAGACCTGGGAGCATTAGTTCTGGGAGCAGAAGCCACGGGGGAGGGGTGTCTGAGGAGGCCAACTGAGCCACACGAGAAGAGGCCCGGGCCACAGAGCAATCCGGGCCACACTGGGTCAGGGCAGAATCGCAGCCAGAGGTTCAGAACCGGAATCCCCACCTGCCGGTTCTCCTTGTTTCCTTCAGAGGATCCAAACTCAAGGCCAAGCCTCAGTTAGTGACTGAGTGACCTTGGGCAGTCGCTTAATCTTGCTGGGGAGGGCCTCGGTGTCCTCATCTGTGGAACGGGGTTGGAAGTACCTGCCTTGGATGATTGGGAGGGTTCAGCAAGGTAACGGACGGTGCTTTGCAAACCCTCCAGCTCTGCGGAGCCAGAACAGGCACTCATCGCAAAGTATCACTAATTTGCCCTTGCCTGCCACAGGCTCACACCTCCTCCAGGGAGAAGGGCGCATCACACCGGCACCCGCCCTGTGCCCTGTCGTCCACGCTTCGTCCACCTTCTCACGGGAGCCCTGCATCCGCGGGGGAGCCGAAGGGATTAGTGTTGCCCGTTCCCAGGCTCCCAAAGGGGCAGGGGCTGCTCAGGGTCATGTGGCAGTTGGGAGGCTGGGCCCAAAGCCCCACATCCTGTCTGGGAGCCAAAACACCCGTCTTTTCTCACTGCCCCAGAAGTCTGGGCTTTGATCCCTCTCCGTATTTGATCCCTCTCCCCCTATGCCGTATGGAGGTCTCCAGCCAGGCGGGCAGGGGACAGAACTGAGGGGCAGCTGAGTTGGGCCTCGCACAGACATCTCACACGACACACACACACACACACACACACACACGCCCTTCCTTTTCTTTCCTGAGCTCACGTGGGTGCCGCCCAGTTACCAGGGCAACAGTCAACACAGACAGAGGCTGAAAACGAAGCTGGGCTCAAGGGCTGTCCCACCGCTCTGAGCTTGGGGTCTTGAGGGGCGCTGACCCCTGCCAGGCTCCCCTGGGGTTCAGAGGGAGGGGGGGGATCCCAGGAGGGTTCCGAGCTCAGACAGGAGTCTCTCTCTCTCTCTCTCTCTCAGTCTCTGTCTTTTTGTCTCTTTCTCTCTCCCTCTCCCTCCGTCTCTCTCAGTCTCTCTCTCTCTCTCTCTCTCACACACACACACGCACACACACACGGATCCATGGGGAGTCACCCCCACCCTGGGTTCCAGAGAACCACATCCGCTGGGTACCGGCTCCCCCCCACCAGGCCGTCCGCCTTACACACCCCCACTGCCCAGAGCAGCCCCGCGGTGGGCAGGGGTCTTGCTGGCGGTCGCCGAGCCCCCCAGGCCCCCGGAACTGATGGTGTGCAGCAGGATCAACTGTGGAGGGAGCTCCTGGAGGCCGAGAGACGGGGCCAGCGGCGCTGGTGAGTGCTCTGCCTGACCCCCAGCCCAACTCAGGGTCTAGGAAGCTTCTGGAAACAGAGAGACAGATGAGAAGGAGTAAGCCAGGCAAACGGTGTTGATGGAGAAGTGCTCGGGGCCAGGGGGCCGGGAGCACATGCCTTGGTGGGACTTGAGCCGGAGGGTGGGAGAGGTGGGCAGGGGCCAGGTGACCCGCCTCGTTCATTCTGGGGTCCCATCTGCCTTTGGCGTGGCCCCTCCGGCTGGCGCTCCCGGGACTGACTGCGGGGGGCCGGCCAGGACACGGGGCGGGGGGGCGGCTTTCTGGGGGACCGCTGGCCCTCGGACCAGGGGAAGGACGTCCCTGCAGGCACCACTCGGTCCAGACGCCGTTAGGAGGGCCACCTTGTCGGGCCGCGACACGGGACGGCCTGGACCTGGCTCCCGGAGCGTGCACTCTCAGGACAGGGCGGCCAAAGAGCTAGCGGACAGACGAAAAAGCAGAGTGTGACTGTGTCATGGGGAGAGAGGCGCTCCGAGGGCCTCCGGGACGACACGGCACTCAGGAGGTAGGGGTGACGCGTCTCCTGCCTGGATGATTAACGGAGGCGGCTCTGGGGTGGAGACTCGGAGGGCCGGCTGGCTTTCAAGCCCCCGAACCCCGTCCAGGTGGAGCCGGACATCAGTAGTCCAGAGCTGGGCACTGGACCCACAGGGACAAAAAGCAGAGAGGTGGCCAGGAGGGGAGGGAGAAGGGAAGTGACCGCCAAGAGACACGGGGTTTCTTTTGGGGGCGACGGACATCGTGGTGATGGTGCACAAGTCGGAATATACCAGAAACCACTGGAGCACACACTGTAGGAGGATGAACCTTATGACATGTGGATTTGATCTCGAGTGAACCAAAAAGGAAACCGGTGAACAGAAAGAAAAGAAACTGGCCCTGGAAAGGTGATAAGCTTTCCCTGGAAGGGCATGACGGGTCTCCAGCGGTGAGGTCATAGCACAGAGCTGGCAACGTTCAGTCGCTGGACGGAAAAGTAGCCAGGAGACTGAGAAAGGCTGCCAGAGAAGAAAGGGTCCCAGAAACCAAGAGGACAGGGTTGAGGGAAATCGAGAACCGTTCAGCCCAACGGAAATACGAGTCACAGGCGTACTTTTCCATATTCTAGTAGCGACCTTAAAAAAATGTAACAAGAAATTAGGGAAATCCATTTTAATAACGCACGTTTTTGTGTTTTTTATTTATTTTTGAGAGAGAGAGAGAATGAGGGAGGGGCTGGGAGTGGGGGGGTGGGGGTGGGACAGAGGATCGGAAGGGGGCTCTGGGCTGACAGCAGCGAGCCGGATGCGGGGCTTGAACTCACGAACCGTGAGGTCATGACTTGAGCCAAAGTCGGACGCTCAACCGACTGAGCCACCCAGGCACCTCTTCATAACATATCTTACCGAAAATATTATCTTTTGGGCAGGCAGTCAATATTTTAATTTTTTTTTTCCATGTTTTTATTTATTTTTTTGGGACAGAGAGAGACAGAGCATGAATGGGGGAGGGGCAGAGAGAGAGGGAGACACAGAATCGGAAACAGGCTCCAGGCTCCAGGCTCCGAGCCATCAGCCCAGAGCCTGACGCGGGGCTCGAACTCACGGACCGCGAGATCGTGACCTGGCTGAAGTCGGACGCTTAACCGACTGCGCCACCCAGGCGCCCCAGGCAGTCAATATTTTAAAAAGAATTAAAGAGATACGTGCCTCCTTCTTTGTACCAAGTCTGTGAAATCCGGTCTGTATACTTTGCGCTCACAGCAGACCTCGAGTCACAGGTGCTCGGTAAGCCAACCTCCTGGGGTTTTACAGACAGAGAAACTGGGGGCCCAAGAACACAGTGACCTCGTCAGGGCCACACAGCAAGCGAAGCGGGCTGCAGGCAAAGCCAGGACAGGGGCCCCGCGTTCTCTCCTCATACCCTGCTGCCTCCCGCTAAGTCTTAGCCAGGCTCTGAGGCCAAGGCCCGTGCCTTCTGTCAACTCAAAACCAAAGCTATTGAAATGTGGCTCCCTCGTGACAGGAAAGGGGGTGATGGCGGGGGGGGGGGGGGGGGGAGGGTCAGGACACTTGGGGAAGATGGAAGGAAATGAACGGGCAGAGCGGGGAGAGTGCGGCAAAGAAGGGCAGAGGGGAGACAGGCCCCCAGGGAAGGCTCCGGCAGGAAGGTTCCAGATGTCTCCAGACGGCTATACACAGGAGACTCAGTTCAAAGCCTGAGCATGGACTTTGAACAATCAGGCAACTTGGAGAACAACCAAAAAGAACCTCTAGAAATAAAAACCCGTAACGTGGAAATACAAAACACAACTGGAATGAGGATTCATAAACTCAGATAGACGCGTTGCAATTACTCAGAAAGACAGGGAGGGGGACCCCACGGGGGGATCAGAACCCTAGAGAACAGAACCAACATACCCTTCCCCAGAGCTCCCCAAGGAGAGACTGGGAGAGATGAAATATTTGAGGAGAAAATGTCCAAGAACTTTCTAGAACCAAAGAAATGCATGCCTCCACAGACACTGGAGGATGTGCTCCACGGCAGGAGAGTGAACAAGGAAGGAGGGCCCGGGATTCAGAAAGAGAGAATCCCCGGAGTGGAGGTCGGGACGGCAGGAGCAGGTCCTGGGCAGCAGCCCCGGTGGGCACTGGGCGACCCGGGCTCCCGGACGGCGGCCTCCGGAGAACAAATGTGAAAGAGACAGCTGATTACCTGTTGCATCTGATTGTGCAGAAAATCTTGCCGCAAGGGGCTTCACAATTTTGTTGGAGGGTTTGGAATCAGTGATATGAACAGAGAAAGCTAAAAAAACAAAGGACAAAAAATGGGAGGGGCGTCTGGGTGGCTCAGTCCGTTGAGCGTCCGACTCTTGATTTTGGCTCAAGTCATGATCCCGGGGTCATGGGATCGAACCCTGTGTCGGGCTCAGTGCTGAGCACCGAGTTTGCTTAAGATTCTCTCTCTCCCCTCTGTCTCTCTCCCATTTGTTCTCTTTCTCTCTCTTTCTCTCGAAAAAAGAAAACAGGGACAAGATGTGATTATGAACCCTAGAAAAAATTTTAAGCCGTACAAGGAACTGAGCTCATATGATCTTAGGTAGTTGCTCCATGAAGATCATTTACAGAAACCCGAGGATGTAAACAATACATATGAATTGAGCCAAAATCTAGCACAGGATAATTTTGGAGGACGTGAGGGGAAGGAAAGGGGCAAGAGAGCTAACTCAAAATCTCCCATAATTGAAAGTCCACAGGTACGCTTACAGTTTCAAAAACTCAAGAAATGGCAACCTAGGTTTATTGTTCCAGAACATGGTGGCGAGACGCCCAAAGAAACAGCCAAAGCCTTTTAAACTTGACCCCAGGCTGGGGGCGCTCAGGGGCTGTGAGGACGGGGGCACAGAAGCCTGTTTTTATTATGTCTTATGGAATTGTTCAACTCCTTAGGAACAGATTAAAATAAAAATTACCCTAGCGACACAGGTAATGCCCTTCTCCTCGTGATCCCTGTGTCTGTCCCTGTCCCCTGCCCCTTCCCGCCTTCCTCTGCCGCGCGCACCGGACGCGCAGTGGGTGAGCGGAAACTGGTTTTTCTTCACAAGATACTCGGGGGCTCCCCTGTGGCCCTAAAGATGCAGAGGCACACGGGGCGGGGGGGGGGGGGGGACTCGCACCACTGGGTTTCTCACCGCGGGCTACGTCCCCTGGCACACGTCAGGAATGCTGGAAATATTTGTTCGTTCTGTAGGACGCGCACCGGCTGCGTTTTCCGTGTTTGTTTCACTTGATCACGGAAACTCCTCCTATGACGTAACACGTGCATCACCGTCTCGACTCATTCCCTTGACGCCGCGAAAGTCCCTTGTGAAAAAAATGCCACAGGGAGATGTAACACTGCCCACGTGTTTTCCTTTCCAGGGCTCAGAACTGGAGTTTCTTGAAAGACTATGATCCCCTGGTAAGGCCAGCGATGTTCCTGTCGCGCACCCTTGAACCGGGAATGTCCCCGCACTCATCTGACATTGATTGAGGACCTACTGTGTGTTAGATGCTGGAATGTGCAGAGACAAAAACCAAAATGCTCTCTTGTTTCAAGACACTCGGGGTCAGGGGAAGAGAAAATGCTTCGAGCATTTAGGTATTAGTTCTCCCCGGTGTTTCTTGATTTTATGAAGATGAACCAACTAGAAATGTTTTCCCCCGTATGAGGATGTCAGCCATGTGTAGTGAGGGGTACGCGGTGTTTTCCGCATGGAGAATGAGCTTGGGCGGGCATATTTGTAAACCGATTCCCTGCTTCGACATCGCCACCTCCGACCCATCCTCCATATTGCTACCGGAGTAACTTTCCCAAGCCACAAAACTGGCCATATCCCTCCCCTGCTTAAAATCCTTCAATAAATCTGCGTGTCTCGGGGTGGCTTACGACGCTTCTCGCGATCTAGCCCTGCCTGCCTCCCCACGCTGACCTACACGCTGTTTTGGTGAGGCCTCTGTGCATGCCGTTCCCCTGCCTGGCGTGCCCTTCCCACCTTGTCCGCGTGAGGGGCTCTTAAGTCTTGGTCATCCTTCAAGACCCCACTCAAGTGCCTCCTCCTGTGACATCTGTCCTTCCTGAGCGGGCTCAATCAGATCACTCTGTTCTTGACTGGCCGGCGTATCCAACCCCCTCCTTTGGTGGAGCGCGTCGTGTTTCAATGCTCAGTTTCACCAGGCAGTGGGCTCCCTATAGAAGGGACAAAGATGGCTTCATCGCTGTACCCCACCCGCCAGCTGTGCCCTACCCCCCAGCGTCCAAAAAATAGTTGGCGCTCCGTTAATGTGGGAGGAGTGACCCAATGGGAGACTGAATCATGAGACCTGAAATCCTACACTGAGCTCCTGGTCTGGGCTCCCAGCCCCCGGAGTCCCCCTGCCAGGAGCTAGGTGTTAGCCACCCGATCACCGAAACCTGAGTCACGTCCAAAGGTGGGGCCACCCGGGCACGGGCCTTCCTCAGTGAAAGCCAGCATCCTATGATTTCACTGGCCCTGCAACTTCTATTCGACACGGGGTAGCACGGAGTTAACCCTTGTTTAAACAAGGGCTCACCCGATTATGCTCAGCTCATGCATTTACTCACCTTTCAGTCACCGAAGTCACCAGAAACACATGCGCAAATGTGCAGAGCGGCACCCCCAGACTGGGAATCAACCCCCATGCCGCCCGCGGCAGCAGGGGTGAATGATGGGGAATGTTCGTGCAAGCCACGCAGTGGCACGCGGGGTAGCAAGGGCAACGAATGAGCTGCAGCCACACCCAGAAAAATGTGGACGAACCCGGAAAACGTTCAGGAGAGAAAGGAGCCACGGTCTTTTTAAGATAAAAGATCAGACAAAGTTCAACACCGGGCAAAACCCGGGAATTAGAGAGGGAGCCCAGGACGCGTCGGGGGTGGAGGCTGGCTGCGGGGTCGGGAGGAAGCGTGTCCGGGTCCTGTGGTCACTTCTCGACCTGGGTGCGGCTGCCCAGACAGGCCCGCGTCGTGGTGGCTTGTGGAGCTGCACGGGCACGATTTGGGGACGTTCCTGCGTGTGTGTTAGACTTCGAGTAAAAGCTCCCCCCGAAACCAACCCTCTGCGCTCCCACCGGACGTGAGGCAGCGTCTCAGGTCACGGGGATAGAGAGAGGAGTCAGACCCGGTCCCTCCCGGGTCCCTGGAGGTCAGGCATCAAAGTGAAGGGGTCAGGGGAGCGGCCGAGCTAGGGAGCCCCGGGTGAGGAAGACGCATTTGGCCATAGATGAGGAGTCTCCTGACCCTTCCGGGCTCCCAGGTCAGAACTGGGACGGAAGCAGCCGGAGAAGGCAGCCTGCTGAGGCCACCTGCCCCCTGCTCCCTGTGTCCCCTTCCCTGCTAAGGGCTTGGCCGCCTGCAGGCCTCTCCTGCTTTCCCTGCGCCTGTGACACAAACTGTCCCCGCTCTCAGGGCGAGAAGAAGGCGCCTGTGACGTTGCCGGAGAACGTGCCTTTCTCTTCCGACGCGGTCCCCAGGTCCACGAACCAGGTGGTGGGCAGCAGGGTGGACACGCCCCTGGGGCAAACCCTCATCGGCATGGACTTCTTCTTCGTGGAGGGGGTCCGGAAGAAGAAGCTGGAAGCCGAGCTGCAGCCCGTGTAGGAGGAGGAGGGGCCAGGGCCGGCGGGCCTGCCCCAGGTGGGTGTGCGAGTGGCGCGGGAGGCCCCGGCCCGGGTCAACCGCCACGCGTGTCAACCGGCCCCGCCTTCCCTCCCGCGCGGCCCTTCCGAGCGCCGCACTGGCCCATTTTCACACACGAGATCAGAAGGACCCCAGGGACCCGCCCAGGGGCATAGAGCAGGCGGCGGTTGGGACTCCCTCGCGAGGCCGGTGACCGGCCCTGTGTGGCGTTGACCAGGTTGTTCGAACCCTCCGTGCCTCCATTTCCCCACCTGTAGCCCGGTGCGTCTGTTTCCCTTTAACGAATGGCCACCCAGCGAGTGACAGAAAACAGCACATATGTATGATCTCACCGCGCTGGGCGTGCCCGGGTCTGGTTTGTTTCTGGAGGCCAAAGGCCTCTTGCGGGTAGGGTAACATATCCGCGGGCCCCAGGGATTAAGACATGGGCGCCACCGGTGGGCCAGGTTTTCTGCCACCGCATACAGAAGTAACACAATTACTGATTTCATAAGGTTGAAATGAGCTTCCGCTCAGAGCAGCCCCCGGACCATGGCCCGAGGGTGTGTTTGCCGAGGACGCCCCTCTTTTGGGAGGGAGAGTAGCATCCCGGCGAACCATCCAGGGAAGATGCGGGTCCCCACACAGGGGCCGCGGAGAGGTCCGCTCCCGGGTCAGTCTCTCCGTCTCCCTCGTCCCCGCGTGATGGTCTGCGAGGTCTGCGAGGTCACGGTCAGGCTGGAGCTGAGCTGGGAGGAGCCGTCCCACGGAGCCCGAGCTGGGGCCCCGTCAGCTGCCCCTGGGAGCCTGTGACCCGGACCCACTCCAAGCCCGCTGTGCTCTGGGGAGGACACGGAGGGGCCTGGCCCCGGGCTCAGCCACAGCAGGAAAGGGAAGCAGGGCGCCTGGGGTCCAGATGGGGTCTTTTTTATGTTTATTTATTTCTGAGACAGAGAGAGGCAGAGGATGAGCGGGGGAGGGGCAGAGAGAGAGGGGGAGACACAGAATCCGAAGCAGGCTCCAGGCTCCGAGCTGTCAGCACAGACCGCGACATGGGCCTCGAACTCAGGAGCAGTGAGGTCATGACCTGAGCCGAAGTCAGCCGCTCAATCGGCTGAGCCGCCCAGGCACCCCCTGATGGGGTCTTATTTCCATTTGAGAGAGAGGGTGAAGCAGGAGGTATTCTGGGAACTCTCAGGAGGTGGGAAGGTCGAGGTTAAATGCAGATGCGGGGAGAGGAGCCCAGCGGACCAGAGGGAATCATCCAGAACCCAGAGCTTCTCTGCCTGCCCCTGGAGGGAGGGAGGGAGGCCCGGGGACGGGCGTGGGCTCCGCCACTCCCTGGGAGAACAGCCACTTAGGGACAATGCGATTGTTGAGCACAGGCTCTGTGCTTGGCACAGGACCTGAATGGTCTCTTTTATAAGGATCATTGTCACCATTTGAGAGGTTTGGAGACTAAGCCACAACTCCATTCCGTCCGGCCAGGGTCCCACAGCTGGCGAAGAGCCAGGCTGATGCCTGACTCACCACCCTCTCCTCTCCGGGCCTCAGTCTCCACAGCTATAAAATGGGGGAGGAGGAACTGATTCCCAGGACCTCGCCAGCTCAGGGCTGTACCTCTGGGCACGCAGGGGTGCAGGGGGTACCGAATCCTGCCGGTTTACAGGTGCATGCGTTGGTTGCAGTCGTGCTGAGTGACATCCCACTCCGTCTCTGGCTCCCGGGTCCCCATGATCTTGACTGGCTCGGCTGGACTTGGCTCGAAGCTGCAGGTGGGGTCCAAGTCCGTCCATATGTCTCTCATTATCTCGGACCCACGGCTTCCTGGGGCATGTTCTCACGGCACACGAGAGGCTTCTGCGTGTGCACATCCACTGACGTTTCATCGGCTAAGCGAGTCACGCGGCCGAGCCCAGCCTCACGAGGGCAAGAAAGCACACTCTGCCCACAGCGGGAGCATCAGAAGGCAAATCTTGGCTGAATAATCGTCCCAACTACAATACAGAGGATCTGACCAATTCCATGAGGGCCTTTGGGCAATAGTTAGTTCTTTGTAAACTGAGCTGGTCCTTGAGAAAAGGTCAGGGAGATGGGGGAGGGGAGGGCTTTTCTGCTGGATGGGAGAGACGGTGCCAGAAAGGACTGTAAGGCACGGTGGGGGGCGGGGGGGGGGGCAGCCGGGAGACCAGCGCTGAGCAGAGAGCCCTGGGGAATAGCCTCGTTCTGCACCCCGCCTGTGCGTGGTACCATCACGGGAGACCCCTCCTCACGGCCGGCCAGCTGTACCTTCCCTTCCCTGCCACGTCTGCCCTCTTCTTGAGAGGATGCGTGCTTCCACCTTCCCACAAGCTGGCCACGTCACCCACTGGGAGCCAAGAAGATCGGGGCCACGGGGCATCTGCTACATGTCTCCTTTGGAGCGGAACGAAGAAGCCTGGATGGACCAGGAGGAGAAGTGGGTACCAAGCCAGCACCAGCAAAGGTACCAGTAAAGCCAAAAGGGGCATTAGAAACAGGGAGATGAGGCCAAGGCCAAGGCCAGGAAGAAGCTGGATAGAGCTAACGAGCTAGTGAGGCTGAAGGGTTCTTTCTGCCTTTTTTTTTTTTTTTTTTTTTTAAGTAGGTTTCACACCCAGCGCAGAACCCAGTGCGGGGCTTGACATCATGACTGTGACATCAGGACCTGAGCTGAGATCAAGGGTCGGATGCTTCGCCCACTGAGCCACCCAGGGGCTCCTCTGTCCTCGCTTTATCACTGCTTCTCTGAGCACCCCTGCCTCATTCTCCTCTCTGAGGCAGAACCAGATTCTCTCCTTATATGCAAAAAAGAGAAAGAGAGAGAGAGAGAGAGAGAGAGAGAGAGACCACTTTCCAGGAAGTATACAGGGTGAGTCTGGACTTCTTCCTGTTCCAGAAAGCGAGGAAGTGTTCAAAACAGGATGGGGGAGCATGGAAGGCATGGATGGAAGAGTCAACTCGAAGGGGCTCCCACTGGCCAAATTTGGGACAAGGTGACTTTCAAAATGATGCCCATACCTCACTGCCCTTACAACTTCCAGGCAAAGCCAGTGCCCGCAAATCCCATCAAAGAATAATAATAATAAAGAAGCCATGTGTTCATATCAATAAATGTTTTCTTTTTAAAAAAATTTTTTTTTCAACGTTTATTTATTTTTGGGACAGAGAGAGACAGAGCATGAACGGGGCAGGGGCAGAGAGAGAGGGAGACACAGAATCGGAAACAGGCTCCAGGCTCTGAGCCATCAGCCCAGAGCCTGACGCGGGGCTCGAACTCACGGACCGCGAGATCGTGACCTGGCCGAAGTCGGACGCTTAACCGACTGCGCCACCCAGGCGCCCCTCAATAAATGTTTTCGATCTTAAGCAGAGGAAGAAAAGCTCTTCTCTACTGGAAAACGTAGAATAAATGATAAAAACAGAAAATCACCGTTTTATCACCGACTTCAGTAAGAATCAGTAAAAGACACTAAACGCACTGGGTAAAGATTCACAGGGAGTGATAAAAGGTGACGTCTGGGAGGCTCCCCTTAACCACGTTGTTAAACTTATCCTCACTAACAAGAGTACAGCTGACATCATGTGGTGTGACCCGCTTCCTGCCTGATGGGACCCCCTGTGGAGGAGCACCCACCTGGGGAGCACTCCCCCCCCCCCCCGCCCCCTATAACCTGAGCCTCATCATGAAGACACACTAGGCACAACCCAACGGGGCGGGGGGACATTCTGCCAAACAGCCGGCCCTGATTCTTCAAAATGTCAATATCAGGGTGCCTGGGGGGCTCAGTCAATCGAGCGTCTGACTCTTGAATTTGGCTCAGTTCATGATCCCAGGGTCATGGTCAATTGAGCCCCACATAGGTCTCCAAGCTGAGCATGGCCTGCTGAAGATTCTCTCTCTCTCTCTCCTTTTCCTCCCCACCTTCCTCTGCACGCTCTCTCTCTTGCTAGAAAAGATTTTTTTAAATAACTGAAAAAAATTTTAAAAAGTCAAAGTCGTAAAAGACACGGGGTGGCTGAGGATGTGATCTACATTACAGGCGGCACAGAGCACATTCTGGACCAACTCCCACGACAAAGCAAAAGTCTCTAAAGGACACTTTGCAGACTAAAGTCAGAGGACAGGCACTAAATATGAGACAATAGCCCTGCACCAATGTTAAATGTGCACGGCGTGATAATCACATCAAGGTTATGTAGAAGAATGCCTCCCGTTCTTTTTTTAAAATGTTTTATTTATTGTTGCAAGCGAGAGCGAGGGTGAGTGGGGAGGGGCAGAGAGAGAGAGGGAGACGCAGAATCCGAAGCAGGCTCCAGGCTCTGAGCTGTCAGCACAGAGCCCGATGCAGGGCTTGAACCCACAAACTGTGAGATCATGACCTGAGCTGAAGTCAGACGCTTAACCGACGAGCCACCCAGGCGCCCCTGAATGCCTCCCATTCTTAAGGGATGTACGAGGAGTAGTTAGGGGGAAAGTGTCATGATGTCTAAAACTCCCTTGCAAATGGTTTGACCACCACAAAATGTGTGCGGTATGTAAATAGAAACAAAGCAAATGTGGACAAGAATGTTAACAATTGACAAACGTAAGTAAAGAGCCTATGGATGGTCACTGAAATGTTCTTGCAACCTTTCTGTCGGTTTGGGAATCTTAAAAACAAACAAACACACATGGTGACAGTGGAATGGCCACAGCCAATGGTTCCTGGGTCCACGGCTCCCCTACTGAAAAGCCGGGATGATAACGGAATCTGTCAGCGCTCAGCCCCGAATTCTCCAGGAAGATGTTGCGTGACCAGCTTCCGGGGTGGGGGTCAGGCTGGTGTGACAGGCTGTCACCCGTAGGCTGTCACCCGTCTAACCGTGTAGATGGGGAAGAAGCAGAGGTCTTCCAGATGGGGACAGGTGTTGTGGGCTGGAGAGATACCCCATTGGGTGTGCACTTAGCCCCCATCCTGGCAACTCCCCACCCGCCTAGGATACAGAGGAGTCCCCAAGGTCAGCCACTCGGATGGGCCAACATGTTATGGGATGTCCCAGCTGGAACCTGGGGCCCGGGGCTCCCCACCTTCCTGCAGGGCCCAAACCTGACTCCACCTAGAGCCACCCTCTCCCCACAGCCTCAGGAGCAAAGCCAGTATTCACGAATCCCAAAAATACTTTGCTAGTTTGCACTCGGTAGGGAATCACCATAAATGAAACACCTACTGTGTACCTCGCAGGAAATTTGTGCGGTGCGTATGATTATCCCCATTTTATTTTTTTTTTAATGTTTATTTATTTCTGAGACAGAGAGAGACAGAGCATGAGTGTGGGAGGGGCAGAGAGGGAGGGAGACACAGAATCTGAAACAGGCTCCAGGCTCTGAGCTGTCAGCACAGAGCCTGACGTGGGGCTCGAACTCACAGACCGCGAGATCACGACCTGAGCCGGAGTCGGACGCTCAACCAACTGAGCCTCCCAGGCGCCCCTGATTATCCCCATTTTAAGACGAAGAAATTCAGGCCTAGGGAAGTTAAGGGCTTGACCATCTCGTGTAGCCAGCGAGGGCCATGCTGGGAAGACAGCAGAGGTTTGCAGGATGCCTGGGTCCCGCGCCCACATCAGCCACATCCGGGGCTTCATGCAAAGCAGCCAGGGCAGGGAGAGGCTCACAGCCAGGGGGAGACCCTCTTCCTACAGCCCCACCGCAGCCGGCGGACCCCCAGAGCTGGCGGCTTCTGTCTTCGGCCTGGTGGTTGCTTGTCCCACACCAGAGAAGGAGAGCTGCGTCTCACAGAGCTGCCTTGGGTGGAGAGCGCTTCCAGAAGAGAAGGGGCAGGCTGGGCCCCGGGCTGGAGCCACTCTCCTGGAGCTGTTCCTGAGGAGCCAGGATGAGCAGAGGGAGAGCAGATGAGGAGGGAGAAGAGGGAACCGCAAAGTGGAGAAAGCCTCAGGGCTTCAGCAGGTAAGCGGAGCGCCATGATGCAAACCACACGGCAGGCCCTCTGCAGATTCTAGATGCTTCTACCGTTGTCACTCCTGCTACTGCAAAGCCTTTGATGCTTGTGAGAAGGCTCCTGACTCCCCCGTCTTACTTCCTACAAGCAGCAACTGTCCGCTGATGAGCAATCAAACCCCACCGCACATACGGAAGCAGGAACAGCTTGCACCCACGTCACATTGTCTGAGAATGCGCTGGGTTCACTGAAACCAGGGGGGGCACCTAGTCAGCTGTGTGGGTTCCCCTTGCCGTGACGCCTCCACAGCCCTGAGACACAATCCCGGATCCAGACAGAGCAGAGATGCTCCCCGTCGGTGCTCCTGTGGGCAGGCTCACCACCTCCTTTTCTTCCAGGGGTGTCCTCTGCCCCCTGCGTGGTGCCTGGCATGCTCGTGCCCTCTTCCGTCTCCATTCTCAGCCGCTCACGGGACAGAACCCAGAACTCAAAACCACAGGTCCACGGCCAAGTCCAGACGAGTCATTTGTGTTCAGAGCAGCAGGGCACTCTGGAAGGGTCAGGGAGAGCGGATGCGGAGGGCGGGGAGTCCCCTTTGCCCCGAGATGGTCGCAGACACAGCCGTGGTGATGTTTCTGCCAGACTTCCTGCAGCCTTCGTCCTCGCAGCTGGCCCCTGGCCCTGGGGCTCAGACACTCTCTCTCTTCCCCACGCCCTGGGTCCAGGGCCCTCTCCAGTCCGCCCATCTCCTTGCACTAGGAGCCCTGCAGCCTGTCTGAGCCCTCCGTGCTGGAGGGAAATGAGATGGGAAACTGTGGGGAATAGGCTTAGAAATCCCCCGGGCTTACACCAATGGGTTAACAAGGCATAAAGAATTGCAAAGCCATAGGGTGCTCTCACCTAAGTTTGGGTAAATGAGACAAGACCCCCAGAATAGAGAGGGAGGGGCAAAGGCCCCAGAATAGAGAGGGGGGCAAAGGTCCCCAATACAAAGGTATATGAGGTAAGCAAGATGAGGCGTTCAGGGCAGAAGCGCCCCCCAACTTAGTACTATAGCAGGAAGCTGCTTACACAGGAAGGAAGGACCAAATTAGGTAAGCAGGTAAATAGAGCATAGACGGCTGTGCTTCGGGCAAAGCTGCCCAGAGCAAAGATGATGAACAAAAAAAAATGTGCCTTGTTAACCCTGAGGTTAAGTGTCCTACCTGTCTCATCCCTGAGGCTAAGATAAACCGAGGTGGTGCCTCGTGTCGTGTCCGCTGTAAACATCCTTCCACCTAACTGCCCAGTGCCAAGATTTTGTTTTGTTATTAACCCAACCCCCTAACCCTGAATATCTTCAAGACCCCCTTTCCCTCACGTCCATGAGTTAATGTTCACAGATTCATTGTTTCTCTGTGCACGCCCATGGCCATGTTTGTAAGCCTTCTGATCCTAATAAAAATGGGGCAAGGACCCTTACTCGAGGCTCTGGTCTCCTCCCGGACGTTAGCCATCTCTCGCATTTTAATCCTGTGTCCCGCTCTCTTGCTGGACAAGAGAGAACTTTAGACCCACAGTCTGCGACAGGAAATCAGGGCTGCACCGCACGGGCTTTGGACAAAAAGCTCCCACTCACCCTATGGTGGCCTCAACCCTCAACCTTCAGCTTCGACACCCACACATATCAGAGCACCAACGGTTTAGACCAGGTCCGCCCTGCATGACTCCCCCCACACCCTAGCATCCAGGGAGGCACGAGCAACAGAAATTTTGTCTCGTGTCCGAAGCTCCCCAGATCCTGCTAGCTTTGCCCTGTAGTCTCCGTGCTGCAAGCTGAGGGCGCGGCCCTGTGAAGTCACTGTCTGTGACGGTGGAGCCACAATGAGGCTGGCCCTGGCAATCGGGCCTCTCGCGTGACCAAGCTCCTGCCGAGCAGGTGTGTCCCCAGGAGACCCAGAATGCGGAAGGCACAACCCCAGGACCCTTCCGCAAGTACAGAGACACAGCAGTGGGTCCTTCTGGGACAGCTGGGCCGGGATGCCCTGTGGCAGGCCCCAGCTTCGAGAACACTGGGCAGCAGCGGAGGCAGCCTCCTGCGGTGGGGGACACACGCACACAGTTCGCCTCCCGGGGACGTTGTTCAGCTAGTTTTCTGTTCCTTAGAGACTCTTCCCAACATCTGCTTCCTCGTCCTTACGCTGCTCAACACTGGGTGACCATAATTAAGCTAACGAAAGCGGGGGGCCGTGTGGTCTGTAACTGAACCTTCACCAACACATTCTTCTTGGCAGAGAACTTCTGGACCCCTCAAACGTCCGGGAGAACGTCCGGTCATCTCCTGGGACCCAGTCTGGGAGGCTCGCCCAGACTCGTTTTGGATTTACCATAGGGAGCAACCTCACAAGCGTGCAAGTCTGTGACGCAAAGAGAAGTTCTGTTGACCCTTTGGTTCCCACGGGCCGTGGCGACCAACTGAGCCACCCAGGCGCCCCTGGGTGTTTTTGTTAAAAGGAAGATCCTGGTTCAGCAGGTGTATGTGATACATGATATATATATGTGTGTATATATATATGTGTGTGTGTGTGTGTGTGTGTGTGTGTGTGTGTATATTTCAATATATACAGAGTATTATGAATATATATATTATGGACTAAATTCTATCCCCCCCCAAATTCAAATGTGGAAGCTCTAACCCCCCAAACTGTATTTGGAGACAGGACCTTTAAAGAGGTAACTGAGGTCATAAGGGTGGATCCCTAGTCCGACAGGACTGATGTCCTTTTAAGAAGAGTGAGAGGGGGGCACCTGGGTGGCTCAGTCGGTTGAGCGTCTGACTGTAGCTCAGGTCATGATCTCAAGGTTCATGAGTTCGAGCCCCACATCGGGTCTGCTATCAGCACAGAGCCCACTTTGGATCCTCTGCCCCACCCCCTTTCTCTGCCTCTCCCCTGCTCATGCACACGCGTGCACACACACTCTCTCAAAAAAATAAACATAAAAAAAAAAAAAAAAGGAGAGAGACCAGGGATGTGTACACACAGAGAAAAGCCTGTATGAGGACACAAGGAGAAGACAGCTGGGGAGAAGGGTCTCCCCAGAAACCAATCTTGCCAGCATCTTGCACTCCCAGCCTCCAGAACCGTAAGAAAATAAATTTCTGTTGTTTACGCCACCCAGTCTATGGTATTTTGTTAAAGCAGCCTGAGCAGACTAATACCACACACACACCCCTCACCCTAGCTCGGTCTCCTAAGAGGGCAGATTCGCCTGACGCCTCAACAGCACTGAGCACATCTTATCCCAGGTCTTTGTTTCTAAACACCAGGCTCTATTTATTAAAAGGACTCGAGGCTCTTTAGGCGAATGGCTGGTTCCTAGAGAAGCCAGGGAGCCCTATGTAGTAGTCAGGGCACGACTGAGCCAGAGAATCGCAAAGACACACGGCTGGTGGTGCCAATCCAAGAGAGCCAACGTTCCGATGAGTGCGGGGAAGCCGCTGATGTACCCCCACCCTGCGGAGGAGAAGACTGAAGGACCAGGAGGTTGAATGAATCACCTACAATCACACAGCTTATAGGTGTCAAAGCTGGAGCCACCAAGCCAACCCAGCGTCTCGGCTTACACCAAGCTGGGGTGGGGGGACAGGGGTGCCTACGGAGAGTAGAAAGGGCGCTGAGCCCCGGGAACAGGGAAGGGCTCCAGCTGGTGCTGGTCCCTGGACAGGAAGGACGCTGCCTCCCCAAGAACAAAGGAAAGGGGTTTATGTCCTTGCCATGGTGATGCGGGAAACAAAGGCTAATGAAAAATTAAGTTCCCTTCCTGCCTACAGCCCACTGACAAGACCTTGAAAGGCAGTGACCTCCCTCTAGGAGCTCAGCTGCCTCCAGGGTGACACTTCTCTGGGGGCAAAGGAGAACCTTGGCTTAACTTTGTCCCAACCTCAAGGATACTGTGAGTCTACCTCCTTTACCTAAACTGCCCCAAGACATATGCTGGGAGTCCCACGCCAAGCTTCTGGCCGCAGTATAAACATCTGAAGGGTCTCAGGACTGAGGTTGTATTAAACGGTTTCCCTAGCAACAGCTAGCCCCTCAAGGTCCTGGAAACTGTAAACCTTGCTTCCGAAATATCTTAGAGACTTCCTTTATCCCTGTGCCCCTCCCAACCTGAGGGTATATAATGAGTTCCCCTTCAGGACCCCAGTGAGGCTCCTCCTGCCCACGGGTCCTGTCCCCGTGCTATAATAAAATCACCTTTTTTGCACCAGAGATGTCTTCAAGAATTCTTTCTTGGCGGCTGGCTCCGGACCCCTCGACCCCCACCATCACCCCAAAACTTCATCCACAGTAAATCCCCCCCATTCCCATAACCAACGCCCAAATTCTCAGCTCACAGCTCGTCTTCTTTTGTCTACACTCCCACCCTTCCACGCAAGCCCCCAACCTTTTGAAGCAAATTCCAGACAATATTAGCTCATCTGTGGGTATTTTTCCGGAGCTCTAGAAGATGAGAATTAAACACGCACACTCTTCATTTTCCTCTTAAAAGTTTCCTTCTGGGAGCGCCTGGGTGGCTCAGTCGGTGAAGCCACCGACCTCGGCTCAGGTCATGGTCTCATGGTCTGTGGGTTCGAGCCCCACGTCGGGCTCTGTGCTGACAGCTCGGAGCCTGGAGCCTGCTTCGGATTCTGTGTCTCCTCCTCTCTCTGCCCCTCACCCACTCACGCTCTGCCTCTCTCTCTCTCTCGAAAATAAACTTGAAAAAAAATTTAAAAAAGTTTCCTTCCGAACATCCTGTTTCCCTTAGCTTAGAAGGACTCGATACCTGTTTTTCTTCTTCCAGGGTAAGGTTTTTGATGGCCAGGTGAGGACTGGAGGCGCAGGGACAGAAGGAAAGCCTGGAAGCCTGGCTGAGGTTCACGGTGCCAAACCAGCCACCGTGGATTCTGGCGCTGCATTTTTGTGACTTTTTGCTGCTCCATGACCGGGACCTGCTTCTGCGATTCTGAGAGCTTGGAGAACACACCCCGCCCCTTCATTTTCTGCCGCGTCTACCTTCTTTGATCACAGAATCTATTTAACCGCCTTAAGAAAAAACGTTCCCTCTGAAGTGGTGAAGGGCGGGACTTCCAGGGGCCTGGAGGGCTAAGGCCCGGGTGGCGGGGAGGGACGCTCCCCCCCCCCCCCCACACTCAGCTTCGGGAAAGGGCAGGAAGTGAGCCGACCCCGGGCCGTTCTGGCCCCTCAGTGACCCCTCAGTGACGGCCAAAGCCTGTGTCCCCGGGCAAAACGAAGAGGACGCACGTAAACGAAGTTGGGTCCTTAACGTCCTTCCAAGTCTGCATCTCTGAAATGCATAGTCAGAAAAACGAAGAAAGGAAGGCGCTTAGGGAGTGCAAAACCCCAACACCACGGTCCAGCTCCCCGTGAGGGGGTGCACGTCCGCCCTCCCGGGATTCAGCCTGTACCCACCCCACCCTCGGGAAAGCGGAACCGTCTGGGGGGGTCTCGGGCAGCTCGGCACCCCGCGGCGCGTCCGGTCTGCGGAGGGCACCGCCCAGCGGCCGCCCCGGGACAGGGCGGGGCCGGAGGCGGAGCGGGCAGAAGGGGCGGAGCGCTCCCCGACTGGGCGGCCCCGGGGCGGGGTCCCGGCGAGACCCGCACTAGGTGGACGGCGGGGTCCGCGGTGGTGAGGGGCGAACGCCGGCGGGGTCGGGAGCGGAGATCCGGACGGAGGAGCGGACCCCGGACGAGGGTGGGCCCGAGGCGGACCTGGGGAGGGGGCGGGGCAGGGGAGAGGAGCACGGGCGGGGCGGGGCAGGGCGAGGGAGGGGGCGGAGATCCGGGCGGAGGAGCGGACCCCGACAGGGCGGGCCCCGGCGGGGCGGCCCAGGGCGTGGGCGTGGGCGTGGGTGCCCAGGGAAGGCGGAAGGACTCGGCGCCTGGGGAGGCCCAGCGCTGAGCCGTTCCCCCTCCCTCGCGCCGCGGCCGCCTCCGCCGAGCCCCCAAGCCCGGAGCCGGAGCCCCCAGCCCCGCCGGCGCCATGGAGAAGCTGCTGCTGTTGTTCTGCAACTGGAGCACGCTGGGCGTGTGCGCCGCGCTCAAGCTGCCGCAGATCTCCGCGGTGCTGGCGGCGCGCAGCGCGCGGGGCATCAGCCTCCCGAGTTTACTTCTGGAGCTGGCGGGGTAAGGCCGGGGCGGCGGGGGCGGCTGCCCTCCCCGCTCGCCTCTGCGGCCTGGGCGGCCCGGGAGCTCAGGAGCGCGCCGTGGGTCTAAGTAGGGCCGGGGAGCGGGGCCGAAAGCGCCCGGCCGCTGGGGGGCACTTCCCGGGACCGCTCGCCTCCCCTGTTTATTTGCCGCTCCCCGCACGGACTGCGCGTGCCCAGCTTACAGATGGGGGAAACCGACCCCTGGCCAGGCCCTCACCCCGCCCGTTAGCCGCAGCGCAACCGCGCGTTTTGGAACTAGGCCATTTGCACCTGAGGCCCTCTGATACACGTCCGCCCTGAGTTCCCCCTCCCCCCGCCGATACCTCTTAGCTCGGGTCTCGGTTTCCTCGCGTGTAAAGCGAGGCGTTGATCCTCCGCCTTTAGAAAGTTAACACCTGGGTTGGGAGGATTCCGAGAATGGGGGGCTCTTTGGAGGAAGGGGAGAAAGACGAAATCGGGCCAGAGCCAGCCAGAGAGGAGCCAGTGCCGCTGGGAGAGCGCTTATCCATCAGAAATTCGGAGTGGATGCCTTGACTCAGTATTTAAAGATGTAAGCGCGAAAAGCAGAGTTCTAAAACTCGGTTGGGAGGCCTCGAATTGGTGGGAGAGCGGGGCACGTGAAGCCCGGGAGTCTGCCCGCGAGTCCCTGGCAAGGCCGCTCCTCCCCACTTGGCTCCTCGCCGCCCCCCTCCCCCCGCCCCCAACCGGGTTATCACACGGCGACCGCGCGGGCGGGTCCTCGGCGGAAGCACGACCCGGGGGGGCCTGGGCTGGAAAGTAGCCTGGGACGAGGGAGGGAGAAGAAGACCTCGGGGTGGGGGAGGTGGGGGGTCCTGCGCCCGGCGCGCCCAGCGGGGGAGATGCTTTATCAAGAGAGTCGGCCGACTGGCGGATGTGTGACCCGGCTCTGATTTGCAAACGACCCCACAACACTGGGACCCCCCCCTCCCCCAGGCTGGATAGCGAGGATTGGAGAGTTCTCCACCGCCTCGAAGTGGCCGCCGCGTCAGTTCGGGTGGGGATGGGAGAGGGGGAGGAGCGGTGGGGGAGTGTCCGGGAGGGTGTGGACGGCCTGGGGGAGGGCCACGGTTTTTAACGGGTCCCTGAGCCTGGGAAGGTGGGGCTGGCCCATTGCGGGGTGAGTGGAAGTCCGACTGATGCCCAAGGAGGCGAGTCGGGAGCCTGCCCACACTCTACATACAACCCGGCAGGCGCAGCCAGCAGGTGTCGGCTGTCACTCTATCCAACCGTGCACCTCGGCAACACCTGCCCTCCTGGCAATGGACGTGGGCTCGCGTGGGCGGGGGAGCCGGAGTCGGCGCGGGAGGCGGCCTCGGGCGTGTCCCGCGGGGATCGCCGTGCAGGCGGAGGGCCGGCCGGCCTGCCGCTCACGCTTCGTGGAGGGCCAGGCACGCAGGCTGCTGTGTGCGCGTGGCTGTGTCTAGGCCCGGCCGGATTCCACCCTCTCCCCGAAGCTGGAAGTGATCAGGTGCTCCCTCCGCTGGATTCCGAGGTTTTATCTACACCTCGCTTTATCTTACTAGTGGGTCTGTGTGTTGGCGCTATTTTACTCGCTCCTCAGGGCGCCCTAGGGAGTAAGCATTGTTTTCATCCCCAGAGAATAGTAGCCTGAGGCGGAGGAAGTGACCCACCGTGCCCAAGTTCACCGGCAGCAGCTGGGCCCTAGGTTTCACCCGGGCCTGGCCCTTTCCATCCTGAAGCCTGGCGCACCCCCGCTCTCCACACTCACTGGGTTTTTCCGCTTCCTAGACTCGTCAGCAATATCGTGGGTGGGGGGAGCGGGTTGGCAACACCCTGCCCCCTTCTCTTTTCCTTCCCCAGCCTTCGCTGGTGAGGGCCCTGGAGAAGCTGGGGGGCACCGCAGGCCTGCCTGTGCCTGGTGCCCGCCTTGCCCGCCTGCCCACCAGCGCCCACTACCGGGCCAGGAGCAGGGTAGCAGCCAGAATTCCGGCAGACAGAACCCGGAGGGCATCGCCATCAGGGGGACCCTTTGGCGTCCTGGGAAGCAAAAGCCAGAATAAATTTCTTGGGGGACGTCTACCTGCCTTGGGTCCTGATCTGTTAACGCTGAAAGCCCATTTTTGAGAGAACCGGGTCAATGGGAGCATAAGCTGTATCTTAGACCAGAAAATGGCTTTGAATGCGCATCGGTGTGAAGTTCAAGAAAATGCCTGGATTTTAGAAATGCCTCCCGACGTGTGCAGGGCGACAGCCACACGCCCGCGTCAGCAAAGAAAAGGAGCTGACCAAACCTCCACTGGAGGCCCCACGTTTAGTGAGGGGGAGGCCTGCAGGGCAGACGAAGCTGGCTCAGCCGGCTGGGGGAGGGGGAGGCTGGCTGCGGGTCGCACCGTGTCTGGCGCAGAAGGCGGCACAGACGGGACCCCAGGCAGCCGGGGGGTGGGGGGGGGGTGCGCCCTGCCAGCAGGCTGCTCATTTTCTCCGTTGCTGGAACAGGTGTCCCAGACAGGTTCCGGGGAGGGGAAGCGGGGAGGAAGTTGGCAGGAAGTGCATAGCAGGCACCTCTCTGCCCAGGCTGTGCCAGCCTGACGTTCCGCCTCCCCCCGCCCCCGCCCGCGCCCGGGTTCCCCGGCTGATGGGAGCGCGCCTGCCTCAGCAGCTCCAACAACCCCTCCTTCCAGGCATCCCTCCTGCTCTGCCCCCTTGTGCCCTCCTGGGTTCCAGACACAGTTCTCTTCTCTGCACCTGCTCTGGAACCTTCCGTGGATGGGTTTTCAGACTCCCGATTCAGCCCTCCGCCCAGACAAGACAGCCCCGGGGGGGGGGGGGGGTGACCCTGCTTCCGCTCCCCAGGCCCAGCAGGCCGACTTCTGGTGTCTGGCTAAAGATTCCTTTGGAAGAGGCTCCAGCGGCTCTCGAGCCGCTGCCTCTGTGAGCACATGTGTCGTTTTTCGTTCAGACCTCTAGCCTGTGTGTGGAGGAAGGAAACTCCAGTCACTTTGCAGAGCGGACCAGGAATACCAACAGGTGTGTGGGGCCGCGGGTCAGACACCGTTCGGCCTGACTTTATTGTAAGGAGGGTTCTAATGTATTACTTTTTGATGAAAAGAAGGACATTAAAAATCAAAGAAGGACACCTAACTGCCCCCAGGCCACAGGAGTGACAGATGGTTGTCCTTGGACGTTTGGATCCCCGAGAGAGAGCAAGAGAGAGAGAGAGAGCGCGCGCGTGCACACTGCAGCCTGGCCACCCGGCCCCCCTGGAGGGCCACGGTGGGGCGGGGGTTGGTGGCAGGCACCACTGCTGGTGGCCGGGGAAACTCATGGGCTCGGCTTTGTCTTTTCCCTGAATTCTCATATGACCTTGGTTTCTTGGGCCTCAGTCTCCCCAAGTGGTCTGTAAAATGTGGAGGGCACAGTGGATGGCCGTGACCTCAGCTCTGACACCGTAGGGCTCGTGCCTGTCCTGAAGGTCTGTGGCTGCACTCTGGGGGTAGGGGGGTGCGCTCAGTGAAGAGCGAGCAGGTGGCAAAGACCCCCCAACGCCTGCTCGGTTGTACCGCCCGCTCATTCGGCTGGGTCGTTGTCTAGGCTTCCCGAAGTGCCCGGGCCCCGCTGGCTGCAGCCTTGCTCTGCAGGGGTGGGTGAGCTGAAGCTGCCCCCTCCCCTGGCCCCCTGGGCTCCCCCTCAGATGTGGACAGAAAGGTGCCGGAGGCCTGGTCTGGAGACCCCTGTGCTCGGGCCACCGCTGGCCTCCCCCCATCCTGTGACCCTCGCCCCCAGCTCAGCCAAGGTCGGAAACAGGATCAAGGGCACAGGCTCCCCAGCCCACTGGGTGCTTTGTGAACCCCCCTCCCCCAGCTGAGGAAATGAGAGGGGGTTACGTCTGGATGAGTGATGGAGGCTGTGGTTCACCTGGGGGATGAAACAGACTCTGAGGGGACAGCAGGGGGACTTAGGTGCTTAGGGAGCTGACTGGCTGGGCCGAGAGCTGGAGAGGCAGGAAGCTCAGGCCTTTTGTCCCGACAAGGGTCGGGTCCTGGGGTTTTTACTTGCCACTCCCCCCCCCCCCCCAAATTCCAGCCTCTCAGAACTAGAATTTTCTTTTTTCTTTTCTCTTCTCTTTTTTCCTTTCTTTCTTTCTTCTTTTTCTTTCTTCTTTTTTTCTTTTCTTCTCTTTTCTATTTTTCTTCTCTTTTCTTTTTTCTTCTTTCTTTTCTTCTCTTTTTTCTTTCTTTTCTTTTTCTTTCTCTCTTTTCTTCTTTTCTTTTTTTTCTTTGCTTCTCTTTTCTTTTTTCTTCTCTTCTTTTTTCTTCTTTCTTTTCTTTGCTTCTCTTTTTTCTTTTCTCTTTTTCTTCTCTTTTTCTTTTCTTTCTTTTTCTCTTTGCTTCTCCTTTTTCTTTTCTTCCTTCCTTCCTTCCTTCCTCATTTATTTTGAGAGAGACAACAACATTGCGAGTGGTGGAGGGGCAGAGAGAGAAGGGGAGAGAGGGAATCCCAAGCAGGCTCCCCGCCACCAGCGCAGAGCCTGTCGTGGGGCCTGAACTCATGAAACCGTGAGATCACGACCTGAGCCGAAACCAAGAGTCAGACGCCCAACTGACTGAGCCACCCAGGCGGCCCTCAGAACTGGAATTCTCTTAAGGAACTGACAACTGTTCGTGCCTCTCGCCCACTGCTCCTCCTCGACGGGGAGCATTCTGGATGGCCACAGGGATCATCCAGATGACTGCTCCCCCGCTCAGGGCGGGCCAGCCTGGGGCCAGAAGCGCCGTCTCTTCTCGTCCTGGCCTGCCGCTCGGACCTCAGTGAAACTCACTTGTGCCACCGTCTCCAGGGACTTGGCAGTGACCACGTGCACCACGCCCAGCTCCCAGGCAGTCCCGGATGCTCGAAAAGCTGCGGACAGTATTAAGTTACCGTCCCACGCTCTGTGTGCGAAATCTCCCCCCACCCCCTGACGTTTCCAGGTGCCAACCAGCAGGTCCAGGGTTTTGCACACGAACCCGGGCTCCTGGGCGCTGGCCGGGCCTCCCCGCCGCCCTGTGCTGGGCCGGCCCCAGCTCAGACGCTCCCCCTCTCTCCCCAGTTTCCTGGTGTTTCTCCGGTACCAGTGTTACTATGAGTACCCGCTGCTGACCTACCTGGAGTATCCCATTCTCATCGCACAAGGTAACTGGCCCCTCGGACCCCCTCCGTGTCGGGCAACAGCCCTTGGGCCCCCCCTCCCGCCTCCCTCACAGCCTTTCTCTTTCAGACGTCCTCCTCCTGCTGTGTGCCTTCCATTTCAACGGGAACGTGAAAGGAGCAGCCCCGTACATGGCCGTGTATCCTTTTCATTGTCCAGGGATCCAACGGGACTGGGGAGTCAGGTGCTTTTGCCAGATCTGCGTTCTTGTGGTCAAACTGAAAAAGATCCCCAATGCGCGTGAGTGAATAGGTACCCTGCCCGGGGCCTCCCCCCACCCCGAGCCCCGGGCACCAGGCCCGTCCCAGCTTCATTCTTCAGGGGAGGCGGAGACATTTCTTCTTCCCTGAGAAAATGTCCCCAAAGTATGTGAAGTCATAATAACGGGAATGTCTGTCGTGAACCCAGAGGCCACTAAGGCGCCCTCTCTGCCCGACAGTGTGGGCGTGCGGGTTCTGGACAGCTGGTTCAAAGCGAAAATCGTGGCCAAGACATTAGAAGGGTCCTGGTGGTGGCGGGTGGGCGGGGCATCTGGTCGTGACACAGACCTGTGCTCGCTCACGGTGCCTCTTCTGTGAACAGGGGCCGGGCTCTTGTTTCGGTTCTGTAAACCTTCAGAGGTTCTCTTGGGAATTCGCGGTCCTTAAAAAGCCAGGAAAGCCTTTCCAGTGGCAGCCAGTTAATGCGGCCGTGTCTGCGAAGTGACCCGGGCGGGTTACTTGTACACCCGCAGGGGGGAGGAGAGAGGGAGGGCACCCTTCCTGTCTGCGCTGGGCTGGGCGCCTTGGGACGTGGAGGCTGGGGGACACCTGCTGCGCCCACCCCCTGGGTGTTCGTGGGCACAGGCCGGGAGCTCCCTAAGCTGCAGTCGTCCTGTCCCGTCCCGCCTGTGAGATGACACAGTCATGCCTGCCTTGTGGCAAGGATCACAGTACCAGGAGCACAGGACAAGCTGAGCAAGCGGCAGCCTCACGGCGGCTGTCCGACTAGGCGGCTGTGTAGGGAGGGGACTGAGTCCTGACGCCCTGCTGTCTGTACCCACCCTTCCCACTCAGCTTCTCTCTGCGCAGCTCTGCCCAGCCGGTAAAAGGGTCTTGAAAACAGTACTTTGAAGATGAAAAGCGTCGTGTCGTTTACTGTTTAAATAAAATACGACAATTTACCTTTGTACGGGTGGTGAGGCTGTGGACTGCAAAAGCTGGGCAGCTCCCTGGATGAGCGGGATACTTACAACCTCCTTCTGTGAGTGGTGATGAGCCAGAAGTAGGGCTACCATAGTAACTGATTTTTTTTTTTTAAGCATAAGTATGTCCCAAATATTGCATGGGTCATACTATACTAAGAGACTATTTTTGTTGGTCTGAAAATTCAAATTTAACTGGGTGCCCTCTGTTTAAGAAACTGAGTTAGAGTGTTCTAAAAACAAGATTTCATCTGCCTAGGTTCCAGCTGCCGTTCTGGCGTTGACCAGGTTGCCAGGAATTCGTTCTAGTCACACCGGGCATCGTCTCTTTCGATCCCTCCATTTAAGTAACGTCGTTCATTATAATCGTAGCGCGTTGGGTCCCTGTGATGTGCACTGAGGCACTGAGGGGGGGTAGATGGGGCAAAGGAATGTTAAGACCGTTTTGCGGATAAGCAAACCAAGGTCAAAAGAAGGAATGGGACTTGCCCAAGGTCACAGCAGAGGCTGGTGGTCATCCCCTCACCCGCCCGGCTTCTGGAGCCGGACTTTCTGTGCTTTTTGCCGCCTCACTGGGCGTGATGAAAATCCGCTTTCGTTCCTCCTGTCCCCACCTGGGTTTGCACTGGGGTTAGCAGGAAAGGGGGAAAGAGAGTTTCACGTGACCCCAGTTTTGCAGAACGTGCCTGCCCTATAAAGTTGAGCTGCTCCTTTAAATGCTTCACTTTTGACATCACCCTGGAGAGGTCTGCATGGCGGGGAAGGAAGTGGGCGGGCAGAATCGTTTGGAAGCACACAGGCAGGGCGCTTGGCAGTTTTCTTCTGTGATCTGCTGTTACGTTGAGCCTTTTTCGTCTTCTCCGAATCGGACCGGTCCTCGCAGAGCCTTTCCCGGGTTGGCTTATGTGCGTCACCTCCGTGCTCTTGGCGTGTCCCCACGGGCGCGGGGCGGGGGGCGGCCGAGCCGCTGCTGTCTCCCTTAGCGCTCGGTAGATCTGTGGCCTCGTGGTTCGTCCTTCCCCTGCAGAAGTGGATCATAGATCTGGCCATGGTAAGTGCGTCGCCCCTGGAGACGAGAGACCACCGTTCCTGCAAAGAACTTGATGGGCCGAGTGTTTAACCTAATTGAAGGATAAGGGGGTGAAAGCACAGTCCTAGCCCGATGTTAACAAGGCGTTAGTCTCACTCAGGCGTTTGGTCACATTTTCTTACTTCCTTTTTGGGGGGGGCCGTAGAGCACCTGGCTGGGGAGGTAATTAACAGCAACAGAAGGAGCAATGGTGGTAGAATGAGCCTCAAATAAAGAGCTTCTTATCAGGTTAATGATTACACATTGGCTACATACTCATTTTTTTTTTTTAATTTTTTAATGTTTTTTTTTTTTTAATTTATTTTTGAGAGAGAGAGAGAGAGAGAGAGAGAGAGACAAAGCATGAGTGGGGGAGGGGCAGAGACAGAGAGAGGGAGACAGAATCGGAAGCAGGCTCCAGGCTCTGAGCTGTCCGCAGAGTCCGACGCGGGGCTCGAACTCACGAACTGCGAGATCGCGACCTGAGCCGAAGTCAGAGGCTTAATCGGCTGAGCCACCCACAGGCCCCATACTCATGATTTTTTTTTTTTTTACCTTTGCCCCTCTCCCCCCCCCGGAACATTTTTGTCCTTGGAAAACGGTTAGCCCTGTGCGTTTATCCTACCTTCGGTAAGACCCCAAAGTCCCATAGTGTGAGAATAGGGCTCCGAGCGTGGGTCAGGGAGCATTTGAGCCCAGATCCTCTCTCCAAAGTGACTGGATTCTGCTTCTCCACCCAAAGGGAGAAGGTGGTCACACCCAGGCTCATGAACTTCACCACCCCCTCCCCAGCGTCTTGGCTTTGACCCTTGCTTGGAAGGGTGTTACATTCCAACCTTGTGACCTACGGGGAGCAAATGGGCAGGGTTTTAGCATAAATATGTCCCAAATATTGCACGGGACGTACCTATGCTAGAAATTACTTGTTGTTGATCTGAAATTCAAGTTTCCCCGGGCGTCGTGTATTTTTATTTGCGAAATCTTTCCGGGCCTTGGTTATGAAGACTCCTTCTTCTTGATGCCGAAGATGGCATTTCCTCCTGAAGACGGATCCGGTGGAAGGTCCAGCAGACGCGGTTAGCGTATCTGCTCGGCAGTGGCCTTCCCCCTGACACGCGTGGACAGGGCCCTACCCAAGTCCTCGTGCCCAGGCTTTCCGAGGCCCGGTCCTCCGTGCTCGCGGTCCCGACCCGACTCCCCACCGGCCGGGGCTGCAGACGCCATCTTCCCACCTGGCGTCAGTCGTCCGAGCCGTGTGCTCCTGGCGTGACCTGTCTTCGGATCTGAGCGCAGGCCCTTGCTCTCTGCCTGGAGTGCTCACTCGCCCGGACTTCTCCACAGTCCTCCTATGTCCCAGCCGCTCCTTCCCTCCTCCGCCTTTACCAGGACATGTTGCTGTAACCCAATAAGAACGGGTCAAGGGCCAGCCCCGCGACAGGTGCGGGGGACCGAGCAGAGCCAGACCCGATGCCCCACCCCCCACCCAGTCATGTTGCTTTCCTCCTGAGGGTCGGAAGTTAAACGGGCTGCTCCGGTCAAGGACACCAGCCACTTGCATTCGAGCTGGAGCCAATGGCGCTTGCTGGTCCTCACCTTGGCCTCTCTGTAGCATTTGCTGCCCCAGCTCAGGATTCCCCCTTGGATCCTTTGGTTCTCTTGACTTCCGGGGCGCCTTGCCCCTGGTGTCCCCTCCACCTACAGCACCGGGCCGGGCCCCGCTCGCCGGGGAGGGCGCTGTGGCGCCGCAGGCCAACTCGTGGTGGTCTCTTACCTCGCGGGGCAGTAGAGGACCTGAGCGCAGCCCCTCAAGGACTGGTTGGAATAGCTAGAAATTCAGAGCCCGTGTGCCTCGCCTGCTGCTTGGACTTGATGAGTCTGTGTGTTCAAAGCAGCATGGTTTTCCCCAGGCTCTAAAACACCCTATCTCTCTATCATCTGTCTATCCGTCATCTATCCACCCATCTGTCCATCTATCCATCCATCATCTATCTTATCTATCTACTTATCTATCCATACACCTCTCTTATCTATCTTATCTCTCCGTCTATCCATGCACCCACCCATCTACCTTATGTATCCATCCATCTTATCTCTCTATCCATTCATCCATCTATCTTCTCTATCCATCTTATCTCTCTCTCTCTCTCTCTCTCTCTCTCTCTCTCTCTCTCTCTCGTCTGCTTCTGTTGGCAGGTGGTCAGATGGATGAGCCTTTGTGGCCATGCAGTGATCCTTACTCCCACCTCCGCACCAGCTGCACGCCCACCAGTTACCCACTGAACAGTGGGATTGGTGCATTTATGTAAACCAGCATCTCGCTGCTGCCTGCTTTTTCACCGAACCCGGGCTTTGTCCTTGCACAAACCGGTTGTCTCTTGTGCTGACAGTTTGGCTTCAGAAGCGCGCTCAGTACATGGCGCTCTTGTTTCTTCAACTGAGGGACTCCTAACTTTCTCATGTTTTGCCTGCAAACAGAATCTAAGTACTTTCATCAGCGTGGCCAGCAAGTTTGCTCAGCTCCAGTACCTGTGGAAGACCAGGGACTCAGGCACCGTGAGCGCCCTCACCTGGAGCCTCGCTGCATACACCTGTGCAAGTAAGAGCCAGACGCCGTCCCCCCCCCCCCCCCCCCCCCCGTCACGGTCCCACAAGCGTTAATCCTTTGCACACAGAACCTCCAAGTGGATCCGTATTTATGATTCTGATGGCACGCAGGCTACTTTCCAGTCTCTGCAAGATCCCTATTCCACTTGCTAAAAACAAATGTGAAACACCCCTTTCTCCAAAAATCTGGCTGAACATCAACAGTCCTCTTTTGCTCTTTGAAAAGCATCAATAGGTTGATTATATTGAATCCACTAACTTGTTTTTAAAATATGACCCTTTCTGATGTAACAGAGGAGAGATGAAAAGCATACATTGGCTTTTGAGAATGAATAGACTTTTCCTGGAGCCATGTTGTTTGGTCTCAAGTTCAGAATTTCCACTGTTCATCTGGATTCTTGCAGGAACCTAAAATACATACATATATATACACACACACACACACATATATACACACACACACGTCACATACACATATATATACATATATATGTATATATATACACACACGCTAATTTAGGTAGAAAACTTTAAAAATTCAGGGCTATGACGTTACTTACATTTATTAGTTTTAGGTATTTGAACTATGCTTCATGTTTCTTCTGTGTATTAATGGACCGATTTCTCCATCAGGGGTTTCTGGAAGAGGTCTTTACGTCCCAAGTTATGTAAAATTAAGGCTTCTTGGGTTTTATTTTTTGCTTGAGATGTTGAAGTGTTATGATATATATATATATATAGTTATGAAATATATATACATGTATACATGTGTATGTATATAGGTGTATATATATATGTATATATATGTTTCTAGAATTGCTGATTTGATATATTACTTATTAGCTCCCTAATTTTTACCTTCAGGTAATCTTAAGTGTTGTTTCTTAAATTTTCTTGTAGGAGATCTTTGGAACTTGTAACTTTAAAGACCATGTATTACATTTCCATCTGTTCTGCATGGTACTCTGTGCTTGAACAAGTCCTTAAATACATATTGGATACATAACAAACCGAGGATTATAACTTTATGGGGAAAAAGTGAACTGGCTTTAAACCTAATTTCCTAAATGTGTGATGTGTGAGGCAGAAGGAGAGTTTTGTGTGGGTGGGTTCGGGTCAGGAAGGAAGGGCAGGCGTGGAGTTACAGGTAGTGTCCTCGAAATCCCACGTCACATCTCCCACACGTGTCTCCTGTGGCCACGAAGGAAAGTGCTATACCAGACAAACGAATTGAACGGAACAGTTCTAGTTAGACCTTTAGGGAAATCATTGCCCTTTGCTGGGCCTCAGTTTCCTTTACCTAGAAAATCTCTACAAAAGAAGGGGGTCAAGTTCAGTCATTTAAAAACCTTGCTTTTCGGGGTGCCTGGGTGGCGCAGTCGGTTAAGCGTCTGACTTCAGCCAGGTCACGATCTCGCGGTCCGTGAGCTCGAGCCCCGCGTCAGGCTCTGGGCTGATGGCTCGGAGCCTGGAGCCTGTTTCCGATTCTGTCTCTCCCTCTCTCTCTGCCCCTCCCCCGTTCACGCTCTGTCTCTCTCTGTCCCAAAAATAAATAAACGTTGAAAAAAAAAATTTTAAAAACCTTGCGTTTCATTAGTGGAAGCCTTTCTTTATTATTATTAGTTTTTAATTTATTTATTTTGAGAGAGACGGCGTGAGTGGGGGAGGGGAGGGGCAGAGAGAGAGGGAGAGAGAGAATCCCAGGCAGGCTCCGTGCTGGCAGCACAGAGCCCGATGTGGGGCTCCAATTCATGAAGCCGTGAGATCATGACGAGCTGAAGTCGAGAGTTGGACACTTAACCGACTGAGCCACCCAGACATCTCTGTTGTTAGTAGAAGCCCGTCTTTAAAGTAAACCTTACCAGAAGTCCCATACGTATGAGATTTTCCAAACGTGCTCTTTGGGGTGGGGGAGCTGTGGCTGGGCACACACCGTGGGTTCTCGGCTTCTCCCCGGTCCCTTGGGCAACACTGCTTCTGCTCTTGGGAGAGCCTCAAAACCACTGGGCTAGGACGCGTGGCTGGCTTTGAGAGGTTTTATAAAATACAGTACCAATTTGGTGTTCCGTGCTACCAAGATCTTTCAGGAACAGTTAGCATCTATTCCTGTATTTGAAATGGGAAGATGTTAGCTGAATACCGACGTAGCTGAGAAGCAAGTTGACATTGCTGAATATCTTCTCTTACAGCAAGAATAATAACAACGATAATGACCACCGGCGATCTTACGAGTAAGCGAAATCTTTTTTCTTCCCATTTTTTTGGACTGCGTGCCCTTGGTGGCTCCTCCCAAGTTGTCTTAGGGTTTCACGGGTCAGCTTGCTCCACGTACAGTTAGAGGCCACGGTGTATTCCCGGGCGTCAGCCCCCGCTTACAGGGCTGAGCACCTACTTCGTGTTCGCGCCGGGGATACGGCCTGCAGCACGAGGTCGTAGACTGCCGCCTTCGTGACGCTTCCACGCCAGCGGTGGGTGGAGACGGACGGTGCGGTCAGCACACAATTAGCTACTCGAGAATACTGGGAAATGTGTTCTGGAAAAGCAGGCCGGGAGGAGCACCTGATGGGGGAATGTGACCTGGCTGGAGGGGCCTGGGGAGGTGAATTTGAAGAGAGAGATGGCGGGACGGGGGAAGAGACGATGACAAGCCCGTGAGCGGGGGACACGTGGCTTAGCCGTGGAGAGTGAACAGGAGGGCTGGGGGGGAGTGAGGACGGACTCTACTGAGGTGACAATCATTTGACACCCCCCCCCCACATCCTTGTTTTTTTTTTTTTTTTAAGGGGGACACTGTGATGGAGGAGAAAATACGTGGGTTGATGTAAAAAGAACTTAGTAATTCCCTAGGCTGTTTTCCACTCCCCAGCCAAGCATATACATTTTTGGAAAAGAATGGAAACAAATGGTGTCACCCGTTCTATGAAGACTAGAGACATGTCCCTGGTACACATACCACTTAATTGTTCCTTGAGAAATATGGTTACAGCAGAGTGAGGCACCCCTGTCCCTTTGCAGAGACTGTATTTTGGGCTGCAACACCTTCTGTCAGCAGTGAGCAAAACACTAAAAGTACTGTGGTCAAACCATAAACTTGGGTCAAGTGGGGAAAGAGGTCTGAGTCTTTTCCGCAGGACTTGAAGAATCCTGTGTGTGGGAAGAAGAATCCAGCCGTAAGGAAACAACAAAACGAACCTACGTATTACCATTTTGGAAGATTGGGAATGTTCTAGCTATGGTTTGCTTTGTAATTAAAGTGACAGCTGTCCCTGAAAGCGATCTGTGTATCTGGGGACAATCTTTTAAGAACAGCTTAGCTGGTATCTTACAAATGTTTCACAACCACAAAGGTACATTAACTCTCCTCAGGGGAGTGTTCGTCGAGTCACTTAGGGTAAAGTGCTCTCCCCCCAGAACTATTTGGAAGCATGTTGTTGAAAAGTTCCCACGAGGCGGTGTTGTGAATCTTACGTGGTAGACGGGGGTAGGGGTGGGCAGTTATTTAGGCTTTTAGGCTTCTACTTAGAGCGGTAGGGCAGGAGTGATTTTGCATTAGAACGTGAAAACAGTACTCTTTAACATACTTTTTCTTTTTGATCGATTTCAGTTCTTACACGTTTCGTGATCATGCTTGCTTTAAACGTGTGGGTAACCACCACGGTCCTTCGCTACAGGAAGACGGCGGTAAAGGCTGAATAACAGATGTGCTGCCCCTCCACACGAAGTGGATTCCTAATAACTGAACCAAAGCTCACTGCTGAATCAAGGTCTCTTATAAGTTTACTCAATTGCTTCAGAAACGCTAAATTGAAGCCAGATGTATTTTGGACAGGAGCCACTTGAACACTTGTTGAGAAATGTTGATTTCCTTCCCACTCCTCCCCTTCGTGAGGCGGAGGCAGGTCTCGGACACCTGCAAGTCGAGCAGTCAAGACAATGCTCTTCAGCTTTCAGAATCTTCTAAGAAATAAATCTTCTCTAGAGCACAAATGATTATGAACGGAGTGGGATTTTACTCAGTCAGAAGTGAAATTGTAGTAAATTACCAGGGTCACTTTCTGGGGCGGCTTTTTTTTTTTTTTTTTTTTTTTCAACATTTATTTATTTTTGGGACAGAGAGAGACAGAGCATGAACGGGGGAGGGGCAGAGAGAGAGGGAGACACAGAATTGGAAACAGGCTCCAGGCTCTGAGCCATCAGCCCAGAGCCCGACGCGGGGCTCGAACTCCCGGACCGCGAGATGGTGACCTGGCTGAAGTCGGACGCTTAACCGACTGCGCCACCCAGGCGCCCCGGGGGGCGGCTTTTTTAATCTAGATGTAACAGGATGGCCTTGCTGTATCACAATACACGATAATGCCTCCTTAGGCTATAGTAAGGGTATCGAGGCAAGCAAAATCGTAATTGGCTCGAGTTTATATACCCAAGTAGTGCTGTAACTTCATATAGTGCCTTTAATTCCTAAGGAAAGGTCGATTGGCTGCAGTCTCTACAGCAGTAGGATGAGGCAGTCCCGATGAACTTTCTGATTCAAGCACAATGCTGCCATCTTTAAGAGTCACACCTTTGAAAAACAAAAATGTCCACTGAAAATAGATGCAGTAAAAGGTATTGCTGGGGTGCTGTCAACTTCTTACGGATTTTATTCTTGTTATATTCTAAACGTGATGTTAGGATTATTGGACACTGCATTTTACCGTAAAAGTTTATAAACGCTAGAATTTAAAAGCTCTTTCCCTTTATAATTGAATGGCATTGTTATATGTAATAAGTAAATGGTGTTTATTAGAAAATGTTTTAGTGTCCTATGTAAGTTAAATAAATCATTCTGTAGCTTTTAAAATCCTAGTTGTCATTTTTTTATTTATGTAAGCTCTACACTCAACGTGGAGCCTGAACTCACAACCCCGAGATCGAGTCACATGCTTCTATTATTAACTGAGCCAGCCAGGCGTTCCTCACAGTTGTCAATTTAAAAAAAGTCCAAGTGAACCTTTTCTCATAGGCAATTATAATCTAACCATTAGGAATAAATACAAATTAGGTGATTTGAGTCCATTTTATTTAAATATACTTATTAGAAATTTATCATTGCTTAAAGCTTCTCCTTTAAGAAAATACTATCTTAGGGGCACCTGGGTGGTCCCGTCAGTTGAGCGTCTGACTCTTGATTTTGGCTCAGGTCCCCATCTCATGGTTCGTGAGCTCAAGCGCCGCGTCGGGTTGCATGCTGACAGGATCCTGCCTGGGATTCTCTCTGCCTTCCCACCCCCCCCCCACTCCACACTCTCTCTCTATGCCTGTCTCTCTTAAGTAAACTTAAAAAATAAAAAGAATACACACTCTTAGGTGAAGAGTTCCCCATTTTTCCCCCCTTTGGCAGAAAAGGGAACAAACATTTGAACTATTCCAGATATCCTACACACATTATCATATTTAATCCTACAACAATCCTGTAAGGAAAAGTCTCCATTTTACAAAAGATGTAAACACTGAAGCTGAGTGAATAACCTGTCCCGGATCCGGCAGCCAGTAAGTATCCTAGATAAGAACCCACTGGTTACAGGGGCACCTGGGTGGCTCAGGCGGTTGAGCATCCGACTTCAGCTAATGATTTCGAGGTTCATGGGTTCAAGCTCTGTGTCAGGCTCTGTGCTGACAGCTCAGAGCCTGGAGCCTCTTTCGGATTCTGTGTCTCCCTCTCTCCTTCTGCCCCTCGCCCCACTCATTCTCTCTGTCAAAAACAAAACAACAAAAAAACCTGATTACCAAAGAAATAACTTTCTTGAAAACTACCTCTCGGGGCGCCTGGGTGGCGCAGTCGGTTAAGCGTCCGACTTCAGCCAGGTCACGATCTCGCGGTCCGTGAGTTTGAGCCCCGCGTCGGGCTCTGGGCTGATGGCTCAGAGCCTGGAGCCTGTTTCCGAGTCTGTGTGTCCCTCTCTCTCTGCCCCTCCCCCGTTCATGCTCTCTCTCTGTCCCAAAAATAAACAAACGCTGAAAAAAAAAATTAAAAAAAAGAAAACTACCTCTCAGCAAAACAGGCACTCTGCGTCTTTTCCTTATCCTGGACACTCAAATGGGATTGTTCGATTTGCAAGTCCCTCAAAATACCTAACTCAGGCCAGCAACAGACTCCTTATTGAAATTCTATTTTTATTTCTCCACGGACTAAAAGACACGGCTGAGCATTCACAGGTCTGTGACCTTAGTTATGATTTGTTCTGCTACACACCCATCTTTTTATATGTATCTTTCAGGGAAGGCAAACATTCTGGGTAAGTATCAGAAGGCTGCAGCATTCCGGGAGTATTTCACAGGAAGAGTATGAAAATGCTCAGGTCTTAATTTCTTTTATTTAATTTTTTTAATATAAAAAGCAGGCATAAAATACAATTACATTACTACAAAGATGCAACAAAAATTTTTTTAAAAAGATCGGGGGGGTACGACTTTTGTTCAGAGGGGACAGCTGATCAAATATTTACGATTATCTAAACCATGCAATTCATAACTTAATACAATTCCAAACAAAACTCATTACTATGGGGAAGGGAATCAGGGACAGGCCCCCCAAGCATAATATTCAGCACTGTCACACAGCGCCTATTTTCAAAGTGCTTTGTGAATCAACTATGGTGTCTTCACGCCAGAGGGAAACTGGAGCCTTCTTCCAGGGGAGGAGACGTGATTCAGTAGCAGTGTCGACACAGACCGAGAAACTCAGAAGTGACTTCCTCTCACAGAATACTAAACATGTTATTTAAAGCATGTTTCAATAAAGTAATACAGCGTCTAAGTTTCTCTATTTTACCACCAGAATCCTGTGGGAACAGATTAACAACAGCAGCAAAATTTCTTCAACTGTGGTTTGGCAAACCTAGAGTATTTCTTTTTGAAGGTCTACAGATGAACCGACACAAAAGACATCGTTCGGAGCCAGATTTGTGACTCCAGCACAGGTCAATTTTAAAACACTCACCTCATTTTCGATTTCTCGGTATCCTTTAGATAGCTAAAGGCATTTACAAATTTCAGATTTTTTAAAAACCTTGCTTCCAGATAGCACGTTTTAATACTTTCCAAAACCTCACCACGCGTTAATTTTGAACAGTGACGCCGGCACCAGTTTTCCTTCTACTTGGGTCTCGCTATCCCCACTAAAGAAAAGTACAAAACCCAACTAAGAAAATCCCAGTATTCACTACTTCTCAGTTCTCAACAGGAGGTATTTATGGCTCTAGGAGAAATCAGGTGTGAAGAAATAAGCAACTTCCGGTCTTGCATTTATCGGGGAAGCTTTGGAGCCTCAAGAAAAAGAGAAGCTGGCACAAAATCAGGTTGTTAAACCGAGTCAATATTGTATTCGATGAGTGCTGGGAAGAGGACATTTGGATATAGGGGTACGCATTCACGCACGGACGTGAAATGAGCAAACTCTTACCCGAGGTCAGAATTTTTACTAAGCGCATATCAGCTGGAGAAACGACCTAAAACCCTTGTTAAACCATATAATGTGAAGAATCTCCATGGGAGAGATTTTTTCCCACCCCTCAGAATACTTTCTTTTCCCCAAAAAACTTCACATTAATTTTCCTTGTATAGTTGCAGCACACCATGATTCTCCATATTCTCTAATATATACAGCATTCAAAATTTAAACTTTTGCCATTTTTACTCAAATATTTCAATTACTCATGTGTAAACTTCAAATTATTTCACCTTAATAAAGTTTATTAAAAAATATATATATATATACTCTCCAATTCAGAATAATATGATAGAACCTCCCATAGTGTAACAAAATCTTTATATAAAATATTAATTCAGTCTCCTTTTAACAAGTCTAATGAATGGAAATATTTATTCTATATAAATTTTATATAGTTCTCATTTTTAAATCTCAAAAACAAAAAAACAAAAACAAAAACAAAACCCCAAAAAAACAAAAGCTGTGTCCCCAAGCCAGAACCGCAGAACATCCCGGGGAGGGAAATGGCATGCGTGTCCAGACTCAGCACAGACAGCGCGAGAGAGCATAGGCGGGACAATGTGAGAATGACAAGATTCAGGTTTAGTCCATCAGGCCAGAGGCCGCGGTTCAATTTCCACAACAGTGTCTATATTCTGGGGGCCTAACTCTTTAACCATTTCTACACTGACCCCAAGGGGAGTCAATGAAAAAGGTCTATTTCCTTCATTGAAATATTAGATGATGTATTTCAGTATCACACCAACTCCGTATGTATATAAAGAGACTAATAAAAGACTACATACTTTTTTCAAACTTGATAACTTAGCATTGATCATACTGTAGCAGTAAAAAACACATTCTTCTGGGATAATGAGAAATATGGCAGAAGTGGTCCTGCATAACCTGCAACTTTAACATCATTTAAAAAATAAAAATCAAGTTAAGAGCCTCTGAGGCCACTTCTTCCTAGTCACCAGTTTTCTTAACCCAATACTGAAATATTGCCATACTCAGTTGTGTGTTTGAGGGATCACATTTAAATATTTAAAATATATCTACAGTATGTCTTAGTTTTCTTTATATTGGAGATAATCTTAGAATCTCGAGTGTGAAAATGTAGAAACAGTCACAAATGTCTCTGCCAGAAATAAAAACACATCTAGGGTAGCCAGCAAATTCAAAGCGAAGCAAACATTTCCTACTCATACACTAATACTGAGGTCTGTAAGCAGAGCGGGATGAATAATAAACATAAAAGATATATTAGTTCCAATATTATCCATTATTGTTTCTATCACGGGTACTTAAAAAAAAATTCCGTTATACAATCAAGATAGTCTGACACTGATAACTATTACATGTAAAAATAGTGCACTATTTTTCTTTTGCAAAGCGAATTTGCATCCTAAGAGCTGGTAAACACTTTTTGTTCAAAATACAGAAAAAGGTGAGACATTAAAAAAAATTAAATTAAGGCATTCAAAATGGGTAAAGTTGCCTATCATGAAGCATTAGGAAACTGATAGAATTAACTTCAAACTTCTTGTTACAGTAACTGCTTAAACATGATCATGCAGCTTCCATGGGGTATACACAAATGAGGGATACAAACTTCAACGTTATGGCTTTATACAAGTGCATAGTTGCAACTGCAGTTTGTTATGATATCTGATTACTGTATGTAAAAAAATAAATGGGACATTTGAAGAACCCTCTTGCAGTAATACAGTACTATGTATATGTGTGTGTGGGGGTGTGTGGGGGGGTGTGTGTATGTATATATATGTACATATATGTATATATACATACACACACCCCCCACACACACACCCCCCACACAGTATAATGGTCACTTCTTAAAGATGCAGTCTCCATCACTGTAGTGGAACCCATTCCCAGACTCTTCTGGTGAATGTGCTGGTGAAATCTCTGTTGAAGCTGAAAAGATGATTTCTTTAACTCTTCTCAAGCCTTTTGTGCAATGTAGTGTGAGTGACTGCCAAGAGAGCTTCATGGAACAACTTTGGAAGAGTTGCATGATATTCTTACTCTATTAACCAATCACTGTTGGTTCAACATGTTGCTCCAAAGGAGAGCAGAAAATCTCCAAGATTTATAATTTATATTGGAGGAATAAAGGGAAATGTGTGTGTGTGTGTGTGTGTGTGTGTGTGTGTATCAGTCTCTCAGGAAAATATAGCTTTTTAAGAAATTTTGGGCCATCATATTTCAGTCTTGTTTTAACTGGAAGAATATGACCACCTTGAATAACAACTGCATTCACAGAAGGCAGCTAGCTGGAAAGAAAAAAAACAAAGTTAGTTGATACAGTAAAATACTTTAAGAGACTTAAATTCTTTGAAAAGGCATTCCATTTATATCATTAAACTATGTAGTCTTCCAACCCCTATGCTTTTAACACCTAAATCATACATAAAACATATTTACTACATTACTTTTCTGATTTTTAGGTACATGCAATTATATTCTTATATTTTCCTACAAACACAACACACAAGTTTTAATACGGTTAACTGGCTACTAGGGTTAGATAATACGTCACGGAGTAAGTCAGGGGCGTGTTAAGTTTGCCTTGGAGATTAAGTGCTCCCGACTCATGTAGCGGAACGAACAGTGAACTTTTGGATCAGGTTCTATTGGACTATTTGACTCTTAGTCACATTTTTTTTAAATCTGTGACATGGGAACAAACACATTGTTACAGTAAATATATGTAAAAATCTCTGTAAATCTTGGTTATAAACACCTCCCAATGATACATGATTTAAGTCTATTTTTGCAATATGCTCCCTTAGGTTAAGGCAGATATTACTTCTTTTAAATCCATTCTACGTAAAAGGTTTAATCATGAGGTTCAAATTTCCTTTAGCCACTGTTAACCGAAGTATTTTTTTTTTTTTTTTGTAACCGAACTATTTTATTTGTTCTACAAGCACAAGAACTTTCACAGCATATCAGTAGCATTCTTCGGCAAGAGTAACATTATCTTTTCACAAAGCAAACGTTTCACAGCATCACAAAGGAAAGCCAAATCAGAAACAGCTATTTCACAGCACTTATTAGACTTACAAAGTTTTTACAGTTTCAATTCTTGCGGGTTAGAAAGAAGGAGGAGGGAAGGAGAGAGGGAGGAGGGAAAAGGAATCCCATGCTATGTTCACAAACTAATACAGTTGTAGGAACTTGAAATCATTGTAAATTTCACTTGTCTGAATATCTGAATATAGATTCTTCGGAATGAAAAAAAAAAGTACTAGAATTAGCTTCTTTTGTTATGTCTACATGTTCTATTCCTAAGATAAAAAACTAATTCAACTGATTTGAAAATATGTAGCTAAAAAAGATTCTGAACATAGCATTTCACTTTTATAACTTAACATGGAAATTGCAGTTAGAAGCTTTTCTGAAAACTACTTTTCAAATATATTATTAAAAATAAAAACTTAATAAAATTCAAAAACTAGTCAAAACCAATGAAAACCCAAGTGCAAATCACATGCACTACTTGGAAATACTAAGATAACTCATTTTTCACTTTTTTGATTTACCCCATTTATTTCTTCAGAAATCAAAAACATCGTCATCATCATCACCACCATCAACATCATCAAATGACCAATCCCAGTCTTTAAATGCCAAATCAAGCAATCTGCAATAGGAGGTTTGTAAATTTACACTCTGACACTTTAGAAATAGCAGTTTAACATGCTAATTATCTAGAAATCACACTTTGTGCTCCCTTCATCAGTAACAACACAGTCAAAATTACGATGGTAGCACACAGGGAACTCTTCTTTCCCTTTATATATAAACGCATATAATGTACATATATAAGGTATGCTTTCCAGAATACCAGAGAACCAGATGATATTTGTGGATAAGATACAATCTTCTCCCCACTGGGCCCAGATGATGTAACTAACCATCCTGATGCCTACTCTGATTTGAGAACTATGAAAGCTCAACACCTGTCCACACTCCCTTCACAAAAGGACCCAGAGTACCAGCTCACATTTTTCTAGAATAGTACCACAAGTCCTAGTTTAAAGAGAGAGTAACACTAAGAATGCAACTTTCTCGATTCTAGCAGGACCCTATTTGTTCAATGGGTCACTGATAGTGATGCTCTCTATGAACAACTATGAACAAGAGAAAAACCACAGGTATACAGTAAAACTTGGATTGCAAGTAACTTGTTCTGCAAGATGAGCAAACGTTTCTAATAAATTTTAACTTAATGAGCGAGCAGTGTCTTGCAATACAAGTAGTAGGTGAGGATGAATGTCATGGGATCACAACTAAGCCAATGGTGTTCTCTCTCTCTCTCTCTCTCTCTCTCTCTCTCTCTCTTTTTTCTCTTCTCTCTCTCACTGTGGGATTGTGGGTGATCATCTCCCATGCTCTGATGCTTGGTCTCAGACCATGGTGTTTGGCAAAATCAGCGATTTTTCAGAACGTTGGAAGGTGCCCACAACTGGCACTAGTATATTTTTTGTCACTTCAAAGCATCTATGGAGGGGCACCTGGGTGGCTCAGTCAGTGAAGTGTCCAACTTCAGCTCATGATCTCACAGTTTGGGAGTTTGAGCCCCATATGGAGCTCTCTGTTCTCAGCACGGAGCCCACTTCAGATCCTATGTCTCCCTCTCTCTGCCCCTCCCCTGCTCGCTCTCTCAAAAATAAATAAAAACATTTTAAAAAATTTAAAACAAAACAAAGCACCTATGGACAGTCTTTTGCTGTTCCACACGAGAGTAAGCTTAGGAATGCTTTGCTTCATTCTAGGCCAGACTGCCTGCAGATACAGACCCTTTCCTCTGCTGCTTTACCGCCAGTTTCATGAAATACAGTATATGGCAAGAGTTTAGTAATAATGTACTGTAGGCAACATCAGTGCAAGCTTACACGATGGCCCCCATGCAGAAAAAAGATTCCATTGAGCCAACAGATTGTAGTGATTCCATTAGTGACAGTGAAAGTCATCCTACACAATAACCCTCCTCTCTCGTCTCCCTCACACCAGCCACAAAGGCTTTCAAAGGTAGGTAAATACAGGTCAATCTATTTTTCTTTATATCTTGTATTTTCTTTATTATTTTGTATTATATTACAGTACTGCAATCATTTTTATATGAATATTTTTGGGTTTTGGAACAAATCATCTGAGTTTCCATTATTTCTTACAGGGAAATTCACTTTGATATACAAATGCTTCAGATTACAAGCATGTTTCTGCAACGAATTATGTTCACAAACCAAGGATTTACTGTATCAGCATCATAGCTACTTATCTTCGCTGAGTAAACTGGACTTAGAGCAGGGATATACGTGGTCTTTTCTTTCCAATCTAATCCAATCATCTAATGCAACATCCAATGTAGTGTTAACTTTTTCATTGTTGTAACTGTGATGTTCAGGAATCAACTTATGCCAAGGAATTCATATGGCCCCTAAAGTCTCATCTGTGACTTCAACTTTAAAGTTAGTTTCTGAACTTTAATTTATATGATTTACTCAAAACTATTTATAATGCATATTCACAGGTGTCATCCCAAGAGATTCTGATATAATTGGACCACAGGGGTAGTGAGGCCTAAGTATCTGCATTTTTAAATAACAAACCTGAAATGAATTCTGACGCAGCTAGTTGACTTTGGTAATCACTGACAGAGTATGTTGATGGATGGTTACCCTAATTTAAAAGTAAACAAACCCACTCAAATTACTCTACTTTAAAATGTGCTAACTATAGAACAATATATAAGAAAACACACAAATATAATTATTCACTTAGACACATATCACATTTTTCTAGGCTCACACAGACAGTAACTGATAGCTAAGGTACTGCTTGGGAGATCAGTGGGCCTTCCTGATCAAGCCCCAGCTTTGAAAAATCTGCATTTCATATCCTTCCAAAACCTTTGAAGTGTGTGTGAAGTGTGCACCTGTGTCCCAGTCTTCAAATTTCAAAAGTCTGGTCCCTAGGCTGTTAGCACGATGTCTGGCAAGACTTCCCTTAAAGCATCACCACCCCCTCCAGCCCCTTCCAGTCAGCCATCGAATTATTGTCATTTCACCTTAAGAAAGCTTTCTCTAACTTGGTTTCTTCCCTCCATTTTCAATGTCAGTACCTTAGTGAAGGAGCTCATTAAAGTCAACACATACCAATCTCCTGCTGAAAGACTTCTTTCTGAAGAACAAAATAAACACTCCTCTAGCATAGTGTGCCCGGTCCTTTTCAACTTGGCTCAAAGTTTTCTCTCCAGTGTCAGCTTCTGCTCCCTGTCATACCCTCGCCCCATCTTAATCCAGCACATTATAAACGCATAATACGCAAGTAATATTGACAACTCAGTGCCTCTACAAGTCAACATTTTGCCTACCACCGTCTTTTCCCTTATTATTCTGCCTGGAAAATTACTGATCTTCCCTTTTTGGAGACGTTTCTTGATACCCTTAGGCAGAATCCTCCATGCTTTCCTTTGTTCCCCTCTAACACTCACTCATGCTTCTTATTATGAAAAAAAAATTTTTTAAATAGTACTGTAACTATCTGTTTGATTTCCTATCTCCTCCCTTAAATTGATCAGGAGGGATACACTTCAGGCCCATGAAAATTATTGCCAAAGACTGCTTTGGAAAGGGAGCATTACAACTTTGAGTTCTGCTAGAAGTAGAGTAGACTACCCATTTCTTTACATCTCGCCAATACTATGTTTCTTAATCCTTACCAGGTTGGCAGTTTTAATTTAATTTCTTTGCTTAATAATCAATTTGATCTCGTTTTTGTATTTATAGTAATGCTGCATCTGCATGTTCCTCAGTAATGTTTATATTGGGAAGAGGCAATCTTCTTTTTCTTAATGACTTATCTATATACAAAGATACTAACCCATCTTTCTTATACGTATTGCAAATATATGGTATATTTATTTATTTATTTATTTATTTATTATTTATTTATTTATTTTGGGGACAGAGAGAGAGCATGAACGGGGGAGGGGCAGAGAGAGAGGGAGACACAGACTCAGAAACAGGCTCCAGGCTCTGAGCCATCAGCCCAGAGCCCGATGCGGGGCTTGAACTCACGGACCGCGAGATCGTGACCTGGCTGAAGTCGGACGCTTAACCGACTGCGCCACCCAGGCGCCCCAAATATATGGTATTTTTAAAACTTACGAGGCTTTAGCTTTTGATTACTCAATCTCTAACTTTCTTTGCTTTTACTCCTAAGAAGTTCTCCAATCCAAGATGAGACACATACTCCCCTATTTTCTTCTACTTCATTGAATGGATTTATTTTTGACACTTCAAGTTGAATATAATTTTTTTCATTTTCCCCTAAATAAGCAGTCTGTTAACTTTCTAATGTTTATAAATGGAAAAGAACAAAACTAAAGTAATGATGACATAAGAGCTCCCCCGACACTTAAGTTTTAACAGGGCTGGCAATGCTTTATTTCTTAAAACTGGGTAAATGAGCATTTGTTGTATTTTTGCTTTATACTTTTATGTGTGGCTTAAACACTGGATTTTTAAAGAAGACCTTGAAAAGGAAAATAATTAAAGAGAAATGTCCTCAGCAGAGACCAGCATTCTGTGTCCTGCTTTGGAACAAACTAAGGATCTCTCCAAACTATTTTGATCACAAATCAGTATTTTATTCACAAATTTCCTACTTTTCTAGCAAGGTTTTTTTTTTTTTTTTTTTTTTTTTTTTCAGTTCAAAATTATCAAGAAATCATTCCCTGGAATAGCATTTCTACACATTCTGCCTTATAAGCTGTCAATTCATTTCTACTGTTCTCACTGTGAGGCAACGTGGTATTACAGCAGAGGATGTGGGATCTGGAACCAGACCATCCGGACCTGAGCTCATGGCTTTGCTGCGTGTTAGGTGTGTGACTGCAGGTGCACGGTGCTTCTGTGCCCCAGCCTCCACATCTGTTAAGTGGAGACATTAACGGCTAAATCACAGGCTGGTTATAAGGACAAATAACTTACATAGTTAAAACTCACAGAAAGAGCGCCTGCCATAAAATATGCCCTCAAAAATACTATTTCACATAACAGTAGCTAACACTTACTTAACCATCAACTTAAAACACTTCACTACAGAGAAAAGGAAGTGCTGCAAAGACAGTTAAGAGGAGAATGAGAACGAAGAACGTCACAAAAGCCAAAAGAAAAAAATGTAATGGTGTGGTCATTAACAAAGACAACTACTGAGGAAAAGTTAAAAAAAAAAAAAAAAGACAGATTAGATGTTTATGGGTATTATCTTTTAGTGTACACATAAATACGTACATACTTATACATACACATTTGATGATGTCTAACAAAGCCAAACATTTAAGAAAGACACCATGCATATTAGTTCAAATAAAGCTGGGCTGACACAAAGAGCTAGATATTATATTACTGCTGATGTCTACCAGAAATGCTGTTCCTAGATGTTCCTGAATGATCCTTTAACAGGTCTACCCTTTTATCTATAGGAACGTTATAAATTTATGAGTAGAATGTTAAAGGCCATCAAGTCCAATGCTTGACTCCCCTCCAGAGCCGTGTGGCTGTCAGACTACACACACGTGACAGGCTGAGGAGGGTGTTCTTCCACAGTGTCACCCAGCAGTCACTTGACTCAGGTACCAACAGTGGTGACAAGGCACTTACTATTCTAGAGCAAGCCCAGCCTTCCAATTCTGGAAATCTCTGATTGCCTGATACCTTTCCCTTGCTAAGTTACAAATGTGCCTCTATGTTTGGTTCTTGTTCTAAAATGTCATCCACAGAAAAGTTCTTTAAATCTTTACTGCTATTTATGATCTCCCATCCTTCCAAATCATTTCTTCAGAAGATTAAATATCTTTAGTCCTTAGGGTATCTGGGTGGCACAGTCAGTAGAGCGTCCTACTCGTGGTTTTGGCTCAGGTCATGATCTCGCAGTCAGAAGATCAAGCTCTGTTTTGGGCTCCACGCTGGGCATGGGGCCTACTTAGATCTCTCTCTCTCCCTCCCTCTCTCCCGCTCACATGTGCACACGTGCACACTTACTCTAAGGAAAAAAAAAAAATCCTTAGTTCCTTCACTTGCTACACGTGTAACACTTTCAAATGACCCACCACTACCTCAGTTACTCTCTTCTGGATACCCCCCAATTTGTGTATGCTACTCTTAAAATGCGACACCCAAAATGAAATGGAAACTGGAGGGTGATTCACGTAAGACAGACACAGATACAATTCTATGAGTTAATGAAGCAATGGAGGCACAGATGTTAACAATGAAAATAATGCTGCAGATGCATAATAAAGTACAAAATTGCATCCTAAATGTGCCCATCTCTATGCTTTAAGCTTCAAAGAGTATATATTAGATGAAAAATATTCACAAAACACCCTATACATTTTACGGTCAGTTTTGATATTAGTTTCAGCTACATGCATAGTTGTGAGAGAAAGAAATCCCTATTACTTACTGTTGCTATGCAAAATGTATTAAAAAATCAGTGAAGAATGATTCGAAGGGCGGGGCCAGAACTAAAATAAAACAAAAAGCAACAAAAATAAAATGTGCCTCCAATAGACCATAATGCTGAACTGGAGGGAAGGGGATGACAAAGAAAGTATTTACAAGGAAGTGAACATGAAAACTGATATGTAATTGAAAATATGCCCCAGTTGGTCTGAAAACTGCTTCATAAACGAATTCTGTATGTTATCACAAGTAGTGAAATCATTAACTTGTCAAGTTGCACAGAAGAGTAAAACGTTATCAAAAGGATTGGAGTTCTTATGGTCCTGACTCTGAAATTATTTGCCCTTCTAGAGTCTCAATCAAAAAGAAAGACGATAATACCTATCTGTTCTACTCCACAGGAATATTTTAAAGTTCCAATGACAGAATATATGGAAAGCTGAATGAGAGAACAGATTATAGAAGCACTTTGGAAGCTGTAAAGCACGAGATATTGTAAGCTATTGAAATAGCACAGCATCTATGCATTAATTGTTCAATATTAATAACAGAAATTTAATTTTTAGATGTTTTGCACATGGCACACAGAATGACCTTCAGTGTCTCTGAATTCTTTGAGCTTCTTCAGCTTAATTACTATCATAATCGCTAATTTTATAGTATTTAATTTTCCCATACCTCTCAGAAAAATTCAGCATTTTCACTGCTAAAACACCAATTCAACCTTGAAATACTAGTTTCAAGAAAAGTTTCACTTAAGATGTCTGTGGTTAGAATGCAAAGGTCTCTGATAACACAGCCAGGGCACATCATTACTCATGCACTGAAGGCCCTGTGTTAGGGAACAAAAAGGATGCCCAAAACTGGATACCTGATCTCAGTGTATACTTTATCCTTTAGCTAACCAAATCTTCACATTCATTTCAATAAACAGCAATATTTACAAATGTCGTAGTAGCTAGTAAGCCAAGAAATGGTTATTCCGAATCAATAATTAAATTACTATGACGTCGCCATATGAAAATGGTACCATCAAAATGTTTTTTGCGTTCATCATTACCTCTGGATTTACTTCCTAGTCCCAATTCTGCCTCAAATATAAGGCACACCCACTTTAACCATTAATCAATATCTGCATTTTTAAGGTTGATCTCTATTGCTCTTTAAATGAGAAACAAGTTATTATTCTGAACTTATAGATGTGAAATTAAAACTTAAGGAAGATTTTGATCCTGCCTCCCAAGTTGTCTAACATAAAAGAGGTTTGCAATATTAAACACAATATGCGTACCTGACACTTACGGATCTGTGCGTACATCCTGTCTACTAAATCACTAAATCAGTCAATATGCTTACAAAATCTCAAAATATTATGATTATATAAACATGACAAAAATGAGCCCTTTATATATTTTAGGTTGAATTTAATATGTGTGTGATTTAGTAAACAAATCTGTGTTACATTTAACTGAATCAATGAATAAGATATATACACTAAGATAGTTTCCAACATTTGGTAGTCCACAGTTCATTAAAATACCAAGCAAAGGTACATTACAATCAGGAAAATTTGTAGTTGAACACAAATAGCGAAATATTAAAAAAGACACTGTAATTTTTAACATTTTTATTTATTACCTTGGTTTGTTTGGGGCAAGCTGTCGACTTGGCCGTCTAATAGACTGGTTTTGTTGTATCTTCATTGAAGTTCTAGGAGATGACCGTGCAAAAGGGTCTGGAGCTGGAGGCTTTTTAGGTATCTTTTTCACCAACCGACTAACCCACTTTTGCTGCTCTTCTGTAGAATTTGCCAATAACAATAGGTTCTTGGCCGTCGAAATATCGTAATAAACTAAAAAGAAATATTTGGAAAAAACTAATGTGTTTAAATGGACCTGAATGTAAAGAACACTGATGGAACAAGTAATTTACTATTTACCTTTGCAAGGTGCTATAATCTCCTCCTTTCTGTCCATGTGATCTTTATGACATTTAATGTGGCAGCGGCGGCACTCTAACGCAGGGGGGGGTTTGAACATATGCCATAAAGGCTTCATACAAGCCTCACAGTTGGTTGGGAAATGATAGAGGGTAGGAATGAACTCATGTCCCTTATGGCAAATATAATTTGACTTTTCTCCCACAGGCTCCACGGGAAATTCTTGTTCCTTCTTACTTTCTCCTTCATTGGCATACAGAATCTATAAATAGCAAAAAGAATGATGAATGATTTCCAAACAGTTTTATGTAGTAACAATTCTTACAGTGTAAATAAAATAAAAATTAGCCTAAATTATTCAATGAAAAGAAAATGACATTCAAACATTAGTAGGTTCCGTCGAATCAAAAGCTTATATGAGAAAAGCCTTTAGACAGTCCCTTGGTTCCCTTTTCAGGAAAAAAATCTATCTTGTTCAAATGTGCCTCCTTATTTTATCCAGGAGATCTTACTGTGTTTCAGCAATTTTATCAGAATAGGCCAAAAGGTAAATTTTTGCTTGATGGGTATCAGAAAGTTTTTCTGGGAGGGAGTGTTCAAATCAATCCCCCCAAAGGGATGTGGCAATTATACAAAGTGATGCTCTATGATTCTCAAAAACTGACAACTGGGTGATAAGTGCTAACATAGCTTTAATGGCAAGATTTGTATTTGGAGAGTTGAGGAAGAAAGAGGAAACGATGTATAATACACCCCAAATAAACATTACAAGTATCCAGAAAATAAGTGGCCAACTCTCCCACAGTACCCCAAGCACAATGGTTTTCACATAGAAGGAACTCAGTAATTGTGGGTTTGACTAATTTTAAAAAGAAAGTAGAACAGGGAAGCATTTGGCTTCACTTTAAATTGGAAGTAAAAGGGCTACTGGGTGCAAAATTCAACTTTACAAACAACTTTAACTTTATAGAGAGCTGAACATAAAATCAGAAACAGAAGAGAAAGGGTATAGTTTAAAAATGTCGTAATGAGGGGCGCCTGGGTGACTCAGTTGAGCGTCCGGCTTCGGCTCAGGTCACGATCTCACGGTTCGTGAGTTCGACCCTCCCATCGGGCTCTGTGCTGACAGCTCAGAGCCCGGAGCCTGCTTCGGATTCTGTGTCCCCCCCCCCCCCGCCCCTCCCCCACTTGCACTCTTCCTCTCTCAAAAAAATAAACATTAAGAAAAACTTAAAAACTAAAATAAAAATGTCGTAATGAACCTTGAACAAAAGGAAAGCAAAGGCCAGAAACAGTATATAAACATACTACAGACTTTACCAAGACAGAGAGGAATAAAGATGTATCCAAACAGAATAAGCATGAAAGACACAGAAGGCTGTTTACCTGAAATATCCTTGGAATTTCTTTAGCATCTGCTCTATATACATCTGTTTGTGTAACTGGTCGGACATGAAATAATTTGCTATAAAAGATTTTTAATAAAGGAATAAAATATTACTAAAGGATCAAATTACATTAGTTATCCTATACTTATGTCGGAAGTTAAAATGGACTACTTTGACCCACGTTAGAGGGTCATAGGATACCTTGCTTCTATTAATTCAATCACTCCTTGAGATTTTGAGTATTTCCAGGAAGTCAGAAATTTTCTAGTTTCAGAAAACATGTTTTAGCTAACTCTATACCCCAGACTTTCATCTCTATGAGGCAAATATGAGAAAATGTAACAACGGTACAGTAGGAGCTATACTATATATATTTATGTATAAATAGCACTAACTTGACAAAAAGGTCACATTTGTCTCATACACTTTACAAGAGAAAGTTTCTAAATATTCTAATAAAAACACTTACTCTATATCTAAAACCATGTAAGGATTAGATTGTTCTTTATCTTGTTCACTGTCATAGAAAAGAATCTTCTTACTGCTTACAATCACATACTGTTAAAGAGGGAGAGAAGGAATTAATGACTAAAGTTAATCTAAATGACTAAAGTTAATCTATGTATCACATTTATTTTCTTTGAAAACAAATTCTACAGCAACAAAAATCATGTAATACCTAAGTTAAATAACTAAACAGTTCTCATTATATCCTTAAAAGGTCTTCCTTAAAATAACAACAAATTTACAGTTTGCATATATATTTTTTAAATAAGCAAATTGGGAAGGATATTAATTCAAATATTTTTTAGACTGATTTAGCTTCAAAATTCAGTAAGCACAGGTAGCCTTATTGCTATGGTCTGAATGTCTGTGTTCCCCCCAAATTTTTATGTTAAACCCTAACACCTAATGGAAGGGGCTTTGGAAGGTGAACAGGCCATAAGAGCAGAGCCCTCATGAATGGGGTCAGTGCCTTTACAAAAGGGGCTCCAGAGAGATCCCTAGCCCCTTCCACCACGTGAGAACATAGCATGAAGTCTGCACCTAGAAGAGGGCCTTTACCAGAACCCAAATATCCTGATCCTGAGACTTCCAGCCCCCAAGAACTGTGAGAAATAAAGTTCTATTGTTCATACACTACCCAGTCTATTCTGTTATAGAAGCCTGAATAGACTAAGATATTTACCAGAAATGAACATAATACCAATAATCATAGTAACAGAGGAAAAGAAATAAATAAGCCTTTCTATCATAACCACAGTTGTTTTCCCACTGAAATAGCAAAACACTGAAGTCAATAGGCTTCTGTTTTCCTAGCATCAAAACCTGTTTTATTATTAACAGCACATTAATGATGAAAGGCTTTTTTCACAAAGATACATAAAATCACATCGTTCCAAATCAAAGTCCAAAGTTTTATGCATCTAAAAGTTCTAGTTATATGTATCTTATAACTACAAAAGTAAAATGGCTAGAGCTAAACCAAAAGCAAAATAAAAGAACCATATTCAAAACTACCAATTACCTTTTTAACCCATCCAAATTTCTTAGTGTTGTTTCGCACAGGCAATGAAAGCCATCCTTCTAGTCTTGATTCTATCAATAAGCACAAGATATGAGGATAAATATAACAATTCTCCTAAGAAAATGAGAACTATCATAACATTTTAATAGAAAAGTCATAGAACAAATCAAATACGCCCCTCAGAATTTATCATTATATTATTATCTAGGCTGTAATAATGATGCAGGATCAGTATAAGCAAGTTATGAAATGCAAAACAAAATCCAGGTTATACCACATTGGGACTATATATGCTATAGTTTATATGGTCAAATGCCCCCTGCTGATTAAATTCGTGCATCTGCAAAGTTCAGCAGAAAAGTTGCAAAAAAAGAGAAGCAGTTCTCTATTCTCACTGATACAACTATATGAGAAATTTTTTTCCTTTGGAAGAAGAACTAATTATAGATTTACTGCATATATATCTTCTTTGAAGAGAAAATCTTTTAAGTTAATAATTACATGTTCAGAGAAAATGGATTTTTTAAATGGCTAAAATAAAATTAAATGAAGTTGTGTAAATTACAGATCAAATGTGGTTAATAAGCAGCAATATAACCAGAAGATTTCTAAATTCCAAAACAGCAAAATTGGTAAAATTCTAGTTCAACAAACGAAACTGCCTGAATCCTTAGAATTTGTTTCAAAGGCATTTGATCAGTATCATTTAATGAAATAACTAGGGGCAAACCAGCATTTTTGGAGGTTATTCTAATAATCACCTACTGAACTATGCTAGGTGCTTTCCATAAATTGCGTCACACAAGGACACAACTCTGACTCCAGTACCTATCTATACTCTCTTACATCAACAACCTTCAGACTCTATAACAGAAATGCTGCCATTAAAAACAGCCCATATACGGGCGCCTGGTGGCTTAGTCGGTCGAGTGTCCGACTTTGGCTCAGGTCATGATCTCGCGGTTCGTGGGTTCAAGAGCCGCACTGGGCTCTGTGCTGACAGCTCAGAGCCTGGAGCCTGCTTCAGATTCTGTGTCTCCTTCTCTCTCTGCTCATCTCCACTCACACTCACTCTCTGTCTCACAAATAAATAAACATTTATAAAAACAGCCCACATCACGTGAAATGTCTGGATGCGGTCCTACACCAACTTAAGGGACTTAATCAGATGATCTAACAATTTGAGTGAGACTGAAATTTACTGCTAAAATCTAAAACTTCAATACAGTTACTTATGATTTATATTATATACTGTTTTATACCTGGGAAATGTGGCAACAATATAAAAAAACTATAGCTATTTCACTTTGCATTCAATTAGTAAGGGATTAAATTTTACCTCATAGTCAGCTGCTCATACACTAATTTCCCACGGCATTTACATTAGACCTGCACTTATACTAACTTTGTGTTCAACATAGTGATTTTATGTTTTCCATCTAGTTTTTCACTTAAACTCTAAGTCCTTTCAGGACCGAGACTGGGTCGAACTGTCTTTTAAGGCTTAACACAATGTTGACTAGCTAAGCACTCAGTGAAAACCTATATACATCCTCGCAAACAGTCTACGTGCTTTTTTTGTACCGTCACTCTTGATATGAAACTTCAGGAAGAATTTCTTGCTGGATGAAAATGGACGAAACGGACGGTAAAACCATACGCTCTTTAATGATCTGAAGTTTACAAAATAAGTCTATCGAATATAGTAGCAATGCCATGTGACAATACCTTTAAAAATTCTTTATTCATGCAGCACTTTCTTTTTAACGGAGACCAGAACAATTGGTTAGTGGATAATTAGTCAATGTTACAAAAACTTTGCAGAAGGACTGAAATTAAGGGGAGGGTGACAAACCCCAAAGGTGAAAGATTTTCAGGATATCACCTGTACCATCAGGTTCCGATGAAATAGGTAAGTAAGGCAAAGATTCTTCTTCTGAGTCAGAATCAGAGTCAAGAAGCATATGAGAACTGGAAGGCTTAGTGGCAATATTGAGAGAAGTAGAGGAACGTTGGTAGGTGAATGACAAGGATTCCATAGTGCGTGACTGAGTGATATGAACTAAACATCCAGCATGAGAGGAAGTAAGAATGCAGAAAGAAGTTAAGAGAAAATAAAATGAAAACCTGAAAAGAGAGCTTCCTGTAATACATAGAGAGCTAACTTAAGCAAATATGTGGAATTTTCTTTTGCATTGTTTCGCAACCATTTTTGTCAAAAATCAATAAACACTGTAAGTTTAAACTGTCATTTGAATCCCCACTCCAAGGAGTGGGCTTTTCTTAAAGAAATGACAAACATTTTTCTCAAGAGCAGAATCAATCAGAGGGCTTAAAACAATCAACTGCTTTATCTTTAAGACGAAGCCGTTTAATAAAAATAGCCTAAGAGCTGAAAAGAAATCCATACCTGGAAAGCCATCATCGGCCTCAGCATCCCCTGGTCCACTGCCTATACTGGAACTATCCAGACCCATATGCAAGGCCTGCAGCTGTGACCGCAGCTGCTCAATGTCACTGTCTTTACTGTCCAGGGCCATCTGCAGTTCAATTCGAATCTGGCTCTCTTCAGCTATTTGCTACAAGAAATCAAATTACATCAAATTAATCTGATGCCATATACCTCATAATTTCCTTTCATTCAATTAACAATTATGAAGTAACAGAAATGCCCTATAACCGATAAAATACGTGCAGACATGAAAATAATTCCTCTTAAAAAGAAGTCTTCGATCTAGAGTTCAGAAAGTATTCTTACAGCCTGCATTTCATTCAGTTCTTTCTGATACTTGATCATCTGCTGGGTCAGTTTTTCACGTTCAGATTTAAGCTCCATATGTAGCTTTCTATTCTCTTTCTCTTTTCTCCGCACATCAGTGTCACTACCACGCTTGACAGGTTCTTTTCGATTCATGATCTCGGCCAACTTGTTCACAGCCTTAAAAACATAAACATAACTTTGTAATAAAATACATCGATGCTTCTTGATAACTCACCCAGAGCAAGTTATATGACCACTAATAATCTCCTTCCCTATACATACAGGGTGACAGAGAAACACTGTCTATATTAAGTAACACACCCTCCATCACTCGTTACCCTTCTCCAACCTACATTTGTTTCTCACGCTCATGTTTTCTAAGAAATATAATTTAAAATGTTTAAAGTACATCAGGTTTGATCTAATGTCACTTTCTATTACTGTGAGTTTTTAGTTCCTAGAGAGACTTTTACGAGGCAGATCCACTTTTATCCTGGAGGAAGAGAATGCTGCACTGGCATCACATTAATAAAACACAGTATGTTCAACCAGAGAACTAAGCATGTGGGACCCACAAAGATTCACGCAGCATGTACAACCATAAATGTTGGCAGAAGGATGCTCAAATGTTTACTCTCTCTAGTTTCTTAAAAGCAGAAACACTTACCAGATTACAATAAAAAATTAGGAGGGAGTGTGATTCCATATGGAAAAATTAAGGAAACCGTAAGTAAACACTGAATTGGACAAAGTTAATAACCACATCTAGCTTCTTCTAATCTGGCAAAAATCAGGTAATTGTGATTGGTTCACAAATACTGATTCATTCAATGACTGCTACAGCCAATCTGTAATGCTGGAAGTAAAATGTAAAAGAGAGAAGAAACTGAAAGAATTCAAAATCATATTTAGACTTTATTACACATACTTGAGTTTTCAGTGTTCTCTCTGTTAATAGTTGCTTCTCAAATTGTGCTTTAATAGCGGCTGCACTTATCTCCTCATCTTTCAGCCGTGACAGCTCTGAAATATGGAAAAACGCAAAAAATTATATTAATAATTACAACAACTGACAAAACATTAGGCATATTTAAAATATAAACCTTATTCTTTGTTCATACATACGTTCTTGAGCATCTTTTAATTTGTTATTTAATTCTTCTTTCTCATTTGCAAGATTGGCAACATCACTAGTTAGTGTCCTGTTAGTTTCTTCAAGCTAAGAACGAAAGTGGAAAGAAAATCATATCACAATTTACAAAATTTAAGTTATAAAGCAATAATTCAAAATGAAAGTATCCTAGAATGTTGCTAACATTCTTATTTTTCTAAGTACATCTATATCTATGCTTCGTGGCTTTGTGGAAACTTATCGAAATTCACCCTTGGTGAAAATTTCACTGACTGTGATAGACTTCATATGCACCCCAGGAAGCAAAAACATTGCCCTTCTCTCAAAAATCCTTAGCGGTATTTTTAATGAGAAAAACATTTAATAAACTAAAAACAAACAAATACTATAACAGATCTCTGCATTTCATCATGCAGAATAAAATTTTTAACTGTAGTATTTCCTCCAGGACATTTTAAAACGAAATAAAATTTTACTAAAGAAGCTGACATCCTTTTTTATTCTCTCCAAATCCTATTCCTATTCTTCCTTCCCCAAAGAAATTTTATTGTGAATGATATGCTCATCCTTCCCATCAATGATTATATCCTTTTATTACAAACACGTTTTATGTGATTTTAAATTGTCCATAAACAGCATCACACTGTATCTTTCTGTAAATGCTTTCACTGGAGATCATATTAAGAATTAAATTGTTGGGATGCCTGGGTGGTTCAGCGTTTAAGCATCCGACCTTCGACTTCGGCTCAGGCACGATCTTGTGGTTTGTGGGATGGAGCCCTGTGTTGGGCTCTGTGCCGAGAGCACAGAGCCTGCTTGAGATTCTCTCTCTCTCTTTCTGCCCCCCACTCTGTTCTGCTCAAGCATGTGTACTTTCTCTCTCTCCAAATAAGTAAACTTAAAAAAAGAATTAAACTGTTGATATATAAAGATCTAATTAAATCCTTTTAACTGATACAGCAGTCCCATCTTCTACCACATACCATTTATCCATTCACTCATCTACTGAGAAGACTGACTGCTAAGACATTTGAATTTCTTGCTATTACAAACATTTATGCTGCTATAAAAATTGTACCTGAATTTCTCTACCATATTTATCTTAACATCAACTTTCTTTGGATTATGTGAATATTTAATTTTTCATATTTAGAATACATAATATTTAAATTGCCACATTATACACTATACTATACCATACTAAATCTATACTCCTCATAGCTTTAAATAAGAATGTCATTTCCCACACACCCTTCAAACACTTGAAATTAGATACTGAATTCTGCCATCGTAATGAATACGAAATGGTATTTCAAAGTTATTTTATCTAGCCTTTCTTAAAGAGTATTTAGGTTAAGCATCTGCTTATGTTTTTAGGGTTTTCTCTTTTGGCCAATTTTCCTTTTGGACTGTTTAACTTCTTCTCATTGAGCTCGAGAGTGCCACACGCGTTCTAGATACAAATCTCGTTTAATAAAAACATTACAAGTGTCTTCTCCCTGCAGTTTGTGGTCTTCTGCTACAGTGAGTTCTGGATTTTGTTCTGTTTGAAGTTTTTCTTTTTCATCTTTAGATCTTTAAGATAGCTAGAATTTATTCTTGTTATGTTGTAAAAGGTAAGGATCTAACTTCATTCCTTCCCACACAAAAAGAGTCATCCCAAACCTTTCACTGCATCTGTATCCTTTCCCACCGACGTGTCTGTCCACGCTGCTCTCACAGACCAAGGTCTTTACGTGCGAGAGTCTACTTCTGGCCTCCCTACTTATTTCCGCTGAACGGGAATAAGCATCCCTGGCTCCAATGCCACACTTTCTAATCAATGTACCATTTTAATGACCCGGATAACTGATAAAACAAATTCAACTACTTGATGTTTTCCGTCTCCTTGAAATTCTCATTACAATTTTTTTCAACTTACACAGGACTACCTTCATGGTAGTTTCAAGATTCTTTTGAACTAAGATTTGTTTAGCAAGAAAAAAATGGTTTACACTGTCTTCTGCTTTGGCTTTTTCCCTTTCCCTTTAGTCCTTTCACTCCGAATTAACCAACAGGCAGAGCCAATGCAAGTAGTTCTTCTTTTGAGCCTCTTTCTGCCAAACGACACCGAGAAGCTAGTGGTTCACTGGATAAAACGTCCCAAAGCCAGAAGACACAACTTTGCATTTCTGTCTGCAGTACTTTCCTAGCACTTCTAAGTAACATGTGTGATACAGTAATTTAATTAAAATCAAAAAAGGACTAAAAAACTTTACTTACAGATGCAATTGTAGCATCTTTTTCAGTGAGTTCCTGTTTGTGTCTAGCCATCATCTCTTTGATCTCAAGCTCTTTCATGATTTTCTCTTTTTCCAAATCAGAATATTGCTCTTCAGCAATTGAACGAGCCAGCTGCTCAGAATCTGCTTTGGTCAAGGTGATCTCCAGTTGAGCAGCCAAGGAGTCCCTACATTTTAATGATACATAATTTTAATGTTCAATTTTCACTAGGAAGTCAAAGTTTCTAATACACTTCATCGACAAATTCTTACTGAGGGCACAGCAGGTACTGTTCTAGGAGCCGAGTGCCCAGTTATCAACAAAAGAGATAAGAATCTCGGTCTGTACCTTTCGTCCTCGAATTCCTGTTTCTTCTGCTGTAATTCTTTACAAAGTTTAGTCTTTTCTTCACATTCTTCTTTAAGTTCTCTCACCTGTGTTTTATAGAGAGTCTAAACAGCAAAATAGAACAGAAGAAACACGTCACTGCCATTATCACCCATCAGCAGGAACATTATTTCTACATTCAAGGTCTATCCTTGAACACTGAGTAATGTTGGGCCTCCGAGCAAACTAATAGTTTAATGGGCTTTTCTAGTAATCAACCAAGTAACTAATACAAGTTCTGCTAATAACTTGGAAGCTGGATTTAAATTTTTTTTAATTAATTATTTATTTGGGGGGGGGGGAAGAGAGAAAGCGCGCACACACGCAGGCCCGTGTGAGAGAGTGGGGGAGGGACAGAGAGAAAGGGAGACAGAGGATCTGAGGCAGGCTCTGTGCTGACAGCAGAGAGCCCGAAGTGGGGCTTCAACTCACACACTGTGAGATTGTGACCTGAGCCGAAAGTCAGACGCTCAATGGATTCAGACATCCGAGCGCCCCAAGAAGCTTGCTTTTCAACTGGGTATCAGAATTTCTCATTAAATGACACAGATTGGTAGGATTAAAGAGGCAAAGAAGTATACTACTAATTTAGACAAGGAAATTTTGTTGGCTTAAATAAAACAAAGGTGACATTACTACTTCATATTGTAAAACTGATTTAAAAAATGCAAACATTAAAATGACAATTTCTTCATGAAAATTCTTCCTCAAAAAGCAATGTTTTTTAAATCAACTTCACTGATGTGCTTAGAACTATTTTTCTAGCAATGATAATAGATTTCTGTTAAGCTATCAATAGTCATTTGCCCAGCTATTCTTTCTACATGAATTGTGTGGTATAAAACATCCTATCCCAATCTGTCTGATGTTTGCTAGAAGAATCTATCCTAAAGACAAGAATCGTTTTCCTCATTCTGCAGCAAACTTTTAATTCTACAAACACGACAATTTTCAAACTAACGTATCCGGAACTTACTGAGAAGTACTGCTCTGCTTCAAGCTGATCTTGGAGTTCCTTCATTTGCCCGTCTGCATCTTGACGTTCTCTGTGGGGACATTAAAGCAAAGGTTCAAATAAGCTACCTATATATTAAACCAGCAACTCTTGAAATGTGGCCTAGGGAACCACTGGGCATCCCTGGAGCCTTTAAAAAAAAGAAGTCCCAAGAGGTCAAATTATTTTCGTAATACTGATCACCAGTGTGGTGGGTTTTTTTTGTTTTTGTTTTTTCAAATTCTCATTCTCTCACTAGTAAGTATAGACTTTTTTTTAAAGTTCTATAACATATGATGTCATCATTCCAACAGCTAATGAAATATGTTTGTATGCTCTTGTGTTTTAAAATTTTCTCAGTTTTGGGGCTCAGTCGGTCGAGCATACAACCCTTGGTTTTAGCTCAGGTCACGATCTCACGGTTCACGGATTCGAGCCTGCATCGGGCTCTGTGCCGATAGCACAAGTCTGCTTGGGATTCTCTCTCTCTCTGCCATTTGTGCTCCCACGCTCTCTCAAAATAAACAAACATTTAAAGTAAGTAAATTAAACAAATAAAATTTTCTCTGTTTTGATTTCTAACACAAAAAATATCATGAGATATAACTCACATAAACAAAAATTTTGGGGGGCCCTTCATAATTTTTAAGAGTGTAAGGGGGTGCTGAGGCCAAATAGTGATATATTAGAACAGTAATACTAAATTACATATTCTCACACATTCACTGTGATCAGCCATTTCTGCCCAACTAGTAGAATTAAAAGAGGACCTGAGAATTGGTCATCTTAGGATGAGTGAAGAAATAACTGAGAAGGGGCCAGAGGGGAGGAAAGACACACAAGTTTTTATGTTTTATTAAAAAAAAAAAAAATTTTTTTTTTTTAGTGTTTATTTGTTTTTGAGAGAGAGAGACAGAATACCAGCAGGAGAGGGGCAGATAGAGACAGAAGAGGAGACACGGAATCGGAAGCAGGATCCGGGCTGAGCTGTCAGCACAGAGCTCGACGAGGGGCTCGAACCCATGAACCATGAGATCATGACCTGAGACAAAGCTGGATGCTTATCCAACTGAGCCACCCAGGCGCCCCTAGCTTTTATGTTTAAACACAGATGTTTAAATTGCACAGATCTAGGGGCGCCTGGGTGGCTCAGTCGGTTAAGCGGCCGACTTCGGCTCAGGTCATGATCTTGCGGTCCGTGAGTTCGAGCCCCGCGTCGGGCTCTGTGCGGACAGCTCAGAGCCTGGAGCCTGTTTCAGATTCTGTGTCTCCCTCTCTCTGACCCTCCCCTGTTCATGCTCTGTCTCTCCCTGTCTCAATAAATAAATAAATAAATAAATAAATAAATAAATAAATAAATATAAATTGCACAGATCTGTACATTTTGTAAAAATTCACGAAGCTCTACATATCACTTGTGTATTCTTTCTGTATGCATTATTACATATATGTATGCATGTATCTTCAATAAAGAAATAAAATTAAATAAAAAATACGTAAAATAAAAAGTGAGCCTCACAACCCATTTAAGAGGTTGTGTTGAAATAAATTCTGGAGTTGTTTTTTTTTAATGTTTATTTATTTCTGAGAGAGAGAGAGAGAGAGCGAGCACGTGCAAGTAGGGGAGGGGCAGAGAGAGAGGGAGACCTCAAGTGGGCTCTGTGCTAACAGCAGAAAACCCAATGTGGGGCTCGAAACCCACAAACTGTGAAATCATGACTTGAGCCGAAGATGGAGGCTTAATCGACTGAGCCACCCAGGCACCCCCAATCCTAGGGTTACTAAGAAAACATAAAAATCACAATTATTCCAAGTCTAAGCTAAGGGGAAAAAGGCAAATTGGAGAAGAACACCACATATATGATACAATTAGAAAACAAAAACGCTCCAAAATCTACAAAAAACTCAACCCTACATACACTGTACAGATACAGAAGAGTAAATAACGAACTATCACAGTAGAGTCTTTCTGGCGAGATGAACTACGTCTGCAGTCATTAAGGGGAACATTTACTGTTTAGTCTGAGTATTTTATAGGGAAAAGACATTTAAATACCACCTAGATATTTAAAAATATACACAGCAAGAAAGACTCAGACCAAATGATTTAATCATACTGTTTTCCATCTGTGTGTTACTTAAGGCTTTTATTCTTATTCTCATTTAACATAATTTGGTCACTTTGTTTACTTACTGGCTCTTAAAACCTCCACATAAAGAAAGTTATCACTCATTGTCACTTTATGTGTTATATCTGTATTTTACTATTGAGGTGCCTGCTATTAAAAGCGAGGATTCTAATTTTTCTGAGTCAAAAATGGGAAAGATGCTGATTAATACTATATAAAAGGTCAATTTTTGGAATGATCTCATCATCATCGGCTAAGCCCATTTGCAGCAAACCTCAGTATAATTTTAATATCCTCGAAGAGCTGCCATCATCCACTTACGTGTAACTTTAAACACCTAACATTTATTAGGTATTTAAAACAAGTACTTTTCAAAAAAATAACCCATTATACGTACATGGTTACAATGAAAAAGTATAGAATGGCACAGAAAAAATCGGCCAGAAAGGTAGCGGTCTCTCTTTCCACACGTCTTCACACCCTCAATTCACTCCCCTGGAGGAATTCACTTCGTTTCAATTCTGTTTTGTTCTTTTGGTAACTACGTCCACATCTCAGCTTATTTCTTGACACAAATTTAAACTCTTCTTTACTAGTTCCCTGCTGCCAGAGTGGGGAGTTAGCTCTTCCTATCCCTCACCTCTCCCCAGCTCTCCTAACACAGCCGTATCACTGGCCTCAGCCATACAGCCAAGCCTCACTTCCTGCTCCACCAACCACAAACCACAGCCTCCCCAGTCCGGGTGAGAACCGCAATACTCCCACCCACCCTTTCTCTTGTTTTTGAAATTTGACGAGAACACGTCCAAATGCGGGTCTTTTCTTCACTTATTTTCGGTTGAGTCCTTTCAATCTGACGACTTCTCTTCCCACCACGGGAAACCTGTTTTCCATTATTTCTCTAACAACTTCCTCCTCTTCCTTCCTTCTCTAGACTTCTCTGTCTGGGGCTAGAACCCCTGGGCCACACACCTTCTACGTCATGCCCTCTTCTTCCACAGTCGATGAAATTTCTTTGAATTTTTCTTTAAACCATCCTAATAAATGTATATGTGGTCATTTTTCATCTTTAACAGCTCGTTCTCATTCTGGCTGCCCTTTTTGCTTTACGCCGGCTTCTTGTTTAACGGAAGTACTATCTCCTAGAAGTTTTGATCAATACTAATTATTACTAATAGGCTTTTTTTATTTGTTTGTGCTTTCCTCTTCTTTCCTGAATATATTCCTCATCTGGGGGTACGTTTCCTTTTTCTTTATCACAGTCTTTCTCTTTAGTACTGAACACTTTCCTCAAATGCCTGGTGATACTTGGTTATTCATTTACAGAGGCGGCAATAGGTAGAAGTAGTAAAAACAAATCGTTGGGGAAGCAAATATCATCTTGAGGGATAACAGCGGCACTCAACACATTACTTAAACAGAAAAAGAGAGCAAATGTGGTCAAGAAAATGATCAAAAGACAACCCCCAGGTAAACCAAAATTAAGGTAATTTACATGTGGATACTCATATATATGAACAAAACTTTGTCTCAAACAATTTACTTACTTTCGAAGTTCAGCATTCTGCTTTTCCAAGCTCATTTTCATTTCCATGAGATGATTATTCTCCTGTTTTAACTGCTTTTCTGACATTTTTAGTGTGTTAACTTGCTGTGTTTGCATCTTCAAGTCATTTTGTGTAAGGCAGCGCTTTTGAGTTTCTTGCTCTATTTTTAATGTCAAGTTTCTGATCTAAAAAATAAATTGTATACTTGGTATATAAATAAATTCCTTTGACTTTGATTTATTTTTTTAATGTTTATTTATTTTGAGAGAGACAGAGAATGAGAGTGTGAGAGTGAGAGTGAGAGTGAGAATGAGAATGAGAATGAGAATGAGAAATCATGAACTACAGTTCATGACCTGAGCTGAAGTCGGACGCTTAGCCGACTGAGCCACCCAGGCACCCCTTGATTTTGATTTTTCTTATCAATGAAGCTTGCAGCAAATATGATCATGCAAAACAGATTTTTGTCCTTAGGCAGCTAATTCACTTCACAGTAAAATATTTTTTGTATTTCTGTTGTCGTACTTTTTAAAATAAAATATGGTCTTTAGGGTAAAAATAACTTAAAAATTTTAAATTATGATTCATTTAGCATATCATCCAAATTCAGTAAAATTAAAGGTTGCAGATTATAAGAAAAAAATTTTAATTATGAAACCAACATTATGGATAAACCTACGTGGACTATGAATTCATTACATAGTTTATTATTACTTATTAGTAAACTTCATACTCACATCTTCATTTAGCACATCTTTCTGCTTAAGGAGTTCATTTATTTTCTGCTGTGACTGTTTGAGGTCACAGTCTAATATAGAGCATCTCTTCTCAGCTTCCAGCAACAGGTTTTCCACCTTCTGCTTTAACGTCCTTTCCTCTGAGAGGTTTTTCTCCATTTCTATTGCCACAAAAATGGACACAGTTGTGCATCCACATACCAAAAAAGCATATCAAATATGTGACACCATGCTATGAAAACTGCTGTCAATGATGCTGCCTTAAAAACATTTTTTTAAATTTCCAATTTAATACTTTCATCACTCTCCCTAATGTGTTTGAAATGTCAATAGTTTCATGCTTAGAAATCAGGAGTTTGATTGCCAGTGTCCAGAAAAATCGACCACTCTGCAATATTACATCTATTCTAACTGGAGTAAAATTGTGCCTTCACTTATGATTCTAAAAGAGGCTTACACCTTTTTAATAAAGACGTATTTTATTTTCCTGCTGCCCTGTGCCTCTTGGTGTTACTTTTCTTACCCTAAAACATCCCGGGTAGATTCTATGACGTCTATGGCTCTTTCCATGTTAGCATATTACTATGCAGAGAAGGACAGTTATGCTCTGGGGAAATGGCAAAGGACAAGCCGCTGGGACCAAAGTTCCTAAGGTTAAACCCTGTCTCTGACACATCCTAATTATTTACAAGGGCATGTTAGTTAGGCTCTCTGAGGCTCAATTTCCCCATCTGTAGAATGATACCAGTACCTGTTCTCCCTTACAGGGATGTTACGAAGATTCTTAGTTACTATCTGTGTGGCACTTAACAGCTGGCTGGCATACAAGAAGAATTTGATAAGTGCTCAGTATTTAAGGACAATGTTAAAAAGACCTAAAGAGAATGTTCACAGTATTATTTTCAAAGAAAAAAAGCAAAAAGTGTATAAAAATTTCAGAAAATATACAAAATAGCATCCTGATTAGTAAAATTGTGGTTAATCTTTACTTCTTTATACTTTCCTGAATTTTCTAAATGATTTGTAATGAACTTTTAATTTGTTTTATTAATCAGAAAAGGCTTTTAAAAGTGAAGAACAGGAAAAGTTTATGTCTAAACAAGTGATTTCATATTAAATGTCAGTTATTACCATTAAAGGATTACCTTTTGATGTACTGATTAGAAAATCTTTTCAAATCCAATTGGGCTCCTCTGCTGTTTCATACCTAATGCTCGATATTGAATTATCGTATTACAAAGTTATATAAGGGAAAATTAAGCCTATGAATTTTCACTTTTTAATGAATTGCCTTCAAAAGTGTGGAAAAAATGAAACTATTCTTCACATTCTACTAATAACAGCTAATATTTCTAAGCATTTTCACGTGTCATTGCACTTGGTCTTCAAAACAACCTAAAACGCTTACCTGTCTAAGAAGAAACAAGGCACAAAAAAGGTTAAGTAACTAGGCAAGGTCACATGACTAGTTTTCATTAGTAAGCCATAGTCTTAATCAAAGGAAGCTACGGAATGGCAGTGGAAAAGCCAAAGGCTTTTAGAGCCGGTCTGAGCACCAGCAACATTTAAGTTTTGTGTACTCCTATAAACTACGAAAGTCACCATACATCTTATGTTAGTATTCTAAAAAGGAGTTTGAAAAAAGAAAACGGTAGGTACTATTACTCTGAATTGGTTCATTTTTATCAGTTCAGAGATAACACATGGACAGATACACTCACTTAAAAAAACAACCACTCTAATGTGGGCACAGAGAATAGACAGGGGCATAAGTGAACTTACTGAGTAGGTGATGAAAACACAGATTCTATGACTTGTTTTGAGTGGTGGTTACACGTGTGTATTACAAATGCGAGAAGTGCAATGTGACTGCACTTGAATTACACCTCGAAAGAAATGCAACTCTATCTTCTAGGCCCCTGACAGGGAAACATGGCCCACTAATTTCCACTCTTGTAATTAGATTTTTCTAAATAAAGCACTCATTTCATCTCTTAACATCCTTAATTACTGCCTTAAACTGATTTTAACCAAGAAAGCTCCAATTTAAATTTCATTCATTAATTAAAAGGCTATTTTTTTTCCAAATTATTCATAAATGTTATGCTTCAATTTAAAATAAAATTTCTGCTTAAGAGTTCTATGAATCTTTCGCAAGGATCTTTTATTAATTTCCTTTGGAATTTCAAATCCTTCGTAATTATGAACAGTTAGGAAAACAAGAAATTATCCTAAGACAATTCCAAGATACAGGCTGGTTTGTGGAAAAGTTAACTCTGTTATTTTACCCTATATTCATTAGTAGTGGATGACTTTGACCAGATCTAGCTAGTATCTTCATCATGACAGAGTTCAAAATATTCAATGAGCTTGTATTCTAGTTAGGTCAACTACTATTTCCAAAATACTTATTTTGCATAAACTGGCAACAATTTTGTTATACAAACTGGTAAATGTCAAACTAAATATTACAAAAATAGCAAATCCCCCCAAATCTGAAAAGATACGTCTAGAACCTCATGCTCTTTATGCCTGTTACTATTGCTATCACTGAAATATTCATTTCTCTCTGATCCTTATATTTGGTTGAATAATTCAGTATTTAGGACTTCCATCTTAGAAATGATCGTTGCCATAAAGAGAAAAAATGATATGTATGTAAAGCTTCCCTAATGTTTTTCTTTCCAGTTCTCAATATTTGACAATAAAATATAAAAAAATATTTTTCAAAATCAAGAGTTGACTACAGAATCCATTCGTAGGAAAATGCTGCAGAAAAACCCTCTTAGAAAAAAGGCATACCTTTCATGGCTTCTGATTTTGCTTCTTCAATGGATTCATAAATTTTATTTTTATCTGCCAGCCGTGCTTTTGTAGCCTTATGCTCAGCTTCTTCTTGCTCTAAGCTCTGCTGTATAACTTTTAGTTGGTATGTCATATCTATTTCCATGTTGTTCTTTTCCTATTAAAGATTTAGAATAGCAGCGATCAACAAAAAAGACTGGCTCACAATTTCAAAAACTTATAAAGCTGTTTTTTACAAGCTAAGAATGTTCAATACTTTCCCTCCCCCCTTCACTCAAACTTCTTGTAACAATGATCCACGGAATCCACCTGTTCACCTCCTGCTGAACCTACGGCCCATCCCTCCACGCTGCCATTTGGAGATCTGCACTGAGAGTGTGTGATCTCAATGAAGTAACACATGATATTCTCACCACCAGATTCGACAAACACTTTTCAGTAGTTACCCCATTTTGACTCACTGTTGCCCTGAAACTATTTCCTTGACATACCTGAGTGCACTCACTTGGCTCCCCGCTTCCTGTTCTCACCTTTTCTGTCACCTAGGAAGTTTCCCCCCAGCTATTCCTTAAATGCTGGTCTTCTCTGGAGGCGGCGTTCTTCAGCCACTTCAAGCTTCTATATCATTATTTCTCACCTTTAAAACCTATCTAATATTTCCCTTTGCTGTATCTGATGACAAATTTTCAGGATCCTCTACCATTTACCCTGATATTCCACATAGGAGACTTGTTTTAAGTTGGGACACTTCAATAATAGAAGTCAATCTATTTTCTCTATATCCTCAAAAGATTTTCTAATTCTTTGTTTCTATAGTTTGTATCATATATGTAAATATTTCTTTTGCTTTTCAAATAAATCCTTAATACTGAAAATGATTTTTTTTTCTTTTTTTAAGTTTATTTTGAGAGAGACAGCAAGTGAGCATGCGCAGAGGAGGGGCAGAAAAGTGGGGGAGGGGGAGGGAGGGAGGGAGGGAGGGAGAGAGGGAGAGAGGGAGAGAGGGAGGGGGAGAGGGAGAGAATGAATCCCAAGCAGGCTCTACATGGTCAGGGCAGAGCCCAAGGCGGGGCTTGAGCTCACTAACTGTTGAGATCATGACTTGAGTCAAAATCAAGAGTCAGATGCTTAACCAACTGAGCCACCCAGGAGCGCCTAAAAATGAGGTTTTTCAATCCAACAACAGAGGAATCAACTCTGCCCTGAAAAACCAATGCTCTAAACAATCTTTTCCGAGATAGGCTCTTGCATTCACACAGCTTCAGCTACTTCTGTACCAATGACTCTCAAACATTTCTAGCTTCAACATAGTTTACTCCTTTACGAACATCCTAAGGCACCTCAAACTTAGGACTAAAATAGATTTTGTCATCATTTCTTCTGAAAGAGCTATTTCCTTCATTCTTCTCTCCCCTTTATTCTTTATGAATTACTGTTACCATTATATATCTTGTCACCATGTAAGAGCCTAGAACTCCTCCTTAAATACCACACATATGCCTTATCTGAGCCATCACTAAGTGCTACCAAATATTCTACCTCCAGATATTTCTCAGATTCACCCCCCTTTTCCATCCTTTTAACCACCGTACCAGTTAAGTCTCCATCATCTGAATTACTGAAAACGTCTCTGACTAGTCTCCCCCCTTCTTATCTTGTCCTCCTCAAATTTATTCTCCACACATGGAACACAACGATCTATCTTAAATGTATGTCTAAAAAGAGCATCTAATTTAAAGCCCTTCAGTGGCTGGGTCCGTTGCCTAGAGAAATTAAGTTTAACAGAATATTCAAACTCTCACATGATCTAGCTCATGCCTAGGTCTGTAGCTCATTCTGGTCAGTGAATTCCTCACACCTGACATGAGAACCACACTGCAGTCTTCAGGTGCATTTTGGCCTGATGTCTATTTTTATAAAATTTCACTGGAACACAGCTACACCCATTCCTTTACGTATTGGAGCAGAGCTGAGTTGCAACAGATTATATGGCCCTCAAAGCCTAAAATATTCATTGTCTTTTGCTTAAAAGATTAAAATCTGTTGACCCCTGCTCTATACTCCAGAACTATTGAGCAGTTAGCGTTAAATAAACCAGCTATGCCTTTTCTATTTCCCATCTTATACTTTTGCTCCTGCTGTCCTGCCCAACTCAGAATGTGCCTTTACCCTGCCAACCAATCCTGCCCTGTCAGATTAGGGCTTCGTCCTGTGCGTCCAATATACCCTGTCCATTCTTCGAGTGGTCTGTTTATCATGCTGTGTTAGAATTATCTGTGTACTTTGGGGCACCTGGGTGGCGCAGTCGGTTAAGCGTCCGACTTCAGCCAGGTCACGATCTCGCGGTCCGTGAGTTCGAGCCCCGCGTCAGGCTCTGGGCTGATGGCTCAGAGCCTGGAGCCTGTTTCCGATTCTGTGTCTCCCTCTCTCTCTGCCCCTCCCCCGTTCATGCTCTGTCTCTCTCTGTCCCAAAAATAAATAAACGTTGAAAAAAAAAATTAAAAAAAAAGAATTATCTGTGTACTTTATTAGTGACTTTAGGTACTACTCCTTAGATTGTATTTTTTTTTAATTTATTATTTTTTTAAGTAGGCTCCACATCCAACGTGGGGGCTTGAACTCATGACCTAGAGATCAAGAGTCACATGCTCTACCGTCTGAGACAGCCGGGAGGCCCCACCGTGGGACTGTTAAAGGCAAGCAAAGACTGCATCCTGATATTTCTACCACAGATGATACATTAAATACTTGAAAGAATGGACAAGTGAACAAAAATAACACCTTAACTGCACAGAGCCTAAAAATCATCCCTGGCTTACAGAAGTTTTAAAGAAAAACTTTTCAATGCCAAAAGCCATTGTAACTTTCTATCATTTTAAAGACACGTTGTAGGGGCGCCTGGGTGGCGCAGTCGGTTAAGCGTCCGACTTCAGCCAGGTCACGATCTCGCGGTCCGTGAGTTCGAGCCCCGCGTCGGGCTCTGGGCTGATGGCTCAGAGCCTGGAGCCTGTTTCCGATTCTGTGTCTCCCTCTCTCTCTGACCCTCCCCCGTTCATGCTCTGTCTCTCTCTGTCCCAAAAATAAATACATGTTGAAAAAATAAAATAAAATAAATAAAGATACGTTGTAGTCAAAATCTAAGTTTTCCTTGGGTCCCTAGGAAACATCCACTGAAACCATCCAGTGGATGGAGAAACATCCACTGAAACCACACCGATACCCCTTATTTTAGAGTTAAGTTTTCCAATCTAAAACTCTTTGTCATTTTCCTACAAAATATAAAGCTGAACATGTGTTACCTTTTCCAAATCAGTAAATCTCTCCTGTAGTTGTCTCTTCTCCATCTCTACTTTTGCTAATAAGATTTTGCCATTCTTTAAGTCTTCTTCTAGGCCAGATATTCTACCTAAAATTGCAACATTTTAAAAACAATAAGCCCACAAAGTATACATATGTTAAATTAAGAATAAAAAATTTTGAGAAGTTTTATAATTGTTGGTAGAGTGCTTTATGGCTAAGTCAACTGGAACCCAAACCGTCACTTTGGGAGGTGGTTTTTGACAATTTAAAATATTTCACACTATTTGAAAGCAAACCTTCTATTCATAAAATTTTCTATCAATGCATTCCATATGTTATGCTTCACCTAACAGAGTAGTATATTCAGAAATGTGCTATTCCAGCACACACATCCATCATCTAAAGTTATTTCCAAAATATAAATCATCAGGATGAATTCAAGTGCAATCTCTACTTTATAATACCTTGTAAGTCATTAATTATCTCTGATCCGTGGGTTCGGTCCCTCCTTTCAGATTCTAGAACTGACTGAAGATTGATAAATTCCTTTTCAAGTTTTAACTTGGCAGTCTCCAGCAGACAATTTTTATCTTGAAGATCTCTATTGTTAGATTCCAGCTGCTGAATCTGTTTTGTACTTTCTGCCTGGGTTTTTCTTAATCGGGCTGCAGTATCAGATTCTGTTCTCAGCAAAGCATTGGTTTCATCCAGCTGTTATTCCATTCAAAATCAAACAGACAACAACACGAGTGTATATAATGAAAATACTTCTGTTTATCAGCCTGTTACAAACTAAAGTAAGAAACAAACCTAAAAATAGTTTCCTAATGATTTCCCTTTAAAATCAGAGGCAAAGGCCTTTCTGTAACATTCCCAATTAAAATCAGTATTAGTAAGTTATCATCAAGAAAATTCAATATCCTATTACAAATGGAGATTGACCTACTTGTCTCTGGAGTTGATTTACTTTCTCAGTGGATATTTGAGAGTTCTGATTCCTTTTTTTCAAATCTTCAAGTTGATCCTTTAAACTGTTAACTGTGATAAAAAAAAAAAGCATTTCAGTGGGAAGCTTCGACAACACACACATACATACACATTTAATTTTTTTCTTGGTAAGTATTTAATATTCTACACCACAAACCATCGTTTTCCAAATTTCGTTTCTTGTCTGCTTCGTGATCAGCTTTCCGCTGATATTCTGCATTTTTGTGCTGAAGAAGTGCCTTTTCTCTTTCTAATTGTCTTAATGCTGATTCCACATTTTTCCTTAAGGTAATCTGAAATAATGCTTAAAGTTACTATCAAAGGAAAGTATGTATAAAAATCAAATGAAAACACTATTTTAGTATTTCAAGCAGATAAAAAAGAACTTTAAAAAAGGCTGTAACTGCTGTTTTGTTAAAACTTACAACAACGTTTTCCATTACTTTCAAAATAGCACACCTCTCTTAAATTATTAAGACCATACTGTTAATGGTTTACTACTGAAAGTCAAACTTTCCGTAACTTCCATTACCACTGAACCATCTTCACTTAACATAAACTATGCATCTGAAATGTTAGGAACAGAAATTTAAAAGAAGAAACAATGGTCACTTTCTGTTGTTAAGCCAAGTAATTGACACAAATGCAAATTTTTTTACGTGAAATATCTACACATTCTAAATTCACTCAAGTTTGCAAACCCATAACAAAATGAGGCTTATCACCAAGGTTATCCTGTAACTTTAGTCCTGTTCGCCAGGGCAACATAAGGTGGGTCTTACTATGTATCAAGATGGGTGTTAATATGGCTCTAAGACAACTCCCTGCAGGGAAGGCAGGCATCACAACTTGTAGCAAACAAAAATATTAATGAAAAGCACACAGCAACTTTACCTCCTCTTCTAGCTCCTTTGCTACCTTCTCAAGGCGAGTGTTAACAGATCTAAAGGATTTCAAAAGAAACAGTGATTTACAATAAAAACATTTACTTAGTATACATTCAAGATGATCATATAATTACTTTATAACTCTTCCTTTTTGGTAAAACGTTTGAACTTAAATTTTAAAAGACAACATTTCGTCATCTAAACAACATACTTGCACTTCTGCTCTAATTCTTCTTTGGCTTGTATCTCAGTGCTAAGGTGTTCTTCTAACGTGTATAGTTTTTTCTGAATCTGTCCGGAAACAAGAAACTGTAATTATAAATTTTGGTCACATTTAAAATATGAGAGGCTTAAAGACAAGGATAAGCTGTTTTTTAAGCTTCATATAAGATCCTTTATAATGGTACAGTTTTTGTACCTTCTTAATGTGACTTTTACCAACATAAGGAAAAAATTCTCCATCTCTTGCTTTCTATGTATGTAAACATTACGTAAATATACGAGTGAGACGCTCTAATCTTGGCAGAATTCTTCTATGACGCCAAGTCTCTCATTCATTATGAATAAAGGAGACGCTCTGATATGCTCCACTGTTCTTCTGCAGGTTATTTATGTAAAAATACTGTCACACAGTGTACTTACAAGATGAAAAGGTCTATATCTGAAACAAATATTTGGAATATTTAACTGCACTTGCTCAAAAATACATTATTTCTCTTAAAAATGAGAATTTAAGTTCTTTATATCTTTCTACACAGTGCCGGGAACACTACTATAAGGAGTTACGGTCAGTAAGTCTTCCAGGAATGACGGCTAATTGATTATAAGTCATTTCCTTGCCATGCTTTACATCTTCTTCTAGGCCAGACATGTTGATCTTTAAACCAACTGCAATTATATTACGTACTAAATAATCCATTTTTGGAGCATCATTACCTTCATAAAGGGCTCAACTTTTTGAGTGCCTTTTATGCCTTAGGTACCATGTTAGGCACTTTACAAATACTGTCTCATCAACCCTAACAACAACCCTAAAAAGGTGGTAGGTAGTGTTGTATGTACTCAATAAAGAAACTGAAACTCAAAAAAGGTGAGTAACTCTCTAGATGGCTTAGCTAATAAGTGGCTGTGCCAAAAATCAATCCCAGTCTATTAGATTCCAAGGCCAATATTCTTTCTAGTGATTAGGTTTCTTTAAGAAACTCATGGTTTCTTAAATATTTTATACATCTTAAGCAAAACTATCATTTTTCCCTAATAAGAACACACAGGCCAATGAACAAGTCATGTTTAACTACTTTTGGCTATTATTACATTAGTATAATTTGATCACGCTTGTTTTCACTTGTTCATTCAAAATTCTTACTATCAGTTATATATCCTTAATAAATAAAAATAAGAAAATTACATAATAGACACTTAAACAATAAAGCCATAGGGGCAATAATAAAAAAAATACTTGGTAGAAACAAGGCTGGGAACTTCTCTCTTAAGTAGATGTAGCACTCCAAATGCTAGGTGGAAAATGGCTCTATCAAAACATTGTCAGAGGGATGTGTTTTTCTCAGTTTTTCAACATAAGTGACATCAACATACCTCTTGGCTTTCCTATTGAAAACAAAACAAAAAGGAAATTTAAAATGTATGCATGCTTTATAAAATTCCTAAAATAAACCACGCCAAAATTATCTAACCAATCTTTTTACTTTCTATAAATTTTAAGGAGAAAATGTTAGCATCCTCATTAACGTGTATGCGTGCGCACGGTTTACTTTTGTGTATGGTTACAAATTATAGAGGCCGCAAAATATTGTTAGTTTGATAAAATTAACCTTTGTTTGAATTCATTCCCACTCAAAATATTAATTTCTCCACAATTTCTGTACCCTGATAGCTTATTATCTATATTTTTAGAGTACTAAGATTATAAAATTTTCTGAGATTGTAGATGTTTATAAACCTATCACTTTTTTGCTATTAAAACTATGCCTAAAAGCTATGTTTAATTCATCTTTTTACTAGCCACCTATCTTCCACAATACTACCTGTCAAATAAATCCATCATCTCAATGTTTTGTGAACTGTATTACAACCAAGAACACCAGAAAATGGTTCAAAAAGTAGCATCAAATGAACTTTTTAAACACATGGATATTACTAAATTAGTCGAACATGTGACTAAATAGTAAAAATTTATACATACTTCATTTTTCCTTGACTGTATTGAATCATTTTCTCTGCAAGATGGAGAGTCACTTAATAACCTAGAGGGAAAGGCAGGAGATAAATTCTTTGCATGTCATTTTAATCCATTTTCTAATATCCCCAAATTATTCTCATAATTAAACTCCAACCACAAAGATTTCTCTTTTTTACTTCAACATATTTTAAATGAAGCACTGTTTTCCCCCTTTAGACATTTGTATCATTCTCAATAATTTAAAATGCTGCACTTGTTCTGCCCCCCACTCTTATCTGATGTCCTAGTCTTTAATATTGTTGAGACTGGAGTCACTATATGGCCTATACCTTCCCCCTCTTCATCTCATTTTGAGTTCCTAGAACTATCTTATCTAGATATCTTCTAGAAAAGAGACCCCTCTCCTCCTTTTCAAAGATAACATCTCTTGATTCCCAGGTCTTAATACATAAGTCATCACTTCTATTTAAATATCAGTATCTCACTTTAACTGGGTCCTTCCTCACTGCCTATAAATATGCTTGGGTTTCTCCAGGCACTCATATCCTCATCTCGGTGAGCATGACAAGAGTTTTGAGAGTACTACCGTTGGCAGGGTGTCCAACTCATCCTGGTCTACCTAGAATTTTCTCAGTTTCAGCATGAAAGTCCCTGGCCATATCCCAGGAAGCCCCTTGGTCCTGGGCAAACCATAATGGTTGGTCACCCCTACCATTCCATACATAGAAGTACCAAGTTTCTCAAATATGTTTCTCCAATGTCTTTAATGCCTCGCTATGTGTCAAAGTCAAAAGTCCCTCAGTATAGCACACAATAATCACCTGCTGCTTAACTCCAACAGTTTTTAATCTTTACACCCAATACTCACTGCAGTCAATCAGTATTTACTGGTCTTGTGCCAGGCTCTGTGCTACATGGAGAGATTGTAGGCAAAACACTCACAATCTCATTAGGTCTTCCAAATGATCAAAATACAACAATAAGCACTTTGTGTTTGAGCCCTAGGACCACACTACTCTGTCCCAACACGTGCTAACATGCCACACTTTGGCTTCCATGGTTCACCTGCCCACAACTGTCACCTAACCTCCCCACATCTCGGCCACTCAAAACCCCTTTCTTGTTTTTACAAACGCCACCCCTTCCCTGAGGTCTTACCGGACTTCGTACCCTCACCCCAAAGATGTGACTTTTATTTTTCTTCAAAACCATTCTATTTGAACCACCTCAGATATTTTGGTGCCTTTCTTTTTTTCCTTTTTTAAATGTATGTACTTTTTAATGTTTTTTTTTGTTTGTTTGTTTTGGTTTTTTTTTTTTTTTGAGAGAGAGAGAGAGAGAGAGAGAGAGAGAGCGCGAGCGTGAGCTGGGGAGGGGCAGAGAGAGAAAGGGGTACAGAGGATTTGAAGTGAAGCAGGTTCTGTGCTGACAGCAGAGAGCCCGATGAAGGGCTCAAACTCACAAACTGTGAGATCATGGCCTGAGCTGAAGCTGGATGCTCAACTGACTGAGCAAATCAGGTGCCCCAAGATTTATTTATGAGAGAGAGGGAGAGAGAGCAGGGGAGCAGCAGGCACAGCGGGGGTCGGGGAACAGAAGAACCGAAGCTGGCTCTGTGTGACAGCAGCAAGCCTGATTGGGCTCGAACTCACAAACTATGAAATCATGACCTGAGCCAAAGTCAGACGCTGAACCGACTGAGCCACCCAGGTGGCCCAGTACCTTTCATAAGGCAAATATCACATTCTACCCTTCATTACGACTATATTATTCTCTTATATCCCTCATCAGTTGATAAGTTCCTTCAAAAGTACGTATTTGGTCTTACTCTATATCCCCCAAAGAATACAGAACAGTGCCTTGCATTCATTTGTAACTGAATACAACATTCAGAAATAATGGAATTAAATGAAAAGTAACTTTTGATAGTCCTTTTGAAAAAGTCAGCAGTTTAAAACAAATGAGCACTTTATCTTCTATAGTCCAGAGTATCACAGTAAGACAACTCTTATAGCACAATCTTGAAAGCAATAAAAATGTAACAAACAAATCACATACAAATTTTCTCTATAGTAGGTAAATCCTATAAAAGGCAGCTGATTTCCCACAAAAGCTTTAGGAATTGGGAAGGTTTCTACATCTCCTTTATCATCTTCGATGTCATCAAAGTTGCTGCTGTCTATGTCACTGCTGAGTTCAGGTACTACAGGAGCTGCCGCTGTTAGAAGAAAAGAAATGAATTGTTTTATGCATAATTCAAATATACACTAGCCACCCAGATTTTTATATCAATTACAATATGTGATTGTGTGATACCAGCACATGACATATTAATAATATATAACTAATCAATAACATTATGATTTACCATAGAAGATTTTGGTAACATGGTTTACATTTTATCATTTCAAAAAATGAAAACCTTATTAACTATTTATTACTATATCAGATCAGCTTTATCTATAGATAAATCTACTAAACAAGGAGAGGAATATGGTATTATTATAGGTACTAAAATTGAAAGCAGCAGTAACTTGCACATACATTCTTCAGTCTTCGGCTTTTTATACTCTGTAAGTAAAATATTTCTTACTCTTAAAATGAATTAATGTCAAATATATATAAAGTTAAAATGAATTACTATGCTTATTCTAGTATTCATCAAAGTATGCTCTCCATATAGTGATTTATTAATTCAAACTCATTCAAATTCAAGGCTACTTCCCTGATTCTGAAAGTTATTTCGATTCATAAAAAATGTGCCAAATTAAGAAATCTATTATAAAAGTATTAAGAAATATTGCTAATAAATACAAATTAGTTTAAGATATTGAGGAACATTAATTTAGTTATGAATATTGCCACAGAACAAATTTGAAATGAAACCTCCCAATTTAAAAGTAGTATTCATTAAGAATATCAAACATGCTTATTAATTCAAAAGAGGAATCAATTTTTGAGATTTAAAATGTGACGGAATGGAAATATTTAAAGTTACTGACTTACTCTCTCTTATGTTATCCCAATTCCACTGATCATTCTTAAAGAAAGGATGTTGTTTGATTTCTTCTACCCCATTTCTCCCAAGTCGTACCTCCCTAAACAATACAAGTTAAGACTGTATTATAAAAAGATTATGAAAAAAACAAAAAAAATAACTCTTATCTTGACAAGGATCAAAATAAGGATCACAAATGACTTTGAGATATCTTAAAAAAAAATTTTTTTTTTAACGTTTTATTTATTTTTGAGACAGGGAGAGACAGAGCATGAACAGGAGAGGGTCAGAGAGAGGGAGACACAGAATCCGAAACAGGCGCCAGGCTCTGAGCTGTCAGCACAGAGCCGACGCAGGGCTCGAACTCTCGGACCGCAAGACCATGACCCGAGCCGAAGTCGGCCGCTTAACCGACTGAGCCACCCAGGCGCCCCGAGATATCTTTATCAAAAGTTTCAACCTTAAATGTTTTTCAAAAACAAGCAATGCCAATTTTATAATATATGATCTCTCTAGATTAAAAGGACTATATAGTAAATGCCATGGAAAAGGAAATGTATTTCCCTCTGTAGTTTGTATCAAACAAAAGTACGCATGAGGCTTTCAAGTAAAAATATTCATCTGCATGGGCCAAAACTGCATGACCAACTTCATGATGGAAAATGAACACAGGTCTAATTTTGATACAGAAGAGTTATTCAAAGCCTCTCTAATAAAAATTTTATTTTAAAAATCTCTTAAAAAGAATTCACACATTGCTAGAAGCTATCAGTATTAACTCTGATGAACAATTTCATTCTTTGACCTTTTGAGTCTTCAATGAAGATTGTATGGACATAAAAAGCATCTTTTTTTTTAATATATGCCCCTGGAGCTATGTTTAATAGAAACAAAAAAAAACCCTGTAAACTTTAGAGGGAAGTACTGCTAGCACAATGAGGGCATTAAATTCTTTTCAATAATGGAAAAGAAATTGAAAAGAAAATATCTTTTCTCCATCTACAATCATTCCTTGGACTGCACCACCACCCCGCAATAAATTGTTTAGGGAAATTTCTCATGAATGGTACTCCTTTCATTAACATGTGCTATATATCCTGTTTTATATCATACCTTTCAGCACAAATTATGGTCATCCTCGTCAACCCATCTAGTCCCAAATCAAACACTATACAGGATCTGTTCTGAGTTTATCAGCATGGATTGGTAATCAGATATTAACAAATCTTGTAATTGATAAACATATAAAAATGACTAACCTCTCTAATGAGAAAAACTAACAATGCTTCAGATGGAAATAAAATCATGATATTCAGTTTGATGAGAATGAAGAAGTAACTATAATCAACGGATATACACCCTGATGTGACTTCTCTGGGTGTCAATTTTGCAACATCAACTCATTTTAATTAATTTTTTAATTACCATCCAAGTTAGTTAGCATATAGTACAACAGTGATTTCAGGAGTAGATTCCTTAATGTCCCTTTCCCATTTAGCCCATCTCCCCTCACAATCCCTCCAGCAACCCTCTGTTCCCTATATTTAAGAGTCTCTTATGTTTTGTCCCCCTCCCTGTTTTTATATTATTTTTGTCCCTTCCCTTATGTTCATCAGTTTTGTATCTTAAATTCTTCATTATGAGGGAAGTCATATGATATTTGTCTTTCTCTAATTTTGCTTAGCATAATACCCTCTAGTTCCATCCACGTAGTTGCAAATGGCAAGATTTCATCCTCTTTGATTGCCGAGTCATACTCCATTGTATATATAGACCACATCTTCTTTATCCATTCATCCATCGATGGACATTTGGGCTCTTTCCATCCTTTGGCTATTGTTGATCGTGCTGCTATAAACATTGGGGTGCATGTGCCCCTTTGAAACAGCACACCTGTATTCCCTGGATAGATACCCAGTAGTGCAATTGCTGGGTTGTAGGCAGTTCTATTTTTAATTTTTTGAGGAACCTCCATACTGTTTTCCAGAATGGCTGCACCAATGTGCATTCCCACCAGCAGTGCAAAAGAGATCCTCTCTCTCCACATCCTCGCCAACATCTGTTGTTGCCTGAGTTGTTAGCCATTCTGACAGGTGTGAGGTGGTATCTCATTGTGGTTTCAATTTGTATTTCCCTGACGATGAGTGATGTGGAGCATTTTTTCATGTGTTGGTTGGCCATCTGGATGTCTTCTTTGGAGAGGTGTCTATTCATGTCTTTTGCCCATTTCTTCACTGGATTATTTGTTTTTTTGGCTGTTGAGTTTGATAAGTTCTTTATAGATTTTGAGTAATAACCCTTCAGCTGATACATGATTCGCAAACATCTTCTCCCATTCTGTCAACTGCCTTTTAGTTTTGCTAATTGTTTCCTTCCTTGTGCAAAAACTTTTTATTTTGATGGTCCTAATAGTTCATTTTTGCTTTTGCTTCCCTTGTCTCCGGAGACATACTGAGTAAGAAGTTGCTGTGGCCGAAGCCGAAGAGGTTTTTTCCCTGCTTTCTCCTTGAGGATTTTGATGGCTTCTTACATTGAGGTCTTTCATCCATTTTGAGTTTATTTTTGTATATGGTGTAAGAAAGTGGTCCAGGTTCATTTCTCTGCATGTTGCTGTCCAGTTTTTCCACCACCATTTGCTGAAGAGACTGTCTTTATTCTATTGGATAATCCTTCCTGCTTTGTCAAAGATTAGCGGGCCATATGTTTGTGGGTCCATTTCTGGCTTCTCTATTCTGTTCCATTGATAGTGTCTGTTTTTGTGCCAGTACCATACTGTCTTGATGATTACAGCTTTGTAATATAGCTTGAAGTCGGGAATTGTGATGCCTCCAGCTTTGGTTTTCTTTTCAAGATTGCTTTAGCTATTCGGGGTCTTTTCTGGTTCCATACAAATTTTAGAATTGTCTGTTCTAGCTCTGTGAAGAATGCTGGTGTTATTTTGATAGGGACTGTAACATCAACTCATTTTAAAGTGTGTACCCTAGAATTCTACCTTTAAGATCTTATCCTCCAGAATACATGCAAAGATATGAATACATGAGGACAGTCATTGCAGGACTCCTTGTAACAGCAACTGGCTACCAATCAATATGGTTTGCTGAGAAATCACAGCACTTTTGAGCTCGAAATGCCCTCAGCTATCATTGATTGAATCTGACCCCATCATTTATGGGTAAGTAAAATTATTTCCCCCCAAAGTAATTTCCTTAAGATCATAATGCTAGTGTGTCAAGTTTGGACTGCAGTGCACACACCGGTTATAAATGTTGCCCTTTGATAGAATGACTCTTACCACAAATCTAAAAGAATTAAATAGAAAGGCCAAGGAAGAAACTCCAAAGAGTTTCTATCTTCTCCTTTTGAGGCAGGTTTTCACAACACTGTTCGCCCATTTTGTTTTAAAAAAAAATATCGAATTTCCCAGGCAGACTTACTCATATTCAAATGCAAATATAAAAGGGCTGGGAAGGGGGCACTCCCAAGTCAAATACAAACAGCTTTTGAGATTATAACCAGTCAAGTATGTATCTGCACAAAACACCCTTCTCTCAAAAGATGTACAAATAAGAGTCCTATGGCTTAATTACTTTTAAGGATAAAATGTGAATAACATAAGCCTTATTTCTTTCAAATACATTATCTTACCAAGTTCTATTTTTCTCTTTTTAGACACGAAGGTTAAGGTCAAAGTTAAGATTTCAATGGGATTGCGCACACATAACGACGAGAGTAACCCAACACCAGGCCTAGCAGTAGGAAAAGCCTCACCCAGAATTAAATGCAATTTGGATAAAGAGAACGAGATTTCGTATGCAAATAAGAGATAGCTATGCTTTCGTTTCTATGAATTTAGAAGTTAAGGGCTCTCTACAAAGAAATTCAATGTATATTACCTATCTGTTAAGAAGGCACAGATGAGATTCTTCGCATGTTTAGAAATTTCTGCATCTTCTGGGAAACACAGTGAGTTTTTATGATCCATAATTTTGCTATATGTTCCTACAAGTGAATCTGCATAAAATGGAGTATCCCCTAGAATTCCAAGAAAGAAGACACAGAGTGTAACAGAGAATGCAAATTAAACACTTTTCATAATATTTAAATATGTTGACTTTAAATGTGTCAAGTGCATGGAAGGACAAATGAATTCAAGATTTTTCTAGGGCCATTTTTAACTGCAATAGAGTCCTTTAAATGAAGTCCAGTGCTAACTAACCTGAGCAGGCAGGCACCAGAGTAGGCTGAGAATACTGTAAATCAGTGTCATTCAAACTCATTAAATTCAACTCTCAGAGTTGAAAACAAGAGCAGGAATTTAAATGGTCCCTTCAAAGGTGTCATGTGAGTTCCTCCAAAGTACATTATTTTCTAAATCCCTAGAAGACTTCAGGCAAATCCTAGAATATATTCTACTTTCAAAAGATTACAAAATACACCTAATGTATCATCAGTTTGGGCCAGAGGTGGGGAGAATGGACAGCTACCAGGGAACACACTCTGCATATAAAGCAATGGAGGGGCGCCTGGGTGGCTCAGTCAGTTGAGCATCCGACTTCGGCTCAGGTCATGATCTCACAGTTGGTGAGTTCGAGCCCCGCATCGGGCTCTGTGCTGACCACTCAGAGCCTGGAGCCTGCTTTGGATTCTATGTCTTCTCCTGTCTCTGTCCCTCCCATGCTCATGCTGTCTCTCAATAATAAATAAACATTAAAAAAATAGTAATAAAAAATAAATAAAATAAATAAAGGGATGCACTTCAATAACAAAGGCCCAAGACAATGTAGGTCATACAATGACATGAGTTTAAGCATAGCAAGATCAGTACTACATACACAAGATGGTCACCAAGAGAAGGCAACTTAGGCCACAAAAACGGTCCATGGCTAATTATTATTTAAATTTGAGACTTACCAAAATATTCTCTTTTTTTTTTTTTTCAGTAATAATCATACTCAACTATCCCACAGATTTCACAGATTTTCTGCTATCAATTTTTTTAGGGACATCCTCTAGAAAATAAATTCTTCAATTTCTAAAAATGTATTTTCAACTCTGAAGTTATTTCATATAATGTTATCAGCCTTATCACACTTGCCCCAGAAAGTAGATTTAGCTATAGCTGCCCTCATCCCCAAGCCAGATGATTCAGTCATTGGCTTCCTTAGCCACAAGATATTTTTGTGACCCCAGTACTTTGGAATCAGAAATCCTAAGAATGAAAGTGATGACATAAAAAAAGTTTTGGACTACATGAGCCTTTCAAATTTTGATTTGGTCACAGTGAAAGAAATTATTAAATATGCCTCTGAGTTTTCTGAGAATGAAATACTATTATAAAATATTTTTATCTTGATAGTCAAATAGGTCAATAACTATTAACGATTTTACTAGATTTACTAACCATAGATAAATACAACAGAAGAAACACAGTTGACAAGAATCAATTAGGTAACATAATTACATAAACTAAAGAGTACTTTTAATCCTCTATTATTATTGAAACAAATATTAACAGCTTTACATTTAAAATATTTACAACAAATACTTGGTCAAGAAAATCTTGGACTGGAGGCCCACTGCAGCTGTATACTTGCTTCTTATTCTAACAACACTGTCTTCATACAAAAAGGTCTACAGAAAGATTATTTCCAGCAGTATACTTTTAATTCCTTTCATAATCCACTAAATCACCGTGTCAGTACAAGGCTTGGTTTTAATTTTCCAGTAACAACCTGTCATAACTGATAAAACTAATTCCACATTTTTAAAAATTCCACTTCTTTCCACAGCACACAATTAATTTCCTCATATTTTCAAATTCTTCACTTAAAACTAAAGTGGTATCAGGTGGGTTTTTAAAAACAGATCAAGTTAAAATATTTACTTACCCACCAGCATCTCAAAAAGGAAAACACCCACAGACCACCAATCACATTCTCGCCCATAGTAACCATCACCCCCTTGTGATTTGAGAACCTCAGGTGAAATATAATCAGGTGTTCCAACTGCTGTATCACAATGCACCATGCCTGTCTGGGTAGAGAGCAGAGATCAAGAAAAACAGTTGTATGTAAAACCATAGACACATAAATGCAACTAACTCATTTATTATTATATACATAGTGGCTACAAATTGCTACCAATAGAGCTTCATTGCTGATATGGCTTTAGGAGGACAGGAGGTAAATGTATCATGAAATGCTTAGAAGTGTCAGGATTACGGGAAATCAAGGGTAACTTTTCAACTCTAAAATACAGGAGGCTTCATCAATGAAAGAAGTAAAAAGTGGTACACTGCATGGGAATTCCATGCAAATCAACACCTTTTGTTACTTTTTCTTACACTACTAATTAGTTAGGAGGGCAGTTACAAGGAAGTACAAAACGTGATCTTAAGGCACTAACCTGGAGAAAAGAATTAGGAAGCTTTGGTATTTTCAAAGGAACCGGCAGTATTTAAGATTACAAAGAGCCTAGTTTGGAGGCTGGATAAAAACGGTTCTTATTATTAAGAAAAAAAATGGGGGAAACAGATCTAATGTTTAAATTAAAAGATCTTAACAGTTTGAAAGCAATACCACCAGGCTGCATATTTAGAAATACAGAGCTGTGGCATGAAGGTTATTTGACAAAATGATAAAAACACCATTATCTGTTTAGTTTTGGTGTGTAATAAGATACTTCCTATCTGAAGTCTTTTTGACAAGGACAAGAACTATCATAAATATAAGTACGTGTGTGCGTGTTGTAGCATATATATGTGTGTATGTTTGTATATGTGTGTGGGCTGTAAAATTAAATCAGTATAACAATATAACACTAAATAATACTCATTCACCTTTAGCTCTGTCCAAACCTGCTAAGATTTTATAGATGAATTTAAATGCCCTCCATTTCCTTTCCCCGCCCAGTGAAAAGTATGTCACCCACGCTGCTCATAAGGAAGCTACACAAATTCCCCCACACTAAGTATTATGACTTTTCTTTTGGAAAAGGAAGTTCCATGTATTTTATAAATATGATTTATGTAAATGTATTTAATAGCAATAAAATATGTTAATCATAGGAAATTAATTTCAAAAACTATCTTTTCATTCCTCATATTAGCAACAATTCAATCATTTTACTTTCCCAAGAATACAGCAAATAGAGCATAAAAGCCATTTTAGTTTGAATACAAATAAAATAAAAGTTCTGAAAATAATGGGGCAAATTATGAGGGTGATAATTTGTATGGATCAGTACTTAGGATAAAAGATGAAAAAATCAGTACCTGACTTCAAAATGCAGAGCATAAAATCAATTTTTATCGTGGACTATCCTAAACTTCTACTAGAGGAAACATTAAGAGATTTATTTATCTATTTATTTATTTTCTATTTGAGAGAGAGAGAGAGGGAGGGAGGGAGGGAGAGGGAGAGAATCCCAAGTAGGCCCTGCACTATCAGCCCGGGTGGAACCTGAGGCAGGGCTCAATTCCACAAACTGTGACATCATGACCTCGGCCAAAATCAAAAGTTGGCCACCCAACCGAATCACTCAGGTGCCCCATAAATTAGACTTAAAAAAAAATTAGTTAGCATTGAAAGGTTTAGAGGAAGGAGAGGAAAGGGTAAGACACAAAAGTAACTGGCATAAAGTTAGGCTGTAAAGGCTTGGATAAGTCAGGCTTGAAAGGAGGGCCCACGACACGACAGGGCAGAAAAAGAGCAAAAGTAAAGAAACAAGAATGACGTCATATAAAGCAAATTCAAGAAATGCAGTGAAGTCCCAATCAGCGAACAGTAAAGCTTCACAACAATGAAGACAGGAAAGGTAAGATGGAGACCAAGTTTAATAATCACTTGCAGAATACTTTCACAGGACTAAAGAACTGAGTTAACAGCACTCTGCTTTTGGAAAAATATTCCAACCATAGTTTCTGACCAGCATATTGGAGGTTGAGATTTTTTTTAAAAAACATTTGGGAAAGATATTTTAAAATTATCTCCTGGAGAAGTTCTCCTATTATATGAGCACAGAATCCACACTTATGACAAGTCTCTTAACGTATTCTGAAGAAATACAGGAAGGACAAACCAGAAACTAAAAAGACCTGGTTTACCTATGGGGTGGTGGGTGAGAGAACAGGGTGGAAAGAAGGAAGTATGGGAGTGGGCAGTAGGAGTAAGGAGGCAGGGATCCTTCTCTGAGCATGCAGTTGTACAGTTTTAATCTTAAAACCAGGGAAATGTTTCACACATCTTAAAAACTATAAATAAACAATATCAACCAGGATGTGTGTGAGGGAGGTACACTAAATGGAATACATATAGTAAGAAATGAACCTGTTTTGTACATTAACAACATAACCACAATAAATGGGGTAAGGATAAAAGAAATGACCTAAGTAACTTTGGAAAACAGTATCTTTAACATATGCTATAAGGCTAAACACAAAAGGAACTGCACAAAAACAATACATTCTAATTAATAAATCTGTTTGTCACAGAGGTAGGAATTGGTAATTCTGAAATAATTTTAAGTGTATCCTAGAGGTGAACAAGCAGGTAAATATAGTGTAGACAATGAGAGCCAGGTTTCTCATTGACTGAAAAAGCAATTATGAAACAGAAAGGAGGAGGATGCGAATGAACCCTGCGGTGTAGGACAAGAATCAGAATTATCAGTATGAACTCAGAACTTTTAGTAGCCTATATATACAGACCCATAAGTACAGAATTAAATACGAATGCGTGTGCATGTGGATTAGCACATATAGTCTATTTGGTATACACGTGTCTGCTGACCAGGCCTAGAAATAATGACACTCCGGGGGCAAGAAGCACATCGAGCGCCCAAACACTGATTTCTAAATACCATTCTTTTTGTTGTTAAGTTTTATTTATTTATTTTGAGAGACAGAGAGCGTGGGGTAGAGGAGGGGCAGAGAAGGAGAAAGAGAGAATCGCCAGCAGGGTTTGCACTGCCAGCAGACGGCCCGACATGGGGCTCGAACCCACGAACTGCGAGATCGTGACCTGAGCTGAAACCAAGAGTCAGACGCTCCATCGACTGACTGAGCCACCCAGCCACCCCTCTAAATCCCATTCTTGAATAAAAGAAATCTGAGCTTCTTAGAGAAGCAGCTGATTCCAGAGCTGGGACAGAGAAAATACAAGACAAGTCTTCGACTTACACTGCCAAAAAAGAAGAAAATGCTCCAAAAAGGAGGTGTGTCCAAAGGACATAGGAGTAACCTGAGGAGCTTTTGCAAGATAAGAAAACTCTGGAGTGAGTTTCAAGGTATGAGTAGGAATCTGCCAAGTAAACTGTATTCAACATCATATATGAAGGCCAGGAATCATGAAATTATTGATTTCATGGCATAAAAAACAACTAAACGTAATTTAAGACCCCTGAACCGTAAGGTACAAAAGGTCAAATGATAGAGAATGAGGGTGAAAAGTGGAAGGGATCATGTCATCATAAGAAGCTTTGTATGATGGGGCGCGTGGGTGGCTCCATCAGTTAAGCATCCGACTTCGGCTCAGGACATAATCTCACAGTTTGAGTTCAAGCCCCGCATTGGGCTCTATGCTGACAGCTCGGAGCCCAGAGCCTGCTTCAGATTCTATGTCTTCTTCTCTCTCTGCCCCTCCCCAATTGGTTCTCTATGTCTCTCAAAAAATAAACATAAAAAAAATTTTTTTTTTAGAAAGAAAGAAAGAAAGAAAGAAAGAAAGAAAGAAAGAAAAAGAAAGAAAAAGAAAGAAAAAGAAAGAAAGAAAGAAAGAAAGAAAGAAAGAAAGAAAGAAAGAAAGAAAGAAAGAAAGAAAGAAAGAAAGAAGCTTCATAGGACAAGCTAAGGAGTTTGAACTTTATTCAGTAGATGACAGATATCTAAGCAGGAGAGCAACATAAACGGGTATGTATTTTCAAAAACTTCCTCAAAAATACTTTAAATAGATCAGATTAAATGGTTGCTAAAATATATCTGGCATTTTATAATGGATAAAATATCATAAATGGGGAGATTTACTAAAAACACAAAATCAGTCCATCACAAATCATGAGGTTGGTCCAGGAAACTATTCTTAAACGCTTCCTGTAATGGGGCACCTGGGTGGCTCAGTCGAGTGAGCATCTGACTCGGTTTCAGCTCAGGTCATGATCTAACGTTTCTTGGGTTCGAGCCCTGCATCAGGCTCTGTGCTGACAGCAGGGAGCCTACATGGGAATCTCTGTCTTCCTCTCTCTCTCTCCCAGTCCCTTCCCCACTCACATGCTATCTCTCTCAAAAATAAATAGACATTTATGGGGCGCCTGGGTGGCTCAGTCGGTTGAGCGTCTGACTTCGGCTCAGGTCATGATCTTGCTGGGTTTGTGGGTTCGAGGCCCGCGTCAAGCTCTGTGCTAACAGCTCAGAGCCTGGAGCCTCCTTCAGATTCTGTGTCTTCTCCTCTCTCTGCCCTTTCCATGCTCATGCCGTCTCTCAATAATAAATAAACGTTAAAAAAAAAAAAAACCAGGCATTTAAAAAATAATAATAAATGCTTCCTGTGAAAGTGGGAAAACTTGTAAATGGCGTTCTTAATTATCAGACACATTAAGGCCTCAGTGTGACTGCTACATAGGCAGGAGTCTATTTGCTTCATTTTAATAATTAAAAATAAGTACTTGCACCAGGAGCTCCTTTCTCAAATAGGCACATCCCCTGCCTCATAACCTTGGGCTAGCGGAAAGTCCTACTTCTTCTTGTGTTCTATCTAAAAACAGCCCAACTGGTTTAGAAGCCCATCTCCGTTTGCACTACATAGCGCCCAAGGCACAAAAAGCTGCCTGTTATTCCAGTTATCTCCTGGGGTACCAATTATTACTTTCATTTGGGCTCTGGTTACAAAGCTGCATAGCTTTTGAATGGTCTGTCCCGACCGCGTCCAAAAACCTGTTCTTCTTCATGTATAATTTTGCAGAAAATAGGGTTTTTTTCGGAAACCCGAGTAGAGACACCTCCATTTTTAAAAACTGATGTCATTTCTAGAAGGGTTAAGAACAGTAACAATTTGCCAATTAGCTTTTAAAGAAGTATAGCCTCAATTTAATCAAACAGTATACACTAGAATATTCAGGGTTATAATTTTACATTATTTCTAGGTAAGTTAAAACACTAATGTAAAATGTGCCTTAGAAGAAGTGCCTAATGACGAGCAAAGAAGAAACTCAATTTACCCAACACAGCAGGTAATTTCAATAGCAGTACTTCTCGGCTATCATGGAGAGACACCTAGATATAAATATACTACGCTGGGGCATTCACGTACATCTGCATATTTTTTCCAGAGAGAAAAAGAATAACAGCATCAAAAAAACCCTGTATTAACCACAGTTTATTAATGAGCGAACTTAATGAGATATACCATTACTCTTAATGAACGGTGACAGTAACAAATTAGTCTAGTCCTTGTATAATTTTCAGTTGTATTTTATTTTTGCATTTATCCACGGCATATTGTTTCATATGATGCCAGAAGAGCTAAAAAATAATTTGAGAATCTCAGTCAATATTGTAGTAAAGGGTTGGCAAACTTTCCTTTAAAGGGCCAGTAAATATTTTCGATTTTGTGGCCACACAGGATCTCTATCTACTACCTTCTCTCTCTTTTTTTTTTTTTAACGATCTTTTAAAACCGGACAAACCGTTTTTAGTACAAGACAGGCCACAGGCCAGACCTGACCCACACCCCAGGGTGCTGATCCCATCCACAGACAAGCAGATGAAAGAGAATGAAGCCAGGAGCACCTCTAACAGCTTTGAGGCCATAATGAGAATCAAACAGAGGCAGATAAAGTAATGAACCTGAAATACGCAACAGCACTATTTACATTAACAGCTAAAATAACAAGATTATGAATTCTATGTACTACAGTTTTTAATAAAAAACTCCTTTGTTCTTCAACATACATAGTTGTTCTCATCATTATTATTACTTGAGGCATGGAAGTCTGGGGTAAAACAAACAACATTTTTAAACTTCAATATTTAAAAAATACCTATCTCACTACATGGAAAATAAGAATTTCTGTTCGAAAGACACAAACGGGTAGCTGACCGGAAGATCTGTGGAATCACTGTCGAGATTACATAAGGAATTCTTCACTTCAACAAGCTGCTTTTAAAAGGGTCAAAAGACACCCAAGTAATTCAAGAGATAAACGACTGGCAATTACATGCAGAAAAGTTTGCTATCATTAGTTATGAAAGAAATGCAATTCTCTTTTAAGCTACTACCTTACACCCATGGAACTGGTAAGAGTTAGAGAGTGAGTAACAGGAAGGGGGAGTGACGACACGGAGACAGGGTCGCTAAGGCACTACTAGCAGGGGCTGTAACAATCACAGCCATTCCAGAGGTCAGGTAGTTCGTACTTTACGTACCCTCTGAGTCAGCAGTCCCACCTCTAGGTATGTATCAGAGGAAACCCTTGTCAGAATACACATGGGCCACACCTAAAGATGTTCAACATCTAAGTTTAACTAGGCTCAACATGGCACTGTTGGTGGCAGGGGAATGGATGTGGCCTAGGAATCCAACATAAGGGGGAATAAGTAAAATTAACAGATAGACCCTACGGAATACTAAGAAGCAATGAGCTAATTTATATATATTAGAAAAGATATAAAACAGTGTTGAGCGAACAAAGTTTAAAAAAATGACATTCATGCCATGATACCATTTATACATATGTACATCGTATCAATAGCGTGCAAGAACTTATAGTAAACACATGACACTGGTTTATCAGGGAAAGAGAGAATAAGACTGAAACAGAAAGGGGGAAAACATTATAAAATAAAAACAAGATGAAGGCTTTCTGTTGACTACTAACAACAATAAGCGATGAACCAAGGATTATAATTAGCTCAGGTATATGTACCTGACTTAAAAAATAGTACATAATATATACCACATTTTATTTTGTCTTACTAAGAGACAATTTAAGATATTTAAATTGCTAAATTTAGGGGCGCCTGGGTGGCGCAGTCGGTTAAGCGTCCGACTTCAGCCAGGTCACGATCTCGCGGTCCGTGAGTTCGAGCCCCGCGTCGGGCTCTGGGCTGATGGCTCAGAGCCTGGAGCCTGTTTCTGATTCTGTGTCTCCCTCTCTCTCTGCCCCTCCCCCGTTCATGCTCTGTCTCTCTCTGTCCCAAAAATAAATAAAAAACATTGAAAAAAAAAATTTGGGGGGCGCCTGGGGGGCGCAGTCGGTTAAGCGTCCGACTTCAGCCAGGTCATGATCTCGCGGTCCGTGAGTTCGAGCCCCGCGTCGGGCTCTGGGCTGATGGCTCGGAGCCTGGAGCCTGTTTCCGACTCTCTGCCTCCCTCTCTCTCTGCCCCTCCCCCGTTCATGCTCTGTCTCTCTCTGTCCCAAAAATAAATAAAAAAACGTTGAAAAAAAATTTTTTTTAAATAAATTGCTAAATTTAGTATTCACTTACATGCTTGTAAGAGTATGCTATAAATACCATATTCTGTCCTGTTTCTCACACTCTCACACTCTATATACCCCTCTTTCCTTAGTCATTTTCATTTTCACTACCCTAAAAACATGTGACGTGACTTATTTCTCTACACCCTCCCAAAAGTTTTTGGTTTCATTAAAATCAGAATACACCCATGGAAGTTCAACACATAAACATCACTCAGTTTGTACAACAGACATAAAAAAGTTTAGCATCCTATTAGAAATTATTTTACACTTTATTTTCATTGAAGATAATTTTTACTATTAACCATTTCATACTATTTACTATTAACCATTTCATACCACAAGAGGGAGCTCTGGGGACAAATGCTCCATCTATTAAACACGGACTCATGAATGCAGAACATGGACACAAGGACAAAATCCAGGAAGAAGACCAAAGGAGAAAGGAATGTTAAGTATTAGTTGAGTAGACAGGACATACAAACCTAGATACGTGAAAATGGCCTATGAAACACAGCACAAATTCTAAATAAGTGAGAACATTAGGAAAGTGACCCATCAGGTTAGGACTATAAGGAAGACTTCCTAAATGAGGTAAAATCTGAGCTGAGCTCGGGACATTCCAGATCGCTGACGGGGGCAGTATGATCTATAGAAGTGAATGTCACACAGGTGGCATGAGTAAGAGGCAAAGAGAAGGAAAATCAGCTTACTTCAAAATAAGTATCTTTACAAGATATTCTTTTTTCTTTGATAAAGTATTCTGCTTATGAAATATGAATAGCTATACAGGCATACTGGAAGGTTATAAACACCATACAAAAGATGGCATCCGGTTTGCTGTCAATTTACGTTAACATTTAGAAAGTCTGGTGGATGTAAGTCACCCCCCAAGATCCAATAGGGAAACTAAAAAACAAAACAGGAATTATACGGTACACTTATAGAGAAAAAGAGGTAAATTTTACAACAGGAATAAATCAACATAATCAGCTATGACGTTAACACTACTGAATCCATTGATCAAAATGTGAATTGTTTACCAGGTAAAGTACACAACAGATGACGTCCCCAAATTTATTCACTGTGGTTGACGCAGACAGGGTTAGCAGGTGATAGGATCATAAACTTCTTACCTTAGCTTTCTTTTTTTTTTAAAGGAAAAATACAGAAATAATAATGGTGATGGAAATACCCATGTACCTTAATTTATATTTTGTGTCTTATTTCTTCACCTGGATCATTTTACACACGCAGTAGTTTTGATTGGTAGCAACTGCTTATCAACATTCTATGAGGAAGATGCCTAAAGTTATTTGCATTCTTATTTCTCTTATATTCCCCAAATCCAATGCTACATAATTATAAATAAAGCACTCTGTAACAAGATGATCAGTTAAAAAAAGTTTTGTCTCAGTCACTACACAGTTAGCAAAACTAAATTTATCTTTGCTCAAAAAAAATAAAGATTTGAAGTTTTTTATTTTTGTTTTTAAAAAGTAGCATTTTGGGGGGAGCCTGGTGGCTCAGTCAGTTCAGCGTCTGACTTTGTTTCAGGTCATAATCTCGCGGTCCGTGAGTTCAAGCCCCATGTCGGGCTCTGTGCCGACAGCTCAGAGCCTGGAGCCTGCTTCGGATTCTGTGTCTCCCCCTCTCTCTGCCGCTCCCCAGCTCATGCTCTGTCTCTCTCTCTCTCTCTCTCTCTCTCTCTCTCTCAAAAATAAATAAAGATTTAAAAAAATTGCTTTTTAAAGTAGCATTTTTTTACTTGCTCATTACTTACTTCATCCATCTTCATACATGTGCCAAAATCTGCTAACTTTAGATGTCCATGTTTATCCAAGAGCATGTTGTCAGGCTTTACATCTCTGTGAATGAGACCCATGGAGTGTATGGCATCCAGAGCAAGAACAACTTCAGCAGTATAAAATTTGGCCCACTTTTCAGGGACATCATAGTTACTCATAAGGTTTACAAGATCTCCACCAGGCATGTACTCCATTACCATGTACAGATACTTATCATCTTGAAAAGCACAAAAGAGCTGGAAAACAAAATGGGAAGGAAAAAACATTTTTTTAGAAAAAAGAAAACCAAAAGCTTAATAGGAACAAAACCCAAAAGTATCATTACTGCTGAAAAAGGCAAATTATTTTACAACCAAGAGAGTTTAATTCTATGCAATCTTTGATTTTAGATTTGGACATCTTTAATGGAAAAGGAAGTATCAGACAAAACTTTTTATATGGTTATCTTCCTCATGCTTATTGACAAGAAATACATAAATGAGTCATTTTCCCTCTTAGAGAATACAAAAATCTATTTAAATAGAAATATTTTAAAAGAGGGGCGCCTGGGTGGCTCAGTCGGGCAAGCGTCCACCTTGGGCTCAGGTCGCGATCTTGCAATCCATGAGTTCGGGCCCTGCATCAAGCTCTGTGCTGACGCAGAGCCTGGAGCCTGCCTCAGACTCACTCTCACTCTCTCTCTGTCCCTCCCTTGTTCATGCTCTCTCTCGCAAAAATAAACAAACATTAAAAAAAGAAAAGAAATATTTTTAAAAGAGAAACCGTAAAAATGAGGAACATAAAAGGTAATAAAAAAAAACAAACCAAAGAATTCATAATTTAAAAAAAAAAAACAGCTTTCTGAAAACAAAACAAGTTACTGCACCTAATTCACAGAGAAGAAAGCTGAGGAGATAGAGGCAGTTGAGAAAAACCTTTCAGAAACCACATTGGATGGACAGAAGAAGAGGGAGTGAGTAAGCACCACACCACTGGAAAAGAGCGAGTCCCTGGTAGCCACAGTTAAAACAGGGCCTTCTCCTCTCCTATTCTCCACGATTTGCTCCTAAGCAGCATATGGCAGGTGCTACCAGCATCTAGACTAGAGCAGTGGCAGTGGGACCAGAGGTATTACACCTAGCTAGGTTGCTACTGACCCCCCCAGAGAGACAGGAATCACAAATTCAGAAGAAAAGTTATTTGTATATTCCACCCACGTCCCACCCCCCCCCCCAGAAGCAAGCAACGCAAACAGAAAAGGTTTCCATAAATAGGGAAAAACTAGAACCGAAGCAATAACTGATGCTCCAAGTAAAGAAAAAGAATTCCTACAAATCAATTATTTCAAACAAACAAACAACGTAATGGGAAAATGAGGAGACTTAAGCACGCATGAGAAGATGATCACATAAGGAGAAATTCAAAGACAAAAAGGCATGAAATTTCATTAAAGAAAGGTAAATTTAACTCACTGTGAAAGAAACGCCACTTCACAAGCACAAAAATGATCAACTTTTAAAAGTGACAATACCAAGTGCTGGCAAGGACAAAGGGAACTTAGAAACTAAACCTCTATAATCACATTGAAAAAAAAAGCTATTGGGGCGCCTGGGTGGCGCAGTCGGTTAAGTGTCCGACTTCAGCCAGGTCACGATCTCGCGGCCCAGGAGTTCGAGCCCCGCGTCGGGCTCTGGGCTGACGGCTCAGAGCCTGGAGCCTGTTTCCGATTCTGTGTCTCCCTCTCTCTCTGCCCCTCCCCCGTTCATGCTCTGTCTCTCTGTGTCCCAAAAATAAAACAAAACAAACAAACAAAAACGTTGAAAAAAAAGCTATTACCACCTACTAAGATAGACTTACAGGTACCCAAAAATGCCACTCCTAGGAATAAACGCAGCAGAATTAAGTACAAGAACATTTACAGGGCACCTGGGTGGCTCAGTTGGTTAAGCATCCGACTTCGGCTCAGGTCATGATCTCACGGTTCGTGAGTTCAGGCCCCGCGTCGGGCTCTGTGCTGACAGCTCAGAGCCTGGACCCTGCTTCTGATTCCGTGTCTCCCTCCCCTCAGCTCCTCCCCTGCTCACACTCTGTCTCTCTCTCAAAAATACATAAAGATTTAAAAAAAGGAATTAAAAAGAAGAAACATTTACACTACTTGTAACAAATAAAATTTTGAAATATACCAATAAATTATGATATATACATGCAATGGAATAAAACACAGCAATGAAATTAATGAACTGTAGCAATCTAGATTCGACAACTCTTTCCAACATAATGCTGAACAAAAAAGCTAGATACAAAAGAGATATTCAGCGATTTCACTTATATAAAGTTCAAAAAACAGGAAAACTAAAGATCATGGGTGCTTGTTTAGGTGATACACGAGAAGGAAAAGCAAGGAAATGATTACTAATAAAGTCAGAAGAGTGGTTATATTCGGGGGAACACACGGGGGTAGTGACTAGGAAAGAGTACAAGAGAACTTCTGGAATTCTGGCAATGTTTATTTTTTGACCTGAGTAGTAAATACATGGGTGTTTGCTTTGTGATAAATCCTGTTGTTTGTTTTATAAATTTCTCGGTGTCTGTTTTATATATTTCTCAGTGTATGTCACAAATAAAATCTTTTTTTTGTTTGTTTTAAAGTATGACATGGGGCACCTGGGTGGTTTAGCCGGTTAAGCGTACAACTTTGGCTCACAGTTCGTGGGTTCGAATCCCACATCAGGCTCTGTTCTGACAGCTCGGAGCCTGGAGCCTGCTTCAGATTCTATGTCTCCCTCCCTCCCCCTGCTTGTGCTCTTTCTCCCAAAAACAAACATGAAGAAAAAAATTTTTAAGACAAAAAAAAGATATTTTAAAGTATGACAAAATTAAAGCAGGACTCAAAAGGAAATTTATTAACTTCAAATGCATTTATAGGTATTTCTCCTTATCCTTTCACTATCCAATAATCACACAGGTCTCTGCACTGTAAAGTAAGGACAATAAAAATTAGGCAGATAAAGAAACTAGAAAAGAACAATATACATCTAAAGAAAACCGGAGCTATGGAATTCTTTTAAAGCAGTAAATAATTACAAATAAAAACAAAGTAAGGGTGTTATTTTGTAAATAAAACAAAAAAAAAACACGTTAAGACTAAAAAATGTACATATACTCTATTCAATACAAAAGTGGAAAAGAAGACAGATACCGTCACAGAAAATATAAACTGACTCAAGAGGTAAATAAAAACCTGAACTAGTCAAAAATCACATCAGAAAAATAAAAAGGATGATAAAAGATCTAGTTGGGAAGAAGGAAAGGAGGGATTGAGTACAGAAAAAAACATCCGAGTTTTAGGACAGCAAGCGCTCTCTCAGAAGAAAGGGAGAAAAGATGGGGTAGGAGAGCAAAAAGTCTTTCAGGAATTCTTGTAATTTTTTAGTACTTCAAAATTAAACGATTAAAATTAGCTATGGAAAAATGTTAAAATTTTCTAAACATTTGTAAGACCAAAACCAAAGAATGTTTCCAGATGGCTTATCAGGCAAGCAAGAAAAGCCATTTACCAATAGCGAATTAATTGTGTTTCATTGCATCAGCAGAAGAAACGTGTCCAGCGGAAATCAACTCAAGGCTATCAGTCTTTCAACAACAGTTGCTCAAGGAGTTGAGGACACTGGGGGCAATATCAGTAGTCAATTAAAAAACAAGGTAAATGATTTTGAGTGGTTTTTCTCAGCTCTTGGTGAGTCAACAGATGTTGCATCTGATACTATGCAGTTGTTACCATTTATTGGAGGAGTAAGTGCCAAATATGAAGTAAAGAATTAGCCTCTATAAACAGTCTGCATAGGTCAACTACAGGCAAAAATATTTTCGAAGAAGCTGAGAAAACACTAATTCAGTACAAACTGAAGTAGGTGTGTTAACAAAAGACGGTGGTAAAAATATATGTGGAGCAGAAAAGGTTTTCATTAGACAAATTTACAAAGCTTGTGAAAATGTATGACATTTAAGTCTGTAGTTAGTCTCTGTAATACTGATCTTATATAAGAACTCACTGGAAAATACATTTGAATCTCATGTAATAAATGAATACTATTAATGGTTGTTATTTGCTCTTTGTGGACTTAACCATCTTCATCTGTTTTTGTCAGAAATAGAAGATGTGTATCCTGACTCACTTTCCATACAGCAGTTCAATCAACGGCTTAGCACTGGGAAAGTTTTATTGCAATGATCTGAGCTTAGAGCTGAAACTGAAATTTTTCTCATCAAGACCATCCTCAACTACTATTACTGAACACTCAGTAGCATGGAAATTAGCTTTAGCTGCAGCCTTAATAATGTTTCGTAATTAATACAACCTAAAATGACAAGGTAAAATAGGGCTTATATACAAAACTTAAACTTTTGATGACAGCTAACATCAAGCCCCTTTTGGTACTTCCCATTGCTATCAAAATCAAAACAAGAAGTGAGCTCTCCACTCAAGTGCACAAATTTGCAAGGGATGTATTTTCTGAGCTCAAACTACAGTCTCACAGTTCCAACAGTATTTTTTTTTCTTTTTGCTGTTTCATGTTTCAAAATCCATTTAAACTCTGTAATTGAGAAGCTTCTACCCAATCTGCAGTTGGAAGTAACTAACCTGCAGTGTGATGACATTGTTACAAAGTAAATATCAAGATAAGAATTTAACAGAATTCTATAAACATCTTCCAAGTGATAAATATGCTCAATCAGAATCCTCTGCTCGAGGTCAACATCAAGTCATAAATAAAGTATTGGTATATACTCTTAACAAGTGATGAAAATGGCACTTTACCTCTGTAGTCTTCCCCTAAAAACTCATAACCTGAATCTAAATAATGAGAAAAACATCAAATTCTAATAGAAGACTATACACATATCCTACGATATTAACTGATAAGTAATCCTTAAAGTTGTAAAGGTCATCAAAAACAAGGAAGTCTGAGAAATTCCCATAGCCAAGAGGAGCCTAAGAAGATACGATAACTAAATGTAGTAACATACTATCTTGGATGGGATCCTGGAACAGAAAAAGAGCACAGGTAAAAATGAAGAAAATCTGAATCAATTATGGACTTCAGTTAATATAATGTATCAATACTGGTTCATTATTTGTAACAAATGTACAAAACTATGATGTTAGTAGAGGAAACATTACGGGGTGGGAGGGTGGTGGTATTATGAGAGCTCTCTACCATCTCCTCAAGTTTTTCTTTTTTTTTTAAATTTTTTTTTTAACGTTTATTTATTTTTGGGACAGAGAGAGACAGAGCATGAACGGGGGAGGGGCAGAGAGAGAGGGAGACACAGAATCGGAAACAGGCTCCAGGCTCTGAGCCATCAGCCCAGAGCCTGACGCGGGGCTCGAACTCATGGACCGCGAGATCGTGACCTGGCCGAAGTCGGACGCTTAACCGACTGAGCCACCCAGGCGCCCCTCCTCAAGTTTTTCTATAAATGTAAAACTTTTTAAAAATAAATCCTATTAATAAATAAAAAAAAAAAAAAACATATGCTGATGGATAATAGTATCTGGCAGTACCTACCTGTGTGAAAAGGTATTTTCTTTTTTTTTTTTTTATTATTTTTTTTTTCAACGTTTATTTATTTTTGGGACAGAGAGAGACAGAGCATGAACGGGGGAGGGGCAGAGAGAGAGGGAGACACAGAATCGGAAACAGGCTCCAGGCTCTGAGCCATCAGCCCAGAGCCCGATGCGGGGCTCGAACCCACGGACCGCGAGATCGTGACCTGGCTGAAGTCGGTCACTTAACCGACTGCGCCACCCAGGCGCCCCTATTTTCTAATAAAATATGTAAAAAATCTTATTACACATTAGCATTAATAGAACATCTACAAACATTGACTGTGAACCCCAATTCAACAAAATGTTATTGCCCCAGAAAATAAATTCACTCTTCTCCTTAACAGACTTGTATTTTAAAAAATTGTACTTTTTATCACATTTTGAATTTCATCAACAATGTGAAGAAATATGTTTTCTCATTATATAAACTATCAACATAAAATCTTTGATTTGTGGACATCTTGGGCCACAAAGTTTAAAATATGTACTAAATGCCCCTTTACAAAAAAAAAAAAAAAAAAAATTTGCCAATTTCTGGTGTGACTGAACCATGGTGAGACTGGCCATGGTTGGTAACTGTTGAGGCTGACTGAACAGTACACAGGGATTCAATATACCTTCTTTCTACTTTGGGGTACATTTGAAATTTATCATAATAAATTTTAAAAGCTAAAATATTTGTCATTAAATATACTGAAAATTTTTGCTTAAAAGATTTGCAAGCAAGGGGCACCTGGGTGGCTCAGTCCATTAAGTGTCCAACTTCGGCTCAGGTCATGATCTCGCAGTCAGTGAGTTCAAGCCCCACATCAGGCTCTGTGCTGACAGCTCAGAGCCTGGAGCCTGCTTCAGATTCCGTGTCTCCCTCTCTCCCTGCTCCTCCCCCACCACTCAAAAATAAACATTAAAAAAAAAAAAAAAAAGATTTGCAAGTAAGTTCAATTCAGCCTCAGGGAATGAAGAGTTTCTATTTTATATAACTGTACCAAAGCTCAGAAAAAAGTGGTATGTTTCTCAACTGTTTATTAGGGTAGTGTCACCATGATACGAAAACCAATCAAGAAAGCCCATGTGTTTTTTTTTTATTTCTATGAATATAATTTATTGTCAAATTGGCTTACATACAACAACCAGTGCTCATCCTGCCCTCCTCAATGCCCATCACCCATTAAAAAAAAAAAAAAAACTTTAAATTAAATCAAAGGTCAAATGTCACTTATACACACAAACAATTCCTTAAAATATTAGTAAATCAAATTCAGTACTCTATTCAGAATACAAAATTATAGCAAGTGGCATTTTCTTTACATTTTATACTACCTTGAAAAAAATTTAGTGTACTATAGTAACAGATTAAACAAAAAAACCATCTTGAAAGCAGCTAAAGAGAACATTTTTAAATACTTCAACATTATTCCTGATTAAAAAGTACTTGGTGAGCTAAGCACAAACAGACCAAATCCTTTACTAGCTTACTCAGAAAGCTTCAGCAAACATCAGACTTAATCATTAAGTTTAGAATAATGAAAAAGATACGGATAAAAATTTCTACTAATTCAACACTACACTGAAAGACTGAACCAATGTTATTTTTTTGGCATTTTATAACGTCTACATTTTTAAAAACCAATTTTCTTATGCCTGAGTTTCTTCTGAACATATTTGATGGCAAACAGTTTACTGAAAAGCAAACTGTATACAGAGAGATATACCATCCTGTTATGGGAGGGCTTAATATTCCAAAATAATCCAAAGAACCAAAAATATCTATCAATTAAAGCAATGCAAGAAAAAACTGTAGTGTATTTTTTTAACAGAATGAAAGGCTAATTCTAACTTCATAGAGAAAAATGATTAAGAACTGCCACAAAAATATTATAAAAGGAAATCAATGAGAAGACGTGCCCTACCAGATACAACAATGTGATTTTAGTGCAGGAACAAATAACAAACCAAAATAACAGAACAGAGTCAAAAGAAATTCATGTGTATATGGTAATTTAGTCAATGATATAAAGGACATTTCATTTATTTCATGGGAAAAAGGCATTTCTACAAATGGTACTGGGCATGGCTGCCCATTTGTGAAAATCTCACACATATAAAAAAATAAATTCCCGGTGACTCAGAAATAGACTCCCACTCCTCTCAAAATTAAAATATAAAAAGTTAGGGGCGTCTAGGTGGCTCAGCTGGTTAAGCTTCCGACTTCAGCTCAGGTCATGATCTCACAGTTGGTGGGTCCGAGCCTCACGCTGGGCTCTCTGCTGACAGCTCAGAGCCTGGAGCCTGCTTCAGACTCTGGGTCCCCCTCTCTCTCTGCCCTTCTCCCACTTGTACTCTGTCTTTCTCTCTCCCTCTCAAAAATAAATAAACAGTAAAAATAATGTTTTTAATAAAATCAAATATAAAAATTTAAAGAAAGTATAAAGGAATATTTTTATAAATTAAGGATGGGGAAGGTATTCCCCAGCAAAAATCAAAATACAGAATGCATAGATATGACTACATTTATGTTTAAAGATTCAATAAGCAACAGACAAGTAATAGTCCAAGAGAATATATTTCCAACATATATAACAAAGAATCATTATACAGGGTCCATTACCATTCTAATAAATCACTTTTATTTTTTTAACGGTTTTTTTATTTTTGAGAGAGACAGAGACAGAGTGTGAGTGGGGAAGGGCAGAGAGAGAGGAGAAGAAGACAGAATCTGAAGCAGGCTCCAGGCTCTGAGCTGTCAGCACGGAGCTCGACACGGGGCTCGAACCCATGAACCACGAGATCATGACCTGAGACAAAGTCGGGTGCTTGACACTTAACCAACTGAGCCACCCAGGCACCCCATAAATCGATTTTAAAACAGCGAAACGACACAGAGAAAAATGGGATAAGCAATAAAGGAATACAAATTACTAACAAGCATATGGAATACCTTGAACCTCATAATTAACCAAGGAAATGCAGCTTAACACAATAACATCTTTTTTTCTTGAGGATATGACTAATATAAATTTTAAATAACTACAATTTCCAGTATTGGCTAAAACGCAGTGAAATAAAAACGTTAAATAATTAGAGTAATATAAACTCATACAAACCTTTTTTTACACGGTAATTTGGCACCATCTATCAAAGTGTGAAATGTGCACACCATATGACCTAGCAAATCCAATGCCAGGGATCTAGTCTAAAGAAATATTCATCCATGTATTAAAAGATGGAGGTGTAAGCATGATTAATTCCACATCAAGGATAGAAAATGTACAAGATTGGTCTGGAACTTCCCACAATATCAGATAGCAAGCTATCAAAGACGGCTAAGTTTACAGCAAAAGGACTCAGGAACTGGGGTGTCTGGGTGGCTCAGTCGGTTGCACGTCTAACTTGAGCTCAGGTCATGATTTTGCGGTTCTTCAGTTTGAGCCCCACATTGCAGTCTATGCTGGACAGCTCAGAGGCTGGAGCCTACTTTGGATTCTTTGTCTCCCTCTCTCTCTCTGCCCTTCCCAGACTTGTGCCCTATGTCTGTATCTCTCTCAAAAATAAACACTAAAAAAAAAAATTTTTTTTTTAAATTTTTTTTTTCAACGTTTATTTATTTTTGGGACAGAGAGAGACAGAGCATGAACGGGGGAGGGGCAGAGAGAGAGGGAGACACAGAATCGGAAACAGGCTCCAGGCTCTGAGCCATCAGCCCAGAGCCTGACGCGGGGCTCGAACTCACGGACCACGAGATCGTGACCTGGCTGAAGTCGGACGCTTAACCGACTGCGCCACCCAGGCGCCCCCCCAAAAATTTTTTTTAATAAAGAAAAGAAAGGAAAAGAAAAAAGAGGGGAGGGGAGGGGGGAGAGGAGAGGAGGGGAGGGGGAGGGGGGAGGGGAGGGGAGAGAGGAGAGGAGGGGAGGGGGAGGGGGGAGGGGGGGAGGGGAGGGGAGGGGAGGAGAAGGGTGGGGAAGGGAGGGGAAGGGAAGGTAAAGGACTCAGGAACCAACCTGAACAGGACAAAGGTGTCAAACTTTGAGCATCAATAAGATACTCAAAGGACTGAAACAATCAAACAGGTTTTAAGACTGAGTTCAAAGTGATACATCACGCCCAAAATTGTTCACCTTTAGAGAATAAAAGGAAACTAATCCTTTATTTTGAAAACTGGTAAATATAAGGAAAAAAATAAAGGATTTATCCTGTCCTTCCTGTCCTTCTCTACCCAGAATTATACTACTAGGTAACCAAATAGTAAATGGGGGAATATTTTTCTTTATAGAACTATTCCAGTCAATATAGTAAAAAAAGAACGACTAGGAGGGTAAAAAAAAAAGGCATGACTGAATTGGAGCATCACCATTCTGAAATCCTTAACAAATGAACAGACCTAGGCATTAAGCACAAGTAGCTGGTAAAATAACAGAGAGAAACCAGACATTAGCCTAACAGAAAAAAAAAAAAAAAAAAAAAAAAAAAAAAAAAAACACTGCCCATGAAGTTGCCCTGCCACCCTCTCCAAAGTCATACCTGATTCTGATCCTCTATATCCAATTACCAACTTACAAAGTTAAACTACACAAAGACAAAAGCAGCAAAATCCAGGTTTCTTCCACAAATAAACTGATGAGACAAAAGAAGAGGGAAACCCTAGATTGAGAAACTTTAAAAGAGATACCTAAACTTAAATTTCAAAAAGCTAAAAGTAAACTGAAGTACTTAAGGGTACACACCTACTCAGCTGTATAAAACTATAAAGAAAAATAAGGAAGTGTTCACCATAAACATATGGACATTAGAAAAACAGGCAAAGAACACAGTAAACTGTATATAAGAGATGGCATTAAAAAGTCTTCTATATCAGCAAAGGAGTAAGTTTTTAAAAATATGCCAATATTCCTCTGTTAAATTCAAATCACACTAAGAATATATACTAAGACATAGAGATGGGCCAAAAATATATGGTGTATCATAATTTATATAAGAAAAATTCTTAAAGCCCTTTCCAACAAGAGTATAGTAACAAAGTATGGGGACCTTCATGCAATTCAATATTGAATAGTCGTGAAAAAATAAGCACTGAGACGTGGGAAATAATCTACTAAAATTGATTACAGTATATGCTATGACCCATTCATTTTACTGCAAGGTAGGTTCCTAACAGAAATGTGTGAACATATGTACCAAAATCCATATGAAAGAGTTCATAACAGCACTATTCACAACAGACAAAAAGTAAAAACAACCCAAGTGTCCACTAACTGATGAGTGAACAAAATGTGGGATATCCACACAATTGATGATTATTCAGCCATAAAAAGAAATGGAGGGCTGACACATGCTATTCATGAATGAACATTAAAAACATTATGCTAAGTGAAAGAAGATATCACAAAAGACCACATACTGTATAATCTCATTTATACGAAACACCCAAAATGGGCAAATCACAGACCTAGAAAGCAGATTCGTGGTTGCCAGGAGTTAAGAGTCAGGGTGAATTGGGGAAAAACTGCCAACTGTTTCAGGGTTTCTTTCTGAGATACAAAAATGTTCTATAAATGTACTGAAACTCTGTAAATATATTGAAAATCACTGAATAATAAAATTAAATCAATAAACAGAAGTAAGTCAGTCATTTTTACAAGGTTTCACACAAAATCACACATTTCAAACATATAATGGTGCACGGAATATCCTTTATCATAGAGATAAATAAATGAAAGCCAGACTTATGTTACTTTTTCAATTGTACAATGTTTCACTACTGACTGGCGTCCACAGACCCATTAACTCTTTATCTCAATGAACATTTTATAAGGGTCCACTTAGCAACATTAAAGATCAGAACTAGAAACAGCAATGATTCTGTTACTATGAAAGCAATTTAAAGCTAACAGTGGAATAATTTATTACCATCATTCCTTAAGTAAATTATTATGATATACGATTTGCTACAAAAACTTTAGTTTTCAGTACACATATAAGAATTTCTATTCACTAGCTACAATAACAGAAATTAAGTGGAGAGAAAGCACTGAAGCTCAACACCGTTAAAAAAGCAATAGTAATGAGCTTTTAAATTACATCGTCGTTCACGTGGCAAAATTTTTTACCCGCAAATCGCCTTCCACAAGCAAGGTATCAAACTCCCAAATCATTTAGTAAGCATTCTGAACAAGCATTCGTACATACCTGATCTCACTCGTGATACTTGTTCAGAATGGTTGCAGAATTAGATATTAATATAAAAACATCTTTAGAGAAGCAAAGCTAGTAAGGGATAAAATTGAAAAGGAGGAAAAATACAATTATAAATTCCTCACTTCACAAACAAGAGGCTGACTCAGGAAGCACAATGCTGTCGTGCACAGTAGGTAATATATAAAGGACTCGGAGGATTTCAAGATTTTTACTGTAGGAAGTTTTGGGTTTTTTTGAGACAGGCTGGTTCCTGTTCCTATTATGTAAATCGTGAGAAAGTGTAGGCAGGGAATAAACGGCACACTGGTAACCGATCTAATTCTTCATAAAGGAATTTCTAAAAAGTTGCAAATAATACTTGATTTCACACACCAATTTAAGAATTACAGGTCATGTCTGTATGACATACTATTTAGGAACATTAAACAAGCATATCGAATCAGATCTTATTAAAAATGACAGCACTGTTACTATAGGAGTGAGACACAGGACTTTCAACATACAAAATCACATCTCATGGATAATAAGCACTTACAAAAAAAGGAAATAAACTTAGAAAAGTTTGTAGGCTTACCTGAACTACCCAGGGACTGTTGGCAAAGGCCATAATATCTCTCTCTTCCCAGAAAAAAGCAGAATCTGATCTTTTTATCATTTCAAACTTACTAAGAAGCTTCATAGCATAAACCTTCTGTGATGCCTTGTGACGAACCTATAGATTTTTTAAAAACACAAAAATAATTTTATGAGAGAAAGGTGAACAGATCATACTATTATTCTATTATTAAAGACTTGCAAAGAAAAAAATGGGGAATAATTCAGATAAAAAGAGTATAATTCAACAGAAAGGCATAAAAATTCTAAATATGTATGCATCTAATAAATAAGCTTTAAAATTCAGGAACCAAAAACTGACAGAACTAAAGAAAGAAACAGACAAATCCATAACTTAAGTTGGAAATTTTAACATCCCCTCTCAATATTTGATATAATAAGTAAACAAAATATCACTATGGATATAAAGAAATTCACCCCAGAATGAACACTGCTTAATCAAAAGTCACGATTACAAAGGTTTTTGTATTAAGTTACATCACTTCTCATTTTAAAATATTTTAAAATTTGAAGAATCTTGACATATTTTAATTTTACATAAAAAGAATCCTATATGCAAAGGGTCAAATTTACGATGAGGGCCACACATTATATCTATCTTCTATATTAAATTACTAAACTGGAAACACAATTCCTTCTTTTTGAGAGTGTTAGGACATTTATAGAATGCTGAAAATAAACACATGTGAAAGCAATATGAAAACATGGACGGTGGGCAGGGGATTAGGGCACAAAGGATCCTCATCTGAAAACCAGAAATCCCTTCCACAGCAGACAGACCAGATTTTTAATTGATTTGTATCAGATTAGCAAACTATCTCAAAGCAAATTCCAACAACGCTGTTAAATGTTGCTTTTAAAAAAAAATGTTTACAACATTATTAGAGGAGCATGGGCAACCTGGGTGGCTTAATCAGTTAAGCGTCCAACTCTTGATGTGGGCTCAGGTCATGATCCCGCATTTGGTGAGATCGAGCCCCACATGTTGGGGCTCTGAGCTGACAGTGTGGAGCCTGCTTGGGATTCTCTCTCTCCCCCTCTCTCTCTCTCTGACCCTCCCACACTCGCTGTCTCTCAAAAATAGGCAAATTAACATTTAAAAAATAAAATAAAAGATTATTAGAGATTGCTAAGGTACTCCTTCTATATTTATGTCACTCTTCAAATCTTCATTTATTCTAAGAACAAATCAGATTTTGAATGCTTCCTAACTTTATTAGAAAAAGTAATCCATTAAACATTAAGGGTCACGCAATCACTTTATACCGTGATATTACTTATGCTGGACTCGTACCGTGACAAGAGTTTTAAAAATTTTGTAAAGCAAAGCTATGACCAGAAACTAAAACCTCTTTGTCAGCTGATAGAAAATAGTTAAATATTTTTAATGTTTTATACTGAACCAAAACAAACCAGGAACAAAAAGACCATTCAAATACACAAAAATTTATACAACATAGGTATAATTCTCTGAAGATGAGAAACAGACTTATTCACTTTACTTTCGCCGATTCTTTATGCAAATCTATTCCCTCTCTGTGCTTCCACAGCACTTACAACAATCTAGTTACGTGTCTGCTTCATAAACTCCTTTAGTCAGAGTATAAACTTTCATTTGTGGGGCTGTCTGGTGGTTGGCAAAATGCTGAATATGCAATTCAGCAAACTCAACAAAATTATGTCTATTTCTATATGAAAGCTTTACATCTTTAAAAAAATTTTAAGTGTTTATTTTTGAGAGAGAGAGAGGGAGAGAGAGAGACAGGGCACGAGTGGGGGAGGGGCAGAGAAAGAGGGAAACTGAGAATCCGAAGCAGGCTCCAGGCTCTGGCTGTCAGCAAAGCCCAGTGCGGGGCTCGAACTCACAAACTGCGAGATCACGACCTGAGCCGAAGTCGGCCGCTTAACCAACTGAGCCACCCAGGCTATCCCTGAAAGCTATAAAATTTTTAATAAATAAAAACTATTTTGCCTAGATGCTCTAGTTAATGAGGCCTGAGTTTCATTTAAATTACTATGATAGGACACTTAACTGGCTCGTAACACAAGAGTCAGGAACCACCAGCTTGTAGCCTTTGACTTGATCTATAGAACAAACATTAAGAGGCAATAGTTGTATTCATGCCAAACAGCTATGTCATACTTTGAAAATTCATTAGCACTAGTATGACAGCGAACTACAATAAAGCGCTGTTACTTTAGGAAAGCTGGTTTCCACTGATCTTCCTTCTGAGGATGTCTCTTTCTGAAAGATTCTATTATAATCTCCCTCAGCATCTCTGTACACTCCCCTTTGTTCCTTCTCTATTCAATATGGATGGATAAACAGTCAGATATAGTAGCCATTCATTACCACACTGTACAGAGTACTGCTTAAAAGCAAGGATTTAGATGTCAACAAACCTTTGCAAAAATCCTAACTATTTGTGAACTATGTGGCCAACTTACTTAACCCCTCTAAGTTTCAATGACTTCATCTACGTAAGAATCTCACGGAACTGTTGCAAAGACAAAATGAGATTATGAATAGAAATACTTATTAGCACATAGAATATACTCTATAAAAATGTTATAAAAATGTTAGCTAACACTACCATGTTCACTCTATTATGAACCTTTACCTGACAGACAAAAAAGTTGCTCTTATTCCAATGTTTCTATTTGTTAGAGAAATGATGTTTATATTCTTCATTTTCAATTTCAAAAGTACACAAGTACAAAAGCACTATCTAAATGATTCTCACTCTCATGCACTTTCTCCCCCTTTCTCTCTATATATAAAACACACTAAAAACAGGTGAAAGAGTGAACACTGGTTTTATCTCAACTGATGGAATTCTAGGTGACTTCTATACTCTTATATTTGCTTATTTGTATCTTCTACAGCAAATATGTACTTCTTAAAAAAAACTTTTAGGTAGATGAAACATTCCTAAATGTACCAGAAACAAGACATGTTTGGAAAATCCTGAAATGGACCTAGATCTCATGGAACATTTGCGGACAAAAACTTTCAAAAGACATTCTGTTTTGTTGTTTTTAAAATTTTTTTTTATGTTTATTCATTTTTGAGAGACAGAGCATAAGTGGGGGAGAGGTAGAAAGAGAGAGGGAGACACAGAATCTGAAGCAGGCTCCAGGCTCCAAGCTGTGAGAACAGAGCCCAGCATGGGTCTCGGACCCACGAACTGTGAGATCATGACCTGAGCTGAAGTCAGATGCCTAACCAACTGAGCCACCCACGTGCCCCTCAAAAATCATTTTTTTTTTTCAACGTTTATTTATTTTGGGGACAGAGAGAGACAGAGCATGAACGGGGGAGGGGCAGAGAGAGAGGGAGACACAGAATCGGAAACAGGCTCCAGGCTCCGAGCCATCAGCCCAGAGCCCGACGTGGGGCTCGAACTCACGGACCGCGAGATCGTGACCTGGCTGAAGTCGGACGCTTAACCGACTGCGCCACCCAGGCGCCCCCAAAAATCATTCTTAACAAAATGCCTCATTTGAGGTTTTCAAATTGATATTTATTTATTTATTTATTTATTTATTTATTTATTTATTTAGCATTTATTTGTTATTGAGAGACAGAGAGAGAGAGAGAACATGAGCAAGGGAGGGGTAGAGAGATAGGGAGACACAGAATCTGAAGCAGCTCCAGACTCTGAGCTGTTGGCACAGAGCCTGATGTAGGGCTTGAACTCACAAACTGCGAGATCATGACCTGAGCTGAAGTCGGTGGCTTAACCGACTGAGCCACTCAGGTGCCCCACAAATTGATTTTTAATATAAAAAAATTACAACTGGGGCTCCTGGGTGGCTCAGTCAGTTAAGTGTTCAACTCTTGGTTTCGGCTAAGGTCATGATCTCGCAGTACATGGGTTCAAGCCCCACATCAGGTTCTGCACAGACAGTGCAAAGCTTCCCTGGGATTCTCTCTCCCTCAAAGTAAATAATAAACTTTAAAAATCTATGTATCAAAAATTACACTAGATTATTTTAATAAGACAATCCAGTGTGACAGACCTGGAGCAGTTAGTTTGTGTTGCTAAGGTTTCCACTGAAAATGCAAAAAGAGCGTCTTCATGCTTTTGTCTGGTCTGGTTGTGGCAGCCAAGACTGAATGAGGGAATACAGGAATCACAAAAACATGGAGGGAAGGAGATAATTCTTGCCAACTCAGAAATAACCTTGTAACCAGCAAATTCACTCCAAAAAAGGAAGTAAAAATTTGAGTTAACGTGACAAGTGTTAGAAAATCATTTCCCTTATACTCTTTCCTTCTGGTTGATTCTACTTTAAAAGCTTAGTTTAAACCAATTAAATTAAAAGCAAGCCAGTGGGAAGGGAAAAAAAGAAGATCCTCATCTCACATCTGCCTTGAGTCCCGTCACTGATCATCTGTATCCCTGAAGCACACTGGATCCCAGGAAGCCTCTCAGCCCAGGGATCATGAAAGATCACAATTAATTCACTTCAATAAACACTGTCTATGTTTCAGGTTCTGTGTTGTACAGGATATAAAAAGACAAGAGGGGCGCCTGGGTGGCGCAGTCGGTTAAGCGTCCGACTTCAGCCAGGTCACGATCTCGCGGTCCGGGAGTTCGAGCCCGGCGTCGGGCTCTGGGCTGATGGCTCAGAGCCTGGAGCCTGTTTCCGATTCTGTGTCTCCCTCTCTCTCTGCCCCTCCCCCAGTTCATGCTCTGTCTCTCTCTGTCCCAAAAATAAATAAACGTTGAAAAAAAAAAGACCTTATAAAAAATAAATAAATAAATAAATAAAAAATAAAATAAAAAAAAATAAAAAGACAAGAAAAATCCAATCACAAATATGATCTGGCTGCACACACATATTGCTTACCAATGTCTACAGCCGAACTGACAAATGGCCACATGGTGAGGGCTCTCCCTTTTTCCTTGCTGTTCTACACATATTCTTCCTGAACTGACTAAACATCATCTGTCCAGATTATAGGCAAACTATTTCCATATAAGTGGCTATGAGCCCCAGATGGGAATGCCAAAAGTATCTGAAAGATACGATACCTATTCTCAAAACAACACATAAAAGGATTCAAAGAAACAAACATATAAACTACAGCACAAGGCATAATATGGTAAATTACATAAATTTATGGAATTAAAAGATGCATAGGAAATATGACACTCAGATAAAGGGTAGGAAGAAGAAGAACAGGAAAAAGTTTTCTTTCAAAATGAACACAGAGAAAGTGAAACACGATTGAAGAAAGAGACAAGAAAATAAGGAGCATGCGCTGAGATGAGTAGCATGCCCAGGAAGAACAGCATAATGGAAAATGAGATTTCCAAAACAAAATTTGTGACATCTTAAAAAAGGGCCAAGAAGGCCGGGATGAAGGCTTCATGCTTCATTTAGTAGTTAAGGGAGCCATGAGACGCAAATGAGAGATACAATAAATACATTTTAAAAAGATCAAATTGACAGCAGTTTATATTAGGCAAATCAGATCTGTATTTCCTACCTTTTATGTATGTCAGAAAGAAAACAGAAAACATGTTAGAAAAGCCCCTGATTCTACTATACCCATACCCAAAATGGGGGTTAAGATAGGAGTGATACATGAAAACACAAGAATATGAAGAATGCGGAAAAAAACAGTCAAATAGTAATGTGGGTCCAGCTGAGCCTGAACAGCATGAATTACAGATTTAATAAGCACGGTCCTGATAGTTTCTCCATCAGCACTTGCCAATCCGAAAATCAACCGTACAATGGAGAAACATTATTACAGCAGTGGAAAACCAAAGAAAATACTAAGGAGATACTCATACCTGACTAGAAATCAAAGGGTGTCTTGGATGACAGTGATGACAGTGAACCAAAAAAATTAGGCTGGAGAAACGTTATGAGTAGGACTCACTAACAAGTTAAATTTCTTAAAATGAAGAAAAGAGAAATCAATGACTTCCAATTTTTGGCTTGAGCAATTGGATTAATAGTGGAGTCATTAATTAAGATGGGTTACAACTTTGTGGAAAAGTTAGAGAGGGAATCAAGCATTCTAATTTTACATGTTTCAGATGTGACACATCTTTTTTTATTTTTATTTTTTAACGTTTATTCATTTTTGAGAGACAGAGCAAGAGGGGGCGGGGCAGAGAAGAGGGAGACACAGAATCCGAAACAGGCTCCAGGCTCCAAGCTGTCATCACAGAGCCCAACGCGGGGCTCGAGCCCACGAACCACTGAGATCATGACCTGAGCCGAAGTCGGGTGCCCAACCGACTGAGCCACCCAGGCGCCCCTTACATGTGACACGTCTTAATGGAGATATCAAATAAGCCACCACGGATAGGAGTGGAGAGCAAACAAGAAAATTCTGAATAGCAGCTATGAATCTGAGCCTTGACATCATATGGACTATATTTGAAGTCACAGGAATAGGTTGAACGCACCTCAGGAGAGAATGCAGATCAAAGAAACAAGAGCCTGGTCTTTGGAACTACGATATTTACAAGTCAGGTGGAGAATGAACCACTAAGGAAACTTCGGAAGAGCCAGGAACACCGGAAGAAGTGGTATTTCAAGAAAGGAGAGCGGAAGACTAGTGAGAGATTGAGTTAAGAGAAAACACCATGCAACCAATAAGGTTACACAAAGTCTCCCTATTTCTGGCACAGAAAAATAATTATGACCATCCAACAAAGAAAACAGACTCTGGAGTCCTCTACCTAGGTTCGAGTCTCAGTTCAACCACTTAGTAGTTATGTGAACTTCAGCAGGTTATTCATCCTGTCTGAATTTCCCTCTCTGCCAGATGGGCATGATAGCAATAACATCTATCTGAAGGAGTGCTGTGAAGGAAGACTGGTTACTAGACAGAAGTTGCTTAGAAGCCTGCCTGGAATGTAACTGCTATAAACGTGTGTGTTGTTATTTACTATTACATTAAAAAACCACAAATTACAAAACCATGTATATGATTCCTTAATACACATATAAGACACTCATACATTACACAAATCTTTAGAAGAAACAGAAGTGAGAAAGCCATACATCAAAATAATAAAAGTAGTTATCTCTCAGTAGTGGGACAATCAGTGATTTTAAAAAGCATAATGCTATCTCGCTTCTACTAGAAACGTATTTGTCACATAAATAAAAGAATTTTTATTTTTAAGGAAGAATAATCGGCATTGATGCAATTTTTATAACTCAATAGGGAAAGGTTTTAACTTCTCTAGAATGAAAACAATTACAATAAAATATAAATACCCACTAAAAATAATTTGGTCCTAGTTTTGTATCAGTTCCCAAATGTTTCCAACTATCAAAGCACTAAAAGAATACCAACAGGCTAGTTACCTTTATGTTTGAAAATGAAATAAAGAGAAGACATGATAAAAGGAGATTTTCACATTTTATCCTACCCAATTCTAAGCAATTTAGACCTTTGAGAGCAAGAATGCATTCATATATTAGTTGTGTAGTTTTAAATACAACCACAGGAAAAATTTAATGAATACTTTTCTTAAGAAAAGTGAGCAGGGAACATCACAAAACCAACTAAACATGTGGCCCCAAACTCCAAAATAAGATACAACTTCAAAAACAAAAATGCTAAGGGCGCCTGGGTCACTCAGTTGGTTGAACGGCCAAGTTCAGCTCAGGTCATGATGTCGCAATTCATGGGTTCGAGTGCCACATCAGGCGCTGGGCTGACACCTTGGGAGCCAGGAGCCTGGAGCCTGCTTGGGATTCTGTGTCTCCCTCTCTCTCTGTCCCTCCCCCACTCACACTCTCTCTCACTCTCTCTCAAAAATAAGCATAAAAGATTTTTTTTTTAATGCTAAACATATTTCCACTATTGAACAGGAAAACTTTTTATACATTTCCCCAATAAAGAATCATAAATAGGTAATTCCTAAGATACATGCATTACATTTAAGAAGGTTAACTTCGAACTCTCTTTTAGAAGCTAGGCCACTATTTCTTTTTGACACTATAATAGTGGCCAGCTCAAAATAAAAGCTCCATGGATGCAGGTGCCTTGTCTGAGTAGTTTACCTATACGACGTATTGCCAAAGCTTATAATGGTGACCTGACATTAAATAAACATGTACTAATCAATTAACAAAGGAATAGTAAAGAACAATGTATATTCTATTACCAGAGATGAAGACTAAATATGTACCTTAAGAAGACATTTGCCAGGCTAGAATTCATACCTTTCTTTTTCAAAGAAAAGTAGATTATGTCCTATGTAAATGTAAACAAAGAAATAAGCATGCATACCTGTTCAAAAAGGTAATTTCACTTGAAACGTTCATCCCAACACACATACACATGCTGCTATGGGATGAACTGTGTGCTGTCTCCTTCTGACCCCCCATATTTTGAAAGCCAACCTCTAGCACCTCAGCATGTGACTGTATTTGGAGACAGAGACTATAGAGAGGCAAGTAAGTTAACAGAGGCTATTAGGGTGGGTCCTAATCCAATCTGACTGGTGTCCTTCTAAGAACAGGCAATTAGGACACACAGTGACACAGGAGGCACAAGCAAGCACAGAGGAAAAACAATGTGAGGACACAACAAGGCAGCACCATCCACACGCCAAGGAGAGGCGCCTCGGGAGAAACCAAACCTGCCAACACCCTGATGTTGAACTTGTAGCCTCCAGACGGTGAGAAAATTAAGTTTTGTTGGTTAAGTCACAGTAGGTGCTTTTTGTTAGGGTGGCTCTAGCAAACCAACACACATAAATACATATAAAATTTAGAGCAACACTTCGGATTATTCATTTACCATTAAAACATTTAGGGGCGCCTGGGCGGCTCAGTCGGTTAAGCATACGACTTCGGCTCAGGTCATGATCTCAGGGTTCATAAGTTTGAGCACCGAGTGGGGCTCTGCGCTGATAGCACGAAGCCTGCTTCGGGTTCTCGGTCTCCCTCCCTCCCTCCCTCCCCCACCCCCTCTCTCTCTGCCACTACCACTACCACCCCCACTAGCTCATGCATGCTCGCTCTTGCTCTCTCTCTCCCTCCCCCTCTCTCCAAAATAAACATTAAAAAATATTTTAAAAGATTAAAACATTTAAATTTATAAATCCTTAGAAACTGGCAAAAGTGACAACAGACAGTATTTACTTAATACCTACAATGTACCAGATCCCTCCCTGGTAAGTACCACACATGTAGAGCTTAATTTAGTCCTCAAAAAATTTCTTGTATGTTCTATTATTACTGCTACTCCGAGATAAGGAAATTAAAGCTTTGATGACAGAAAATCTACACATGATAGAATAGAAACAAAAGTAGTTGACTCTATTCTTCCGAAGTATCGCTCTTAATCAACCTAATATACAGAATATTATTTTCCATAAAAATGAGATGTGATAAATGACCTAAACAGTAGAATCTAAAAATAGTGGTATCAGATAAGATCACCCATGTTACAGACTTTTCATGATATAAAAACATAAATATACATCACCTCTGTAGATGGGAGAAAAAAGACAATAACCAATTCTGCCCACCTAGAATTATAGAACTTTTCAATCTATAAATAAATGCCTTTTTCAGGTGAGGAAATTTAGGCTCCAATAAATTAAATGAGCACCTCCTCTTTTTTTTTTTTATTAAAGTTTATTTATTTTGAGAGAGTGTGTGTGAGTGAGGGAGGAGGGTGAGGAGGAAGAGAGAGAATCCCAAGCAGGTTCCACACTGTCAGCTCAGAGCCCGATGCAGGGTTCGAACTCACGAACCATGAGATCACGACTTGAGCCAAACTCAAGAGTCAGATACTTAACCGACTGAGCCACCCAGGCACCCCTGTACTTTCTTGACTCATGGCATTCTTACATGCTGTTCCCTCTGTATTTTCACTCCCACCCCAGTCCCTCTTCTTCATGTGCCTAACTTCTTTACGTCTAACTCAAATGTCATTTTCTCACAGTGAGGTCTTTCCTAACAACCCTACCTGAATTAAGCACATCCCTCCGTTATTCTCTCTCATAACATCCAGATCTTTTCCTTCATCGTATTTATAATTTGAAAATACTTCACTTATTTAAAGTAAAATTCCTTATCTCTTCCACAGAAGTACCACTTTTAGAAAGATTGAGGCTATGTTATCGCATCTTTAGAAGCTAGCAAAGCTCCTGAAGCAAAACAGATCCTGATTAAATACTTCATTGATGGAAGGATACATGAACCATTTCATGTGTGGCAATTAACTGCTAATATTTACTAAGCACTTACTATATTCTAAGACACTGTTCCAAATTTAATTACATATATTTCTTCCACTAATGCTATGGGGTTTAAATGTTACTGTTATCTTCATTTAGCAGATAAGAAACTGAGGCAGAGAGTGATTAAGTAACGTGTCTGCACAGACAGCTAGTCAGCAAGTCAGAAGTCAAGTGTAAGCAGTCTGACTCTAGTTCTTAAATACTACAGGATAGTTGCTGTGGCACACTAAAGTTACTTTTACAACGAGAATTTTCTTTGTAGAAATGGACTAGTGGGCCCTCTGTGGTAATATATATATTTTTTTCAACGTTTATTTATTTTTGGGACAGAGAGAGATGGAGCATGAACGGGGGAGGGGCAGAGAGGGAGGGAGACACAGAATCGGAAAACAGGCTCCAGGCTCTGAGCCATCAGCCCAGAGCCCGACGCGGGGCTCGAACTCACGGACCGCGAGATCGTGACCTGGCTGAAGTCGGACGCTTAACCCACTGCGCCACCCAGGCGCCCCAGTGGTAATATATTTTTAACCTGACCAAAAAAAGTATTCCATAAGACAAATCTGCACCTACTATTGTAAAACTTTCTTTGGATGACTAGAAAAACATAATCATAAAGATGTGCCAAATGTGGAATACTGCCTACACAGCTGTCAAACTAATTTATCTAACACATGCAAATCGACTTCAAAAGACGATGGAAGAAGCACTTGGACTTTTCATTTGAATCTTATCCTTCTTTTCAAGACTCCCTGCCAAAGGTAACAGAACAAAGAGCTAACGCCAAAACAAACATGCTCCAAGTTCTTAGGTCAGGTCAGCAGATTAATGGAATGTTAAAGTGTTTCTCATTTTTAAAAACATGTGAATTTGTTTTATAGAAAATAAAATTTGGAATGGAAAGCTAACAACAAAAATAAAACCCTCTTCTTTTCCTTTCCTTTCTTGAACGTACTGAATTTGAATTATCAAACTAACCCAACACAGAACAATGACTACCCTGCCACAAAAACATGACAAGCCAAAATCTGTCACATTTCCTTCAAAACCAGAATTCAAAATTCTATTCTCTCTTATCTACACTGAATCCTGAATATGAAGAAACAATGTATTTCTTTCAAATACTTGTATTATGAATTTATGTATCAAATAGGCAATAATTTTAATAGTGGCTAACAGGGAACACTATAACTAGGCTTATTTTTTTTAATTTTATTTAGTGTGTATTTATTTTTGAGAGAGAGAGAAAGAGGGAGAGGGAGAGGAGGGAAGGAGAGAGGGAGGAAGAGAGAGAGAAAGAGAGACAGAGGGAGGGAGAGAGAGAGGGAGAGAGAGATCGAGTGTGAGCTGGGGAGGGGCAAAGAAAGAGGGAGACACAGAATCTGAAGCAGGCTCCAGGCTCTGAACTGTCAGCACAGAGCCTGATGCGGGGCTCTAACTCACAAGTGGTGAGTGTCAGAGCCAAAGTCTGACATTTAACCAACTGAGCCCCCCAGGCTCCCCAGGCTTATTTATTTTTAATTCACTTAATCCCCTATAACAAACCCATGACACAGGTATTCTATAGTTTGGAACTCAGAGAGATTGAGAAACTTGTCTATACTCACTATAATCTTTGAGTTAGGCCAAGGCAGAGATAAGATTCAACTACTTTATATTTTCCACTATCTTACAGGACCTGTCATAACTCAACTACCATGTAATCTAATCTCTGACCCTCCCCCCGCCCCTGCTCCCCCCTCCAAGCGCATTCTACTAGCCGAAGTTACACCACTTTCACAGACTCAAAACAAAACAAACAAAAAGCACATTACCTTCCAAGGCAGCCCACTCCTCAAATCTACTCCAAATTAACTTCTCAATCCCTTCAACCACACCTCAGATGGCATCATTTCAAGTCCCTGAGCGTTCCATCCCTTGAATACCCTCTACCAACATGCCTTTTAAGACAGGGCAACAGTGCACAGAGAATGAGTATTCCGTTATGGCCCAATCATCTCAAAAGAGAGAACAGAACACCTATATCAAAGCAATCCAAACTTCCTTTACTCTTTTGGGCAGCCACATCACCAACGATTCTTGCTTGGTTTACATTCAAGGAAAATTGTTCTTCAATTTACAATTACTGTTAAGGAATCTATTTCTTGAGTTCTTCACATCTAAGTACAGTTCTTTATTCTGGTTAAATTTCACTTTTATTGGCCAATGGCCTTCCCAACTAATGATTTCTGGATTTTGACTTATCATCTGAAACCATCCTCATACTTCAGTTTTAACTCATTTGCAAAATTATTCACCGCGTCACCACCGCCCCCATATGATAAATGCCTTATTAACAAAGTGGTGAATAGGAGAAGAGAGAACTCTAAAATATGTCCCTGGGGATCTCTGTCCAAGGTACAATTCATGCCTTCCTCAGTCTCCTTAGGATACAGCTATTAAATTAGCTGTCTATTAAATTACATGTCTATGAAATTATAAAACTGTCTATCCATATGCTTATTCGTTGACATTTCTCCATATCCTCTTCAAGCATGGCAGACTTTTTCAAATATCTTATAGATATACATCACACCTATTACACTACCCTGATCTACAAGTTCAATAAACCTATCAAAAAAAGAAGGAATGAAAGAGAAGCAAAAGTGACTTGTTCCTAAAGAAATTATGCTAACACACAGTGATCAGTGTTTTTCTCATGCTCCAACAAAAAACAGAAGAACACTACTGAGCAAAAGACAGAATCTGACCCCATAATTTAATCAAAGACAATAATTTGTAAGGACAAAAAGAGTGGAATTTCGTATTCGAGTGACAAAAACAGGAATATTATTACAGTTCCTCATTAATACAAATGACATTTATTACAAACATTTATATTTCCAGTTGGTACCACTTTCATCTGCAAAGATAAATTTCATATGTGCTTTCAGTTATTCTTATGCCTTTCAGTTATTACAATGTTTCTCATATTATCCAAATAAAATCTGTTGAGGAAGAATAAATGTTATTAATCTGAACATATTAAATAAAAACACAATAGTTCTTGTGGAATATTAACTGCTGGAAAGGTCATGTATGAAACCACACTGGCCTGATTCTAAATGTCAGTGTTTCAGAGTTACAAGAAACGTGGGGTATCCGTTTACAATTACCTCCTTTTACAGGTGAAGACACTGAGGGTTTTCGGAGATGGAATGATTTGACCAAGCTCACAAAACTAATTCTGGCATGGCTGGGCAGAAAAGTAGCATCGACTCAGGGGCTGTTGGTAATATTTCACAAAACCCTGTCTTTAAAAATAATATAAAAGAAGAAAACAAATATTTTCTTACCAGCTGCACTTCACCAAAAGCACCTCTCCCAATCACTTTTACAACATCATAGTCTTCTGCCTTCATCTGTAGACCTCTGATTTTTTTCACAATTTTCTCATCTGCAATAAAAAAGATTACATTTATAAACAATACTTTACAATAATCACCATATTTGTAAACAAATTTTCATTTCAAGAAACTGGGATTAGTTTTTAGCTAAATCTGTCAGTTTTCAAAGGTTGCTATTTAAAAAGCTAAGATACATATTAACTCTACATGAAAGAACCAAAATGCTATGGTTTATTAACACACATAAAACAAACAGTACTGACAACCAAAAAGTAAGAATTAAGCTATTCTGTTGCTTGACAAGATGACAGCTGAACAGTGAGGATCCACGCGTCCTAGCAGTGCATTCTGAATCACGGCAGAGAGCTGCTATGAAATTACTTGCAAGGCTAATCTTAGTAATAAATTTTCATAGTCTACTTCTTTGGGAAGTAGTAATCACATGTTGTAGATATAGTATCTAAAGACAAGATTGTTTAATCATGAAAATAGCCCAGTCTCTAACAATTCCAACTTAAAAAGCTTACTATGATGATATAAAGTGTGTATTAGATTATTTTGAGAATTTATTCTTAGAATTCAACCTCATTTACACCTTCACTCCAACATCAATACTGGCAAATATTAAGTTACTGTATATATGACAATAATTGTTATCGCATTATCTTTCATTACCTAGACCGACATGTCTACATTCATACAAACATAAGGCTCATTAAGTCTCCTAAGTAGTATAAATCTAAGTCTTAAAATTGTTGGTATTAATTTAAAAGTTCTCTTTGAACTGCCATAAATAACCTGTGCTAAACTCAGTCTGAATAATTTATATAAAATCTTGAACTTTAACATACTGCAACTAGATCTGCAGTTTTTCTTTAAAAATAAAGAATGCTAGCATTTAAATGAACCAACTAGCAAACTAAATAGTTTATAGACTATAATATTAATCAAACATAAATCTCTTATCAAAAGTATAGTTATAGGATCAAATATGAAGGTTACTCACATCTATTTAAGAAATTATCTATATTCTTGTTTTTCCTCAAAGCAGGAAAATCCAAATCAAGGACCAAGGAATTTAAGCCATCCTGTTTAACAAAAAATTAAAAAAAGGAAAAAGAAAGTTGTTACAATTTCCAAGTATTAAAAAAAAGTCTTTAAATTTTATATGTTGTTCTTGCTAAATAAATATCAATCTACTTTGATATGAAATTGTCCAATGGTTCCATATCCAACAGTTTTAACTCATTTCCTAACTTCTGCCAGAGAATATTATGAATGATTGTATCATGTTTTCCTTTGTTATTTTAGCCAGTAGAAAAATATCAGTTTAAAATATGCACCCACTATTATTTCTGCTAGTCAGATGTCTTCCTTTCTCTCTTTAAATGCCCAGTAAAACTTCACCACGCTTTTTTGACTTTAAGAAATGCACACAGGGGCGCCTGGGTGGCTTAGTAGGTTGAGCATCTGACACTTGATTTTGGCTCAGGTCATGATCCCAGGGTCGTGGGATCGAGCCTCATGATGGGCTCTGTGCTGAGCATAGAACTGTTAAAATTTTTCTCTCTCTCTCCCTCCCTCCGTTCTCCCTCTTTCCCTCTCTCCCCCCCTCTCTCTCTGCCTCTGTTCCCCATTCACTCTCTCTCTCTCTCTCTCTCTCTAAAATAAGAAAAAGAGAATCGCTTCTCGGCCTTTTGGCTAAGATCAAGTGTAAAATAAGAAAAAGAGAAAGAAATACACACAGACTAAAGAAATTAAGAAAATAATCCCATTTACAACTGCATCAAAAAGAATAAAATACCTAGGAATCAATTTAACCAAGGAGGTGAAAGACCTGCACACTGGAAACTGTAAGATATTCGTGAAAGAAACTGAAGAAGATACAAATAAATGGAAAGATATTCCCTACTTATGGATTAGAAGAGTTAATATTGTTAAAATGTCCATACTACCCAAGCAATCTGCAGATCCAATGCAATACCCATCAAAATTCCAATGGCATACTTCACAGAACTGTAACAAATAACTGTAAACTTTGTATGGAACCACAAAAGGTAACAAATAGTCAAAGCAGTTTTAAGAAGAACAAAGCTGGAGGGATCATCCTCCCAGATTTCAAACTATACCACAAAGCTATAATAATCAAAACAGTATGGTATTGGTACAAAAACAGACACACAGATCAATAAAAAGGAAAGTCCAGAAATAAACCAATACATATATGGACAATTAATCTTTGACAAAGGAGGAAGAACATATGATGGAGAAAGGACAGGCTCTTCAATAAATGGTGTTGGGAAAACTGGATGGCAACATGCAAAAGAATGAAACTAGACCACTGTCTTATACCACACACAGAAATTACCTTGAAATGCATTAAAAACTTGAACGTAAGACCTGAAACCATAAAATTCCTAGAAGAAAACATAGGCACTAAGCCTTTTAACATGGTTTCAGTGACATCTTTGTATGTATCTGACTCCAAAGGCAAGGGAAAGAGAAACAAAAATAAAGGACACTACATCAAACCAAAAAGCTTCTGCACAGAGAAGAAAACGTACTGAATGGGAGAAGATATCTGCAGACCACATATCTAATATGGGGTTAATATTCAAAATATATAAAGAAATCATACAACTCAACAACAACAAAAAGCCAAAAATTTGATTTAAGAAATGGGCAGAAGATCTGAAGAGACATTTCTCCAAAGACAGATAGTACATGAAAAGAGTTCAACATCACTAATAATTAAGGAAATACAAATCAAAACCACAATGAGAATTCACCTAATACATACTAGAATTACCAAAGAAAAGAAGTAACAAATGTTGGAGAAGATGTGGAGAAAAGGGAACCGTCACACACTGTTGATGAGATTGTAAAGTGATGCAGCCACTATGGAAAACAGTATGGAGATTCCTCAAAAAACTAAGAATAGAACTACAATATGAGACAGATATTCCACCTCTGAGTATTGATCTGAAGAATATGAAAACACCAATTTGAAAAAATATTTACAACCCTAAGCCAACTGCAGCATTATTTGCAATAGCCAAGATATGGAAACAACCTAAGTGTTTATCAACAGATGAATGGATAAAGAAGATAGTGTATATACAATGGAATACTACTCAGTTATAAAAATGAATGAAATTTTGCCATCTGCAATAACATGGATGGACTTTGAGGATATTGTGCTAAGTGAAATAAGTCAGAAAGAGAAATACCCTATGATTTCACTCATATGTGGAATCTAAAAAAACCCAAATGAACAAAATAAAACAAACGCAGACCAGTAGTTACCAGAAGGGAAGGGGGTGAGGGGTGGGGGGTAAACAAAATGGGTAAAGGGGGTCAATTGTATGGTGATGAATGATAACAAGACCCGTGGTGGTGATCACTTTGTAGTGCATACAAGATGTCAATTATAAAGCTGTACACCCGAAACTTATACCATAAAACAAAGAGAGAGAGAGAGAGAAAGAGAGAGAGAGAGAAAGAGAGAGAGAGAGAGAGAGAGAGAGAAAGAAAAGAAAAGAAAAGAAAAGAAAAGAAAAGAAAAGAAAGAAAGAGAAAGAAAGAAAGAAAGAAAGAAAGAAAGAAAGAAAGAAAGAAAGAAAGAAAGAAAGAAAGAAAGAAAAAGAAAGGAAGAAAGAAAAAAAGAAATACAACCTAAGGAAGTTCCCATTCATTTAACAAGCATTGATTTTTTTTTTTTTTTTGGCTTAATGCATACAAAGAACAGAACAGAAAAATCCAAAAATAAATATGACACTAACTATCCTTACACTCAGGGAACTCAGTCTCAAAAGTAAATTTCCCCTAAAAACATAAATACAGGAAAACACAATGTTCAGATTTCTTTTCAAGTTTTCTATATTTTCTCTACTTTTTACAAGCATACATTAAATTTATAGTCAAAATAAGAAAAAGTACATACATATAACTTGATGAGGGTTAAGAAAAACTAATAAGAAACAAAGTCTTTAATTACTCAAAGGATATGTCTATGAAGGTACCAATATTTCTAAAACACTACTGCATACACTGTCTCATCCCCAAGTAATTCTGAAGAGGGCATGAAGAAGTACTCTTCATTTTAAAATATAAAACTAAGGCTTAGATAGTAAGTGACTTTGATTTGTCCAAGTTCATGCCATTAGGAAATGACATAGCAAATACTACTTAAAACTTAAAGGTCCAATATACTTAACTCATCCCTGGTCTCAATGGCCAGACTAACACCAAGAGGAGCTTGGAAGAGTAAAGAAGGAGCTTAAAGAACTGAAGGATTGCTAAAAAATAAAACAGCAATTAAAAAGCCTTTTAGGAATGTGAGTATGGTGGAAAATGGGAAAATGAGAAAGGCAACTTGAGTTTTTAATTTACTAATTACAGAGAAACTGCACATCCTATGTTTATTTACCATTCAGTTATACTTCATATTTTTAATTTTCATTCTTCAAATATTTTGTTCACATTTTATGAAAATATTATTTAATAACAGAAAGGGCACAGGTGTTAAGAGTAAACTACAAAATTTTTTTACCAAAATTAAAATTCTTTATAACCCACTGATATCATCAATGCAGACACATAAAACAATCTTAATTCTCCTGAACTGAAAAAAAATACATTAAAAATAATAAATATTCAACTTCCAGTGAAGCTGAGATTATTCAAGTCACACTTTGAGATCCCACACATATATACACCCACAATTTCCCTCTCCAGGACAGATGAACTGCTTCAAGGATTCCAGCATTTTAGCATACTTGGCTATTTTTAACTACCAAATTATTGCTATATCTTTTGGGCATAATTTTGCTATTAGCAATAAATTTACTGGTTTAAAATGTAAAATCTGAATCACTTATTTTTTTAGGTATACCCATAATTAATGGCTTTAAATCAAAGAAAGGTGCATTTATTTGGAAAGCCTTCTTCTGTACCTCCATAACCTACCTCTACAAGAATTAAAAATTTTATCAGGCTCTGGGCTGATGGCTCAGAGCCTGGAACCTGTTTCCGATTCTGTGTCTCCCTCTCTCTCTGCCCCTCCCCCGTTCATGCTCTGTCTCTCTCTGTCCCAAAAATAAATAAACGTTGAAAAAAAAAAAATTTTTTTTAAAGAATTAAAAATTTTAATTGACGAGGCAAAAGCTCCTATTACAAGAAGAAATTTCTTCTTCTGGTTCAGAGACTTTCAAACAAATGGAATAGGAACACTTTATACAGATATGATAAAAGTAACTGCATTAAAATCTCCATCTACACATTGGGGTGCCTGGGTGGCTCAGTCAGTTGGGCGGCCGCCTTCGGCTCAGGTCATGATCTCGCGGTCTGTGGGTTATAGCGTCAGGCTCCGTGCTGGCAGCTCAGAGCCCAGAGCCTGCTTCCGATTCTGTCTCCCCCTCTCTCTCTCTGCCCCTCCCCCTGCTGTCTGTCTGTCTGTCTCTCTCAAATAATAAACATTAAAGAAAAAAATTAAAGTCTCCATCTACACATAACGATGAAAAAAGAAATCCTTTGGGAAAAACAAAAAAAGCTACAGCTTGACATTAATAAAAGGACTGAATTCCTGCTTATCCCACATCCTCCCTACAAGTTATCCCAAGAAGACGGAATCATGTAAAGATTAAATAGTCAAGAAGAAAATCTGGAAATAACTTATAAATGTTTCCCATAATATATCCTACCAGGGTAGAGTCAGAAAGCTTTTTCAGCAGTTGTTCAACTCATCAGTAATACCATTTTGGTTTTCTTAAGCCATTTTTAAAGATCAAATAATACCTCACCTGTGCATTGTTTTTTTTTTATATAGCATTTATTTTTGAATAATACTAGAATACTTTAATCTGCTAATAATTTATATCCGAAGAAAATGTATGGGGTAATATATATTTTAAAATGTACATTTATACTTGAGGTTTTATATTTATAAATTTTCACATCTGAAATGTATTCTATTTAGTATCACTTATTAAGGAGCAAATTATGCATTTTTTTAAGACACCAGTATTTTCAGTATATGAAATTAATACTGAGATCCAATGGCTAGGTTAGCTCAGACTTAAAAACCTGTGGCTATGATCGTCCTTGTTATGTACTTTCATACAAAGCCCAGGCAGTGAGATTTTTTTTTCAGTGTCTGTGATTTCAACAGATTCCCTTTGTAGAAAGTGATACTAAGCTGAGATTAAAAAAAAAAAAAAAAAAAAGTTTTTTTAAAGAATAAAACTGAAAGAAAAGCCTACTACCAAAACTCCAAAGCAATGAACAAAAGTAACACTACTTGTCCCTTTCATCACTTCCAAGTGCATATAAATGACAGGACCACATTTAAAAGAGCATTCAAAAACAAAACAAAACAAACAAAAAAGAAAAACCACCTACCACTGCCAAAAAATATTCAAGGGCCAAAGAGAAAAATGCCAAATAATGAATAGGAACTAAAGGCACAAATATATAGAAGATTTAAGGGCAGGGAGCAGTAAAACCAATGGCGGAAAATTAAAAGGGCCTTGATGTGGTAAAGAACCAAAACCAGACTGATTACTGGGAAAACAGTAGCTAGAACGAAAATCTCAGCCCCAAAAGAAATTGAAAGAAGTCTTACTGCCCAAGTTCTATACAAAACTGCACAACTAGGGAAGTCAGATACAGCTTTCAATCAAGTCCTGAGCTAACCTCCGAAAACCTGCCCGGTTACTAAATCCTCCACATCTCTAATATTACTGGCCGAGAAAACATGAATCTCCTCCAGTACTGGACTGTGGTTATCTACATGTGAAAAGTTAACATCAGAGGCAGAGGAAGGCAGAGAACAGTGCATTATACTACTGCCTTCCTGAACAAATAGGTACAAGCCAACACCCAATTTTTCCCATTATAATGATCATGGTGGAAAATATATATGTAATGGCTTATTTTCCTAACTTTTCCTGAATGCAGAGCCATTAAAATTTTAAATGCCAAGAAAGAATGAAGTGCTGGACTTGATTTCACTTTCACTATAAACTGCCCCTAAATATCTGTTTTAAAATATCCAAATAAATGGGGCGCCTGGGTGGCTGAGTCGCTTAAGTGTCTTTCAGCTAAGGTCACTTTCAGCCCAGGGTTTGTGAGTTCAAGCCCTTCATTGGGCTCTCTGCTGTCACCGAGCCTGCCTCAGATTCTCTGTGCCCCTCTCCTGCTTGTGCTCTCTTTCTCTCTCAAAATAAACTTTAAAATAAAATAAAGTAAAATAAAATATCCAAATAAAATGCATTCCTCCCCTCTACTCCCCCAAAAGGAACAAGTTTGGAAAGACTTCACCAACTGGGAGTGCCTGAAGTGATAAGCAAAATGATAGAGACACTATGCTAGGAATTTCAATTGTTAAATGCAGCCCAAAATATCCTTTAACTGAAAATTGTATAAAATTATGAGTTGTCAGCATATGGATAGTATTTTTTAACTGGGTAAGATCACTAAAGGAGTATAGACAAATAAAAAAGGACCAAGGGACTGAGTCCTGGGATATACCAACATTAAGAGAATGAGAAGAGGGGACAAAGAAGGAACCAATAAAGGAAGAAGAAAATCTACACTTGTGTTATCTTAGCAGCAAGAATGAGAGAGTGATACATACATAGTCAATGTGACTTGTTTCAAATATAGTTATTTAAGGCTGTGAATTTAGCAATGTGGAGGTCATCAGTTACTTTCATAAGAGCTATTTAAACTATAAATTTGTTATTTTCAAATCACCATTCATTACCTTCTTACTACTTCTGTTTTACTATGATTGCTGTACTCGCATTTAAAAAACAAAACAAAAACCTTCTTGAAGACATTATTTTGGGTTCACACTCACAGACCTTAAATAATACCTAGCATTCCAACTTGACCATAGTCAATATAGTATTTATTACTAACAAAAGGAAGTTTTCTAGACGTGTTTGTGCCATGTACTGTGCAATGCATTTTTACATGCAGTCAACATTTTAATCCTGATCACAAAATATAAGCTAGGTTACTACAGTTATACCCACATCAGTAGGCACAGAAACTAAAGTTATAAGGCAGGTTAAAACATCTGCCCAAGCCAACAGTTTACAAGTGACAGTATTAGAATTTTATGATACATTTATATTTTAAACATAACTGAACTTAATTAAAGTTATTCCTCTAATAGAACACTGAACAACATCCAGGTTTTAAAGTTAAGAGCACAAATGAATAGGAAACGTATTTTCTGTGTATCTGCTATACAGATAAGTAACCAGGAAATGTTATTTAAATGAATTCTTCATACATTTCCTCCTTCTGTTACTGCAACTCCAACTACAAATACAAAACTAAAAACTGTGGGACCAAAGAAATCCAACTTAGCAAATAAAATATAAATTTTTAAGCCACCCATATGCACGCGGAGAAACTTCTGAAACTTAAGTATACTCCGTATTATTTTTACACTATACCCTCTGTCTCACCTAGAAAAATCTAAGTCATATTAATAGATCTGCTATCATTGATCAACATCAGATGAGTAAAATCCTTAATGCTTATTTTACAATATTTAGTCTAAGATCTGTCACATTAAATTAAATAAACTAAATGTATCCTGTCACCTAACAAAAAAGAATCTTTAAAGAAAAAAAGGCATTGAGGAAAGTAAGAAATAAGAATACTGGGTGAAAGTGTCTCACACACATTTTGCATCCTATAAATTAACTTCACTATATAAACTTGAGTAGCTAACTTAACGAAGCATAAGAGAAATTTTCCTATTTGCTTATATATATTTTCAACTACCTATAGTTACCATAAAATGAGTTCTTAAAACTCCCTACTGCCTTAAAACAATATATATGGTACATTAATGAAGTAATACTTTTCTAACAGTAACATTCATATTTAGAACACTTAAAGATGAGCAATTATGGGGCGCCTGGGTGGCTCATTTGGTTAAGTGACAGACTTCGGCTCAGGTCCTGCTCTCAAGGTTTGTGAGTCCGAGCCCTGTGATGGGCTCTGTCCTGACAGCTCAGAGCTTGGAGCCTGCTTCAGATTCTATGTCTCCCTTTCTCTCTGTCCCTCACCTGCTCGTGCCCTCTCTGTGTATCTCAAAAATAAACGTTAAAAAAAAAAAAAAAAAAAAGAGTAATTATATCAAAAACGTATTTAAAATCTGAACTCTGAATTGTAGGGGGAAGGAGAACCTCCTTGAACAAAGAATACAATTTCCACTGATACTAAGCCTTTTTTTTTTTTTTTTAAGAAAGAGAGACAGCGCGTGAACCATGGGAGAGGGGTAGAAGGAGAGAGAATCCTAAGCAGGCCCCAGGCTCAGCGTAGAGCCCAATGCTGAGCTTGGTCCCACAACCTTAGGTTCATGACCTGAGCAGAAATCAAAAACGGACATTAAACTGACTGAGCTACCCAGGCACCCGGATCTTAAGTCTTTCCAAAGTCTCTGTATTTGAACAGGTTCCTGATTTCTAGAGCCCTTTTTACCCTCACACACCAATGTGGCTCGGCACAGTATTCTTCCAGTTCCTGACTTTATTTACAATTTTGAGGTTTATATTTTGTTCATCATTTTTTTTACATTTTTTAAATACTGTGATAAAATATTATTTATCTTGATTAATGTCGGTTTGGGGCACCCGCTTCAGTTTTGTGCCTATGGCGAAGTGCCTCACAGACCTAAGCTTGGCCCCAGCCCTGGTGCTAAGAGACTGAAATCTCTGAGACACTCATGAACAATTTCGTATTTTAATTTTTTAAAACTGTGCAAAGAATCATAAGTTGATTTGATCAATGCTTTAGAAAAAGAATTAACCGAAATATTAAGTGCAGAGTTAATGGTGAGTATGCCGTGTTAATAAAGCAGCTACTGTATACAGACAGCTTGCGTACCAGACACGGTGGCAAACACTTTCTATAACATCACTTCATGTAATTCACTGAATTTTCCAAGTAGACTGTAGAAGTAGGTGTTATTAACATCATTTTTTTTAATTGAAGAAATTAAACTTAGAGAACTTCTCAGAATCGCACAGTTAGAAAATAGCAGGGTTGGGATTGGGTTCAATGCTCCTTCGAGTAATTACTAGTTTGTTTGTTTTTTAAATTTATTTTGAGAGAGAAAGCGAAAAAGTGGGATCTGAGGAGGGACAGAGAAAGAGAAGAGAGAGAATCCCAAGCAGGCTCGGTGTTGTCAGCAAGGAGCCCAACATGGGGCTCGATCTCACAAACTATGAGATCATGACCTGAGCCCAAGTCAAGAGTAGGCCGTTTAACCAACTGAGCTACCCAGGAGCCCCAGTAATTATTAGTATTTTTAGTATTTTAACTAAGTTCTAAATTTTTTCTTCTAAAAATATTAAATCAATAGGAAGATATGAATCAAAGTACTATGCATAACGTAGTATATTGTTCAGAAACACATGAATAAAATTAAGATCAAATTGTACTTGTATTACTGTACTTTGGTTTATAAATCAAAATTGTATATCTTTTCTTCTAAAAATAAAGTTTTCCTCCTCAAGGAATATATAGTATTTTACTACTCCCTATAGAATAAAACAGAAAATCAGTTTCTTTCCTCCTCATTACAAAATATCAGAAAAGTTGTGGCGCCTGGGTGGCTCAGTCGGTTAAGTGGCTGACTGTGGCTCAGGACATGATCTCGCGGTTCGTGAGTTTGAGCCCCATGTCCAGCTCTGTGCTGACAGCTGGGAGCCTGGGGCCTGCTTCGGATTCTGTGTCTCCCTCTCTCTCTGCACTGTCTCCCCCATTCATGCTCTGTCTCTCTCAAAAATTAATAAACATTAAAAAAATATTTTTTTGAATTATCATGATAGTTAATACATCATCTGATTGAATCCTATTCCTAATTTAACACTGGTATTCAGTTGAAAAACTACTAGCAGATAAAATTAAAGTTGTTATTCTAATACTGACTGTAGATAAATCAAACTTAAAAAATATTTTGCGTATCTGTTACTCACAAAATTAAGTACTATACATAGACTTTGGGACACGCCCCACTAAAAAAAACTCCGCCCATTCAAGGTAACAAATATATACAAAGAAAATAATTAGTATTATTAAGAATAGAAATGTTGGAGATGATAATGGCCAATAACACAAAGCAATGTTTATTATATCTTTGTGGATGTATGCACAGAGAAAGCGAGAGAGTCAAGCCACTCTAACAATAGAGCTATGCCAGCAGTTTTCAAATTTTGAAGGTAAAGTTTTGTTTACCAGTGCCTTCTTTACTAGAAGGTAAAACAACTTGAGTCACATTTTCACTCAAAGACTAAGAACAATCCTCCAAATCTGTTTCCAGTCAATTGTTTAGTTAATTATACAAACAGAACCATCTCCTTCATTTTATAACTAGAAGTCTGCCCATATGATTTCCACCCACCAAGAACCTAAATATAGATCATTTCCGCAAGTTGTGAAATTAAAATTTAAGCTTCATCTCCAAACAGACCTTATCCATTTGATCCATCAATCACTCAATAAATGTTAGTTATTTTTATTTCCAGAATTTTCAATACCACCCAAATAGATATTTTGCATTCAGAGATTACATTCAAGAGATGTAGGGGCATAAAGTGCTTTATATTTGGCTTTTTCATCTAAGCCTATCAGCACATCTTTGATGCTAACAGATGGAACCCAAAACAGTTCCATTACTGGGGCGCCTGGGTGGCTCAGTTGGTTAAGCATCCAGCTTCGGCTCAGGTCATGATCTCATGGTTCGTGAGTTTGAGCCCCGCGTTGGGCTCTGTGCTGACAGCTCAGAGCCTAGAGACTGCTTCAGATTCTGTGTCTCCCTCTCTCTCTGCCCCTCCCCCACTCATGCTCTGTCTCTCTCTGCCTCTCAAAAATAAATTTAAAAAACATTAAAAAAAAAGTTACATTACTAACTTAATGTGTTCCATAAAGAAAACTATTTTACTTCTTTAAATTTCATTTTCAACATCAGTATAATACAACATCTAAATCGCAGGGCTAGTCTGACAACTAATCATGTATTGTTTATAAAGCCAAGTGAAACAAAGGTTAAATCTGAAAATGACTAGTCACTATACCTATTTTTTGTTATGAATGTACTTACATTGTAATCCACTTAACAAACTCTTTTTATTCCCAAGTAGTTTTCAATCTTCAACTTTATACAGCTTGAAATTTTATTTCAGCCAATTAAAATCTAGGAATGATGACCTACAACACATAAGTGTTAGGAGCAACATTTTGATAGCAAGAAATTCAAAGCAACCTAAAAATTTGGTAAAGAAATACTAAGATTTTATTAAGGCTTGTGAGAGCTATATTAAGCAACCATTAAAAATGATGGTTATAAAGATTATGTAAAAACTAATATAAAATATTAATGCTAAAAGAAAGCACAGAATATATTGAACGTATGATCATTCTACTTAAGGGAGTACGCATATGAAAAACTTTGGAAATGCAACAAAGTAAATATAGAAATGTGATATGATCATGGAGTTATGTGGTTTTGTTCTTTTCTTCCCCTAAATTCTAACATTTTTTTTGAGGTACATTTTGTAACTGATAATATAGTATAAAATCTAAGTGTTCACTAAGTGTTCAAGATACAAAGTACTAAAGAACACACTTTAACAAATTTAGATTTCAAAAAAGTTACTCATTTATTACCTCTAGCTTTCCTCATTTCTACTGAAACATGTCCTATTTTAAATTCTAAAACTTTTCACTGTTCTGCCTCCTACAAATCATATGTTCTTTTTCTCCCTGAGAGCTCTCTGGAATTCAAATAAATGTTGCTTCTACCCAAAGCTTGAACAGGAATTTTTATAGTGGCTAACAGATTAATTTGGGAAGACTGGACTTTCCATCCAAAAAGCAAGGTGGGTTGCTCCATCAACTTAAATTCTCTATTTCCTACAATAAAATATTATTTACATATATTCTATATATTTCTTGTCCAGCCTCCTCCTAAGTATTTTACATTTTTGTGGTTATTATCACATTTAACTAGGTTGGGCATGTGAAGGACACCGAGCTCCTTTGAGAAAAAGATTTTTAATTTTTTTTAATGTTTGTTCATTTTTGAGAGACAGAATGTGAGCAGGGATGGGGCGGAGAGAGAGGGAGACACAAAATCCGAAGCAGGCTCCAGGCTCTGAGCTGTCAGCACAGAGCTCCACGCAGGGCTCAAACCCATGAATTACGAGATCTTGACCTGAGCCGAAGTCAGACGCTTAACCGACTGAGCCACCCAGGCACCCCGAGAACAAAATTTTAAACGTTCCCAAATGAAACATATTTGATATACCCCATTTCTTACTAATTAATGTTCAAATACATATTAGGTAATTAAAAACAAATGTGATTTCCTTAAAATTCTGTTTAAAACTTGTACAGAAAAGTAGTATAAACTTCATGAAAAACATGAATGAGGGGTGTGGGGCCGGTGAACTTTATACTCCAGAACCCCCCTCATCCTGACTCAGGTGCTAATTATTACATCATAAGATAAAAATGAGTAAGTAATTCCTCTTCAAGTTTGCTAAATTTCAACCAAGGTTTTCTATTACAAAAACATCCTCCACTTTTAAATTCTTGTGTTTGAAATGCTGGCAGGGAAGGGGTAACGTGAAGTCATATAACCTTATACTCTGTATCACATTTCCCAGGTGAAGAAAAATACGTTTCTTATAACTCTTAAACTTAGATGAGAAGTGGACAACTGAACTGCTGGGTGAATGAGATGGAATGAAAGGAATTTCAAACACAACACTTATCCTTGCCTATTATTAGAATTTGGTATGTCACTAGCTCCTAGTAGTATTTTTTTAAACTATAGACATTTAAACCTCTCATTTATTTTATTATTTTTTTAATGTTTATTTATTTTTGAGAGAGAGAGAGAGAGAGACAGAGCCCTAGCGGGTGAGGGCCAGAGAGAGAGGGAGGCACAGAATGTGAAGCAGGCTCCAGGCTCTGAGCTGTCAGCACAGAGCCTGACGAGGGCTCGAACTCATGAACCATGAGATCATGGCCTGAGCCAAAGTCAGACGCTTAACCACCTAAGTCACCCAGGCACCCCTAAACCTTTCATTTTATATCCCACATAAAAGCAATCATTGGAAATATTCCAATCACATCATTATTCTGACACATATAATATCCTCAGTTTTCCAGTCAAATATTAATCACATCTAAATAATAAACTTCTGAAGGCATAACAAAGTTTACAAACCAAGCTCTCATGAAAATCAGAGGGCAAAAATATATACCCACAAATCACATTAGGACATCAATGTACATTGAGCACCAACTCTGTGCCGAGGGAAGTCACTTTCTTTCTCATTTGATTCTCATAAAAACCCCCACTGTGAAAAGGAATGTAGATAATGGAGAAAAGCTTTTGGACAGAGCCATTTAGCTACATAACAGAAGCAGAAGTTCTAACCAGAAGCAGCTATTTCTACTCCCCATACAACTACTACTAGAAAAGAACAAAATAAAATGTGTTTGTAAAGTATACACCCTTTTCCTTCTAATTATATATGTAACTCTGCAGGCTCAGTGGCCCCATACTTTTACTGAAAAAGTAAAATATTCTTCTCAACAGGGGCGCCTGAGTGGCTCAGTCGGTTGAGCGTCCGACTTCGGCTCAGGTCATGACCTCACGGTTCCTGAGTTCGAGCCCCGCATCGGGCCCTGTGCTGACGGCTCAGAGCCCGGAGCCTGCTTCGGATTCTGGGTCTCCCTCTCTCTCTGCCCCTCCCCCGCTCGCACTCTGTCTCTGTCTCTCAAAAATGAATAAATGTTAAAAAAAATTTTTTCTTTTTTAAATTTTTCTCAACAGAAACTACAGAAGCAAGGTATATTTCATCCTCACCTAGGAAGCAATGTTTCTTCTCCACATCTGAGGGGACTTTTTAAGTAACACTTCAACAACTAGAAAAAAAATTATAACCTTTTAAATTAAGTATCTGTCCCATCTCCTTCTCCCTTCCTCCCTCCTTCTCTGTCTCATCTACTGTATCTACACTCACTCTCCCACAAATAAAAGAGAAGACGAGCAAGTCGTAAGGGAATCTAATATACTATTTTTTGGTCTGTTTTACATTTTGGTAGTACATACATTATTACTTGGCAGACAAAAGGTCGCATTGCTAAAACAATCTGAAAAACATACAGGCAAATCTAGAGTTTACAAAGGCTGATTATCAACTATCATTTCATTCATCACTCCTCTACATATTGCTCAATTTCTGGCAATAACAACACCCCAAATACAAATAAGAATTTCTTGTCAATTCAGATACACGTTAGTAACCCTGGTTTAAAAAAAAAAATACCTAAAAACACTGAACCTAAATCATCCTTAACTTGAACTCAAATCACCATAATTTCTCCTACACTCAAAAGGAAAAGGTAATAACACAAACACACACATGGAGTTAATTTTAATGATCAACTTCTATGGCTGATAATTCTATCTACTCTCTATACCAGGACCTAGTACCGTATTTCCAAGTATCCACAAGACGCCAACAGACCTCAGAAATCTCCTAAGTTAGTTGTATGTACTCAATTGGAATATATAAGATGATCCACTAAGGTGCAGGAAGACAATATTACAATTTTGCATATTTAACCTTAAAACATTTTAAGTTCAATATAGGAGTTTTCAGTAACATCGCACTCTTGTTAGCTTTCACCGAAGTGTGAAATACTACAAGTTTATAGGCATCTTACCTTATTATAGGTAAATATGACCTACTAAATTCTTTTAAATTCCCCAGTAGAAAGATTTCCAAGGAGATTTAAGACAATCCATTTTGGGGTGTAAACATATGCCAAAGCTTACCAGACTGTAAAACTTAAATATGGACAATTTATTATCGACTATACTTCAACAAAACTACCCGAAGATAAATGTAATATATATATATTCACAGATTTAAGATAATACTAAAATGCAAATTGTACGAATAGAAAATGGCAGTGTTAATCCCTTATCTGCTCCTTCTATAAGCTCTTATGGCCCAAATTATAAAGCTAAAAACAATGGCAAGCTAATCCTATCACCCCCCTAAAATTAAAAGTTACCTGAAGCCTACTAAATTGCATTCATAACCATTAATAACAGATAATAGTTCTGCTATAATCTGAACTTCTAAAACAATTACCTCATATGCAAATAGACAGAAGGGAATGATTAGAATATTAAGTAAAATACATGATTTTTTCCAGCTTGTTAATGTTTTTAAATGACAGGCAAGCTTTCTCGAATTAAAAAGAAAGTCTTCGAAATATAAGACATTATGAAAAAAGCCAAAATTCATGCCAAAATGCTTTCCTAAAATATAAACAGTAGCTTCAAAGACCCCTACACTGTTCATGTTATTAAGCTATCAAGGGAGGTTCCGAGTTCAGATGAAAAAGATGAGAAGACATTTTTCGTTTGTTAAAAAAAACAAAAACAAAAACATGACAAAGAAGGTTATGGAAGTAAAGGCCTTTGTGGGCCTCAATCTCACAGAAAACAGCACAACCGTCAAGATTTAAGGCTGCAGAAATTCAAATGTCTGTGATGCGGTGTTGATATTTTTATTCGAATTGTTACTGTTCTTGTTAGCGTCCTGGCTGCAAACCGTGTAGGTTTTACACAGTCTGATCCTATCCCATTTCTTCTCCTAAACCTTGTTAGTTATGGCACAGGATTGTTCCAGAACACAGAGCTTTTCAGAATTTGTATTCCATGTCTGTGACTGGACAAAACCAAAGCCACCACAACTAGAAAGATATTTAAAACCTGAACACCAAGAATACGGAAACAAATCTCTATAATTCTTTGCATAATGTCTCCTGCCTGAATTCTTTCCAGCACTTTACCAATTTTCCTTTTTACCAATTAAACTTTACCAAGTTTACCATTAAACTTAATGATAAATGTTTGGAAGCCTCTTTTATGTTTCAGTTTTTTTGTTTTGTTAGTTTAACATCAAAAGAAGGTATTTTTCTTAACGACTCACACACCACTGGGAAACACTAGTTCTTCTTACTAAGGTTTTTTTTTAATGGCTAAAATATATGAAAAACAGGATGGTAAAAAACAAAAGTGCATTTTCTTGATAGCTGGTATCTTTGGAAGACAAACTGAAAAAATAATTGAAATGTTGAAGAAATAAGTAACACAATAAATTCTACAATAAGAGAGGTTTACTAGACAGTTGAAAGAAAGTACTCACTTTTTCTAGCCTGATCAGTTTAAAAACGGTTGTATACCGGGGCACCTGGGTGGTTCAACTGGTTAAGCATCCGACTTCGGCTCAGGTCATGATCTCACGGTTTGTGAGTTCGAGCCCCATGTTGGGCTCAGCACTGACGGCAAACAGCCGGCTTCAGATTCTGTCTTCCCCTCTCTCTCTGCCCCTCGCCCTCATGCGCATGAGCTCTCTCACTCTCACAAACAAATAAATAAATAAACGTTAAAAATAAATAAAACACTACCCTTTTAATGAATGAATGAATAAATAAAATGGTCAGATACTATTACAATGAAGAAATATATAACTAAAGAAAATACATTCTCAACAGCAAACTAATGAAAACAAGTTAAAAAAAAAAACTTTGTTAATAGTAACCACTGATACTTTTTATTTATGTATTTATTTTTAAATGTTTATTTATTTCTGAGACAGAGAGAGACAGAGCATGAGTGGGGGAGGGGCAGAGAGAGGGAGACACAGAATTAGAAGCAGGCTCCAGGCTCTGAGCTGTCAGCACAGAGCCTAACTCGAGGCTCGAACTCACAGACCATGGATCATGACCTGAGCCCAAGTCAGTCGCTCAACCGACTGAGCCACCCAAGCGCCCCATTAACCACTGATACTGTAAATGAAATATAAAACTGCCTCTGGAACTACATGTGTAGCATTACAAATTGAAATTCATTCACTGCATCATTCACAGAACAAGTTTTTACAACTAAGAAGTAAAAACCCTTAGGAGGGCAAGGTAGTACAACATTTCATCAACACTAATATTTACGATAATAGATTGTTAACAGAATTTTATACTTTGTGAGACAAAGTTTCATACAGCACTGCAAATTTTATAAAAATAAGATCATTAAAGTATACAAGAGTTTTATACTTTGTGAGACAAAGTTTCATACAAAAGTTTTCTGGCTATCTTGTCACAACGAACTCTTAAAAGTTACGGAACTTCTGGATGAATGACTGTTTTTCTTCTATAAAAAAAACAAGTACTCCAACGTGTGGCCTTGCCTATGATAACAAGTACCTATTAATAGTATGCTGGCAGATATTTCTGGAAAAAAATTAACAGATTTTGTCTAAGTAAAGGTGATATTTTAACAATCAAGAGTCTCTTGCTTAACCTGGCTTGCACATGTGTGCATGCTCTCTCCCTCTCCCTCTCTCAAAATAAATAAATGAACTTAAGAAAAAACCAACAAAAGCACGTTCTGGGTGCTAGGTGAGCTCACTGCTGTTGGAGTATTTCTGTACTTAGACTCTTCCAGCGGACAGATGAAGGAAGCACAGGTATATGTGTGTGTGCACTCACATCTACATCTCTATTTGCATATATCTTTATTGAAAACCATGTGTTTATTTAGACTGACAGCCCCACTTCCATTCCAATACCATGTGTTCACTCTAGCTTTTGTCTTTTCCCATATTTGTACCTCTTCTCCCAATAGCAAAAGCTGATTCCTTCTCCCAATATTAAAAGTTATTAATTAGCTCAGTTCTTCCATATGTTGCCAGCTCCCTACTCTTAAGACTTTGGTGTGGCTCACACATTCCTTCTTGTGAAAGCCCCAGCTGCTCCAGAGCTACCTTGTACCCCACTCCCATTGACTTGACCTCTGTCATGATTTTAAAACCTTAAAAAGGGCAGTGTGGCTAGAGAAGATAAGGAGAGCTTGAGACATACAGATTTTTAAAAAAATTTTTTTTAAGTTTACTTATTTATTTTGAGAGAGAGAAGGAGAGAAGGCGAGTGAGTGTGAGCGGGGAAAGGGCAGAGAGAGAGGGAGAGAGAGAATCCCAAGCAGGCTCCACGCTGTCAGTGCCCAGCCCGACTCAGAGCTCGATCTCACAGTGAGATCATGACCTGAACCGAAATCAAGAGTCAGACACTTAAGCGACTAAGCCACCAAGATGCCCCAGAACATGGTTTTGAAATAGTACTCTCCTCTAAAAGGAATTAAGGATCCTTAGAGAAAGGACTGATTCTAGGACTAGAGCAGGAAAATTATAAAATGAGCCTCTAGCATCTTATGGCAAAAGGATATGTACAGGTGACAAAATGACATAAAACTATATACATGCATCCTATCAATGCAAATAACCTAATTTTGATAATGTAGTTATGGAAGATGTAAACATTGGGGGAAATTGGGTAAAGGGTCAAAAAAAGGAACATTCTGTACTATTTTTGTAACTTCCTGTGAATTTATAATGATTTCAAGTTAAAGTTGTTACTGTGTTGTTGTTTAAAGTAAAGAAGTACACTGGGGCGGCTGGGTGGCTCAGTCAGTTAAGCAGCCGACTTGGGCTCAGGTCATGATCTCACAGTTCCTGGCTTCGAGCCCTGCGACGACGGGCTCTGCGCTGGCAGCTCAGAGTCTGGAGCCTGCTTACCTTTCTGTGTCTCCCTCCGTCTCTGCCCCTGCCCCACTTGTGCTCACTAGCTGTTGCGCGTGCTCTCTCTCCCTCGGGTGCCTGGGTGGCTCAGTCGGTTGAGCGTGACTTCAGCTCAGATCATGATCTCACAGTCCATGAGTTTCAGTCCCGTGTCCGGCTCTGTGCTGACAACTCAGAGCCCGGAGCCTGCTTCAGATTCTGTGTCTCCCTCTCTCTGCCCCTCCCCTGCTTATGCTCTGTCTCGGTCTTAAAAAAAAAAAAAAAAAATTTTAAAACTTAAACATTAAAAAAAAAAATACACAAAGATTGACTGAATCACATCAAAAGGGCATGCAAGCCAATCTGAAAGGGCTCCCAGTGGCAAATGGGGGACAATCTGAGTATTGAAATAAATGATGATAATAATGAAGTATAACCCATTGAATAAAAAAAGAATTTCTGGTATAAATAAATGTATATGAATTCTTTTTCTTATAGTAAAATGCCAACTAAAAAATGTAGAAGAAATATTGAATCAGAATATCAGTATTTGGCAATCCTCACAGTAAAAATTAATTTAGGTGAGAAACTTCAATGGATACTAAAACCAATGGGTGAAAGCAGGAACAAACACAAACATGATTTTACACAGTCCCAAAGTATCTCCCCACAAATACTTATTAGTTACAAAGGAAGGAGGGAGTAAACAGAAACTTGGTAGACATCACCTTTTTTTTTCTTTTAACTTTTTGTAATGTTTGTTTATTTTTGAGAGAGACAGACAGACAGACAGACAGACTGTGGCAGGTGAGGAGCAGAGAGAGAGGGAGGCACAGAATCTGAAGCAGGCTCCAGGCTCTGAGCTGTCAGCACAGAGCCCGAGGCGGGGCCTGAACTCACAAACCGTGAGATCATGACCTGAGCCGAAGTCAGATGCTTAACCCACTGAGCCACCCAGGTGCCCCAGCAGACATCACCTTTAATCAAGTGATCTAAGTTATTAACGTTACCTAATGGGATAAATTGTATACCACAAATAGGATTCATTAAGAACACAACAGCATTTCTGTGAAATTGCAGCTAAAAAATACCTATCTTGGGTCTAATCATCAGAAAACATTAGATGCACCCAAATTGCAGGATATTCTACAAAATGAGCGGTTTATAACCTTCAAAATTGTGAACAGCATGAAAATCAAGAAAGACTGGGAAACCGTTCCAAATCGAAGGAGATTAAAAAAACATGAGGGTTGGCTGTAATGCATGATCCTGGATTAGATCCTTTTGGTCTAAAGAACATTATTTGGGCAATGAACAAAACTTGAATGAGGGATCTCAGCAAGGTGATACAAAAGTTTTGAAAACTTTTTCTTAAATTGGAAAATTGTTTCCAAAAAAAATTAAAAAAAAAAAATCACACCAAGGCATGTTCTTGACTCAAAGCCTTTGAATTTGCTATTTCTGTCTGAAATGATCACATCCATGTATCTGCACGGCTAACTCTCCTACTTCCGCTGGGTTTTTAGTTTTCAGAGAAGCCTTACTATCTCAACTGTCAACACTATATATATTCACATCTTTCTCCTTGCTTTACTTTTTTTTTCCTTATCATAAATCACTATCTTATATACAATTAAACTATTATTATATGACTGCCCATTAAAATGTAAACTGATGGCAGGGACTTTTTGTTTTGTTCACTGTAACATTCCCAGGGCCTAATCCAGGACCTGGCACGGTATAGACACATATTTATTAGACCAAATGTACACAAAGTCCTTGGGACACAAAAGACTTAAGATACAATTACAAAATAAGTTCACTTTCTCAATCACAGCGAGTATACTGAAGTAGGTAAAAAGACCTCTAGTGTTAATTTGATAGCTCTGGAGTATCATTTCAATAGATATGTCTGTAGCATAAACAAATGACCTAATGTCCCCCCTCTGAGGAGCTTAGTGAGCAAACTGGATTTCCATCAGAAAGCAAGCTGTACTAATGCAGCCAGCTAAGACAACAATATTTACCAACAGCACGTGGAAAATACAGTATAAACGCTCTAAACGCTGAGAGACAAGAATTAATTGTATCAGACTTGATTGGAAACTACCGATAAATACACAAAGAAAGCAAGTTTTCTCCGGGAGGGAGGGAAGGAAGTAAACTCATATTCAAAGGAAGTCCATAGTGCAAACCAAGGGACATATATAACTGAGGTCTCTGATTTTATTACCACATTTCCTTGAGAAACTACCGAGACTATAATTAAACTAACCACAATGATCTCAATTAGTTTACAGTATTATAAAACATACCAAATGGTTTGTGTTTAAGAAAAAAGTATAACCCAAAAATCTGCAAAATGATCTTATGGTTTCTACACATGGAGTGATCAAATCACTAACATCTCATTTTACAAATTTGTTTTTCTCCTATGCCACCAAATAATATAGATGACCTTCCTTTCTTGCATACCAAAGACAGAAAACATTATCTTCAAGAAATTCTTAAATAACATATCTGAATTCAACCCAATACTTCAAAAAATGAAACACAAAAAAGAACAACTATGTATGTGTGTGTACACACACATATAAATGTATTAATAGGCATGGTTTGATAATCATTAATTAAGTTACACACATGACCCCATCTATCTTACAACCAAACTGGTTCTCTGAAGGTGAATGAAATCCAAATTTATAAAACACATTCTAATTTCCAATAGAAATAATATTTGTAAACCTAAAGTTGACTACAACGCTGCAGCTCAGAAATTGAGAAGCTGAAGAAAGCTTCCAGTACTCTCATCAGATTGGGAACAGAAATTAAAATTTGGGACTCACAAAGAAAAAGTCCAGGCTAAAGGGCTATACCCCAGAAATAAAGAAAAAACAGAAACAAACCAACCCTCAAAAGATTGAAAATCGACCTCAAATCTGTTCAATCACTGAGTAGATTAAGGTGGTCCTTCTCAAACTTGACTGACAGAAAATATAAATCTCCCTAAAGAAAGTTAACATTACCTAATTATCTAAGCATTTTATCCACACACAATATCCAGCAGTCAAGCAAACATTAGCAGTCATACAAGATAAAACAAAAATACCATAAAACCAGAAGAAAATTTTCTAAAAAATCAGAGCCACAGGAAATTCAGAAATTTAACACAAACCTCAAAGTCATTGCTATTAATGTGTTCAAAGTAAGATGGGAGAATTTCAGCAGAGAACCTGATATTTTATCAAATAATCAAATGATTGAAAACTCTAAAACTTAAAAACAAAATGAGTGAAAATTAAGAACTCGGTAGAAAGGAGTGAAGGTGAGTGGGAAGGATAGGCTTTCTGGGTATGGACTAAGTCACAAGGATCAAAGGTACAGCATAGGGAATAGAGCTAATGGCACCTTAAGAGCCTTCAAAGATCACAGACGGTAGCTAGACTTGTGCTGAGCATAGTATACCATGCAAAGTGGCCAAATCGCTATGCTGTACACCTGAAACTAAGGTAGCATTGTATGTCAACAACACCTCAATTAAAAAAAAAAAAAAGAATTCAACAGATTAGACACAACTATGGCCTTTAGTGAACTGTCTAAATCCTTTAAAACATTTTTCTTTTTTTTAATTTTTTTTTTCAACATTTTTTATTTATTTTTGGGACAGAGAGAGACAGAGCATGAACGGGGGAGGGGCAGAGAGAGAGGGAGACACAGAATCGGAAACAGGCTCCAGGCTCTGAGCCATCAGCCCAGAGCCTGACGCGGGGCTCGAACTCACGGGCCGCAAGATCGTGACCTGGCTGAAGTCGGACGCTTAACCGACTGCGCCACCCAGGCGCCCCAACATTTTTCTATTGCTATTTAAGGTTGTAAGGTGAATTTATATAAGCTCTTTTTTTTTAAGTTTATTTACTTATTTTGAGAGAGAGAGAGCGAGAGAGAGAGAGCATGCGAGAGCATATGAGCACAGGGGAGGGATAGTGAGAGAGAGAGAGAGAGAGAGAGGGAGGGATGGGGGGAGGGAGGGAGGGAGGGAGAGAGGGAGAGAGAGGGAGAGGGAGAGGGAGAGGGAGAGGGAGAGGGAGAGGGAGAGGGAGAGGGAGAGGGAGAGGGAGAGAGGGAGAGAGGGAGAGAGGGAGAGGGAGAGAGAGAGAGAGAGAGAGAGAGAGAGAGAGAGAATCCTAAGCAGGCTCCATGCTGTAAGCACAGAGTCCAACTTGAGGCTTGACCTCAGGAACCATGAGATCATGACCTAAGCCAATATCAAGAGTCAGATGCTTAACCCACAAGCCACCCAGGTGCCCCTAGAAGTTCTTTATATTAAGAATATCAGTGCATGTTCTGCCTTTTTAGTCATTTGTTTTTTCTCAGTTTGTTATCTTTTAACTCTTTTTAGTTTTGTTCATTTTCAGCAAATAAAAACTTTTTTTCTCTATAGATGCTTTCTTATCAATTATGTTTAAATCAAATGGGCATGTACACAGAATCATTTTGTTTTTGTTTTTTTTAAGATAACAGCTCTTTGGGGCGCCTGGGTGGCGCAGTCGGCTAAGCGTCCGACTTCAGCCAGGTCACGATCTCGCGGTCCGTGAGTTCGAGCCCCGTGTCGGGCTCTGGGCTGATGGCTCAGAGCCTGGAGCCTGTTTCTGGTTCTGTGTCTCCCTCTCTCTCTGCCCCTCCCCCTTTCGTGCTCTGTCTCTCTCTGTCCCAAAAATAAATAAACGTTGGGAAAAAAAAATTAAAAAAAAAAAAAAAAAAAAGATAACAGCTCTTTATTTAAATTTTAAAGTAAGCTCTATGCCCAACGTGGGACTGGAACTCGTGACCCTGAGATGAGGCCAGCCACGTGCCCCATTGTTTATGGTTTTTCATTTTGCCTTTATCCCCTTTGACTATTTGGAGTTTATTTTGGTGCCTATTGCAAAGTGAGAAAATACTCTCATTTTTTTTCCCTCAAATACTTAACCAAGTTTTTAAAGGAAGTTTTTCATTATAGTAATAAATTTTATTTTGTTCTTATTGTAAGGTTATATAACACTAATTGAAATGTGTGAAATAACAAAAATAAATTCTAGCTTTTTCCTACTACCTGCATAAATACATAAATATGTATTTGTAAGAATATCTTTTGATAGGGGCGCCTGGGTGGCGCAGTCGGTTAAGCGTCCAACTTCAGCCAGGTCACGATCTCGCGGTCCGTGAGTTCGAGCCCCGCGTCGGGCTCTGGGCTGATGGCTCAGAGCCTGGAGCCTGTTTCCGATTCTGTGTCTCCCTCTCTCTCTGCCCCTCGCCCGTTCGTGCTCTGTCTCTCTCTGTCCCAAAAAAATAAATAAACGTTGAAAAAAAAAAATTAAAAAAAAAAAAAAAAGAATATCTTTTGATACCTAGAAGTAATTAAAATGACTCAAAACTCCGTCAGTACAGGTAATGGATAAATAATTTAAAATAAATCCAATGGAGGGGGGCAACTGGGTGGCTCAGTCGGTTAAGCTCCGGACTTCAGCTGAGGTCATGATCTTGCGGTTTGTGAGTTCGAGCCCCACACGGGGCTCTGTGCTGACAGCTTGGAGGCTGGAGTCTGCTTCAGATTTTGTGTCTCCCTCTCTCTCTGCTCCTCTCCCCTTGTGCTCTGTCTCTCTCTCTCTCAAAAATAAATAAACATTAAAAAAATTTTTTTAATACAGCCAATGGAGGGGTGATGGGGTGGCTCAGTCAGTTAAGAGTCCAACTCTCAATCTCAGCTCAGGCCTTGATCTCACGGTTGTGAGATCAAGCCCTGAGTTCAGTTCTGTGCTGGGGATGAAGTCTACTTTAAAAAAAAAAAAAAATACATCTAACGGAATACTGTAGAGATATTAAGAAGAATGAAGTAGACTTAAATGTATTAATGTATAAATATGAAAAGGGCATACTGTTGACTAAAATACATTCTGAAAAAACTATCTAGTCGATAATTTGCATTTCAGAATAACAATGATGCTCTCCTCATCATTCAATGTAGTAATTACCACAAATGCCTTTGGATTTGCTGCTCTCTTTATACCAATTTTGACTATGTGTTTTGTCTACATGTTCTATAAAGGAATTTGATTCAGACTTTGCATATACTGGCTTTTTACGAAACAGTACTATTTAAAATATCATATGAATGGCTAAGGACTACATTTGCTGGCACTAATACAATTTTCAAAATATAGCACACTATATTCATGCATAAAATAAGGACTCATATCCTCGACATTTTATATCATCAAATCCAGTAAGTTTAAAAAACAAAATATTGACTATACATATCTTTAATTTTGCTTTTCACGTTTCCTTTTATTAGAACACGGTTGAAATCAACTTATAAAAGTTACAAAGCTATATAATTAAATCTGGCCAGTATCTCAGCACCCATGATTCACTGTTTTGTGTTTGCCACTAAAGATGTTCTTCAAATAGCTAAACCATATTGTGGCAGTGATACAGCCAGGCAAATATGCTCAAATATGAATTCCTTGAAAAAGTATTCATCTCCTTAAATGGCATAACCAAAAACTTTCTCCCATGAAAAGAGCTGTGAAAAAAGGAAAACAATTACAAATGAGACTACAGTCCCTAAAGGCAAGGAATGTGTCCAAAAAACTGAATTATTCTTTTATTAAAATTTCATACATATTCTTAGCTACAGGCAAAAATCTATGAGAAGGGATGAGCCACTTATCTAAATTCAATTCGTCAAACATAAATGAGTGACTACATGCCAAGCACAGTGCTATAAATTGGAAATACAAATGTAACTAAAATAACTTTATTTATATCCTGTCTTACTGCAAAAAAGATCTAAGGTAATCAAGACACAGTCCTTAAATTCAAGTGGTTTATACTCTAGTAGAAGACATAAACTTAAACCAAATACACATTACAAAGCGTAAAAAAAAAATTTAAAGGATTATATTCAAGTTATAGAACATACCCTTGTAATCAGTGCTACAAAACAAAGAGCACTATTACACAGAACATGATGTCCAACAACGGGCATGGTTAAGCAAATTATGATGGAAACCACTTAATTCAGTATTGTAGTACATTTGTTTAAAAGTTTAAGAAAAAAATTAACAGTATCATAGGAAAATCCTTATGCTACCATATTAAAGACAAAATTAAAATTAGGAAAATAGCAAAAAAAGCAAAAACAAAACCTGAAAATGGTAGGAGTAATTATCTTTGGGTGGTTATAAGGTTTTATTGTTTACTCTTTACATGTTCTAATTTTCCATAATAACCATATATTACTCCTATAATCAGGAATATAATAAACATCTAAAAAAACAACCATAATTTTTTCTGGCAAGCCATTTAAAAGGAGCAAATCCTATTTGTCTGTTAACTAAGCAACACTGTATAATGACACTGAAAATTTCCTGCAAATACTATTAAACTAATTCAGTTCCTCAGTTGCAGTAGCCTTATTTCCAGTGTTGGGTAGTCACATGTGGCTGGGGGCTACCATATGGGACAGCACACAGAACATCTTTTGAGTATTTGAAATGCAGCTAATCGGATTGTGTGTGACCTGAAGAAGGTACCCAATGTGATTTTTATTATTTTAGTTATGTCGTTTAGTAAAGTAATTATTAGTCTTAATTTCTAGCAGAGGTCGTTTGGAAAAGTAAGGTCTTTCATATCTCTCAAGCCTTTCTTACCAGTCTACATTTCGATGAAACTTTTCTCACTTTATTTGCACTTGTAGCTAATGGCTACCACATTGGCCAGAGGCGTGTTTAGACGCATTGTAAGAAAGCTCTCTTAAAAGGGATTAAGAGGTACAAACTTCCAGTTATAAAATAAGTTAAGTCACAGGGATAAAAAAAAAAAAAAAAAAATACACCGTAGGAAATATAGACAATAATACTGTAACAACTTTGTTTGGTGACAGATGGTAACCACACTCATCATGGTGGGCCCTGCGAAGTGTATAGAATGGATTGTCGAACCACTCTGTTTTACACCTGAAACTAATGTAACATTGTGTGTCAACTATAACAAAAGAGAAAGAGAGAGAGAGAGAGAAAAGAACCATTCAGTAAGACTACTCTCAACTGGTAGCGCTCAAACTTGAGGAACTGAAAAAGTAGGTTAAGTACTGGGAAAGAAAAAAAAGAAAAAAAAAATACTACATGTATCCAATTAACAGAGGTTAGTGGAAGAGAAGATAATGGTTAGTAGATCTTCACAGCTGAAGAACATTCAGAATTATACATTTATATATACAGTATCACCAATTTTAAATTATTTTCTTTGTTAAACTTAAATCTACACTTTGTCAATTACTAAAGAGAAAAATCATGCCGGATTTGTAAAATTATAAATGTAGCATTAAGAAATTCTATAGCACAGTGAACATGTGACCAGCTGGGAATGCCAATTCTTCCATAGCGTTTAATTTCCTGTACTCCAAAAAAAGGAAAGACCCAACAAACTAAAAGGTTACACAAACAAGGACTTATTCTCAATAGTTCTGGCATCTGTCTCTTCCATCAGTGAATTTCTTTTTCAGGTATGCAATCAGTCTTCATTGCACTTAAGAGATAACAGGTTAAACAGGTTCTGGAACACCCAGGCTTTAAAAATATTTTGTCATAACAGATTACAAAAATTAAATTTCTTTAAGAAGTAAATGTTTTATATGATCATATATTTCAAGTAGTTCTTGGCACTCTTAGCTCCTAGGATGTGATGTGTTTGTCCTATGAATACTATTATATAATAACAAAATACTGTAGTTAAGAATGAAAACCAAAAATGCATCAAAATTTCTCTGGGGCACCTGGGTGGCTCAGTTGGTTGAGCATCCAACTTTGGCTCAGGTCATGATCTCACGGTTCGTGGGTTCAAGCCCCACATCGGGCTCTGTGCTGACAGCTTGCTCAGAACCTGGAGCCTGCTTTAGGTTCTGTATCTCCTTCTCTCTCTGACCCTCTCCTGCTCATGGTCTGTCTCTGTCTCTCAAAAATAAATAAATGTTAAAAAAAATTTTTTTTAATTTCCCAATGAATTCAGAAACTTAGGATAGACTAGAAGATTCAACCTGTTTTCCTCAGATCATAGGTGCAGTAATTTAAAGCTAACCATACCTAAAACTAAACTTTAACTGATGAAGACACTAGCATAGTTGAAAGACTTAAACAAAGGCTAGGTTGAGGCCTTCAGAATTAACCATCATGTGTGATAGAAACCTTTAAGACTGAATTACTACTAGTCTAGGGTTTACAGTGGTTTTCAACTTTGTAGATTCAGGGAGGTTTATTTTAACTTCTCATTCTTCACTAATAAGCAAAAGAAATAAGTGACCTGAAACAATTAGTCACTTGCACAGGGTACCTCCTAGATTAATTTACCAACCAGAGGTGTCTCAGAAATAAAGATGTAAAAGAGAGGCATTAGAAAAGGTACCGCTTAGTGAAAAAAGTGTGATTTGGAGTCAGATTTGAAAGGGAATATGAACTCCATCACTACTGCCAAGTTACATAACTTCTTTCTCTAAACCTCAATAGCATCAAAACAGAGACAATAATCCAACACTGCAGGACTGTGATGAAAAAGACATGAAAGAAATAAAATGTCTGTAAAACACAAGCACATACATAAAAGGAATTCTAATGAAGGGTAACTATCAATTTTTTAAAGCCATTAAAAAAACAAGTTGCCCTTTGCTACTTATTTCTAAAAACCTACCTCTTTGACAATATAAAAGAAATGACGGTAATTTTTAAGTATCAGTTTGAACTGGGATCAGCTGCAAGTGACAGAAAATGCCCCTTAGTGCCTTTACGTCTGCTTTAAAACAGTTAAGGGTCCTTTCGAAGGACAGTGAGGTAATCTTTGGAACTGCCCCAGAAGCTGAAGCCGTCATATCCCCTCCTCTCTTTCACTTCCCATTACAAACAATAAAGGCCATTTGTACCATTCAACAAAAAAAAAAAAGAAAAGAAAAGAAAGTTAAGCGTGGATACAGTAGCTCCCATGATCATCAGAAATACGGCTCCTCAGCTTTGTTGCCATCAACACGAATACACTGCTTCCACCTCCTGATGACGGGTAACGAGCACCGACACCAGCCATTAAAGAGATGACAAGAAAAGGATACAAGCTCCCCACAAGGACTTTGCCTCGACGCTACTCACAAACCCCTTTTGTTCACATTCTGTAAGCCAAAAACTACTCGTGTGGTCAATCACACACAGCAACAAAAACCGCTTTATAAAAAATCGTTTGTGGTGATGGTTACACAATATTGTGAACATAATACTAGTGTCACTGAATTGTATACTCAAGTATGGTAAACTTCATGTTACATACATTTACCACAATAAATAAAGAGATTTAGAAAATACTGAAAATGTTAAGTAGAGACATTTGATACATAAAAAAGGACCCAAATAAAAAAATCTAGAGAGATAAAAATGTTATGTGTGAGATGAAAAAATACATTGGATGGTGTTACCAGGAGACTAGAAACTGCAGAAGAAAAGACAACAGAACTTGAAGACACGACAACAGAAATTATCCATAATGAAACCCAGAGGGGAAAAAAAGACCAAAATAAGTGGGTATCAGTAAGTTGTGGGCCAACATGAAGTAACCTAATATACATACAACTGGAAGTCACCAGAGAGGGAAAAAGAAGAGAAAAACACATGTGAATAGCGCTAGAAATTCTCTACAACTGGTAAAAACTAAAACTATACAGATAGAGGCTCAAACAAAGCCAAAAACAAGAAACATGAAGAAAACAAGGCATATCATAATGAAACTGACTAAAACCAGTCAGAAAAAGAAACTCAGAAAAAAAAAATTATGAACAAAGGAATAACACAAGTCATAAGACAGTGGAGGGATATATTTAAAGTACAAAAGTAAAACAAAACTAGCAAGTTAGTATACTATATACTAAAATACCTTTCAAAAATTAAGGTGCCGCTAAATAAAAATAAAATTACAATTTCTCAAAATGTGTGGGTGGCAGCAAAAGCAGTATTTAAGAGAAATTTATACCAAAAAATGCAAATTTAGGAAAAGAAAAGATCTAAATTCAACAATTTAGGCTTCCTGAGGAAAAACCTGAGAAAGAACAATTTAAGCCTACAAACAGAAGAAAAATAAATATAAATGAGAAGAACTTCATACTTATTAGGATGGCTGCTACAAAAAAACAAAAAACAAAAACAAACAAAAAAAACACCTTAAAATGACAAGTGTTGACAAGGATGTGGAGAGATCACAATCCCTGTGCATTACTGATGGGAATGTGAAACGGTGCAGCCACTTATGGAAAAGTCTGGTAGTTCCTCAAAAATTAAAAATAGGATTATCATATGATCCAGCAATTCCACTTCTGGATATATTCTGAAAAGACCTGAAATTCTGTCTCCAATACAGTGCACCTGTGTTCATAGCAACATGATTCACGATAGCCAAAAGGTGGGAGGAACCTGTGTCCATCTACAAATAAATGGATAAACAAAACTGGTATACATACAATGAAATATTATCCAGACTTGAAAAAGAAGGAAATTCTAGCATATGCTACAACATGGATGAATGAACCTTGAGGGCATTATGCTAAGTGAAATGAGCCTTTTGACAAATCCTGTAAGACAAATACTACACAATTCCACTTATATAAGGTACCTAGAGTAGTGAAATTCATAGAGACAGAGAGTAGCAGGGTGGTTGCCAGGGGCTGGGGGGGGAGGAGGGAATGAAGAGTTGTTCTCTAATGGGTATGAAATATTGTTTTAAGATTTTATTTTTAAATAATCTCTACACCCAATGTGGGGCTCAAACTCTGATTTCAAGAGTTGCATGTTCCACTGAATGATCAGCGAACAGTTTCTACACTAACAAACACTAGTGGGCTTTAAAGATACTGTAATTCCTTGCTCATCATCACCAACCTCTCCCTAATTCTGCTATCCAAACATAAAAAAAAGACAGACATTTCCATCATCTCCTTTTACTTGAAGAGACATGATTACCCATTTCCTTTTATCCAGCCAGAGCTAGAAGAGAAGAACTGAAGATGTCACAATTTACATGAGCCGCTTGGCTACCCTGCAGTCTGACAGCAAACCAGTCTGAAAGAAAGAATAAGAGCAGCTCTCCTTATAGTAATCCTTTTCAATAATTTGGGAAATAATACTGCCTATCACCAGCAGTGGGGGCGGGGGGGGGGGGGGGGGGAACAGGCCAAAGCCATGCCAAAAAGAAGAGAAAACTAGATACACGGAAGTCTAGGATTCAGATTGCAGGTTCATCATCGTAAGATTGATTAATTTGCAGAATTCCATACATGTCCATCTTCAAATGTTCCACACAAGCCCTTGAAAGACTTACAAACAAGAAGGGATTATTAGATAATGTACTGTTCTTGAACTATCCATCATACTGTAGATCTCCAGTAAGGGTAGACCATACAGAATTAATTATTCTCTCCACTTGGAGACATTAAAAAGATTAATTAATTAAAAACAATGAAAAACCCACAACTTACTTTTGGAGAGGCTCAACCTAAACCTAAGAAGATGTGGGGGAGAAAAAGTTGAACAATCACTGATTTTAAAAATACTCTAAAATCTGAAATCCTTTTAACGTTAGAACATTTTATATTAATTACTTTTCTAAAATAACCATCCAGCTTGTCCAAAACTAACAGCTACCAATTTCTTATACAGAGTTTCAAGTTTGTACTTTAGAAAATAAGCATAATAATAAGAGAAAAGGACACTACCTTAGAACTCTAACAGCACAGATCCTTTCATAGCTCTTCCATTTATTAGCTGTATTTCTTTGAGCAAATTATTTAGCCTCTCCAAACCTCAGTGTCCTCATTCACGAAAATAGGAAGAATAATATCTGCCCTACGTATTTCACAGATTGTCACATCAAGTGAGACAACACACAAAAATGTGAAAACATTAAATCTTTTCACTACGGAATAAATAAAACCTTTACTCATAGAATTGACGAGATTAGACTAATGGATATAGGCTACTCAGACTTTCTGACTTTAATACGACTTTAGCCCAGACAGGTAACACATTTTTCATTATGTTTGCAAAAAATGGGCAAGTAACTGTTCTACTTAGAAGGTCATAATATTTTTTAAATGTTTGAAACTAAGTATTTCTAAAGAAAGAATATTTTTAAAGAACATGTCATTTTGATGTGACTAGAAAATGAAACAGAAATCTAACAAATTAATAAAGCACTTCAGAACAGTGCCTGGCACATGGTAAGAACTACATGTCTCTTTTTTTATTTCCAGTAGAATTAACATACACTGTTATATTAGTTTCAGGTGTACAATATAGTGATAAAATACAGAGTGCTTCCCGAATCTGCTTGTTATCCCTGTGCGGGGGCCACGTTAATCATCTCTGTATTGTTCCAATTTTAGTATGCATGCTGCCGAAAGCAAGCAAGAGAACTACATGTCTTGCTAACAGTATCATCACAATAACTTTTAATGATATATCATAAAAGACCCTGTATTCAATGTGCTGTTTCAAGTACCTATCATTAAGAATTTAAAGTATCTATCTTCTATAGTTTAAAGAAAATTTTACGTACAGCATTTATATTACCATTTTCCATTAGCTATATTTTATATGTACTTCTCATAACAGATATCTCACACGAAGCATGAGTTCACACTGGCAACCCCTACTTGGAACGCTCCTGTAAGGAAATCCTCTTTTTGATTTCTATAAACCAACCATCTGTTATAATTAAATACATAACTAGGTCAGTTTCTAAAAAATATCATTGTAAATACATATTTGTCTTCTCCATCCAAAATCTGAGTTCAAACCAAACTAAGGACAATGAGGCAGAAGTATTTCCACACACTGCATATTAGTAATATTTGGGGTTAGTACTTTCATTCCAGGCAGAGATCTACATGTTTAAAAAACAAAAAACAAAAAATAAACAAACAAAAAAAAAAACTTGGAAATGAGAAGAAAGCAGCTTCAAATGAAGTTATTTATTAATATGGATAAAATTTGGGAGGAAGAAGAGAAGTTACAAGAGATATGGTTGGAAAAGTCAAAACTCAGGTTATTACTCTTGAAGAAACTATTAGCATTTTGAACTTTTCCCTGAATAAATAGGAAATTAGTTATTTAAGTACTCTGAATTTTGGAATAATATGACTAGATCTGCATCTTATAAGAAGTAGTTTGGTGGGAGAGTAGAAAATGGATAGAAAGCTAGGAAAGAATAATGGGGAAGAGAATATCATAACATCCTAAGAAAAATATGATGGTCACTTGAAGTGGGAAAGTAACAGTCAGATGGGAGAAGAAGTAAATCACATGTTGGAGACAACACTGACAGGATTTGGGGACTTACTGAATGGGAGGTCAAGGATGACATACCCAAATAGCCAGATTTCTGGCTTGATCCAAGCTAGATGGATAGTGGCATTACTGAGTCTAAGATCACAGGAAATGAAGGAGATCTGAAAGCAAAGGGGGAAAAATAATATTGTAGATATGTTGATCTTGAAGTATCTCTGGTATATCCAAGGGGAGATGCCTAGCTGATGTAGGACCTAAAGCTCAGAGGTAAGCTTTCAGATGGAAAAACAGAAATTATCAACATATAAATGATAAAGAGAGTCCCCAAAATAGACACAAGCTTAAGAAGTCAAAGAATGAGTAAAAAAATAATAAGCTGCCATTTAGCAGAAAGCAAAGCCTGGGAGAAACAGCTGAAGATGCTCTGAGTAATATCGTCAAAGCCAAGAGGAGAGGGCAATTTGAGAAATGTCAAGTACTTCTGAACATTTGATAAAAATGACGGTGTTCGCAGCAAGGAAATCAGCATGATCTTGCAGTGAGCAGTGTTAGTGATGGGAGAGGATGGGAGGGAGATTATAGCAGACCAAGGAGTGACCAGAAAGTGAGACAGCAGAGTTTGTTTTGCTGAGGGGAAGGGGCAAAAGGTAGAAAGAATCGAGATTTCTTTCTAGGGGTCATTTGGTTTTTTTTTTTGTTTTAGGTGACACATTTGAACAAGTTCAGCCAAATGAAAAAGAATCCAAATTAAAAGAAAGATGAAAGACAAAGAGAATTAAGCAACGGAGGAGAGAATGAGATCCAAACACAGTTGGAGAATCAGGCTGAGACAGAATGACGGACACCTCATCCACTGTAACAGAAGGAAAAGGAAGAACAAATGGTACAGAGGAGATAAACTCGTGAGTCAAGTAACAGGAAATTTAAGAGATCTCCTTCGATGGCTTCTATTTTCTCATGAAGGGAGAAGACCATCTGTAGAGCATACTTTGTTCAAAGAAAGAAAAGAATGTTTAAAACAGACCCTACGGAGAATGACAGAATTGCTCTGCCACCCTGACAGCTCTTACAAGAAACAGAGACCACAAATTCACAGAACCACCAATCTGCGTGGTAATTTTTTTCTCCATGAGAGCTCAACAAATAACCTTTTATGCAGGCCAAAGAAACAAACTAATCCAAAATCTAGGTGCAGATGCATATGACAGAAATTCAACAGGGCAAGGAAACTGAGAATCCTGGCAAGAGGTCTGAAGTAATGGACAATGGATTCTTACCTGCTTATTATCTCAAAAGCATCAATGAATACGTTTAATAAAAGGGTAAGAGCTCAGGAGCAGGATGTTTCAATTAATGATCTCAAAGGTAAAACTGATTTCAGGTAACGGTAAGGTCCAGAGTAGCTTCATGAGAGTAAGTAAATGAGTTAAGTGAAGAGCTCCACTGAAGATGAGAAAACTGTGAAGCCAGGTTCCTGGGTATTCTATTCACATAAACACTGATTCACCTAGAACGGTGGCACAGCCCTGCACGGAAAGGAAGACCGAGTCAGAAGTCTGTGTCTTCAATGAGCAAGCAGAGACCGCAACTACAGTATACCCCAACTACATGAGACTCAACAACGGCAATTTTAACAAGAAGGTATTACCTTCCTGTTGCTACAAGGTACTACCTTGTAGTACAAGATAAAAGGAAACCACCTCCTATCCTTTCCTAACTGGGATCTGTAGAGAATAAAAGAAGGTACAAGTTCCACTAGAGAAGGCTCTCCCTTAAGAAGAAGACAGGTGTTGGGGCGCCTGGGTGGTTGAGTCACTTGGGCGTCCGACTTTGGCTCGGGTCATGATCTCACGGTTCGTGGGTTTGAGTCCTGCATCGGGCTCTGGGCTGACAGCTCAGAGCCTGGAGCCTCCCTCTCTCTCTGCCCCTCCCCTGCTCCTGCGCTCTCTCTCAAAAAATAAACATTAAAAACTTTTTTAAAAAAAGAAGACAGGTGTTACTACTTAAACAAAGATAAAAGTAACATTCAACATTGGGCGCCTAGGTGGCGGTTGAGCGTCTGACTTCAGCTCAGGTCATGACCTTGCAGTTTGTGAGTTCGAGCCCCGCATCGGGCTCTGTGCTGACAGCTCAGAGCCTGGAGCCTGCTCCTGATTCTGTGCCTCCCTCTCTCTCTGCCTCTGCCCCGCTCACGCTCTGTGTCTCTCTGTCTCAAAAATAAACATTAAAAAAAAAATTTTTTTTAAGTATCATTCAGCAAAGAATTTGAAGATGCAAGTGATTACGTTTAACTTTAGAACAAGGGTGAGAAATACTTGAAAAGGAAGGGAAGAACAGGTGAGGGAACAAGAGTGAAAAGAGATGTGTATAATGACTTGTATCTTGGGCAATACATGAAAATACATGAAGTGGGATTTGGTGGGATCACTTCATGGGAAAGTGGCTAAGAGGACAGGTTTTAGGAGTTCTCTAAAAGAAAAGGCATCAGGCCTCTCAAGAGTCAGCCAGTGCTGGCAATTAGAAAAGTCTATGTCTAGTGTGTCATAAGACTCATAACTCTTTGGAAGGAGCCAAATGAAGTCTGGATAATTTGTATTGGTTTAAGGCTACAAGCCAAGACTATCAGGCAGAAGTCCCACTGGTTAGGCTTAACCCATAAGAATTGAGAAAAGCTTGCCATCTATCTTAGTAGAAATCAGTATTTGTCCTTGACCATAAGTAACCCTGTTTGGAGCTGTGCTGTTTCAAAACACCTCGTAGGGTACGATAAAGAAATAAAAATGTCTCATTAACCAGATAAGACATTAGACTTAGACTTCAGACTTAATTCCTCGTTTGTAAAACAAAGGGGTGTCCTAGAACCATTACCATTAAGAGCCAACCCTCCCCCCACCTCCAAAAAAGAAGACAGCAAACCTTACATATAGACTCCCAGTTGGAATCAGACAAACCATTTAATAAAGCTTCCCAAACAAATACTAAATGCTACATATAGGCTCTGTGCTAGACAGACACCGGGCAGAGACATAAAGATGATACTACAGAACTACATTTACGTCCAGCCATTACGTCGTGTGCCTTAAACTTATACAGTGCTGTATGTCAATTATTATGTCAAATAAACTAAGAGGGAAAAAAAGAAATTACCTTTAAAACATTTATGCCCCATTGCCTAAAAACTAGTTTTAGTTCCCAAATTTCCAATAAACTGATATCCAATATTTAGAAAAACAATGAATACTACATGGTCACAACCTTATGAGAGCCCATGGTCTGGTATATAAGAGGTAAATAATCATAATACATGATGATTCTAATAACTTACAACAGAGAATATTATGTGGGCAGAGACGAGAAAGAAAATCATTGCCTGGAGTTAGAGAAAGGGAGAAGAATTAGAGAAGACCTCACAGAGAAAATATATTTGAGATGGATCTTGAAAAAGAATTACAACTATGACTAACAAGTGCTCGATCTCATTAGTAATCAAATACTGAAATGCATCTTAAAAAACAAAAGGAGCTACTGAGTTTTCACCTATGAGCCTGGCAAATAATGTAAAAGATTCATGATATTCAAGTAGCAAAGATATGGGAATATGTGTATTCTCACTACTATTGAGAGAGTTCAATTTACTTCTAAAAAAGGCAATTGAGATTATTTTGGAATTTTAAATGTGCACATGCTCTAACAATTCCATTTCTAGAAATCTACAGAAATATTCACATATGCACAAAAATACTTAGTGATGTTACTGCAGCAATGTTTACAATAGAAGAACCCAACCTAAATGTCTATTAATAGTGAAACAGTAAAGTAATTATGGCAAATCCGGGAGCACCTGGGTGGCTGGCTCAGTCGGTTAAGTGTCCAACTCTTGATTTCAGCTCAGGTCATGATCTCGATCTCATGATTCCATAAGAGCACTCTCTCTAAATAAATAAACTTAAAAAAAATTTTTTAATAAAAAAATATTATGGCAAATCCAGACAATGGAATACTCCTTAAAAGAACTGGATGAATTATAGGTTCTGATTGGATTTACTCTCCAAGTAAATGAAAAATAGCAAATACGATAGATATGATATAGTTGCATTTTGGTTACCAAAAAAAAAAAAAAAACCCGTTAAGTATTCATGTTTTTTATATGCAGGAAAAAAAGGAAAATGATATACCATTATACTGTTATAGGCACAAGAAAAGTGACACATTGATGTGTTCTAAAGTAGTTGTTTCAGAGACGCCTGGGGGGGTCACTCGGTTAAGCCGCTGACTTCAGCTCAGGTCATGATCTCACCGTTCCAGTTAGAGCCCTGCATCAGGCCCTGTACTGACAGCTCAGAGCCTGCCTGGAGCCAACTTCAGATTCTGGGTCTCCCTCTCTCTCTCTTCCTCCCCTGCTTTCTCTCTCTCTCTCTCTCTCTCTCTCTCTCCCTCCCTCCCTCCCTCCCTCTCAAAAATAAAGATTAAAAAAAATTTTTTTAAGTAGTTGTTTCTGAAGACTGAGATCAAGGAAAAGAGCTAAGAGAGAACTATATTGTATATTCACTTCTGCAATTTTAGTTTTTAAAAGAGGCATGTACTGGGGCACCTGGGTGGCTCAGTCGGTGAGCATCCGACTTTGGCTCAGGTCATGATCTCTCAGCTCATGAGTTCAAGCCCCGTGTCGGGCTCTGTGCTGACAGCTCCAAGCCAGGAGCCCACTTCATGTCTCCCTCTCCCTCTGCCCCTCCTCCACTCGTGCTCTTTCTTTTTCTCCCAAAAATGAACATTAAAAAATCTAAAAAAAATTAAATACATAAAAGAGGCATGTATTACTTTTGCAATTTTAAAAATGAAGTTTGTTTTGCTTGGTTTTCTGTAAGCAGAGAATGAGAGGGAGCATTCCCATTAGAGACAAAGGCAGAGAGTATAAATAAAAGAACATAGCATATTAAGTCATGGGCAAAAGGATGATTGCCTCTATCTCTGGTCCTGCTCACTCTCTTCCTTTTCACATCTCTGAAGACAGAAGTCTATTTCCCCAAAGCCCATCATCTGTGAGCTAGAAACCCCATCAGGACTTTTCCCTGCTAGAGGCGCCTGACTGGCTCAGTCAGTGGAGCGTGCGACTCTCCATCTCTTAAGTTGTGAGTTTGAACCCCACACTAGACGCAGAGATTTTTAAAAACAGTCTATGCTGAAGTCTCTCTATTCTAAGAAAAAACACTGAGATATAAAAAAAGCAGAAGCAGATAAAATTCATTTCCTAATTCATAAATGCCACAACAGGGAAAGTATACAATGTATCATTATAACAGTAGCTACTCCCATATAGGTTTCTCCCCATATCCATTTTAATTATACCCAGATGCTATTGTTTTTCCTAGCCTACAGAAATACAAATTCTTATTCCACGAGGTTGGCAAAGAGTTGACAACAGACTTATGTAATAAGACCCTGCTCTGTTAGCCAGACCCACCCCAAAATCAGCTTTGAAAATTACATGACCCAAGGAAATTAAACAGTTACTAATTATAGCAGCCATCAAT